>NC_051193.1:31272444-31900859 GCF_015220075.1 Falco rusticolus
GAGATAAAGTCTCCCTTAAACCCCCAACTTCTTTTCCCAGCACCATGTGTCCCAGGTACATGACTAGAGGAGGGCACCCTCTATCCTTCCAGCTGGGCTCACTGTGCAGCCTGTTCGGGGGCCAGCAGTAGGGCCAGCACTGGCACACCTCTTTTTTATAACCTGCTCACCGAGGTTCAGAAAGGGCAGCCCCAGACTTGGGTTCTCAAGACTGAGTCTGGACTTCACTGAGAACCTGCTATAGATAAATGACCAAGGCACAAACACTGGGAGGGCAAACCTGAGAGCATCCAGCAGCTCTCCTGTGAGAGCCGTAAAGCCAGCAACAAGGTGGCCCAAGTTCCAGAAGGCTCTCCCTGAGGCCAGATCTTCCACCTTACAAAGGCTACTGTATATCTTGCTACATACAACCCGGTGGCAGCACTGTCTTCCCAGCAGCAGCAATCCTACCCTTGCCTTGAGCAGCACTCCTGACTATGTTTGCAACCAAACAGGTATACGGTTCTGTGAAATATTCTGCCTTCAACAAAAGGCATTTTCCAGTTACAAAAGATGAAGTATTTGTTTTGCTGAATGTGTTTCAAACAGCTGTGAAGCACTAGTTCAAGTCCACAGCAAGTACACAGTGTTTTCAAATGATGGTGCCTGACGTTCTGCATCCAGAAGAGTCCTGGCCCTCACACCATCCCTCTGTCTGTAAGCACACACACAAATACGGATGGAACATGGGAACAGAAGTGTGTCCTAACAGACAGGAGGCCATGCACACTAACAGAGGTGACTCAAGTAACAACCTAGGCCTCTGAAGGGTGATTCAGAGACTAATTGTCAATCTTAGTAATAATCTTAGAAAAGGCTCCAATTCATCACGGTATTTAAAATTCACCGAAGTTAACAGGACCAGGGTGACTGAGAATGTGAGCAGTGCAGCATTTGAACTGCCAGCCACGAACTAAAAGCTGGTCCCCTCCATGTCAGGGCTGAAGAGGTTTGACAGGGACAGCACAAGGAACCTTGTGGGACCCATCCACACCTTGGTTCTCCTCTACCACCACCAGTCTCTGCCAGGATTGTTCTCAGAGTTTGGTCAGCAGTTGAGATAAAGTGAAAAAACTGCAAACCTTCACAGCTGTTTGCCTCAGTCTTTCTCCATCCCAGTGAAGAAAAAACTGGGTATAAAATTAATGGAATCACAGATTGTGGACTAGGAAAGTACACTCAAGCCTTTGCTCTGTGATTTATTCTCTGCCTCAATATTCACCCTAATCTCCAAGTTATGCTCAGATTCTGTTTTGCATGCTGGAACTATTTGGCATTGTAAAAACAGCCATCACACAAAGCAGTGGGGGACTAACTTAGCGAGCAAAGCTTTCACCTAAATTGTAGGAAAGCAAGAAAAAGGCTGTAGTGATAAGTAACTACACTACCTGGCTTAGATAAAATGGGAGAAAGAAGCTAGCCCCTAAAAGCCAGTCTCCTGCTGCTTAGGGCTCTCACATTAGACGCAAGACCTGTACTCAAATGCAAGTCTGAATCAAGCAGGACAGACTTGAATTTGCTCCTTCCACATGTCCTTTGACTGTCTGACCTCCAGAAAACCTACTGCAGTGGCAAGGGACAGCTGGTTTCTCTCACCATCACCATGCTCTGCTCAGAGAGGAATTCCATCCTGAATAAGGACACAACTTGGAACTACAAAAGTCTTTTTCAAGATGAGGCATTCCTTAGAAAAAGTTACAATTTAAACAGAATTTCATTGTCCGACAAAAGCACATTTTCTCAGAAGATTCTCAGCCCACTCTTACTGTAGTAGGTTTGTCTTTGATCATGTCCCAGGCTTGTTTTCAGTCATAGTACAACACAGAGTTCATAATCGGATACATTTTGTCATAGCTGACACCACCACTGCCTTACTGGTAGAAAGAGAAGACTAGGGCTGTCAGTCTGCCACTTTTCTTGAACACTGAAGTCACGCTTTTTTTTTCTGCTTTTTCTTGAAGACAACTTCTTTGTTGCTATGGTATCACTAATGCAGTATTTTGAGACAGAGAAAGAAGATAACTGTGCATCATCACAGTGACACATCTATCAACTGCCATCCTCTCAAAAAGCGTAAATAAGTAAGGATGCCAATATAGACCTTAAAGGCTCCTCCATCCTTGTTAATTTTTCCCCTCTCATATACACATGTCTACAAAGGTCATGCCTTGTTTTTTTTGACAGGGAAGGCCACAATTTGTCTCTCAGCAAGCAGTGTCTAGGTTTATTTTTTAATTCCTTCTCTCTCCCCAATGCTACATAACACCAGCTGAGACACACACTCCAACTCACAAGAGAACAGAAGCACCTGCATGTTCAGAAAATACCAGCCTGGCTCCCCATGTTAAACCATGCGGTGCCTGCTTCATAATTCTTGCTTGTTAGTTCAGGAAGAAACCATTGTACAAGGTGTTGTGGTTTAACCCCAGCTGGCAACTAAGTACCAGGCAGCTCCCACGCCAGCCCTAGCAGGATGGGAAGAAGAATCAGGAAAAAGGTAAAACTCACAGGTTGAGATGAGAACAATTTAATAATTGAAATAAAATAAAATAGAATAATAATAATAACAACAACAACAACTGTAATGAAAAGGAGAGAGGAGGAGAGAGGAATAAAACCCAAAGGGGAAAAAAACCAAAACAAAGAAGTGATGCACAATACAGTTGCTCACCCCCTTCTGACCGATGCCCAGCCAGTCCCCGCACAGCCATCTGCAGGCCCCAGCCAACTCCCCCCAGTTTATATTCCGAGCGTGATGGTTCTGTGGTATGGAATATCCCTTTGGCCAGTTCGGGCCAGCTGTCCTGGCTCTGCTCCCTCCCAGCTTCTCGTGCACCTCCTCACTAGCAGAGGATGGGAAACTTGAAAAGTCCTTGATTTAGAGTAAGCATTACTTAGCAACAACTAAAACATCAGTGTGTTATGAACATTATTCTCATACTAAATTCAAACCACAGCATTTTACCAGCTACTAGGAAGAAAATTAACTCTATCCCAGCCGAAACCAGGACACAAGGTATCTACTGCTGAGCACAACCCACATTTATCTCAACAGTAAGGGAAACAAAAAAGGCACTTTCAAGGTATCTCCCATATAGCAACTTCAACTCACTAGGTGTGGTGGGGTTAGCCTTGTAGCATGTCTTCCCTATCACTGCCAGAATTACTTTAAAGAAACCTTTATCAACTTAGCAAAGCAAGGCCTTGCACTCAGCACAATAGCATTTCCCTCCTTGACCGTGCGTATGAGAACACTGCATCAGGTCCCTTCCAGAATTTCAGAGACAGATCTGCACAGTGCTGGTGCAACCCTGTTACCTCAGGAAGACCAGGAAACAGTCACGGTGACACATGCCCATGTCCCCACACGCTTCCTGACTTTAAGTCCAGATCAACAAACAGGTAACAACAGCACTATGACTTCCAACACACCACCACTGCTGCAGTGATGTTCACAGTGGTGACATGATAAGCATTTCATCTCCCAGGGGGTGCAAAAGGAGGAACAATGTAATGAAATGAAAACTTACATAAGCTGAATTTATCGAGGCTTCTGCAACAAAGGAAAGAGCAGAGAGCAAGTAAAGTGGTGACAGAAGGTCAAACTGGAAGGTTCTCTGGTACGGGTCAAGCATTCAACAGTGAGCACAGAGTCCTCTAGCAAACAAACCCAACCATTTTACATTTGGGAGAGAGGGAAAAGGGGAGGAGAGGGAGGAGAAAGTAGGATCTCTGTTGCTGCTTCTCTTAGGTGCCGGGGGATAACAAATAATAAGTTGTCTCCACTCAGAACTGAAGTGCTCTCACCTCTTCAAAGAGGAATCTAATTGGGATCTTTATGCTGTCATGTACTTATTTTTCTCATCCACAAAACCTTGTTCTTGGTTCCACCCATTTGACCCAAGGCAGAATGACTCACCACAGCAAAAGGCCAGACAGCAAGGTTTTTTTCTTTCCCAAAGACCTAAATAAACCCTACTCCATCAACTGACCAAGGACGATGCAGCAGTAAACCTCTCGCTGAAGGCTGTGCGTTGCCTTGGCAACCTGTCTGATCTCCATTGCTCCAGGGACTGGAAATGTGCTGCCAACAGGAGATTTCAGCTAATCAAACCAAACCTCTTAATACTTAGACAATTTCCCATCTGCAGAGAGCAGGCCACATGCCTGCAGAAAGCCCGGCACCCTCCGAACACAGCCCTGGCTCCTCCTTGACCTGTTATTTGTTGGCTCCTTAGGCCACGGACACCTTCTGACAGCTACCGGAGGAGATGAGGCAGCGGCAGGAGGCCACAGCGTGCTCGCTCTGCACGGCAGCTCCGTGCCTGTGCTCAGCACCAGCCTGGCAGAGGAGACCGGCTGCCCACCAAGGGCTGCCCTCAGGGGCAGGACCCTCACAGCGCCCACGCCGCAGCCCCTGGCCTTCAAAAGAAAAATACATTTTCCAATATTCATAATATACACTCCCTACAGGCCCCGTGCTGTATGTTTTGAGCCTTTGCAATCCACGCTGTCCCTTTTTCAGCTCCCATTAAACACATCCAGGTAACAGCAGCAGCAAACTGCTGACCAAAAAGAAGAAGTGGGACAACCCTGTATCTCTCAGCCTTCCTAGATGGGGGCCTGCTGTCAAGCTGCACTGCAGAACACCTGCTTTATTCCAAAGCTTCTAATTGGCAATGCTAAAAGGGCAGCTTTGGTGGCTAATTTTGCCTTGAAAGCACAATCAGTAATATTTTTTTTTCCAAAGTAGAAATAAGACCAACCTTCCTACAGCTCCACTAAAGGTTTCCAGCCCCTGAATTTAAGCCCAGCCACAGAGACAGACGATCACTCTGCCATTTAGCACAACCAGGGGGCCACAAAGAGAGGCATGAACAGCAGGTGGGAGAGGAATTTTCCACAGTCACGCTTCTGCTGAGACAAGAAATTCTGTTTGGTGGTGATGAAATTCATGTCCGTCAAAAGCCACCAACTACCACCTAACAACCCTCAGCACTACATCACCTAAGACAGCCCTGACTAGGGCCTTTCCATGCAACTGCCAAAGGGAATAGGGGCATTTGAAGAGCTGACTCAACCCTGGCTTTCAGGCTCTCCTTTCCCTCCTGGGTCATTCTTTACTGCATCTCAGAGGACACTAACCCACCACTCTCTGAACCCAAAAGCCACAGGCCCTACGCTGAATTTGATTCCACACATGCAGTTTGCTGCCAGATTAACTCACGGTATTGCCACAAGTGGTGCAGGGGACCCTGAGATGTTTTTTGTCCTGGCTTGGAGAACATCTGCGCAGGAGAGGGTGCCCCACCACACAGCTCCCCAGCACCTGGGCTAGCTATGGAGCTCAGGCTCCAGCTCTTGAGGAACGGGTGGAGGAATTGTTGGCATTTAAAAGGGAGCCCTGAAGCGGAAGAAGGCTGCTTACAAAGCAGGGTGTGGTTTCAAGGAAAGAGCACATTGTGTGGAAGATTTCTAGGCCTCTGGTATCGACCAAGTGACCTATGCCCTGGGAAAATATGTTCTAACAATAACAAAAGCCACTAAAACAAATGCTTGGGGGAAAAAAATGCCAGTGGTTTCTAGAGTCATGTATTTAATGGAGTTAAGAGCTTAGCAAGTACTGCCACCTTCTAGCATGTCACCATGAACATTACTCTATCCATGTTAGTATTAACTAACCAGTTAACTTGTTACTAGGGCTGCATGGAAAAGGGCATGAACTGAAGTCGTCACTCAGCTAACCAAGTGTTCTGTGATAAGGGAAAGGCAATGAAATCCCACAGGCATAAGGAAGAGGGAACCACAGCTGGTTGTAACGGCCAGAACAGCTGGCTCCCTATATGTTGTTCCCCACCTTATTCTTTCCTATATCATACCTTCTTCCTACTCCAGGCACTCAGCCTTGCTTAGTCTCAGTTCAGACAAACTGAACCAAAGATGGATTCTGGATTTATGCCCAAAACATCTGTCTCTACAGGGCATGGAGAATCAAAAACAGAGCTCTCACTGATCTAATGGGGAGCAGGAATGATCTCAGAGAAAACAAATGTCAATGATGCAAGACACTCTCCATAATTTCTTTGTAAAAGCAACGTGCAGGCAGGATCCCAGCACTACAAAACCTGAGAAGGGCCCCCTCCTGATGAAAACAACCACAATGCTGTCCCTGAGGATTCATTTGTGTTAACAAGTTTCAAAGCATCTGCGTGGAGTTTCTTTCAAGCAAAAGCTGTGACGTCAGACCATTCTCAGGGATAAATGGAGAGCCATGCCACTTCAGAGTCAGAAGAGTGAGAAGGGGGGAGGCAGATAGAGGCTACTGTTAGCCAAAACAGACACAATGGAGACAGACTAAAATAGATTCCATGTATTTCAAGGGCTTCTGCAGTTCTGATGCTCCAGTCCATCCCAGAGGAGCAAATATCCACACACACATTCTGCAAAACATTTGACATAAAGGACAAAGAATAAGAAGTGCAGCATGTTCCTTGGATGTTTTCAAATACCCTAAGCCAAGCTATGGAGTCTACTTACTACTTTATTTGGATTCCTTCAACTGTTTTCTTCCACAGCCATCACGCTACATTTAGGCCCCTTTTTTAACATACCTCAGTCACAAATACCTGCAATTATCCATGGCTTCCTTTGCACAGTGATCAGCTGTGCCTTTTGCTTAACAGGAATGCGAATACTCTGCACTTGTGTTAGTCATCTAGAATTATGGCCTTAGTACTGCTTTACAGTAAAATCTGAAGTGACAGCAGGAAACGGCACGCTGTCAAAGCAGAAGGCAGAAGAAAAGGCTAAATCCTGTTTCATTACATGCAATTTCCAAGACCTTTGTACATCAAGAAAACCAAAGACACATGTAAGTAACAAGTGTTGGTAACACAGTTGTTTTTCAAACTGTAATTGCCGCCAAAGTAACAAACTAGGAAAGTTGTCCGCTCACCAAGAAATAGCCACAAATCATTCAAAACATGAGACTTACCTAATCACACTTACATAAAGCAGCAAAACAAGTCAAACCAGCAATGAAATTTCCCAAGAACACTTTTCTCACAAATAAAACATTTCAAAGCTTTCTTCTTGGGACAGGTTGCTAAATCCTCAGGATCTGTGGTGTTCATATCAGCTGGGCAAAGCTGAAGAGAGGCACAATCCTGAGTTTCAGAAACAGCAGCAGTGCTCAAGCTCTTTTCTCTGCACGTGCTTGTGGATTTAATGTCCCAAGGAAGAAGGAAGCCTACTGGTTGGTAAACATGTGACAGCCACCAAAGGAATGCTAGCCAGAGAAACAAGATAAAGCAGCTTGTACCACCTCCAAAGGGGTTTGTTTAAAAACTACTGCCTCAGCTGTAGCTTTCCTACTACTCTCATCTTATGAGTGCTAGGTCTTTACTCAAACAATTATCCTGCTGACAAATTTACCTAAAAAAATTTGCCATTCATTTATCATGAAATTTTAAGTGATATTTCTCCCCTGTGTAGAGATGCAATTTATTACTCAGCTTAAACTGACACTCTGATCATAAATACTTGGGATCTATTTTAGAAACGTACCTTTTCAATCCTGGATTCCCGCAGATTTGCGGTGAAAAAGTTAAGGAAGGATCACAGTAAGCATTTAGTCTAAAACAAAGTGTTTCCTCTCCAGGGAGCAGCCCATGCCTGGCACTTGCCAGGCCTCAGCCAGCCATTGCTTCCCTGAAGGGCTCTGCCCGGGCCCTGCTCCATCACCGTGGGCTCCCAGGCTGGAAACGCAAAGCTGCACCAGCTCTGTGCTTGCTGATGGGGCCACTATGCACAGAGGTGCTCTCAGAGCACCAGCACCCACCCTAACGCATACCAGGTCATATACCTGCTACACACCCCAAAACAGTTAGAGGCTTCATCCTGGGGACTGTCTCTTGTAAAGTCACACTTCATAGCAAAAAAAAAAAAAAAAAAAAAAAAGGGGGGGGGTAAGGTATAGAATGGACTTCAACTCCTGGGTGGTTTTTTTTTATTTTCCTTTTTTTAACCTTAATGTATATTTTAAGGAAGGTTTTGTGATACTTACTGTGAGATCACATCCTGTTTTCCCTATCCACACAACTGCTGCTTTGAACGTGCATTTTGGATGTAGATTTCACTCCCAGTAGAAGGATTGTTTTTTCCCTGGCATTCAGGGCAAATCCATCCCCACTGCTTCTGCCTTCAAAAGGTGTCTCTACAGTGAAACTGGAGCTCTTCCCAGCAACGTATTAATTGGTGTAAGATTTTGTTTCCAGCTTCTAGAATATTTGGTGCTCCTCAAAAGCAGCATGGAAAGGCTGTAAAATAAGATCACACATCTGAACCCAGCTACTCACAATGCTCAAAACAGGGAGTGGGGGAAGGTGGACAGAAAAACAGGAGGGACTACACTCACCACTCAGCAGGGGCTTGCATACTCATAACTAAAGGGCTTCTGGCCCCATTGCCTGCAGCAATTTGTAAGTTGGCTCTAATCAGCCATCAGCAGTACCTTGCCTCTCTAAGGTAAACTACTCCCTGAGGCAATTTTCTGCAGGTGTTCCTAATGCAACTCTCCCCCCCCCCCCTCAAAAAAAAAAAGGCATTCTGATGATCTTGTTTATAAAAGCTGCTGCCTGGCAGATCCCAGAAGAGTAGTCCAGACTGGCATCTTCAAAATAAAAGCTACTCAGAAAGAGCTCAAGAGCAGGAAAGAAGTCCTTATTAAAGCAGACATCAAGCCCCTTGACTTGTGAGTCTTGCTGCACCAGATTCCCGGGTAGATCAGGCAACTGCAGAGGGTGTCTGGGTCCCTGGGCTGCGAGATGGCTGCAGGCAAAAGGCGCAGGGTGGGCACAGGGACATGCTGGGAATATGTGCCCTTCAGCAGGGCTCTTTCCAGACTTGCAGCCTCTCCCCTGTCTCCGTGATGCCAACATCAGGCATGGCTGAGCAATCGCGCTGATCAGCCATACGAGGTCCCAGAGCAGGATGCTGCGGCCATGGCACAGTGCTAAAAATATGCAAGGGTGCAGCAGAGCAACAAGGGACAGACAAAGTCTAGTTAGGTCAGAGTAGTCACTGAAGCCAACTGATTGAGCAAGTTTAATCCATTGCTCAGGAGACTTCCCTCATCTGCTAAGCCTGCTAATTTAGAAGCAAGCACCAATCCCTTGAAGATTTAAGGAGATGGGCTACCAGGAAGGGGCCAGGGCAGTTTAGCATGCAGATCTGTAGGTGCCCCATTCCCTGTAAGTACATTTAGCCCCAAAGCTGCATGATTGAAAATAAATGTCTGAGTAGCAGCTCCAGAAAGGAGGCAGTGAAATGATTTGCCAAAGATGAAGGTCTCAGGTTCAACACAGCTTACCTAGCACCATCCTCCATCCATGCCACTGCCCCAGGTTACCCCTGCACCAAAGAAATTGCTTACTCCAAACTTCTCACCATTGATTATTCTGTTATTCCCTTACTTATTACCCCTAACATATTTTCTGTGGTAATATGATGTTTACTCACCTTTATTCAAATTTCTCTGGAATTCATCAGGACTATCATATTTATGAAAGAAAACAGGAGACTATTTAAGACTTCCACTCTGACTTCCTCACCCTCAGCTGCTTTCCTTGCTCTCCCATGTTAAGTTCTTACTCTAAACTTTACTCTTGATTCCATCATTTACAAAGTTTCAATGGGAAAAGTAATCCTGAAATAATGTCACAATAACATTAGGAGAATAAACTCTTGCCCTTGTCAACTTGACACTGCCTTTTTTCTGTGGGTTTTATGACTTTTTTTTTTCTTCCCCAGAACCATTGTGCTAAAAGAGCTAGAGCACAATTGGCAGAAATTGAGATACAATTTTCAGATGTAGTCAGTTTTTATTATTATTTTCCAGCCATCAGCTAAACTGCGGAAATATTCCCTTTATGTCCCGCTAAATGTCAAGATGATATTTTTAAAACCCGGACAATGTATTTCACATAAACCTTTACACCATTATTTTAAAGATCAAACATCCTTTCACCTGGGAGCCACAGCATGGCTGGTTCCCCCAGCAACGCGATGTGCTTCCAGCTCGGCCAAGCAGCAAGATCCCTTTCAGGCATCCGCTGCTGAAGCGGCGCCCAGCTGGCCACGCTCTTCTTCAAAGCTCCACTGAAAGCCTTTTGCCAAGGCGCCTCTGACAGAACCCCTCATAAATTGATTTCTAATTCTTCTTTTTCAAGGTGCACCAGGCTCACAGCTCTCAGGGAGGGGGAGAGGGTATTTCATCCCCGCTTTTTCATTGATCTGAATTTGCCTTTTTAAATTTAAAGTCACATAAAGTCCTCACTGCCTTCACACGCCACGCTCTTCCTCCTGAGGCAGGCAGCCGCTCACTGCGCTGAGCCAAACTGAGCAGAGTATCTTTCAACCCCCGCCCCACCACCCTGATGTGGATAATAAAGCACGTCACGCTGTAACAAACCTGGAGTAAAAACTAGGCCAGCATGTGCCCAATAGTCACCTCCCAACCAGGAAATGTCATCTCTCCCTGTAATTAATTAACGAGGCTCACGATGGGCAAAGCCACCCCACAGGGTGACACCTGCACTGACCCAGACCCATTATCAAGTGGTGAGGGAAGGGGATAGAGGAGGCTTTGCAACTCCTGGGAGGAGGAGGGGGGAGGCCAGGGGGTATCCCAAGGCTCCCGAGAGCTGCACTCCTACCGCTGGTGGCCCTGACAGCCCCTCATCCATCTCCAGGCCCCACATCCCTGCACACCTCACTGGAGAGCAAAGGATTCATGGGGACCCTGACAGCATCAACACCCAGAGCCCAGGTGAGAGAGAGATCAACCCCAGCACAGCCCAGTTATGCCAGGAAGAAGAGGCTTTACACTGGCATGGCTGATTTCATTCCTTCAGAGGGCAGTAGCCATGGGACCATGGGATACCTGCCACAACACTCCACCAGTATTTAACATGCACCACTCATTTTAGTTCCTTTGCAAAATAATTATCACTACACACAGCATTTACTAGAGGTAAACTTGGCTGAACAAATACATCCATGTGCAGAAAGAGCAGGATAACAATAAAACTGCACAGAAGCAGCACTACATTAAGCCTTCCTCAACATTCCCTAGGTCTGGTAGTAAAACCAAATACAACTTCCACTTCTTGGGCCCAAAGTAAACTTGCTCTTCCCCCTCTGCCCCAAGTCTTATTAAAAATAAACAGAAGACAAAAGAGAGAACTGCATACAACAATGTCAGGCCTCTGAGTCAAGAGACCCAAAACTGGAAAACAGTATATAAAGAACTTCAGGTCAGTGCACTTCTCACTCCTCTTACCAAAGCATGAATATATGAGTAAAACATCTCTGGCACATCTCATTGACCTCATTCAGCGTCTGCCCAGTACTCCACTCCTCTGGGCTAACACAGTACAGCAGCAGACTACGCTGGCAGGAGGATGTCTGTGCTAGGTAAGCATGAAGTCAGAAATATTTACACAACACATTCCTGCCTAAGCATACAGCAGGTGAATATGACTAACAGGTAGAGGTGACAAGGTGCCGAACTCAAGAGGAGGAAGCTGTCTTAGCAGAAGTAGTGTTTCCATTAAACACATGCCTGGAGTCCGCGGCATTTCCTCACAAAATTTTCTATGAAGTGGCACAGACCAAATGCACAGCCTTGTTTACCTGAAACCACACTTGAATACTAACTGAAATGAGACTGTAAGCAAACAAAAATGTTAGCTTCATCTGTAGTCCAAAATATGAAGAAAATCCTTCTGCCCACTAAACCTGTAGCAGAGAAATCTGACCTGGTTTGCCAAAGTATGCGAAGAGAGAAATTGTGCCTATTTAGATTATTAAGCAAGCAGTAATTTGATCAGTTTACCTGTAGCTATTCCAGAATGTGCTGCCTGACGGCTGGGCTTGCTACAATCCTGTGTACCTGCACACTTTACAGATGGGTTTTCAGATCCAGCCATGACTTCTATCCCAAGCTTGGCCTCTGGGGCTCTCTTATTCCAGTGAAAAAGTTTCCCACTGATTTAATAGTATCTGAAGTGGGTATGAGTGGTCCAGTTCACAGAAATCTGCAGAAGTTTCAGAGGAACCCACGGTCTCTGGTGTCTGTTGCAACCCAGATTTCTTCTACCGTGACAGTCAATGTGGGAGGAAGGAAAGCCTGGAGCCGTGTCAGTCCAGTGGGATTCCCAGCAAAGACAAACTGGCAGGCAAAAAACCCTAGAAACAAAGCAAGCAGACAGGCCAACTCAAACGCCACAAGAGATGGATTTCCAAAGAAAAATCTATGTATGCAAGGGTGGTTCAAGTCTATTTGGAGACCTTAAAATCAATGGCAAGGATTTTATTTTTCTAATTAAAGGTGGGTGGGCGTTTTGTTTTGTTTTTTAAATAATATTCCAGCATTGAAATACAACCAAATTGTCGCCAGAAATACAACCAAAACTATCACAATTGCAGATGAGATGAAGGGAGACAGGAATTCCCTGGAAAAACTGCATGTTTTGATCAGAAATCAAGAAACAGGTGATTGGTGTTCTTCACCTTGTAACTAAGTCCACACACCACTTTGGAAACATCAAACTAAACAGAGAGCTTGTGGGTTACATGAGTCTAGCCTGCAAGCAGAAGTATGAAGAAGCGCAGATCTAAACCTCCAAAAATGCAAGCAGAGTGCCACAGGCAACAACTCTGTCCAGGGAAGGAGCCAAACCAAGAACATAAATACCAAGTCAGCACATAGATTAAACCAATGTAGCTGGACAGATGAGACAAACAGATCTGAAATACAGGCAGTAGCAACCACTCTACCATGGAAAGTGGTATGAGAAGCAAAGAGTAGAATACACACCCTAACAGCTATCTTGACAGAGATGAGCAAGACAGAATCAAATACTCCAGGAAGAAGAAGAAAAAAAAAAAGAAAAAAATAAAATCCACAAATAGCAACACATGCACTGATTGAGAGCACTGCCAAATAAGAGGAAGATGCCTCCAGAGTGGCTTTAGCTAATTCAAACACTTGCCACATACAAACACTACAATCTAACCCCAGTGACACTGATAAGCACCAGACTGAAGGAAAAGGACCGGCTGCTCTTGGTACACAATAAAACCATTTGGAGATGCATGAGCAAATGCAGGTGGCCAATAAGGAGCCCCAAACACCAGGAATGTTATCACAAAACCTTCACAGCACTTGATATGCACAAGCACTGTCATCTGTCCATGCTCAGCATATGTGAGTGACAGCCAGGGATCTGCCTGGAACACACCACCACAAGCAGGGGAAAGGAGGATGCCAGGGCCATGCTGCCAACCCAGCCCAGCTCCAGCGATGCTCCAAAACAAAGATTTGTCTGCATGTAGATAGGAAGGGGGGGGAAATGAATACTTCAACAACAGATATCAAACCAATGATCCTCAAAAACTTTCAGTAACTCTGAAGAGAAACTCAAATGCACTGGGGAATGTCCATGCCCCAGAACATGCAAGGAATCCACACTGCAAGCAGATCAACTATGCTTCCAGACTCTGTGCAACTCCACTTGAATGCAACATAGTTATCTACCAGTAACAAAAATAAAATCAAACAGTGAAGAGACAGACACCAGACTAACAGTGCAAGTAAAATGTACAGAAGGGATTCACCATCAGTGAAGACATAGTTGCAAGGGTAGTCCAGCCTGGGATTTGGCTGGAGGCCAAAACCAGAGAGTGCTTTCAGTGACAGCAACATGCTTTAGGTCATAGAAGTGACAAAAAGGACACAAAAGTCATTAAGAGAAAGCCAAGTGAAGCAAGCAGCTTCTACAATACAGGCACCAAGGACCACAAACAACATAGCAGAGATGAGTGTGTCTGGGGTCCACTTGTCAATCAGTTGCAGGAAGCAATGGAAAAAGTCAGTGGAGGCTCTCTAGGGTTCAGGTGAGAAGATAAACAAAAAGACAGTTGTGGTATATTAAGAAACAGCCTACACAATTGCCCATGGCAAGTTAGTTTATTTAATTAAGTGTATTAATGCTGGTAAATCAGAGATTTGAACATTTGTTACCAGTAAGGGTATAGATGTGATTTTATGGAGTGCTATAGCAAAACTCAGGATCCACAAAACAAGCAAAGTATATACAGTTACCCCCTTCCTGCAGAAAAACGGAGTCAGCAGGGGGCTCAGAACACCATCCAGGAGCTTGTACGTAGGCCTGGCTGGGGGAAAAAAAAATAAAAATAAAAAAAATAACCCTCATGTCATCCTTGACAAGGATATCAGCAGCAGCTTCCTCCCCTCAGGACAGTCCCCCAGCCCCCAATGGGATCCCTTTGCTGCACTTTGCCTCAGCCCTGGCACAGACCACACTAGCATAAATGAGTTTGGCGGTGCAGGAAGACTAAGTGTTTGTACACATTTATTCTGCTTTGTTTAATTTTATCTTATTTCACAGCGCATCTTCAATTTAAAACTCCTAATAGATGGCAGTTAACATCACTGAATGGTCATTAACTACTGCAGCTTGGTAAATGAGAAGCTTAGCTCAGAAGTCAAATCCTAGATTTCAGCAGTGTCAAATGTTAATTTTGGGAGTTATCCAGATGAAAATTAAGACCGTTGAATAAAACTACTTTTAAACCCTAAAGAATAAGTTTAGACCCTATTGCTCAGCCAGCTAGTTTTCAAGGTATTTAATTTCAGGGAGAGATGACAGATTTCAGCTAAATTTCAATAGTGCAGTAAAACTACTGAGTGTAATTAGTTAAAGCATCTACAGAGCTTAGTTTTTAAATTCCCACTTAAGGTAGCTAAGTAAAGTAACTTATATTATGTTCCAGAGTTTATAATAATTGAAGTTTACAGTAAATCCACAGAATTCAATAGAATTAACTGGCTATAAATCTCAGAGCATAAAACTGGTTTGTGGAGGTAGCACGTGAGTGATTCCCAGCCTTTCTGCAAGGTGCCAGCCATTGAGAGAGCTGATTAGTCAGTCCGTGATTAATTGCCTGCTGTGTAAGAGCCAGGGTCAATCTACTCAATTAGGTGAAGGTCTGATGGAGATCAGAGACATAAATCAAAACCTACAGCACAAGCTTCAGCACAAGGTGGGAACGTACCAGCAGCAGTTCTTCCCTGCAAGAACCCCTCTCCCCCAGGCAGCCTGCTCTCCAACCGCAGCTGTAAGTGGAAGCTGAGGAAAGAGCAAAAGTGGGACACACACAAGTGCCTTCTCCTGAGTAACCTTCCAACCACGTTCATCTCAAGGATTTTTTGAGCCTGACATGGCTTGTTTTCTTCCAAGTACTTCACCAGCCACACACTGAGCCCAAGTAAACTTTTTGCACCCTATACACCTTTCAACAGTGATCTCTGCGGATCTACCACCTGCTGCATGAAGGTCCAGCTCCCTTTGATACCCCTCAGGCCTCGTGAGGCAGTGAGCAAGCACCCCCTGCCCACCTCTGTTACTACTCACAGAAGCCTATGCCGCTGATGATCCCCCAAAGTTAATCTCTTTTTCCCAGTTTATGAGTCTTTGTCAACCAGTTACGCCCAGTACTAGAAACATCCACACTGCTAACCCAGCCACTATGCAGGACCTCTTCCAGTTCTGCTATATCCCTTTGGAAACAAGGGGGCCAAAACCACACACAGTACTCAAGGTAAACTCTAGGTTTACACAACAGCACAGCGGCATTTCCTACGGTAAAGGACAGCTTGCTTACAAGACCAGGCCATTCCCCATCTTCAGAGACACAAAGCCCTGTGCCAAAGAGTGCAGAGACATGGGCTGCATCCCCCATGGTCCCACCTCCCAACGGGCAAGCCCTGTGCTGCTGAAGGACAGGAGGGACTCGTCTATGGGGAACACAGAAAGATTGGGCCCAAAGGGAGACAAAACCCAGGGGGAAGCTGTAACTCCCCAAATAGGAGAAGCAGGAGAACATCAGAGCGAGCGAGGACAACGGGGAAATGGTGCGACGTGTTAAAAAAAAAAAAGCACAGAGTAAGATTAGTTTTAAACCAACCAGATTGTGACATTGTCCACAGGGCTACAGGAGGCTGAGTATGTAGACAGAAAACAGGAACGATTTGAAACTACAGTTACTCCACACAGACTGGGAAACTATCTTGACAGGGTGATGAAAACACTGTATTTTTAGACATTATAAATAACTAGTTAAAAACCTGTAATAGAAAAGCAGCTAGTTCCCAGCAACACATGAGAATGGCTATCCTTCAACAAGGAAAAAAAACTCACAGAAATCTAAGCAATAGACTTGGATTTGAAAAAGGAGAACTAATGAAAATCAGCGTGGCAGTCAAAAGAAGTAGCTGGAAAGGTGGAAATACTTCCAGGAGACCACATACAGGTACTATAGGAAAGCATCAGGATACTTATATCATTAATTTGAAACACTTTAAAGGGACCCAAAAAATCAATTTTGTTTGAGATTGAACTTTTGCACATTAAGGCAATTACTGACAGTAAAGACAAAAAGGGGGGAAAAAAGAATATCTTTCAGAATGTGATTATCATATTCAGAAGAAGAAAAAAAAAAGATGGTGAACTTCTGCTAAGTTAAATGTGGAATCATAGGAGGGCAGACCAAAGAACAACTATGGTAAGCAACTTCCTAACAGCATAAAAATTTAATTACAACTCTTTTTTCGAGTGTTGCAGAAATAGGATGCCTTTCCTGAGAGCTAGTGGGGTCAGAAATTATGAAGGTGTACAAGGAATGTTCATGATGATAGGCCTAGAGTAGAAAAGCCAAATTTTGTACCAGTGTTACCTGCAGAGAAGCTGAAGGAGATAATTCAGCTATTTTCACTCAGAAAAGGGATCTCTGTGATTGTCCAAATAGTTCTTTGAAAATAGCTCAGTGTTCAGTAACAAGGCAAATAAAGAAATATTATGAAAACTAGTGAATAAGACTACAAAAACAGTATTGCCACTACAAATCCATACTGCACTCCCATTCTTCACTACAGTGCAGAAGCCTTGAAAAGATTTATAATAGAATCACACAGAGAAAGGCAACTTGGATAATGAGGGGTCTGAGATAGCTTCTACTCAAGTAAAAAACTTGGCTTTTTCAGATAGAGAAAGAGGTAATTATGGGATCAAAGCAGGGATGGAGGGGTAATAAAATGGTAAGTTGTATGGAGGCAGCAAATAAGGAATGAAATTTAACTACTCCTTTCTTAGAAAGCAGCTAGAGAGCACACAACAAAATGAGAAGGTATCAGGCAAAAAACACAAGGCCCAGAAACAATGTTTAATGCAACACAAGACTATGGAACTCACTGCTGCGGGGCTGGAAGCATAAACGGGTTCAAAAAGCAAACAGATAAATAGAGTATGGGTTCTTCATGGGCTATCAAACTTAAAAGCCATACTGAAGCCTCTGGGTTAGAAAGACCCCGAACCGGTGACTGTCAGAAGCTGGGAACACATAGCCAAACTCTGTTCTTCCACATCCTCCCCAGGTACTTGCCACCAGCCAGCATCAGGGATCTTTGTTTTGACACAGCGCAACCATTCTTCTGGCAGTGCACCACAGATTGCTTTTTTTATTCAACTTTTTAAATCATTTTAAAATTTAAAAATAATCTGAACTCATAAGATTGCAAACTATTAACAAAAGATGAAAAATTAACTGCGTGGTTTGCCACTTTCACTTGGGACATCAGAAACCTTACCCCAGTAGCTTTCTCAGTCAAATAAACTTTTCTGATCATTTGGTTTAAGCTCAGGGGCAGCAGTGCCAGCAGAAATGGTACTTAAAGCTAATTCACACTGCTAATCACCCAGCAACTAACAGCACAGCACCCCAGCCCAACCGGTGTGCTATATACACACCAGTCAATACCAGTTCCCTGGTTCTGCAACTCCATTGTACAAAATTATCACAGATACTGTGACCACAGCTTTCCCTTAAACTAGGCTGAGGCATTAATCTGGACCCTTATCTTTATCCATGCTCATTTTACTAAGGTACTCTCTATTTATTACAAGCTGCACAGGGAAAAGTCACCACTCTGGTAAGGAACCCATGATCTCCTCCAGCCTGGAGTCTCCTCTGCCCCAAGGATAAACACTTACAAGCGGTATTTCTCTTGGCCAGGTAACATCATTCCAGCAATGGCCAAACAGCCATTCATTCAGCCTCAGCCACGTGCATGCGACCAGTGGGATACTCGAGAGCCACAGATAGTTTCATGGACAGGTTTTGCTGCCTACTGGAGAGCTCTGGGAATCAGTGCACAGAGTGCCAGCCCAGCTCTGCCCACTGGCTGTTACTTGCCCTGATGCGCAAGGAAACTAGAGAAGCCTTAGCCAACCTGAGGCAGAAACTAGTCCAAGAATAACCATTACTTTGGGGGGGGGGGGGGTGTGGTAAGACTGAAAAACATCCAATTTTTTGAATGAAAAATACCCAGTTGGAGAGGAAGTCTTTACATTAGCCTAGATTCCCTTGACCTTTCTGGCAGATTTTACACCTCCAAGCAAGGAAAAAAAGAGATGGGGAACAGAGATGGAAAGAAGGGAGAGAAGGTAAAGTAGAAAAGGAAAAAGCAATTGGAAAGGTCCCTCCCCCCAACTGGGTGACAACAGTTCAGCTTCTGAATTTGAAAATGATAATTTCTTCCAGAAAAATGACAGTACCTTTTTTATTTACCTTTTTCTTTGATGACACCAAGCTTAGCTTCTGCCAGAAAAATAAGTTTTGAATAAAACTGTTTTGATCAGCTTTGCCTGAAACACTCACTTAGAGGTGAAGGGCTGAGGGGTGGGGTGGCATTTGGAAAGAGGCCAGCAGCTGGCAGTAAATAAAGCCACCCTGACAGAAAGAAGCTGGCAGTACCCAGGCCACCAAGCACCTGACAAATCTGTGTTCAAGCTAACACATCCAAGCCCCTTATCTCCAGAAAAGGTTATCCTTCGAAGGATGCCCTGTACCATCTTCTCCAGAGAACCCCACCAGGCTGTCTAGGTCCCCTGGACCCTGCCAGCTCCTATGGTGAGGTCCACAGGGCCTCTCAGGTGCCTGGATCTAGCAACAGGGATGGCTGGCACTGAAAATAAATCAGGAGGCTCTTTATGAACCAGTCACCACAATGACAGTCACCAAGCTGGGTTAATGTGACTCCAACCATGCTTCATGCACTCGAGTAACCACTCGGATATAGCTGGTAGGCCAGTCTCCTTTCAGTGCTCAGATTCATGCTCTGCCGTTCCTTTCCTATTCTCTCTCACATTAATATAGTACATCTCTCTGGCATCTCTAACTTAACGCTCTGCTAGTTGGCTGGCTGACAGGTCTCAAAAAAGCAAATCTTTCCACTTCCAGCACAATTCTGTTTAATCTTGTGGAGATGGAGGTGTATCACTTAAGTAACTTTTTCTACCCCTCCTTTTCTGCAGGAAAAAGGAAAGAAGTTTGAAAAAAGAATGACAGGAATGTTTTAAACTAAACAGGAGCGATTTGCATGCAAATTAGATTTTTTCAGGTGCCACAGAAGATGTGAGGGCCCTGCCAATCTGGGGAGAAGAAATAAAAAGAAGGGTGAGTTTGACACAAACACTGTCAAGTGATGAACCTGCAACTTTTAGTTTCTTCCCTAAGGCAGTGCCCTGGAGAGAGAGTCTCTACTGTACTACCTGCATATTTATTTTCATTCTCATTAATACTACCATTGCAAGACAAAGAACATGTTTCTTCTTCTATTTATCCACCTTCTCAAAGCCCCTTGCGTGCAAGTCCTATAAATGCAGTCAATATGTGAGTAGGTGCAGCTGGATATAAACCCAAGTGGGAAGTGGTTTCCTTACTGAACTTCATAAGAAAATGAGTTATATAATCAATAAAGTAGCTGTAGGGAAAGAGAGAATCACATGATGTACTAAACAGCACCCAGACGTTATCACCAGTAAATCATGGGACCATGGGAGTTAGAGGCACAACAGGGGTGCTAAAGCTGCTGAGAACAGAGGAGCTGCAGGGAAGGCAGCAGTCTGCCACCAGCACTTCAGCTCAGCAAGATCCTCCCAGCAGTTATTTCCCTCAACAGCTAGCATTTGTTACACAGGGAGAAAAATCTTTACACTCCAGAGCCAGCACTCCTTGTTGTAAGCAGGGTTATTTGTACCCTCAGAGAAAGACCTTTCAGACCGTGATTCCTGGGACCTTTATGTTCTTCTGGCAGCACTGAAGTACTCTTTTTGAAAACTTGAAGGCACCGAGCCCTGTGGCAGGGGATGCCACAGCACTCCACACTTAAGGCCACTGCACCACACCACAAAGCAGCAACATAGCCGTTCAAACCAGATCCATAGCACTGCCGCACACAGAGAGACAACATTTTCACAAGAGCCTCAACAGCAAATTGACCAGTTTTCTTATACTTTAAAGCGCAGAGAGAGCAACCAGAAGAAACCCCCCTGCTTTTGCTTTCCCATGGACTCTGCACAGCAGAGCTGCCATACTAGAAGACAGTCTCCAACAACCAGGTTAGCAAACAAGCTACAGGTGCCATTTACTAACACACACACCTGGTCTTGGAAAACCTGTACCAAGCACAAGTTTTGAAAGTATTCACTTTTCCACTTTCTACTTCACTGTTCCCAGTATGCTAGTATAATTTACCACCACTGTTCTTACAAAAAAGTGTTACACCCTTTCTAAAATAAAACAGGGCTATGTGACAGATCTAAAGCAGTGAAATGCATCAGAGCAATTAGTGGCTCTGTTGCTTTTATGGCTCTGATTGGAATTCTGGTCTCAGGCATAAGCCAGTTCTCCAGTGAGAAAACGTGGTGGCTCTGCATACGGGCTCCATCTTCCGGCACACCGCTCTCCTGGCTCTGCTCAGCACATAGTAAACTGAAACAAAACCTACACAGCCATCAATTACATTTTTCTTCTCTCAGCCTATGAATTTCAATAAATACACCATCTGTTCATCTTCTGTGTGGGAGTTCAGTCATCTTCTTGGCAGCAATATTATTCTAGAGCAATTACCTGTGTCTTTATCACCTATCATTGTGCTTCATCATCTTTTCATCATGTGTAAAAGCCAACCACTTTATTACTACAATTTCTGTAGGCAGCCCGGTCCTGTTAGTTACCATGGAGATGATCTGTCAAAAGACGTCTACATTTAAAGAAGTAAAAGCTGAGAAAAGGAGGAGGAGAGAAACACAAAGAGCCTGAAATGAACTTGTTTCTCCAAGTCAGAGTTTAAACACAGAAGGTACATCTCAGGCAGCAACACTGAGATGCCACTAACAACCTCGTTAGGAATCCATCAACCTGCCAATACAGAGGATGAGCCAATGACTCACAAGCATTACAATATGCTCGGAGGTCAGAGACTCTCAGCTTTAATCCCTCAGCCGAGTCGCATGACCTGCTCTTAGGAAGGTCGATTTCTTATTACTATAAATCAAAAGACAAAGCAGGGGGAGGGAGGACAGGCTGGAACAGCAGGCAGGTGGCAACAGCAGTTTTCCCCTTCCTAGTGGTCACTAGCAAGACAGTGACTTTTACATCAGCTGCACTACAGTTTATACCCATTTTGCGCCACTTCCTCTCACCCCCTTCCACGGATTCCTGCCTAGCTCTGAACTTTCACTCCTTCCCTTACAAACTGCACATCACTCTCCTTCTCTTTCCATAAAACATACACGCACTTGCAGCTGTTCTACCTCTGTCTTTCCAAATGCCTATGTATTTCAAAAGCAGCTGTCAGTGCCAACTATTTACAGATGCTTGCTCCCTCACCCACCCATATACACCCCCTGCCTTCACTTCTTGAAATCCTGTTTTCCTCTGAATTTTTCCATCTCCTCCAGCCGTCCAGCTCCCATCCTTCCAAGCTCTAATTGCTCTCATGTTACTGCAGGAAAAATATTAGCGAAGTACAAAGGACTTGCTGATGCTCTGTGTTTCTAGGATGCGTCATTAGCAGCCTTGAGCTGAAACACGCCAGGCTGCAAACTGCTTTGGCTGAATTCATCCTTGTATCTCTGGAAGAAATAAGCAATCTCAGAGCTATCCAATTTGTTTAATATCAAGTACACATGCACTGAGTTTTAATGATGTGGATTGTCATTCTGAATTGCAAGAGTACAAAAACTGACCACCTATTCACTACGTTCACAACTACCTTCCACAGCACAATTACCCCAGTCTTGCAGATCTTAAGAAGATAGCTACGGAGGCAGGAAACATTTTTCAAAATTTCTCCAGACTTAAAAGCACTTTAATTACTGTCTATCCACCTCAAGAACCAAGGTATTCAATTTTCCTAAGTGCTATGTGCCCATACTTTCCATGGGTTTCTGCCTGCAGAAAACTTTCTACATTAGGAAGCAGAGTTGAAAAAGCACCAAATTTAGGTACTGCAAATAAGACAGATGTCTAGAAATCTGGGACTAAGCACCTACCAGGGTATTAAAAAAAAGGCCCTGTAGCACAAATAATGCTTGGGTCCAGCAGTGAAAAATTCCAGTGCTTAAATTCTGAAAAAAGGAGGGGACCTAAAATAGGAGGGGGGATTACAATAAAAAAAATAGGCAGGAAAGACGACAAAGTGATGAAAATTAAAAAATAAAATCCCAAGGACATATCAGGAATGTACTGCCATCAGAGTTCAAAGCAGAACTCTCATGGACAAAATCAAAAATATCAAACCTGAAAAAAATCAGCATTTAATGGGAAAATACAAACTAAACAGGAAAAAAAAAAATCACATTCTGGTCTCAAATCTGATCTCCCCTGAAAGTTTACTATGGAGCAAAAGTTCTTCCCAATGGTCCCCTTAGCAGAAATGTTACTGAAGACTGAAACCACGGGTAGATCAGACACTGCAACAGCTTCATTTGCTGAGGAAATGCACCATGCCCACTTCTTTATCTGTAAAGGTGTGGGCCCTGTGTTTCCTCTCTGTCTTCAGATATCTTTAGCAGTCAAGTTGAGCCATCAGCAGCCATACGGTGCTTTATCTTCTACAAGACAGGCCTAGGGAGAGTCACAGCCCTGCTCTTTAGCATGTCTGGTTGCTGCACAGATTGGATGTAGATGGAGAAGTGCCCAGGCTAAAAAGTGGTTTCCAGCATCCTGGGCCAACTTGAGCCACCACTTGGTAGGCATGCTGTTAAAACTTCTGCTTCTGCTAACCTCGCTTCCTCCAGCCAAAGCCTTCCAGACAGGCTCAGTGGATGCTGACTCCTGCACAGGATCACTATGCCCTTCCAAGGCAGATGCCCTCAACCAGCTGCATCTGTGCTGCCTCTGCAAGTGCTGGCAGGCAACCAGGGCAGACACTGGTTCTGCTTGCCTCCTCCCCTTTCCAGCGACAGGTCTGCAAAGACAGCCAGGAGAGCTGCCCCGACACCCAGGGAACGCTGCCTGCCTTCCCTGCTGCTGGGGCTGCTCTGCCTGGGCAGCAACAACTGGCAGCAGGACACCCCAAGGCATGCCACCGCACACAGCCCACCACTAAGTCTTGGACAGCAAGGTCCTCATCTGTCACTCCTGCTCATCCTAAACCTTCAGCAGCTTTGCAAAAAGTCCTACTTCTGCTTATTCTTTGGCTTGAACAGATGTTCCCAGTCACTGCTGTGTGTTGACACAGTGGTTCTCCCTCTCTAGGGCTCTGACAAGGACATGAAGGAGACAAAGAAGGGAAAACACTATGGAACTTGTAGTTTGTCCCAGCCTGGCCACCCACAGCTTGCAAAAGATGGGAGGAGCAAGCTGCAGGTGATGACAGGCAGGCAAGAATAAAAACGGAGTACAGAATAAAGAAGGATTTCTTCTTTCTTTTCAGACCAAATCAAATACACACACTGCTCCATAAAATGGCAAAAGCATCCACAGGCATGGGTCTTCCAGCTCCCTTGGGGAACAGAGAAGGGGAACCAGTATGTCCCCTCTTGCTCCCCTCCAGAAAGCCAAAAGCTTCTCACTGGCACCCAGGAGCTGCTGCAGCAGCTGCACACCAGATTACCAGTCACATAAGGCATGAATTGTCTCCCAGGCCAGGGCAGCACAGCACAGGTAGGCTTGCCAAGGGGAAATGGTGGCACATACAGCAACTCTGCTAACATCAGCAGGTCCTGTGCGAGGGTCAGCAGGTCTGCACCTTTCCAGAGCAGAACACTGTAGAGCCCACACCGCTCCTCCTGCCAAGGATCTGTGCCTGGACAGTGGGCAGAAAGTCTCTGCACGTCCCTTGCCAGCATCACATGTCTACAGCTTTCCTAGTAGTCAACATGACCTTCCAGCTGTGTACGCAGCTACCACCTTCCCAGTCTTGGCTGGGGTGGGAGTAGAGAGAACATGGGATTCAGCTGCTTTCAGATGACACTTGCAACCCATCTCCTCCATGGTCTTCTGTGATCATCCCTTGGCATGATAATTAACATGTGGACTCAGCACAGATATTCATGAGCTGGGCTGGCATTTGGCAATCCAAATGTAAAACAAGCAATGGCTAGACAGAGCAGGCTGGGATAACACATGGCACGCCAGATGCTCATCCAGCACAAGGTCACTCTTGCCTGATTTTACTTCAGCAGTGACAACCCCATGGCCAGACCACCTAAAATGTGCTTCAAACTGCCATAAATTTATTCCACCCAGTGATCCAGCATCGCTCTTTATCAGACCACAAAGGTAAGGAGAAGCAACGGGAAAGGCACAGAAAGAGGAGCAGCACTAAGGAGGGGAAAAAAAAAAAAATCACTTAAAAAAAGGCATCACCAACTCTTTGTTCAGAATTGCTGTTTGCCAAAGAACCAAACAGAAGGCAACCTTGCATCTTTCATGGTTTTGCAGATATAAACAAGTCAACACAGCTAATCCAGTCATCCTGCCTGCAGAAGTAATCCAGAAACCAGAGCTCCCACAACAGTACAGGCATCCCTCGGTGAGAAACAGGTAGCCAAAAAGCCAAGGTCCCTTGCAGGCACAGTGGTGACAGCCTGCCTTCCCACAGACAGACTTGCTTAATTTATCTGGAGTTCTGTGACAAATGAATGCCAATACTTTAATAAACCCAGTTTTGATAGTGATAACTTGCATTGCATTAGCACTTTCAAGGTGTCAACTAGGACTGAGACGCCACAGTTCAGGGTGCTGTACGGAGCGTCCATATAGCACCTTGCTCTGCCTGTGCACTGGAGAGCTTACGGGCACAATGGGGAAGGGGTACAACACAGACCACCACCAACACTGATGGCAGGGACAGAAACCCAGACCCAACACCCAAAATGCCAGTATGAAGGATTAGGTTAATGAAGAGGTATCATTAACACCTTTCACTCTTTCCTGTAATTCTGCAATACTTCTATAGCCATAGACAAAGCAATCCATATTTCTGTGATCAAAGCAGTGTTAATTATTTCAGCTCACAGCTTGTTTCTATCCTCAGTTCAGCAGTAGCCTTGACTTGTTCCTTAAAGACTCAACAATAAAAGTATTCCTAGTCTCACCCTAGGGCAGCAGTTTACTGGCAGTGCTAGATAAAGTGTACAGTCAGCACCACCCACACCAGTCTGCCTGGCAGAGGAGCTGGGCTGGACGGGATTCAAAGGCAGCTCACGGCTGGGGAGATGGTGAGGCACAAATCATCAATTCTGACAACAGCCAGGTGAAAAAAACAGGCGGTCCCTCAGAGCTTTTTGGGGAAAAAAGGTCAGAAGATCTCAGAATATCATATCCCCTGTTGTTCTTGTATCACTTCAGGAACTCACATGCTTTTTTCATTTATATTTTTATATATATATATATTACTGATTTATTGGTTGTTCCACAGGCTTTTTTACAGCTTTCACATTAAACAGCAATTAAACCAGGCAGCCAAAATCAAACTAGACCTGTGCGCTGAAGAGGCAGAAAGTCCTGAGCAGTTTTCCCTTCCTCAGTGTAGGTTTGAGGAAGACAGAAAGAAACACTAGATCTAGGTGACATTTTACCTTGTGTCTGCAGGTAGCCACATGCAATTATTGTGCAAATTCTCAAAAATATCATTGACAATTCCCTTCAGATTATTTGGTGCCCTTGTTACTTACAGATATTTCAAGAAAAGAGTAAAGCTTTATGCTGTCTTCTGCTAATATTGATGCACAATGCCAGCAGAGTACTTCAGGGACATCTGCTTTGTACCCCTCACTATAAATGCAAGCACCCAACATCTGACTTCCAGCTAAACAAAGCAATCCACTTGCATACTTCAGCAAGTGGCCTCCTGCACCAGTCATATCTGGGATCCTTCGTCCCTAAGTTGCAATTTTTCCTTCTACTTTAAAGTCCAAACTCAAGATGAGATTCTCAGACAAAGGGTTGAAAGTCCTCAGGAAGCTCAAAGCATTTCTCCTCTCCAGGGAACAGCTCATCACAGAAGTTGCTGCCAGCAAAGAAAGGCAGTTGGGATTTTCCTTATTAATATAAAAATGTATATAAATACCTCCAGCAAAAACCATTACAATTGTGTCTCATTCTCCAGTCCTAGAGGAATCAAACACTCTCATACGATAAAAAGATGGAAGTGAAAGGGTCACCAAAAACATCCAGATGAGCCCCAAGATGATCATACTTGCAAAAAGTTTGGGAAACTCTTACGCAAAGGGAACACGTTAGTCTTGGGGCAGTACTGGCAATCAAACACTCTTCTCGGCAAAAAACTTCTGCCACCGCAGAGCCCTGGCAAGGCACCTCTGGCCTGACATGGAACAGTCTCTGCAAAAGAGGATCAAGAGATTGGTTTGCTGTCTGCTTCATACGTGGCATTGCATTAGACAATGCAGCAGAGATTTCAGCCAGCTTCAAGCTAGTTTGCACAAGTAGTGGAGACAGTCTAGCCCTGGCAGAAATGCACAGCTAATTGATCCTGCCAAGGATTAGTTTGCAGGACAGACACAGAAAAGCTGGTAAGCTTCTCCAGGATATAGCTCTTTCACGTATAGAAAGTCCCCTGCAACTACAGTGCACTTACAGCCAAGAGACACCAGCACTACATCCCGCTGACTCCACTGGGCTACACATTCTTGCTCTTCCACTGGGGTGAAATTTGGCATGGGGTCACCCCATGTGGCTGGCTGCCTTTGGCAGCATGGAGCTGTCACCATCCCTGCATAAGGCACGAGAAGCAGCTCTTCCTCGTTTCTCAGCACTGTTGCATATTGCATCTAGGTCTGGTAGCATACTGAGGACAGTAAAGGACAATTTAAATGCCTCTTAAAAAAAATACAAAAAAGAAAGGTTGTGGAAAACGTGGCACACAAGGAGACAAAGAAAGAGGGACCATTTAGGCTGAAGGGGGGGATGGGGATAAAAAAATCACCATGGATCAAAGGGGGGTTATCTGATCTCTGTATCTATTAGATATAGTGCTTAAATTGCAGCAAGATAAACTGAATCTAACTTACTCCTGACAGGTTATCTGGATGTGGGACAAGGGAATGGACCTGTGGTCCTTTCCAGCTTTGTTTTCTATGATTATCTGTGCTCGTCAGCACTCATGGGTCAAGATACCCCCCTGCTGATTAGTGTACAAAGCCAGCCAAAATACCATTTGGTTCCCATTTTGTTCAAGCTAGAGAGTTTCCTCACAAAACAGTAATGTCTCCATTTAGCCTTGGGTCCTAAACATCCAAAGGAAGAGGGAAAAAAAAAAAAAAAAAAAAAAAGAGTAAAATATAACCACAACTAAACAACAAAAAAGAAAGCAATTCTACAAAAGGAAAGTCAGTATTGAAATCCATTAGCAGAGAAACACAGACCCTTAAATTTATTGCTTGGTTTCAGGACTTGGGAAGAGTCTCTTCATTTCCTGTACCTCTTGAGTATTTACTATGTCCCCTATGAGCTAAGTCTTCCAGAGTCATTTTAATGTCATGTTCTAAGCACTTCTGCACTGTAAATCATCGATTTTTATCTCCTTCTCCCAATCAATGCAAAGATATTTATGCTGAACACATAAAAGCTCTTGACACTATAGAAAAACCAATTACACCCTACAAGATGTTTGCTTTTGGTCGTTGACATCATGGAATTATCCATTACACTTTGCACATGCCGGCCATTTACAGGAAAGCAGTGTGACCTTGCCTGCCTGAAGTTTGTATCTCTCCAACCCGGTGAAGCAACGCGGTGGGAGCTTGCAGCAGAGATAGCCATCCCTAGCCCAGGGAGCACCTGAACTGTAAACTGTGAAAGCCGGGAGAAATCACAAAAGGAGTAGATCTCATGTCAGCCCACTCCTGTGCTCCTGCCAGACATCGCTTGCTGTCAGAGACAAGAAGCCGGCTAAACAGACCTTTCTTCTAACTGCTGCAGCCATGCTTCCCTCCACAGCCCAGGGGCAGACTGGAAAATTTCATTCTCTCTCCACGTTTCCCAATGCTTCAAGGATGGGCCCTGCACCCTCCCTCTGCCAGTGTGCCAGGCTGATCCTTCTGTCTCTTCCTGCTCCTACACACTGGGCTGGCAACAACTATATTTAAAGCCCAGGGCAGACACACACTGAAGTACCTGCAAGCTCCTGTTACAGTAACTGTCTAGAGCATACCATGCTCTTTTCACCTGGCCACTTCCTTCTCTTGAATAATGCTGCAATCCTTCCTGGATGCAATTGGGACATTGGGCACAAAAGTACAGAGCATGCCTGGATGGCTCCCCCATTCCGCGCTACTGGCAAGACAGGTTCATGGGATGAGCCAGGAACCAGCCCTTTTATCTTAGCAAAACTGCAACAGACTTGTCAAGTCTCCGAGTAGTTTATGCTCGCGTCGCCCACCAGTCCCTGTCTTGCACTTTCTTCTTCTAGCAGCAGCAATTCACACCCTCCTAGCAAAGCACCGATGAGTCTGTGCTCCCTGGAAAGGACCCACCATCAAAACATCTCCCAGGAGGTGCAGTCTCCCCGGCCTCAGCATCACACTCTCTCTCTCCCATGTCACTAGCTCAGCAATGAGAAGGTTTCCTGCCACCCTATGACCAACACATGGATGGGCCCCACCACCACATGACCTGATGCTTGCTTCCTCATACATTAGACAGGAAAGTGTTTCCCTCAGCACTAAAACAAGCAGCAGTATTTGAGAAACAAGTATGTTGAACAAGATCGTGCAGGAGAGTGCTGTACCTTCCCTAACACTACTGTCAGCTTAGCCTTTCCATTTCAGGTGTTTGTTCAGATTTTATCTGAAGTTGACACACGCGTGTAGCCCCAGCAGGTGAGGAACAGCCTTCACAACTAGCTCAAGAGAAATGCATTTCATTTTAAACGTTTGGTAAGATCTTGTGGTGTAGAAGGCTAATGCCAGTGAAGTCAGGCAGCTGTGATGATTACATCAGATCCTGCCTGTAAGCCATGAGCACATTTTTAATAACAGTATATAAAGAAGGAATATTAAACACCCAGTGGTCATCACTCTCTCTGCTGGTTGCAAAAGCAAGAATTATACAGGCAGTGAGACCATCACAAGCTTTAGGGCCCAGAGTCATCATGCTTAATTCTCTAAGATCCCAACTGACCCAGCTGAGTGAGGCAGAACTCTCTCTCATTAGTAGAACAATTAACTTTGTGTGTCCGGTAGATACCAGTTCCAAGCACTGCATGAGAGATTTATTTATTCATAACCAAACTGCTTATATTGAATCATTTTTAAGTTTTTGAATTTTTCCTCTGAGGAAGTTGGAGGTTTTATCCTTTGTTGTCAAAACAGGCAGAACTCAGCCAAGTTCACTGCAGATTGCCCCCATTAACAAAAGACCAAATCACTTGGGGTAAAAAGGCAATAGAAAGCCCCACTGTGTTTAAAAACTGACAACCACACTTTGACTCTCATATTTTAGGGAAAAAATTATTTACCCCCACCCCCACTATTCATAGAATCACAGAAAGGTTTGGGTTGGAAGGGACCTTATAGATCATCTGGCTCCAAGCCCCCTGCCATAGGCAGGGACACCTTCCCTTTCATTCACTTTGAACACCTGGACCATCAGGCTGTCAAAGGAACGGTGTGAGAACGGCAAACAGATAACTGAAGGTAGAAGCAGGAGCAGAGAAAAGGTTCCTTATTCTGAAGGCGTTGGCAGAGACATGCACACAAAAGAAATGCTAAAGACAAGAACTTGCTGCGTATCAGTTCAATGGTATTAAGCCCTTTGGCTATCTCTCTTCTGCAAAAAATCAAAGCAGTCTTAAATAATAACAGTATAAAATTAAGCTGATTTTATACTCTTTAATCTCAATCAAGACAGCACACATGGCTCTGTTTTAAACCATAAAGGAAATAACAACTTTCATTCAGAAGGAGACTGTGTAGACAGGGATTTGGCATTATTCTGTTAATCCACTTTACAGTCACACCTTAGTTAATTAGAAAACACATAAAGAAATTAATTGGTTCAAACATAAATTAACAGTAATCTCTACGCAATATCTATGCAACACTCATCAAGCAGTAGTCAATCAGATTCAAGAAGATTCTTACCAATAGGTCTCCTACTTGACAACAGCACGTTTCAGTGTTGGAAAAAGAGGGTGGTGGGACAGGCTGTTTGTTCGATTCACCTGGCCAGCTGAACCAACCAACACCACCACCAGCCCTGAAAAGCACCCTGCGCTTCCTTGAGGGGGAATCGGACTGATGCATACCTGCCCTGTTGCAATACCTGTCCCTGACTTCAGACTTAGGCAGACCTGGAAGGTGAGGGAAGGAAATATAGTGGGGAAAGTCCACTGGGCTCAGAGAAGACCAAGGACAACATCTGAGGGGAAGAAAATGAAAGAAGGCAGTGCACTTGTAGCAGTATGGAAGAGACCACATTGTCACTGCACAAGCAAGCTACCAGGCTGCAACAAGGCTTTACCATCAGTCAGATTCTACCATCCATGCTGTTTCTCCTTCCTTCAGAGACCAGACCACACTGCTCCTCACCCATCCAATCCCCCCCTTCCACCCTCCTCAGGGCTATTTAACCACTTAGCTGGAACGAGCTACAGCTGCACATCATCCATGGCAATCAACCCACTGCCGCTGAGGCAAGGCCACAGCTGCATGTTATCAATGCTGATCAACCCTCTGTCTTCATTCCTCTACACCATATCAAACAAAAATGTAACCATATTGCATATACACTGACAAAGCACAGGTACTTTCTGCAGCACAACATATCCTTGGTATCATCGTGCTGTTCCATCACCAGTCTGTAGTCATCCTTCCCAACTACACCGTCTTCCCTACAGGAGGCTGGCCAGGACACTCCTGCACTTCACAGCCAAGAGCTGAGGGCCTGAGCCACATCATACAGTGGCTGGAGCCAAGTCTTCTGCTCTGGCCACTCTCTGTTGACAATGCATGGCCTTGTGGAGAGCAGAGGAGCAGGACAGTCCCCTTGAATAGCCTGTGATCCCTTCACTATAACAGCCCCCTTTTGCGACAAGATGTTGTCTCCAGCCTTAGGCCACTAGTAGCTTCCAAAGGCTGGAGAGAGGGCAGATAGGTATTGCTGCAACAAGAGAAGCAAGACATAGCCAGAAGTGTGGCATTTATAGGTCTCATACACCTTCTCTTTAAAGGCAGAACTGAAGAAAAAGAAAGCAGATAGAATTGAGAGGGAAAATACTACTCTTCCTTTAATTATTATTCTGGAAGCATGTATAAGCAATTTTCCTCCCTCAGGTTGAAATCAGAGCACGTTGCTGCTTCCTGTTCAGTTCAGTCGTGTAAAGTCCTGTTTCTGTTATCCACAGCTCTCCTTTTCCTATCATCATCTCTAATTTCCACAGATGAACAAGGTGCATTCTACCTAGAAAACCAACAAACAAATATGTATTTTGAAATTATCAAGGAGTAAAAAACACTCTGCACAGGGATGTGCGCTATGTGATTTCCACACCATATATAAGGTATCAGCTGTATTTCATTACATTATTGGAAGAAAGAGTCCCTAAACAGAAATGATGTCGAGATGCAAAGGAGAGTCTTAGTGCTGAGCCCACACACAGATTTTTGTATGCACTCAGAGCAACTACTTGGGATAACCTTCTCTTTCCTGCTGTGAAATGCAGTCAACTTCAATTTGGCAGAAGCATTGCTACTGTGAAAGTTAACAGAAATCTATCATCCACTGACTTAGGGAGCGATGCTGGTGGCACAATCCTTGTTGAAGCACCTGTCTGCTGGATTTCAGCACTGAGTCCTCAATGCCCATCACGGAAGGTACCTGCAATGTGAACTGTGCCCTGACTCCATGCACATCCCCAGTACGTGCACCTGCGCGAGCAGCGTGCAGGTGCTGCACACACCTGCCGTGAAAGACAGCCTGTGGCACCTCTGGAAGGACAGTGAAGGCAAAGCAACAACTCTTGCTGATGGTTATAAAACAGCAGTTGTTACTGTATGTGCCTTTCATTTGCTTCAGAGCTATCAGGGACAAGGGCCATATAAGCCAAGCACACGCTCCAAAACATCCTTCAAGATAAGTGTGTGCACATGGGCACACATGCACGTGCACCTTTCCAAAGAGAAGTGGAGGCATCTGAGTGTGATTCCCCAATTAAACTCACAGCAAGCAAGCGCTCAGAGGATGACAGGCCCCGCAGGTCTCATGTGCTGCAAGATCTGGATTTCAGTTCACTTTGCAGAGACATATAAGGTCACAGGCTGGAGATGTGAACTCTCTCATAAAGCAAAAATTCCTGCCAAATGCTCATTAGATAATCAGCCAGCTGCACACAAACTGTTTATTGGGTAGCAAGGAGCTACCGACCCCTTCTGACAGCATAAGCAGCCTAGAGGTTGTGGCTCAACATCCTTAAGAGCAGCTTGACATACTGAATCAACACCCTGTCATTTTGAATGCAGCCTTGTAATATTATCTGTAGACATGTGTGTATGGCACATCTGAGCTCCCACCTAAAATTAATTCAAAACCTTCCAGCACAGGGAAATTTTGCTTCAAGCTGTGCTCTGCTGACACGATGATTTATTGATTTATCTCTCCACAACGAAAACAGAGAGCACCTCCAGTCAAAAGGGATATGTTAGATTATGAGACTGTCCTGAAGGAGGGGGAAAGCAATGTGAAAACAAATAGTTATTTTGTGGACTCTGCTAGATGCACAGGAAGGATGAGTTTTGGTTTGTTTGTTTCTTTAAATCATACACAAATATCCTACAAGGTTTTTTTCAAGAGAATAAAACCTTTTCAACATGAGTACAGCCAGTTCAAGGTTCCCCCAAAAAAGGAGGTCAAGTCTTCCTGGTACAAAAATTTTCATTAATCAAAACTTTCTGTGAAATAATAATAATGAAAAAACCCTTTTCCTTAATTCTATATTATTTTTAACCATTTTAAGCACTTACCCTGCAGAGTAAGATTACTATGAAAAAGCCCTGGCAGTGCTCCTGTCACAGGGATGCTGCGGCACTGCCCTCTAGAGTCTCTGTCACTTTCTCTTTCCAGCATCCAGACGCAAATTCTTACAAAACTGGCTCCAAAGACATCACAGAGGGGAGTGCTGTCTACCAGATATGAAGCACTGCCAATAACTAAGACAAGAGGTCAGATTCAGACTCCTCGAGTAGCTCTCAGTGTTATTTTGGACAATATCTTCCCCACTCACCCACCTCTATTTAGAAAGGCATATCTATAAACCAAGGCATTGCATTTTAGGAAGAATTTTTGATATCACTATCTCTACATCCTACAGAAATAAAGATTTTAACAAAGACTTAAAAAAATACTGGGTTTTTTTTTTCTTCACTTGCTCCCTTCCCAGAAGCCACAACTATTCCTGTAACTCAGATTACAGGTCAAAGACTCTACCTGGCTCCTTTCAAGATGGAAAATTGCTGCGCTCAGACCTGCTGTGTTCAAATTCTGTGCAGTGCTACAGAAAGATGGATCTTGCTCCTGTGAGTGCTTTGTTTTGATTTTAAACTAGTTTCAGTTTCTTTCTCTCAAATTCATAATGGAAGATTTCCCAACACATCTTGCTGCTATACATTTATATCCACCTGCATGCAGTTAACCACCATCAATTTTTTCCATTCATAAGCAGGCAAGGAGAGGACAAAACACACCTTAACACTAGCATATCACTACATCAAGTATCTTCCACTGATACGACGTCCTAACAACCACATGCACACGTTTGCATTGCCCTTGTAGCAGGAGGTGGTCTACATAAATTTTGTCCTTCTGCACTGGGATTGGTAAAGCATCTTCTCACATCATTTCAGACTTCTTGCTTCACCCCTACTAGTTATGCATCTGAGCAGCCCATATACTGTCCCAACAGGTGACATCTGCCTTTCTGTTTTGAAATACAAAAATATATTCTTCGTACTTGAACAGTGCTCAAAGGCTGTAGCTGATTTCAGGATTCCCTGATAGGCTCCCAGTAAGAGATGATTTACACCCTCAAAATCACTTGGAGCCTAAAGAAGGAACAAAAAGGATATGAACTAAGAACAGAACCCATTTTGTTGGATTTGTCACTGTCCACATCAAATTGCACAAATGCTGTGGGATACTGGGGTCTGCACACCTGCTGCAGACCCCAACAGTGGGAGATGATTCATTTCAAATATGTAATAGATACATGCCTGAAGGTACACACAAAGTACCCTTGAAAGAACACAGATACATGGCTGAGCCAGCCTCCTGCTGTCCATTATCAGCTGGCATGTCACCTCTGCATCACAGCAGTAATAGTGAGTTCAGGTCTGGAGAAGGTGGCCTCAGCCTCCTGAACCAGATGGGAGAAAGGAAGCAGGAGTAAGGAGCTCTGGAGGAAAAGAAAAAAAAGACTGCCCAGTTGGTAAAAGACATGCTGCAAATTACAAAGCCAGGACTGTCAGGACCTCTGTCAAAGAGCTTGAAGTTATATATTAAGTTTTACGCAGCCACGGGAAATGAAGCATCACTAGAAGATGGTCCTGGACACTGCCCAGACCAACTGCTGGATGACAGGTAGGAACATCAAGGACTGCATTTTGTGTGTGCCACTTCTAGGCACAGAGAACAGGGGCACAGAACACAGTTTTTGGAATTCCTTTTGGCTACATTCTAGCATCTGGAAGAGTAAAGAGATCTCCAGGAGACATCATGATTCCTTAGGCTCCAGCAAACATCATAAAAGAGTCAAGAAGCTAGGGCTTTAGGGTTGTTCCCTGAAGTTTGCCTGTTTTCCCAAGCTCCACCATCATCTCTGCTGCACCCTGTTCTGCAAGACTTGAGCTCGCATAGCAACTACAGCACATTAAATTCATTCCATGGCCTAACTAAAGCACCTTGCATGACACCTGGGGCTGTCCAGGGTATATTCTATCACCTTTTCTATTAAAGTCAGAAAAGATGACTCGTCTGGTACAAGGCAGATATCCTGGATATCACAGATGCAACCTTGAAGTCTTTAGCTTAGCAAGGCTTAGTGTAACCAAATTCCTGCTCTATCACATGACACAGGGACTTCCCAAAGGCAAACTTACTCTACAATTTATTCTCTCTTCCTCTCTCCTCCAGGCTGGGTCCCCATGACTGACTTTACCTGTCTCTTGGTTTGGGTTTGAACTCGACTTGTTCTTCAGAACCTTTTAGATGGAAATGGGAAGGGGGTTGCTGTTCAGTAATGATAGCAAAAACCTCGCTGTCAGGAACAAGGTGTGAGTGGACAAACATATCCTGGTGTGTTAAATGCTTCCCAATCCTTCTGAAATTGTTATGTTCTTTTGGCTTATCCATCTTCACCTGCACCCTCTTTCCTGGCCCTCTGTCCTCACAGATATCTGGACATGCCTAATTTTGTCTTTCCAGCAGCAGCTCCTTGGAGCTACAGACACACAGCTGCCACACAGATGTTACAGCAAGGGTGAGCCTCAGTTCAAAATGAAGACACCAAAACCTAGTCTCCTGTAGGCAGGCGTGCACCAGGCATCCCAGCTTCCACCAGTGGATCACTACTCAGGACAGCCCAGGGAGCTTCAGACACTACTCAGCTGGGCACTCATTATGAGTCTACTTCAAAGTGAGCTGAATCACTTTCCAGGCTTCATGCACTCTCCCGACTAGATGTCCAGTAATGCAATGGGAGCTCAGATGCCTACCACACACCTTCACGTTGCTTTAATCTCCCACTAAATCTCACCTCTGTTCTCAGACCCATCACAATGACATACAGGTGTGTGCTCTTTGGGAAGCCACACACCTTGCATAACATGTTGTGTTATGCAACATTAACATAATTAAACCAGTGCAAGTTTTACGCCGGGATATGACTTAAGTATACATTCCCTGATTGTATCACTCTCATCATTCTAAAAAAAAAATTGGGGGGTGGTGGGTGTTGCTTTGTGGTTTTGGTTTGGGGATATTTTTTTTTCCCAAAAAAAACCTACATTCCCTCCACTAATTCACTAGAGTCCCCTCAATGTTTTGTTACTCCTTAGGCAAAGTTTTTGGAAACTATTGATCAAACTGTAAATGCTGAGATACTGTTGTCTCCATCCAAGACAAAGTTGGAAAGCTTTTAAGTTGGCCAAACGTACATGACATTGAATCACACTCAATTAACCTAATCAAGTATTTCTCTATCGAAAACATACGTTTCTGGGCTGGCAGTTTCTGACTCAACCACAATTCATTCAACGTTAAGGAAAAACCATTAGAAAAACCATCTGTTTTCTTTAAATAGAGAAGTTATTTTTGCCTTCTTGATGAGCCCAAGCAATTATAAAACAAGTGGAGTGGGCTTCAAAAAGAAAAATAAAAAGAGAGAGCAAGACAGCTGCTACCTTGTGATTATCACAGTACAAACACGTTGCTAGCCGTGTGCAGTTTAGGCCTTACACTCCTCACCATGCTATGCATCATGTAACCTGTTGTCATCCCCATTAGCTGAAGCTACTCAGTACACGCTACAGGGAGGCACAGGGGTTAGAGTGCAAAAGACTGAGATTTGGTGAATGAGTATTTACATACTAGAATTGAATGCCAACAGAATCCCAAAGTTAAAGTTCGCAGAAAAGAGTTGATATTCAAAGGAGATCAGTGACAAAGTCCTACGCAATTGCTATTTTTAGGTGCCAAATTCAAAACTGAAGTCCTCAAAATCATCAGTCAGTTGACACCTAATCCTAGAGGATCTGACATTTTTTGCATTAAAATTCCCTGGGCACCCACTTGCTCACAGAAATGGTGACAGCATTAACCATATCGGCAGAACTGCCTCATACCTAATCCTTCCCATAACCCAGAACGCAGAAGCTTCTGCCTACGTTTCCTGACGAGCTTATCTATTACCTAAGAGATGAAGCACCCTATAAAATCAAGCGGGCAGCACCTTTCCTCCAGCAGTTGCATGGCTACAGCTACAAGACAGGACAGCCTTGAGTGGAAGTCCTGGGGTTGCCCAGAAGGATCTGAACCCCAGCATCCACACTGCCCTAGCCTGTGGAGTCTTCCTGGAGCACAGTAACTCTCAGTATACTCTGCTGAAGCTTCTCCATTTAAATGTTCAAGGGACCAAAGTGAAACATCAAAGGAGCGCAACTCCATCACGCACTGGTGAGAGACTTACCTGACACCAGGCAATCTTGACTTCTGGATTGCACTCAGTGGCTGCTTGGTGCTAACTGCTGAGAACAGCTCAGGAGTCAAAGGCTCCTCTTTCCAGTCCCAAAGGGGCACATCTCCGCACTACACTGCTCTGTGTTTCATATTGACTGGCTTAAAGTGATTCACAGTCAGGCTGCTGGCTGTAGGGTTTCCCATGAAGACACCTGACTGATCACTGGATCCATATGACTGCACTGCTCATGGTCTGACAAGGGCTCTTTACAGACCTTGCTGCAGTGCCTGGGAAGGAAACATTCCTCCAATGTCTCCAACTCGTGACCAAGTACACCAAGCACAACTCATTTTCCATTGCCCCAACCCTAGAACCATCTGGTCATGGACTTAATGTTCTAAACAAGCTTGAGAAGTCCCAGACTGCCTATCACTTACCTACTGGTTTCAGAAAGCGACATTCACGAATGGTGCCTGGTGACCCGCAGCAGGCAAGGGCTGCTCAGCAACACCGTATGAGCAACTGCTCCTTCTCCTTCCCAAGGAGCCAGCTATACACAGCTCTCCTTCCCTGGTCTCAAGGGAGAACAAAACGCAAACCAAAGCAACAGCAGAAGCTCTGACGGCATCCCTCTGCCAGACAGGAGACAGGGGAAGTTCAGAGGAGAGTAAACAACTGAACCAGGAAAAGGCAAGAAAGCAGTGGGAAGGCAAATGGGGAGAACAGCTCTGGAGGTCTGTGTCCTTGTGCCTTCAGCAGGGCAAATACGTGACTACATGTCCCGCGCAGTTCTTGCTGTGGAAGCACTGAAAACAAATGTGCTCACAAGAATCACTCTTCCCTCCCTGAGACTGCCTACTGGGAGACCTTTAATCCACTCCTTTTCCTCTAAAAGGGGAACCTGCAGCACTGTTGCCAGAGTTCCTATCAGATTTAAGTTACATGGTGTTTTTCTTAACTCCAACACTTGGAACCATATCATCACAAAAGAGAACGTCACCTTTCTTTTATATTTTTGTTTCTAGCTTGCATGTTTGCAGGAGAAATATCTGAAAACCAGAAGGAGGCAGACTAAAGGTCAAAGAGTCAGTCAGGATGTGTGCTCTTTTTGAGACTTGAAACTACTGATTTTTCAACAGTAGCTTACAGGCTTGGGAGGCCCAGGTCATGGGTTTGGAGCACATGGCAACACTGTCATGTTGACCTCCTCACAGGGCCTGAAGGATACCATGCAGACACACCTAAACCAATTGTCAAGATTGGCACATTACCTCCTGCCTCCTCTGCCCATCCTGACCTTCACAGCACACACTACAGCATGCCCCAGTGATAAAGAGGAAATCTGTGACCAGCACAAACCAGGACACATTGAGTGGTATCGGCATAGCCAGTACCCCAGCAGTATGAAGATTCTGTCATTTTGGACAGACCAGATCATGTGGCCAGCCAGAGGGTTCCCAGATAATCAAAAAGGTGGAAGATTGCCAGTATTTGGGCTAAAATGAGGGGAACATCAGATACAGTCAGTCAAGACGCTGTAACTGCACAGTGGGATCACTATATTTTCCCACCCATGAAGTGTCCCTTACTATGGCTCTCAATGACACTAGGTGTACATCATTACGGTGCTCAGTTGCATTAAAATGTTGGCACGTGGTTCTTGGAGCCAGGCAGGTTGACCACCCTTGATACACAGCATCATGAATAGCACAGGCAGAGAAGCCTGCAGGCTCTCAGATCCCTCATCATGGACTGCCTTAAAAAACACAGCAGAACTTCTCAACATGAATTACGGCAATAGGAATACACCTTAATTTGTTTACAGGTCGTCTTCTGACTTGAGCATCATGAAATACACTCTACTTCCATTGAAAGCCCTATGATACACCATATACAACCATATAAAATCCAAGTTAAGGGGAGGAATGCTTATTACTTTTATACCAAAATGCAGATAACAAAGCAAGTAATTCAAACTGCAGAAGAAAAACCAAAGCACTGCTGCAAAATGCTGTGAGCATTTGCACATTTCATATACTACAGCTCCAGTAAAACCTTAAGAAGCATTTACTTTGAAGTATAGCAACAGAACTGCTTGGACTAATTCCTCAGCAGGGCTCCCCACACAGCTGTATCACCCACATGAGGACCGATGAGTATCATCGCAGGGTCAAAGGTACAGAACCTTTGGAGTAATTTTTGCAACTGGAAAATAAAATAACTTGTAACTATACCCATGTTTCATGGAGCATGCACGTTTTTTTAAAGTACTGTTTAAATGGAACTATCACTACTTCACCAACTACAATCTAAGCTTTCACTGAAGAATAAAAGGTATTTTATGTAAACATGAGGATCCTGAAGTTACCTAAATGATGAGGTGAGAATCTCAGCTGCTATAACAAATAACTTTCTAGTCCTTGTGCAAATGAAAAAAATGCTTTCTTTCCTTTAATCTGCTCCTCTGAAAAGAAACTTAGAGGATTTCACATGCTGCAAAACAAGAAAGAGGACAAAAGCCTCCCACACATTAAACATTTTGTACATGATTTTTATTGTGATTGTGTTGTTCTTCAGGGTTGACTCAAAGTTTTTAAGCACTAAACATAACCATAGCATGTTATGTAAAACGGGCTTCAAACAGCAAAGCTTCTTAAGAATTTTAGCAAAAGTTACTGATGGAAAATGCTCGTTCTGAAGAGTCATTAGGAAACAAGAGAGAAGAAACACCCACTCTAGAACAGACAGTGCTTCATCCCCCTCTGCCATTGTCCAATAACAAGTTTCAGACTCATTTTGTCCAGTACAAAAGAATACCAAAAATAACCACCCAAAAGCAAACAAACAAACAAAAAAAACCCAGCCCCAAAGGAGGAAAATCACTATGTATTCTCAGAAATGCATTGGAAACGCTTCAGTTCCAGATACTCTAACCCACAGTTCTGATACGTGTCAAAAATATTTCAACTCGCACTTGTACAAGGACAAGCCTCCTTCAAAGAGAAGTCCTGCACTAACACCTCACAAATTGACTCAAGCAGTGGCTTTGCTACTTTCTGTTATTTTTGAGCTTTCCTGGGATATCTCATGTTGCCAGAGAATTCCACTCCCCAATTTTAAGGCTTGACCTGTCCTCAGGGATGGAAAGTCTCCTGACTGAGAGTCCTATGAAATAATTCTCAGAAACTGGGCCAAGTGATTTTTTTCATTCATTTACTACAACACAAACGTTAAACTACAGTTAGTTGATTTGTTGATGCATGCAAAAATAATATGGAAAACCACATTTATAACCACATATATCTTACTCCAGCCTATAGGCAGGACCCTTACCCTAATTTCACTGAAGATGTTTGCTGGCAGAAGCAAGCATCTATTTTCTCCAAAGGCCTCTGCTCAGCTCACTGTCCTCTTCCCCCACATACACTCCTTCCCATGCTTTTCTCCATTTTATAAGCTCAGAACTTAAGAAACATTACAATGTTTTCCCAGAGGGGAACTCCCTACCTGCACTTGGTTTTATTAAAACCTGTGTTTCTTGAGCATGACTAACCAGAGCCATCTACCAGTGACAGTCCTGGCTCTTAGTTACTGATAGTTTGTTAACCAGTTGTGAAAAAAACCCTTTCCCCTCCACCCATCAGTCCAGCAACATCAGTGCCTAACTGCCTTTTGCACTGCAAAGCACAGCTTGTCTAAACTTCATGCACACGCAGCAATTTACACTGAGAGCTCAGAGAGGCTGTGTGTAGTTCCCCGATAGCTCTCACAAGCGGGTAAACGCAGCCCTGACCGAGTAACTTCAGTGACAACTCACTCCAAAACCACTCCAGCACCTGGTCTAAAACTACTAAAGCACCACTAAAGTCTCTGAGATACAGGTTTAAGGTATCATTTAAGCAAGTATATTGTATCTGCAGCCAGCACACAGGCATTGCAGATAATGAGGTATCTTAAGTCATGCTTATGAGTCTTAAATAGTCCATTAAAAAGAAGGGGTCACCATATCTTAGCAAAACACAGACCCTGGGAAGCTCCAGAGATCTTTGCATCAGGAACTGCCATTCCACCTGAAATCACAAAACACAGGGGTGAAGAGCAAACACTGTAAAATCCCTCTGGATGCTGCCACCTCTTTCAGCCAGCTGTGCGACAGTGCAGAGCAGAACAGGACACTTGGCTCTCTCTCTGTTTCCCAGGTGGGCCATGCACATCTGGCCAGTGCACAAATACCTGAGGCACACATGCACCTGTCCATGAACCAGAGCTGTGTGTTAATTAGTTAATTAATAATACGCTTCAGCAGTTTAGACAGCACAAACCATCAGAATGGCCTGCAACAAGCAAACCAGGCAAATGCTGCAGGAAGGGAGCACCCAGAAGGCAGCCACAGACCAAGTAACTGCCACCTCCTCCCAGGTCTGTGTTTGTTAGCATAGCTCGTGGCCTCAACTAGCCACCCGAGATCAACTCTTCCCTTGTTTCTCTCAGAGCAAAATTAAATACTGAAAAAGAGAAAAAAAACTATTATAAATTGTTTGCTGCAAACAACCACAAGATCCCCAGAATCACCTTTGAACAGCAGCTCAAATGTTTCTCTTCTGACCAAATTCCCAATACCAGCAGGAATCAGCAGTGCACAGATGCCCTCCACCTGCAGAATGTGCCCCCCCACCCCGTGCGAAGAACTAATGCTTAGGAAAAGAGAAAGTACAACACCAAAGAGCAATAAATTCTTTTAGAAAGCTCTTTTCTTTCAATCACAGTGAGATACCACAAAGTGCTGAGTAGATCTGTGTAAAAATCACTGGGTTTTGGTTCAGTTGCCAAACATTTTTGTTGCACCTATGCAAGCACTTGGTTCTCAGGATGATGTGATGGGGGACACTTGGGGGATTTTAAAAAAAATGTATATACATTATCTGAATATGCTTTCTAGAGACTTCTGAGATGTAAACCACATTCTGGTTTTCCACATTTTCCTAAGAAGTGCTTAAGTGTTTCAAAACTCTTTTTTTTGACCAAAATAAGTAGTTTTGGTATCTCCAAAACTGTATTTTTTACAGTAACAGCCACCTGAAAACATGCCAGACAGCTCTAGCAATAAGCACTATCTGCAAGTTCCCAGATGTTTTCAAACTCTATCAAAGCCAATGAAGGCTAATTAAGGCTGACCCACCACTCCTTGGAGGCATCTAGTATCTCGTACATTTGAGTCACAAAAACTTAATAATAACAACAACAACACCTATAACACATTTCCTTACAGAGCACCACAGAAACAGCAAAGGGAAACAAGTGCAGGGAGAGGAAGCAAAATGCCAGTGTCTCTGAAGAAGTCAGCAGCAGAGCAAGGACTGATCCCCAACACAAGTCCCAGCCATGCCTCCTGCATGGGGCAAACAGAAACGTGAAAGGTACTTGCAAAATGGAGGGGTCAGAATGGTGAGACATACTCTATGAAAGAAAATAAACAAGCTCCATTCCATCTTTGCCCTTCCCCAGTGCCACTTGGGCCCCTTGCACTCCTCTCACTAGAAGTTTTCACCAGGGAGCATCATCCAATTTATTCTAAGCCAGAAATCAGGAGTCTGTTAATGAAAAGATGCCATCCAACTGTTCCACACATACATGCAATGTAGCTGTGATCCCACAAGCAGAGGAAGGCATAAGTGTAATTTTGTGTTTGTATATGGAGGGTGGGCTCTGTTATATCCTTACAATACCCCTCCTCCAGCCAACGCTTTATGTCCTCCTCAGACTGTCAGTTGTTTCTGATGCAACATACCCTCTCTTGGCTTATGCAACCCTCTTTTCACACCTCCAACCATTTCTTTGCATGATTTTCCCATTCTCCTCTACGCGCTCCCCAACACCCTGAGCTTCCCAGGACACCTATTCTTTCTTTTTCTCTCGTCCACCTTACTTCCAGTCTCACCCTCTATTTTTTATTCACGACCCACAGCTCTGCCTCCACTCCAGGCTTATCTTTCCATCCACACTAGATCTTGGCATACCTTTCCAGTGCTCTTGCTGTACATCTTGTGAATCAGCTGAAAGTTCACCATGGCTAAAAGCACAGCTCCTAACTTTGTCTGGCCCAAAATCAGGACATCATCTGTCTCAGAACTTGCACTGGGGTTTCACACAGAGGCAGCATCCTCATTTTTGTTCAAAGTCTGTATGGTTATGCACTTTGCAATCTACCCACATTCTCCTAGTCTTTCCCATTGTGACTCCTGCAAGCTGCTCTTCTCGGGACTTCACAAATGGCATCTTGTCTTCCTCATACCCACTGACAAGGCTGCCACAAAGGTCATTTTCCATTGCTTTAACCAAGTCCTGCAGCTGGTCACACTGCTGATGGATAACACTGCTGTTGGCAATTTTAACCAACTGTTTACCCACACATTTAACCCTTCAACACAAAACCAGTCTATCTTACATATAAAAGGGAAAATATCCAAGAAGTCTATTCCGGATAGCATAGCTAACATAGCATCCATGACTGATTAAAACATGCCTAATTGGATTTTTTTATGGCCACTGTAATAGGTTGAGTACGTAAATATCAGATAAATGGTTGACAACTGTATTCTCCCAGAAATAGATGAAAAACAGCCAGGGCAAAGTCTGAGTGCCTAATAGCAACTAACTGCACCAATTTGTAGAGTTGGTGTCTTCCCAGCCCAGAGACAGGGAAGACTCAAGCCCTTGCTGAATAATTGATAAAACTTTCTCAGTACACAATCAGAGCAATCAGCAACAGACCATACAAATGGAATGTGAACACGTCTTCTTAATGACTGCTTAACCCCACCAATCATGAAGTCAACCTATCTAAGGCACTATAAGAGGCTGCTTTTCAAAATAAAGTCGCCTGATGTTTTTAGATAACCTCCCCTGATAATTATCACTATTCCTATTTACATAAGAGCCAGCTCTACAGCTGAGCAGCACCATGGAAGGCCTTAACCAGGCCAGATGGTACACACTTGTTACCTGCATGTGTGGGAAGAGCGCTTTAAGAAAGTAACGCACAATAAACGTTATAGACTACTGCAGATGGGTCCCTCAGGAAGCGCTGGCATCATTACTTAGAGCAAAGGCAAGTCACAGTGCTTCATTTTACAAACCCTGACACAGCTCACAGCACTCTCGCTGCTGCGGAGCTTCCAGCATGGGGCCCCAGTGTATCCACAGGCGCACCAACCACACCACCACACTCACAAGACTTCCTCCTTAATTGCCCATCTGCACTGAACTGGACCCATTTCACAGCGACCTAAGCATACTAAATGAGTGCTACAGCTGTTATCAGCAAGGCTCTGGGGCCAGATTTGATTAAAGGAATCCTACAAACTCAAATATGGTTTGGTACCTCACTTGTGTCTTCAAATCTCTAAAAATATTTTTTAAAAGCCTGGCTCTAGGATCCACAAGCCCAGCGGCCCATTTAACTTTTATTTTGTCAAAGAAGGAATGCTGCCTATACCTTTGCAACTGCATACCAGTTCTTCAGCTGAAGCACTCCCCATCCATTCTTCCTAGGCATATAAAGTTGCCTATCTTTGCAAATAATAATGCCCCAAACAAACTCTCCTCAGAGGCAGCATCCCTGGAGAATATCCCCTACTTGAACCAAAACAGGAAGGAAACAGACTTAAAATGTTCTCCAATTTATTTTGCAAGCTATTTTGAAGTCTATGTACTTGAATGTTTTCTCATGAGGACAGATGCATAAGCACAAATACAAGCTCTTTATAAAAGTAACTGTGTTTCATGTATTTAGAAAAGAATATACAGTTGCAATCAATATTTTCCGCAAAGCAGACATTTTTCAAAGTTTGTTTTCAACACAGCCAGATGTGATGCAGGTTTATTATTAGCAAGAATTTAAGCAACACTACATCAAGAAGAAACAAGAGAGGTAACAAACACAAAATAATTAAAAGAAAGAATCCAACAGCTCTGATTTTTTTCCAATAGCAAGTTTTTCATAAGGACCAGTGTGGCAGGACTTAAAAAAGTGTTTCACAGTTATATGCAATCATACAGTCAAGCATCAAACATAAAGGTGCAGGAGGTAATCTCCGAGGGCAATCTGCTCACAAGGGCACCTGAATCATGGCCTGACGCAAGAGACCCCGATCACCATGGCTTATTGTCAGAACTCCTCCAAGCTCCTTCATCCCTAAGCAACTCAGGACCACACATCACAGGAGACAAGAACGTGCTGTGCTATGATGCCCTGAAAAAACACAGTAGCGAGATATCGTCCTTGCCACAAAAATGGAGTTTTACCTGCACCTGAGATGCTGAGCTACAATAGGTACCTATCTTCCCTGACTGCGTGTCAGGCATGCTAACTCCTAACACCATCAAAAATTCAAGACCCAAATCTTCACACCATCCAGAAAGACATGGGAAGCTGATCAACAAGACACTGGATTGTCATTGGCAGTTTATTCACTTATTCCTTTAAAGAAGTCTCTACCAGTCTTGCCTGTACTCTCATATTAACAAGGATCTTAAGAGCCAAGAGAACAAGATTATCCTCCCCTGGATTGCTATACAGACCTGCATCCCCTTCCTAGCATCTTCTTTAAGAGGAATAATTTACTCAGGATTCACCTACTGTGCTTGGGGTCTTACTACTGCACTAATAACTATTAGTGAGACATTACAACACCGTGATACCCATGTACATGAAGTGATACAAATACATAGGTATAGATTGTTTAATTAAGAGCTTGTTCAAATAACCAACACACTTTTAGCAGAGAAAAATTCCCTCTAGGTGCAATACATCCAGCATGCTCATCCACGCAACGAACAGTGTTGCTGATGTGAAATGCGGTTAAGCCCTGATGCCACAGACCTGCAGTAGAGAACTTGGGCATCCCCATAATGCTGTCGGTTTCTCTACACATCGTAAGCCAGGAAAACCAAAACCCAGATACAATGACATGAACTTTCAAATGAAAGCAAATATATTTCCAGTTATTTAAAAGCTACTCTGAACAGTCACATCTAAATCCCCTGTTTTAAATGCAGTCTCTTGGGAGACCATGAGGATTCCACAGAATCATTTAGGTTGGAAATGACCTTTGAAATTGTTGAATCCAACCGTTAATTAGCACTGCCAAGCCCACCACTAAACCATGTCCCCAAGCACCACATCTACACGTCTTTTAAATACCTCCAGGGATGGTGCGTCCACCACCTCCCTGGGCAGCCTGTGCCAGTGCTTGACCACCCTTTTGGTGAAGAAATTCTTCCTGATACCCCACCTAAACCTCCCCTGGCACAGCCCGAGGCCATTGCCTCTTGTCCCATCACTCCTCATCTGGGAGAAGACACTGACCCCACCTGCCTACAGCCCCTGCCAGGCAGCTGCAGAGCCAGAAGGTCCCCCCCAGCCTCCTCTTCTCCAGGCTCAACCCCCCCAGCTCCCCCAGCCGCCCCCCATCAGCCTGGTGCCCCAGCCCCTTCCCCAGCCCCTGCCCGGCTCCGGACACGCTCCAGCCCCTCCATGGCTCTCCCGCAGTGAGGGGCCCAACGCTGAACCCGCCATTCGAGGTGCAGCCCCACCGGTGCCCAGCGCAGGGGGACGGGCACTGCCCCGGCCCTGCCGGCCACGCCGCTTCAGACACAAGCCACGATGCTGCTGGCCCCCTCGGCCACCCGGGCACGCTGGGGGCTCATGCCCAGCCGGCCACTGACCGGCCCCCCCAGGCCCTTTCCCCCCAGGCAGCTCCCAGCCCCCTGCCCCAGCTGCCAGGGGCTGGTGTGACCCAGGGGCAGGGCCCGGCGCGGGGCCGGGGTGACCCTCACACCACTGGCCCGGGCCCCTCGCACGGCCTGCCCAGCCCCCCCTGCAGAGCCCCCTGCCCCCCGGCAGGTCAGCGCTGCCCCCAGCCCGGTGCCCCCCGCACACTGACCGCGGGAGCCTCGACCCCTCGCCCAGACCGGGACAAAGCCCCGCAACAGGCCTGGCCCCAGCGCCGAGCCCTGGGGACACCCCCTGTGCCCGGCCGCCAGCGGGAGGTGACCCCATTCCCCACCACGCTCTGGGCTCGGCCCTCAGCCGGCTTTTCACCCAGCGAGCAGCACCCCCGGCCCGGCCACCCGCTGCCCCTTTCTCCAGCAGAACGCTGCGGGGAACGGCGTCAAAGGCTGTACTGAGGTCCAGGGGGGACAACACCCACCGCCCTTCCACCATCCACTGGGGTCACCTTGTCACAGAAGGAGATCGGGTCCATCAAGCCAGACCTGCCTCCCATAACCCCGTGCTGGCTGGGCCCGATCCCCGGCTGTCCTGCACGTGCCGTGTGATGGCACCCAGGCTGATCTGCTCCATAACCTTCCCCGGCACCGAGGCCGGCCTGACAGGGCTGTAGTTCCCTGAATCCTCCTTCCACAGCCCTTCTTTAGACGGGTGTCACATCTGATGACTTCCAGTCAACCAGGACCTCGCCAGTTAGCCAGGAGTGCTGATAAATGATGGAGAGTGGCTCCGTGAGCACTTGTGCCAGCTCCCTCCGTACCCTCAGGTGGATCCCATTCAGCCCCAGAGACCTGTGTTTGTCTAACTGGTGTAAAAAGTTCCTGACCATTTCCCCTTGGATTATGGGGGCTTCATTCTGCTCCCCATCCCTATCTTCAGCTCAGGGGGCTAGGGATCCTGAGAACAACTGGTCTTACTATTAAAGACTGAGGCAAAGGGGGCATTAAGTACCTTACCCTTTTCCTCATCCTTTGTCACTATATTTCCCCCCACATCCAATAAAGGTTGGAGATTCTCTTTAGCCCTCCTTTTGTTGCTAGTGTATTTATAGAAACATTTTTTATTGTCTTTTACAGCAGTTGCCAGATTAAGTTCTAGCTGGGCATTGGCCCTGCTAATTTTCTCTCTGTGTAACCTGACATCTCTGTAGTCCTCCTGAGATTCCTGCCCCTTCTTCCAAAGGTCATAAATTCTCTTTGTTTTCCTGATTTCCAGCCAAAGCTCTCTGTTCAGCCAGGCTGGTCTTCTTCCCTTCCCACTCATCTTTCAGCACATGGGGATGGCCTGCTCATGCACCTTTAATACCATTACCAATGTATTTGAACGATCCACAGTTCTCTTTAGCACTGACCTGAACTGTGTTCAAGCTGTACTCATTTCAGACTGGGCCGAAGCCAAAGTTACTGGAGGCCAAGCTTCCCTCAGTTCTGATCCTTCAGCCCGCAGGAACAATTAATTATTTAACAATAAAAATCAGAGCAGACTGCTGTAAGATGTATCTCTGATCACCTCAAGTCATCACCACCACCTCTTCTTGCAGCCCAGAATCACAGAGGGAAAGAAACCCTCTGGCTATTATTCCCTTCTCTGAGGAACAGCTCCGATACAAGGACAGAAGTCAACACTACCTGAGCTATCAGGATGCCCCTGCTCCTCCCAAAACTCCCCGCTTAAGCAGAACCCACAGTTCTGCCAACGACGTGACTGCTCCATGCAAGTACAGGCAGGGTTGGCATCTGCAGAGGTGTCTGTTGGATATAAAGCTAAAAAGAACAATCCAGATTTGCCCACTTCAATAAAAAGCATAGTTTATATCTAAGTGGATTTTAATACAAGTACACCAACTCCAAGGAATGCCAGTTTATTCATTTTAATATTAGGCTTCCCTGCAGTCTTTTTTACTTCAGGTTATTATTTCTCAATCAAAACATTTAGTAATTTTCAAACAGATGAGGAACTATGAGATGTGCTTACCAGGATTAGATATTGCAAGCCACCAAGTAACTTAATAAATGCAAAGCACACAGGTAGCCTTGAAAGCAGGATATCCCACAGCAAGTATCCCAGTTCTACAAGACGACTAAGGCTGAGATACAGAGCAGGGCAGAAAAAAATAAGTTTGCCTGATCTGGACTGGCACACAAAACACTGCAGTGCAAGATACTGCAGTGGCTCTGGACCAAGTCAGACGAGCTTAGCAGGGTTTATTAGCTTGGCTGTCAATGCAGTGCCAGTGAGAGGTGGTGGCAACCCAAGGACAGCAACATGCGGAAGGAACCATGAGGTACAGCAACCAAGCACAAACATTTCCAGGTTCCAAGCAAAGCTCAACTAAAAGCAGTTTGAGAAATGATGATCCACACCAAAGTTTCAGCAGCTGAACCATAAGACGATGCATATGTCTCCAGGCTACCTTCTTACATTCTTACACTGTGTCAATGCTTCACCGTTGCAGTGATCAGGGTGTTCCCTGATCATACTTCATGGTGAATCACATCCCTCATATTTGTTAGGCTTATGAGGACTTCACTTACAGCATCACACATAACTGCTTAACATTCTGTTTGCTGCTGTCTTAGTTCAATCTCCTCACACTTACAATAAGAGAAAAAAAGAACATAAAGTGACTAAGTTAAATTTCTAGAAAAAAAATCCTCCAATTCCCCTTCACTAGAAAGAACACTGGGGTCCAATACCAGAGCTACAACCTACAAAATGAAATCTCACTTGGTGCTTTTCTCACCCCTGCTACAATCCCAGGCTGGGAGAGCCTGTCAGCCAGCTGATCCAAGCGCCCTATACACCCAAACCCAACAGCACAGGGTTGGGGTAGCAGGAGCCCAGCTGTCCTCGCACTTTAACCAGTCACCCGCCAGCTACCTCCACCCAAAGACTAAGCCTACTGCCAGAAGACGAGGTAAGTTAAACAAATTATACCTCTTGTAAGTGTTTGGAGGAGACAGAGTTGTTCTTCAAGGAACAAAGCAATAGCTCTGCCAACTTTTGGGGCAGAAGGAAATCCAATTAATTAAATATTGTACAATTATCCATTTCATATTTGTGGAGCAGCAGCAGAGGTGAGAAACCAACCCACAATATTTTTAATAATTTGTAAAATGAGATAAAATATAAGCTAATGGTAATTTGTTTATGTACTAGCACTATCAGTGCCTTTGAATCCCTGCTTTGAGGATTTAACTAACAAAAGGACAGATTCTGCCAGGTAAAAGTGGACTGTTACTCTGAGCAAACCAGGTCAGTTCCTGATTCTCCAAAGGCCACCCTGCAGCACTGAACAACTCCACGTCACATCAGCCTGGGCCTTGCCAGAGACGGCCCTTCCTTAGGGATACAGCCTCAAAGGAAAACAAGGAACAGCAACCACAAGTGAACATCACTGAATGACAGAAGAGAGAAATTAAGATTCCCCATTAAGTCAAATTTTCTGCAAAGCTCAAGCCTAGGATTTTCTTCCTCTGAGCTTATGAACTGCTCTGTGCCACCCTGACATGTCTTAAAGGCTGACGTGATTATTTTCCCCCAACCTGGCAAAAGACATAGCAAAATCAACCTAGCAATCTTCAGTAAGCGTTGATGTTGGCCTTTCTACAGTGAATCAGGAGAAGAGTGCCAGGACCGTGGGTAACAGTAGAAACTGAGGTTTTTACTTGCCCGTGCTGTGATCTGAAATAGGAAGATAAATACCTGCCCCCTGCGCAGCAGCAGCGCTGCCACAGCCCAGACCTGAGCCAGGGCCGTAGGTGGTGTTGGCCAACGACCCGATCGATCAAAAATCGGAAGGCGATCACCCCCAGAATCACCTGTGTTACAGCGCGGTCAGAGACCCCAACACCTCCGAGCCTCTCAGCCGCAGCCAAGTCTCTCTTCGTCACAAGAACGAACACCTGTTCTTCAGCAGCAGCTCAAAGGCTGCCGTTCCTATTCCTCTGTTCCCCCCAAAATTCGCGTCCGTGTGCGCCCCCCCTTCCCCCGTGGAGGCACAGCCCGCAGCCCCACCCCGTGAGACCCCGGCGGCGGGAGGGGGGTAGCGCCGCCGGGCCCCCTGACAGCGCTCGGGCACCCCGCGGCCCCCGCCTCCCGCCCGGCCGCGGCCCCGGCGCCGCCGCGGGGGGTCCCCGCCGGTGCCCGGGGCAGGGCCCGGCCTCACCCCCCCGTGCCCGCCCCCCTCAGCGCGGGCCGGCAGCGGGGCAGCCCCTCGCCCCCAGCGCCCGCCGGGGAGGGGCGCGGCCGGCGGCAGGTGCCCGAGCCCCCTCCCCGGGGAGGCCGCCCCCGCCCCGGGCGCCGCCCGCACTCACCCTCCGTCGCCATGGCCGCGGCCCGGCCTCCCGCGCTCGCAGCCCGATGGCGGCGGAGCCCCGCGGCCGCGGCGAGGCGAGGAGGCGGCCCGGGCCGCCGCCGCCGCCAGCGGGGAGGAGGGGGCGCGTTGACCCGCGCGGCGCCTCCCCGCCCGGGCGCGGGGGGAGCGGGGCGCGGCGACGGGGGTCCCAGGGGGCTGCGGTAAGGAGCGGCGCTGCCTTCCCCCCGCGGCGGTGCCGCTCCCGGGGGCAGCCGGGCGCCAAGGAGCTGCGGCCCGGCCCGGGGGGCTGCGGCCCGCGGGTTGGGGGGGGTGGCAGCGCGAGGGGCGGCACGCGGCGGCCGCCCCCACCCCCGGGCGCAGCAGCGCCCCGCACCCAGAGCCCCGGCGGGGCGGGGGGGTGGGGTGTGACCGGTGCCCCCGGCTCCCGCGCGTCGTGCCGGGCTCCAGAGGCCGGTGCCCGTCGGCAGCATCGGTGAGGTGCCGCGGCCACCGCCACCCGCACCCCGAGCGGCGTGGCCAGCGCGCAGCACCGCGTCAGAACCGCTCTGGGCACCGCTGTGCTCGTCCGCACGACTCAAACGTGACCTCAGCTTCCATCACAGATACAAAGCTCTCTTCTAAAGAAACAAGTCCATCCCCGTCGCCGATAACCTTTAACAGCAGGCGTCTGGCCCTTCCATCCTCCATTGTCTCCCATACCCACGTTCACAACTCAAGTGGAAGCAGCTGGCTGGCTGTTACAGAAAGCTCAAGCTGTTGCAAGATCATTTTGCTTCGCACATTTCCATTGTAGCCAAACTCCGGCGCCGCATAGAGAAGGCTAACCCAAGTCCTGAAGTTCTGGGAGCAAGACAGCGTTTTAGCACATTTCTCAACCCCTTGTAGCTTACGAAGTTCTTGCAGTGCCATTTCCAAGCATCGGGCTGCACGCAGACAGACCAGGCAAGTATTCCATTAACAGGTTTAACTACATCCCCAGATTTGAGGACAAAGATGAAAACGGGGTGAGGAAGCCAAGCCCGCACACCAAGCTTTGTAAAATGTGAATGGGCAACTCCAGCAGTAGAATGAACTTCAAAATGAAATATTGCAGAAAAGGAGGAATAAAATTTCTCTGTCATTTGAAGAACTAGCTATCTATGTCTGATGAGAGAATATAAACTCTCTGCACAGGGTCCTGCCATGCAAAACATTTAAGTATAATACTAGAATAAACCTCAAGGTATCCTCTAGTCCATCTCCTGTCTCCAAAGCAGGATAAGGTCCACCTCAGACAGCCATGTCTGATTTTTTCCAGCATTGTTCTGAACTCCTACAGTAAAAGTCATTCTGCTGTTTATAAGGCCCAACTGTTCACTTAACTGCAGAAATCTATTAAGTAAAGTCACATTGCTGCAGATTATGTAGCTCTGCCTCTGTGAACATGGAAAACAATCAATCACCATTTGCATAAACCCATGTTACAAAGCTGTAAAGACCATTACCTGGAAGACTGTTACATTCACTCTCAAACCCTTTATTTTCCAGGCTAAATTCTCTTGCAGTCCATTTTCTTTTTGTTGCCCCTTTTTTTATTTTTTAGGATTCTCCAATTATTCTAGAGGTGATGTCTACATCCTCCCCAAACTATACACAACACGGATCACCGCTGCTATCCATGGCATTTGGAGTTTTTCACATCACCCCATACTCCTGGATCCACTTTCGGCTTCAGGTCTGCAAAAAACCTTGAGACTGAGAACAGCTGCTTACACAAGCATCCCCGCACTGGTACTTGCATTTAATCTGTCATTCCAAGCTCAGCCTTTTGCACTTACCTTTACTGAATTAGACCGTGTTGATTTCTCACATTATAAGAGTAAAATTTATATTGGAAAATGTCTTCCACTCAAAGTTTCTAAACTGATGTCACCTGTAAGGGTTTTAAGTTTATTCTGCTTTTCATTACCCACATTATACTTGTAAACATTGCATAGCACTAGGTCAAACCTCTGCTTAAGAGGATCTTTTAGCTTTGCCAAAGAAATGCTGATTACTATTGTAGGAACGTAGTTCTTCAGTCAGTTGTACATTCATCTTAAGAGAAGTTTCAGCCAAACCATACTTCTCTAGTTTATTTACAAAAATTATGACAACATCCAGACACATACTGTCACGTTGCCTCACTCCTACCCACCAGGTCAGGTGGAAGTTAGACCAGTGTTAGAGATGAAGTTTCCTGGCAGCCGTTAACTACTGTATTAGCTGAGGCTACAACCAGCAGGGAAGTTACATACTAGAAAACAATATTCTTGGAAGTCTAGATTTACTGTTGTTGGCAGGGGGAAGGGTAGGTTGTTTGGTGGTGTTTTTTTTAATGACAGCTATTTGCTTCAATGAAGCATTTTAGGAAGTCCCTCTCCTGTTTTTAAAAGCCTGTAATTGCCCATCAGACTGCAGCAAGGGTTTTTTTGTTGTTTTTTTTAAATGATTACACCAGCATTATGAAACTTTGCTTACAGATGCCTTTAAATTCTCAGGATTACTCTTGTGAAATATTACCCCTGCATACAGTCAGCAGTTCTAAGTCTACCCTTAAGCATAACCTCCATTTTACATCTACATAATTTTATAAACAAATTACAGAAAACTTGGTTTTGTAATTACAATATTAAAATAACTGCTAGTTGAATGCACCCATCTCTGTGCCTAGTCAAGCCTTTCCATACTGCCAATGTGGATTTGCAATAATTTTCAGATATGTGTGGAGGGAAGACTCATGTCACCATATACTGAAAATTCTGAAAAATTCTCCTACTCAGCTCTTTAGATGGTCCAAAGATACAAGGAGATGCAAACAAGATTGTCACATTATGAAAAAGTGCCACTGCACAGGATAGTATTAAACATATTCCTTAAATATGTTAAAATAAATTTATGCTATATATATGCATAGAGGGATTTTTAAAAGTCCGTGGACATATGTTACCATTGTCCGGGTTGGACAACGCAGGCCTGTTAGCTGAAGCTGCAGAGCAGTTTTAAATTGTCCTGGGAACAAGCAGGGTGAGAAAGAAAACAAGCTATACACAAACAAGAAGCCAGGTGCAAAGCGAGTGCTGGGAACCGCGGAATCAACACAATCTCACCCGCACACTCCGATCTGGCGTCTGCAGCATGCCCACCGATCAGCGACACGGATGCCCGCAAGGCCAGAGACTCTTATCCAATCACCTGTGTGTAAAGTCGGGTGAGCGGTCAGTTTAAGTTATAAATATGACCTGCTTGTTTAATAAAGGGAGCACGGCATGTAGCCGTATTGGTGTGATTGTCGTGACTTGGCCGACTCTCCACGGGGAACCCTCTTTGTATATGGAAGAGTAAGTTATCTGAAAGTAGCCTGTCAAAGCGAAAAGCATTTGTAGCTGCGTTTAATCTTCAGTTTCCTTGAGAAAGATACCTGCAAGCTGGAGGGAAACAGAAAATGAGAATTCATTTTCAATTCCCTTCCAGGGACGAATCCAGTCCCACGTAGCTGGAAGACCTAGCTTAACCTTGGTGTCCAGAAACAGCAGAAGAGTACTGGTGCTGTGAAGTTCATCCTTAAGCAGCTTCCTAAGTGAAGAAACTCATAAGAAATCATGAATTTGAAGCTATAGTCCCAATACCTGCTAGAAAGAAGTCTCCTTCTTCATCCGTGTCTTTCCTAGCCAAGAAGACATTCAAGTACTCCACTGCACCTCATCTCCAAATTGCTCCCCCATTACACCCATACTTCTATCCATCCCCTGCAACATCAGGATACCAGAAAGCTTCTCCATCAGCCTGTACACCCACACCCATGGCAGCAGCTGCAACTGACAAACGCAGTATTACCAACAGGATCCTAACTACATTAAGATGAGCAGAAAATACTGAGCAAAAGAAGTTTGGTTAAGTTTCTCATAAGCAGTCTCTTTGTATCTCTTGTACCTGCTCACCAAAAATTAGGAACAGAAATGCTTAAAGACAGAATGAGTTTGTGCTGGTAACAGAAAAGCACAAGCATCGTTATTGTCAGAAAACCCAATTAAAGCCAAACAATTCACAACTTATGGAAATGATACCACCAAAACCTTTATAACTACAGATGAGTTTTTTTTAAACAGACTGCATCTATGGCATGTTCCAGCCACAAACTGAGCCCAGCACCTTAGGAGCAGAAGCGCAGTGGAAGAGTGAACATTAAACCAGGAAAAAGGGATAGAAACTAAGTGCATGTATGATAATACAGTTGAATTTATTACCACTGCAACAATTTCCCCCCCAAAGTAATTAGATCTGGACTAATGACTTTTGGATTCAGCTGTAAAGATTTTGGTCATTCAACTGAATCAAGTTACTATGCACTAAGGTTTTGCCTTTATTATAAGGTGTTTCCTTTCTTCCCGTTAACAAGGTTGAGTGCAACACTGGTGCTTAATTATTAGTTTTTCCAGTGTTCAACCTGTTTGTTATTTAGGCCCATTCCTCCTTACCAACTAATGCATTTAATACAGCCCCCTTTTTATACTCAAAGCATTTGTATTTCCACTTCATGTTTTTTCTTCTGTCAGGGCACTTCAAAGGAATTCCAAGGCCTTTGAGAGTCACACTACTAAACTAGTTCACTCAGTTTATGTCCCTTTAATATTAGAAATCTTTCAAATTTCTATTTTGTATTCCTTCTTCTAGGAGAGGACAACTCAACTTCTTTGGCCTTTCTTGATACTACAGCTATGATCAACTGGAGAAAACAGCAAGGAGAATACCTATCCACGTTCTTCTTGCTGTGGTCAGTCAGGGCTATTTAAGGCTATAGCCTTTCAGGGCCAAATAACACTAATTCTGCTGTTTGTTATTGCTTACAAAAAATACTCCAGCTTACGATTCTCAGTCTGTTTGCTTTTTCTGCAGTACTGTTGCCTAGCAATCATTTCCCATCCTGTACCTGTTCTCAGTACTGAGCTCCATGCTTATTTCCACACCCACTTCTTCCCTCCCCTCCAATTTATAAAGATTGTTTTGAATTCCAGTCCTGCCCTTGTAAAGCTTAGGGTCATCTGCATGTTACATTTCTTCTTTCAAATATACAGCTGGATCTGCTGGAGGCAGAGTACAATAAAAGGCCTGTCACCAAGTTCATTTCCCACACCTGGGGGATCAAACCACGATAAACACTGCTGAAGTTACACACTATAAAATGAAGCAAGTAAATTGTGAAAAATCATTTATTGTCCTAATTTCAACAGTCAATAACCTTAATTTTATGCTCAGAGATAAAAGATTACAAAAGTGTCTCATATGGGTAAGTATTTTGTGAGGTGTTGTTTTAACAGTCTCAGCTAAAAGCATCATTGCAGATCAACACGCGTTCCAAGTCATAACTCACATTGTACAAGCTGAATACAACAAGCAATCATCTTCTTTTTCCATCTCAAACAGGGCATAGCAACTTTGCCTCCTACAAGAAACATTTACCAGGTCAATAAAGGCAGCCACTGCTGTACCATGAGATAGCTAAGGTCACTACCAGTATTCCAGCATCACCTGTAGTTCTTGTCCCAGACACTTCTTGTTGTAAATTCAATGGCATCCAAAATAAGCACTTGTTACCTCTGACATTCACATTTTGTCATTAAAATTAACATTAGTGCTTCTCCAACTGGACCCTCTAACATCTTTTCCTCTTGGGGAGAGATACTTCTGAAAGGAAATAAAAAGATTTTTGTGACAAGCTTGTCAAACTGTCTTCCCTCATGCAAACGATTAAAGTAGAATTAATTCTGCCCAGCAAAGGAAACTGATCAGGTGAGCTCTTGAGATTCCCTCCCAATCCCTCCCCCATGGTTTTAAATAGGAAAAAACATCTTTTTAGATTCTACAGCACTCTATCATTCAAAATATCAATTAAAATTCCATTGATGAACAAAATACTGTACTTCAAAACTTATTCAATCTTGAGAGCTTTCTGCTCCTCGTGAACACCTTTAAGATTTCATTGTGAAATTCGCAAATGGAATGCTCACAAAATTAAGCACAAAATACCTCAAGTGATTGCTTATGGGTATTTTTAATGCTTCACAATCTGATGGCAAATTCTGAGAAATGAAGAATGTTCCCAATTCAGAAACTTTTTGTCCACAACAACTTGAAGGAAAAGTAAATAAAGTACAGTACTAAACACACCATTATGTCTTCAATCTGACCATTTAAAATTGAGTGAATTCACATTGTCTACAAGCAAGATGATCAGAGAATGTAATCTCATTTCAGTACTACAAGATGCTGTTTCGCTTTTGGCTCTTTGCTACAGCACAGTAGAGAGCTATTAAAAAACAAGTCACCGGTTTGTTACAATTTCAATCATTGTACCTTCGTCATCCGAATTCTCTTCTTCTGCGATTATTGGCATCCCAATATACTGAGTTTCAGTTTCCTTTGCCACTTGCATTTCACCTGCAGACAAATATTTTTTTTTGATGAAAAACTGTCAGCTTTTTTTTTTTGCTTCTGCATCTCAGGTCCAGCAGTTATAAGACTGTTCACCTGCCACTCTCTTGAATTTCTAAGTCAAAGGCTGTAGAGAAAAACCTGTTTCACAGTACCTGCATATGGCTCACCAAACAAACCTTCAATAACAAGTAATTAACACTACAATTTTAAAGCATATTAATCACAAAACGTCCAGAGACAATTCAAAATGCCCTTATGCTTCTTCAACACTTCACCTACTGTTTTAAAGTGAAGCAAAAGCAACATTGCCTAATGCCCGTATCTGAAGAAGGATTAATTTTCTCAGTAACTTTTCTTCTAGCAGAAGGTAAGCAAGTCAGAAAACAGAGACTGGAACTCTGAAATGAAATCCCTGTCTTCAAAATAAAGTTCATTCAAAACTATTTTGCTGTTTGATTTCATTTACTCTTTAATAAATAATAAATCAATCTTAAATGGCAGAGCAACTTCTATCGGTTTAAAAATTGGATATCAGAAAGAAAATTTCCTTAAGAGAAGTAAATTCCCATGTTTTCAGAACTAGGAGACAAAGAAATCCAAAGAGTCTCAGACACGCACCACCACCCCCACCCCCCAAAAAAAAGGATGCATAAGCAGGGATATGCAAATACCTAGAAAGTAAAAGTGTGCCAATCTAGATAACATAAATGATATGACAGTAAAATAAATCAATGAATCACCGGTCAGTTCAGATATGCCAAGGAACAGCAACACCAGACAGGATCTCTTCAACAGAGACCTAAGTTGATGGCTGATCTTCTTCCTCACCTCCTCTTCTGATCTAGCAAAAGTCCTCTCACACCAGGTCTTATACTTATCTCATGTCAAAATGAGTCAGTCCTCAAGTTCTGAGACTTGATTTCTTTCAGAATATATTTACATAAATGGTAATACCATACAACAAGAATCCATACAAATGGCTAATCCTTTAAGTTGTTGGTCTCAGCCTCATAATTTCAAAAAACTTCACAAATAAATGAAATTAAAAATATTAATTTGGCAGTTTTGGAACAGGTGAATCAATTTTTTGTAAAAACTTCTGTTCTGAGGTAGAAAGGAGTTTAAGTCTGATTTTTTTACTTCTAAAAATGTTCACCATATCCTCGCTCACCCCACTACATTCTGTTCGTACTTTCTCTATAGGCATTTTCACTCTATAGGCAGCCATTCTTGTCAACCACAAAATTCTATCTTCTCCACAGCACTCAAGAGGAAATTACAGGTATTTGCATTTAGTATTCCACAATATCACTTGTTAAAAGTTTGAAGTCTTTTTCTGACTACATTAAGCAAGGCCCTTTACAGAGCACATACAGAGACATCCCTTGCTGCTTATATTAGTATAGATAAACCAGAATGATATCAAGTACAAGCAGTTAAAAGTATTTCCTTCCAGGGCGCATTTGAAAGCAAGAAAAAAGTCTCAAAGACTAGACGTAAGTACCCTGTACCGGTTTTAAAAAAAAATTGCTCCCTAAAAGTGTTTTTATTCCTAGCTAAAATTATTATGCTCAGGAGAAATCAAACAATTACAGAACAGAATCATAAAAAACAAGTCACAGGTGTATAAACCCAACCTATCCCCCCATTCCACCCCCATCAGGAAGGGAAACCTTAAGTCTAGTTATAAACTAAAAAAACCTAGAACTGTTATAATGTAATAACTGCAACACTGAAATCAAGGAACCTATCTGAAATCAGTTTTGGTACTACATCAGTTGATGACAAAAGATTTGTATTCACATGGAAGCACTAAAAATTTCAGTAACAAAAGAACAAAGTAAGTAATGAGTATCAGGTGGAAGGAGAATGACTGATGTGACAATGCAGGTACTAGTCTTACAAAGCAATCATCATCATTAAGACATCAGTATCATTTTCTCTTCAGAAATATTAAAGGATATTCCTTCCAGAGCTCAGGAACAGAACAGGGCAAGGTTTAAGCTGGACTTGGTGAAGATAGTATGAACTATCAAAATTATCAGATAGGCTGATTTTCATCAAAAAAAGATAGCTTCATAAGTAGAAGCTATCTGTCATAACAGCTAGACACATCTTAAGCTACAGTATGTTTGTTATACAGCAATAGGAAAAATTTAAGACACTGCCACACAGCACACGCTTTTCCAAGGTCATGCCTTTGCAGGGAAAAATTGGCACGACTATGTATGAGACTTCAGATTAACAACAAACTGCACGTACTCTGGTTGTCTTTCTACCTAACCAGACTGTGGAAAACAATAAAAAATGTTTAGTTACAATACTGGTACTGCAAAACATTTCTTAAATCTTCTGCCTCCAATGATCAACAGTAAAATTTAACCCGTCTGCCTCAGCTAGCAAAGCAATGGATATATTTTTGCAGTCTCTCCAGGTTCACAAGCGTAATGGAGAAATACCTTTGATTTCCAAAGAATCTCTTCTCCTTGCTGGCTGTGGTCTCTTACTGGGTTTTTTACCTCGGCTTGGAGATCTGCCATAATTTGATCCTGATTCAGAAGATTCTAATCTTACTTGACGATGTCTTCTGGATTTGGAAGCCTAGAACCCAAACATACATACGAATGATACAAAAAAGCTAAACTTCTCCAGGCAGATATTACTATACATCACCCAGTACCTTACAAATCAGCTAGGACCAAAGCATCAACTTCCACGTCAAGGTGGAAGAGGGATGGAAGGGGAGGGAAGATTCCCACTAGTTCCTGTTCTTCAATTTTAACAGTACAACACCCTTCTGTGATTTGATGGGTGTTATCACTTAAAATTCAGGAAACAAAACATTAATTTATTTTCAAACTATTCCCTGTTGGTATCAACCTACACCATGTGGCACACTGCTGCATGCAAGCAAAAGGAACACTTCTGAAAACCGCTGCACCATAAAGGCTCCTTACTGTCGTATTTTGCTTAGGTGCCTAGAAAACATTACTACTGCACATTCACAAGTCTGGACTGTTACACATTCCGGAGCTCTGTTTCATTTAATAATGCATTTTTCAATAAGATTTTAATAAACAAGGCAAGTTGTAATGTTTCTCATATGCCTGCTATAAAAAAAGACAGATCAAGAATATTTTTAAAGTAGCAGTTATGGAAACAATGTTTCCAAGAACTTCCAACTGATTTTAAACTCCTGAGTTCCATTTTCACAAGCATCTTCTGAGATTCCAAGATAGTAAGCTTCAAGGAATTTGAGCAATTAAAAGTACTTGAGAGTTTATTCAATCTACTTCAACAGAGCGTAGACATTAGAAGATACCTTGTAAACGAAAATCCCCCAAGCACAGACCGTATCTGCACTGTTTCCATAAATCTAACAAGAACAGTATGAGCTTTGGGTTTCCTCAATGTATTAGGAAAACCAGAACATTTAAAGGTTGAATTACAGAGTACAATTTTAATCCACTCCTTTCTGACCCAGCATTTACACTAAGCTGGTACTTACAACTGTTCTTTAAAAATAAATACATCCCTATCATCAAGTTTTATACCTACCTCAGCAACTGCAGAGTAAGACTTGTATTTGATTCTAGCCAACGCATTTGCCCTTTCAGAACCCTGCAAAGAAACAAGTGATCAGTCACAAAGTTCTCTTATTTTATTATAGCACTACTGAAATGAAATATCACATCAGACAATCACTTGAGCAGTATCTCATTACAGCTGTAATTCTATAATTAGCTCTATATCAGAATGCTGCCAAACTGTTACCTAAAGAAAAGAAAAAGTTCAAATTTCATTAAAAAGGAAGAACACGTTTTCTGTTGCCTTCACTGTTACAAAGCCCAGGGGGAGAAAATCAGATTTGAAACTTCATACCTGTCCTGGTTTCAGCTGGGATAGTCAATTTTCTTCTTAGTAGGTAGTGCAGTGCTGTGTTTTGAATTAGGTGAGAGAACAACGCTGATAGCACACAGATGTTTTAAGTTGCTAGGTAATGTTTATACTAAGTCAAGGACTTTATAGATTCTCAGGACTTGCCAGGAGGAGGGTTGGAGTGGCACAAGAAATTGGGAGGGGACACAGCCAGGACAGCTGACCCAAACTAGCCAAAGGGATATTCCATACCACTGAACATCGTGCTCAGTCTGTAAACTGGGGGAAGTTGGCTGGACCTGCTGATCACTGCTCGGGGACTGGCTGGGCACCCATCAGCAGGTGCTGAGCAACTGCACTGTGCATCACTTGCTTTCTTTTCTCCCTTCCCTTTGGAATTTGTTCCTCTCCCCTTCTCCCTCCTTTTCATTATATATTTTTTTTCAATTAAAAATTATTCTTACCTCAACCCTCAAGTTCTACATTCCTTCCCAATTCTCCTCCCCATCCCTCTAATGATGGGGTAGGAAATGAGCGGCTGTGTGGTATTTAGTTACCAGCCAGGGTTCATTCAAATTCAAAGTTGAAATAAGCAGACATGCACAACGTGACAATTTTGTAGCATAAAAAATGGATACTGCACTCAGCTGAAACAGTAGGAACCATAAAGGAGTTTGCCCAAGAAAATACAGCTCCTTCCCCTCCTTACCTGAAAGAGAGGTTTTATGACAAGCACCTAAGAGCTATCACAGCAGTGAATGCTCACAGCTTAACAGAAAACAATGTGTTTCAAAAACAAAACCAAACAAACAAACAGGAAAAAACAGCCAGCCCCACCAGCTATTCCTGGAACTTACTCTGACACTACTAAGGCTTGACACTGCTTAGCTTGTGATCTGAAGACAAAAAGCTAACAGATTTGGCCTGTGCAATGTAACAAATGAATTCACTTTTCCTACCTCTGATTCTAGAGGTCCTTCTTCCTTTTTGTCTCGTATTTCATCGGTTTCTTTAGCACTTAGGAATAATTTCTGGGGAAAAAAAACCAATGTATTTTTTTAAAAATGTCTGTCATATAAAACATGTAAAATCCAAGAACTGTGAAAAACCAAGGAAATATTTACACACATGCCTATCTTCTCCATCAATCTTACACTATGGCCTTTCCTCGATCCAAGAATAAGTGTTACAGAGGTGTTTCATATGGTCATTCTAATGCTGCCCTAAGTTGTTTCTTCCAGGACTGACCTCCCAGCAATCATTTATGTTATCACAGAGGCAGTACCACATACAAGCCCATGCCTCTCCCCCCACACCATAACTCTGCCTAGGGTTTTACTCATTCCATGTCTCCAGTGTTACAGTTCCTTCTACTTAAGTCTGAGATTTATCAAGTATGCTCAGAGGTAATTACACTAAGAAAGACAGTTCTTACATGTTCACACCATCTGTTAAGTTGCCACAGTGTAACGGTTGATATTACCTACCATTCTGTTCTGCTGCCATTCCTGATGTTCCAAGGTGATGTCTTTAAGATTGACTACAAATTCATCTTTTATCAAGCTCAGGGCATTGTCTGGCTGGGATCTGTCAGCTGAAATGATGCACTTCATTTTCTGATAGTGATCATGAATATTCATCAGTTCCTAAGATAAAAAAAAGAGGCTCTTTTCAGGGGGAAAAAACACAAATTCCAGCAGTAAAGCAATATTCGCCCTCTACGAAGAAAACCAGAGTTACACAAACCATTCCAAGGAGACCACTGAACCAGCAGGAGTGTTAGAAACGTATTCTGCTTAGATCAGTTCAGTTTTAGGGAGCCTACCAATACTGCTACCTAGCACTGTCCGACCAGTCCACCAAGCAAACTAATGACGAAACAGATTCTTGCGTCTTTTAAATAAGGAAGTCTCTGATACTGAAGATCAGCGCTCATACAGGTCTCATTCTGATATGGTGGTCTATTTTAATCTCTTTGGAGGAAGCATTTTACTTCCTCCTTTTGAGGAAGCAGGTCTTCTCACCCTACCATTTCACAGATTACTGATTTTTGTACCACTGTAGTCGACCTTACTGATGGTAATGAAGAATTTACAAATACATGTTTGCTAGCAGCAACTGGAAAAACCTGTAAACAAGCATCTATTACTGAGTCATAACGAGCAACATAAGAACCGATACCTGGTTTGAATTACTCGGTTTTTAATAAAATCTATTATATATTAAACAAACCCAAGTTTTAAAAGAAGGAATAAAAGGTTCAAGAAGGCTATAAACTTGCAGATAAGTAAATTCATAATACCACAAGTATCAAGTCTCCAACTGCAACCTGCAGACTTATCAAAACAAACATGCTTCCCCTACCTGCCTGCAGTCTTCCCTTTTTCTCCGCCTAAAAGACAACTAACCATTTACACCCTTCCCTTCCCCTTTTACATCTTATAGAGGCAAATGCACAAAACATTAGAGCCTATTTCAGTATTGATAAAGGTACCACGTTCTTCCAAAATAAATAAATTCTGTGTTTCTGAGTGTTCGGTAAAACTACAGGCTATTACCCTTGTCTGCATTCTGTGAGAAACCTTACAAAGGACAAGACTGTGCTAATAGGAGAAGTTACAGCTCTTGGACAACAGAAGAAGAAAAACAGAACAAAACAAACCCCACTCACTGATTAATCTGTACTTTAAAAGCTACCGTACCTCCAATACATCATTAGTGATGAGGCTGTTTACTCTGTTACTTGGGTCCTTAAATTCTTCTTTAAATGCACTTTCCTGAATCTTCTTCTTAGTTCTGTAGTTCAGCTAAAGCAAGAGACAATGTTTTGTAACCTAATAGCAAACTTAAAATGACATAAAGGTCTTGAGAATCCTTACTGCATATCCATCGAGAGATGCTAAAGACATAAAACCATCTCATCAACAATAGCATGCAGCTTTACTGTCAAGTGCTCAGTCAGGACTTTTCAGAAATTATTCTCTAATGAAGAATTTAATTCAGCACCCAGACTCATTTCCACAAATGGTTAAGACACCTCAAATCTAATAAGAAGATTAGATACTGAAAAAAATATTTTCAGGTGAGAAGCATGCTACATTCAAACATCCTCTAACTCAGGGGTCCTCAAAATACAGCCCGCACGCCAGATACAGCCCCCCAGGGTCCTCAATCCGGCCCTCGTATTTACAGAACCCCCCTGCCCCATCCCCACTGGGGGCTGGGGGGAAACCCAAGCAGCCGCAGATGACCTCCTGCCACTTCATCCGTGCGCCAGCCCCCTGTTTAAAAAGTTTGATGACTCCTGCTCTAAGCTTTACATCACATACCTATACATAAAGCAAGACATACTACATTTCAACACAGCCTCAAAGCTAAATACATGGGTGCTGTTGAAAGCTGAAGGTATTTAATTAAAAACGCTAAGTCATTAACGTAGTAACTCACTAGCTTTGGCATTGCTGTGAAATGGAATGCTCTGGCAAATCGCAGTGTCCTAAAGATGTATGCTGCGTCATAATGCTGGGAGTCTATCAGATCCTGTTGAAATTTCTGGATTTCAGGCCAATCCTTGAGCGCGATTCTGATCTGCAACAAAACAGTTTACATTTTGTTATACAAGCCTGCACATTTCAACAAATAAAAATTAATTCAGCTGACTACAGTGATCATGTTATACTACACACAGTTCTTGGATATCTAAGGTGTAGCATGTCACACGATCGCAGAACTACAGAAAGGATCCTACTCTAAATTTCATGCAGAGAAGCTTATTACACTGTTGCATTAAATACCCTCACTGAAGCTTTCTCTGCCAGCAACAAAGAACACAAGTAACTTTTGGCATTTGAAAAAGTTTATTCTTCACATTCTGAAGTGTCTCTAAACCAGTACTCACCTAGAAGACTCCCATTCACAAAATCATTAGGAAACAATACTTGTACCATGATCTGCTGCCAGTGAGATGCTCATAAAAGTATCTCTCCCTTATTTGCTTGCTTTTGCTCCTCTCATCTCCTCTGCCCACTTCATATTCTCTTTACCTAAGTTAGCTTCTTTGGTAACTCCTGTACTCTCTAACAGTTGCTGTTGTTAAAGGAGAAATTCACACACACGTGGGTACTGCTGGGCTTGCTTTAATCACAACTCAGTTGGGCCACCACCTCAGTGAGTGGCAGAAAACAAAGGGATACAGCACAGCTTATGGACATTTATCAAATCATTAGTCAATGCCCAAAGTTTTTAGAAGTTTCCTTTAGTTTTGTCAGTTCTACAAATCCATCAACTGATCCCTGTCCCAGTTGATTCATCTATTTGGTTCCTGCCTCTGCCTCGGTTTCAAGGTCCTCCTCAGATTATGATCTTCTTTCTGCCTGCTTTTAACTCACACAATCCTTCAAGCACACTTAGTCTTTGAACAAGCAATTCCGATTTACATATACTAATTTTTCTGAAAACACCTGCATTTCTGAGAGCACCTGTGTACACAAATTGATCATCTATTATTTTTCTATTCTTCTACTGATTAACTTGACAAAGTTTTAAGCCAGCCTTGGATTAGTACACAAGGGACGAGGCCTGGTTCTGCCATTTAGCAGCTTCAGCACTTTAAATTTCTTAATTCAAAATACATTTTCTTTAACAGCTATATAGCAGTGGGTTTAAAATTGCCTAAATTCATCTCCATAAGAGGTCTTGACTTGTTTGAAGTCAAGATATGAGATATAACGGCATCATTGCAGACTACTCAGAAACTCTGGCTTCTTATTTAAAGATTTTTGATTCAATTGTGCATATGCACATAACATACATCACACAGCTTCCAAGTAAACCACTTCCTGCAGTTACATACCAGTCAGTCTCCTGTCCCAAAAGCAACAAGGAGGTGTCACGTCATTCAGGCATTCACCTTTTCAATCTATTTACTAATTCCACTTCTGGTTAACAGGAACTGGAAGTAATTCAGCCAGTCTTCATTCTTTTTAAATTCTAAGGAATAACTGGGGCTGTAACCGAGTTCACCCACAGCTGACAAGCACATTCTCTGTTACCATGTTGAAAGCTAGTCTTCTGCATTTTTGAACAAAGAGCTACAATTTAGGAGGCATATGCAATATTTTAGTGACTACCACCGAAGTTCTCAAACCCAAAGGTATTTGAAAGGCTATCTTTATCAAAGGGACCATCTTGTTCTAAATATTGTTATTTTAAGAAAGTGAGAGGAAACGGCCTGCCCATCTCGGATGACAAAGTAAACAGAGGTATACTGTATATCTTAATGTCTAGTATCTCCTGAGAATAATAAAACCTCAAGGACAATTACCTTTTGTTTTGGCTGACAAAGCTGCGTGTTATAGAGCCCATATAAAAGGTACAGAGCACCAACTCGAATCTGGAAAGCGTACGGGGGCAAGAAGTACTGCTGTGCCAGCTCCAAAGTCTTCTTTGTGAGCTTATTCCTCTCCAGAGCTCTAATTCTACCACTAAAGTAAACAAAAGAAAGCATGTTAAAGCAAGTAAATATAAAAGCACAGGTTTTACAAAAATCCACAATGCAGAAACAAGCTTTATGTATTTTAAAATGTATTATCATAGTTCTGGGAAGTCTTCAAAGACAGCCAGACCTTAAGTTCTCACACAGTACTGCATGAAATTCTCTGTATTAAATTAGATCTAAAGTGAAAAATTCCATGTGCCACAACCGCGTTTTTGATCTCGTGAGGCCCGTACCCAGCTCCCCGAGGTGTCAGTGTCCCAGCTTATCAAACAACCCGACCAACATTACCAACGCACCAAACAAACCCAGCTTACACCTGCTCCTCAGCATCGCACAGGGGCCGGTGCCCACTGCCACCCACCCACCAGCCAGGCAGCCCCCCCCAAGCCCTACCCCGAGGGAAGCAGCGCTCACCAGCACCCCCTTCGCGGGGCAGGCTGGGCGGCGAGGAGCTGCAAGCCCTGAGGGGGGAAGGCTCAATGAACTGGGGGAGGGGGGGGGGGGGCGCCCTGAACTGGTGAGGGGCGCCCTGAACTTGGGGGGGGGGGGAGCGCCCTGAGGGATGGGGGCGCGCTCCGAGGAGGAGGGGGAACGCGCCCTGAGGCGGTGGGGGCGCCCTGAGGCGGGGCGCGGGGGCCGGCCGGGGCCGGTACCACCCGAGCGGGCGCCGCGGCGGGGCGGCCGGCAGCGGACAGGCCGCGGCGGGGCGGCCCGGACCCCTCGCTCACTAGAAGATGGTGTGGAACCGGCGCTCCCGCCACAGCTCAGCGAAGCGCTCGAAGCGGACAGTGTCGGCCTCCCGGAAGGCGCCGAGCAGCTCCTCACAGTCCTCCTGCAGCCCCGGCACCGCGCTCATCCCGCCGCCGCTCCGCGCCCGCGGCGCCTGCGCAGCTTCTCCGCGCAGCCGCGCTGCTCCTCCAGGGGGCGGGGCTTGGGCCCTGGGGGCGACCCTGGGGGAAGCCCTCGGCGGGGGGGGGAGCTGCTGCCCTTGCCCCGGGGGTGCTGTCCCTCTGTCCCCCCGCCGTGGGGGCCGGGCCGCGGTCGGGGAGAGGAGGGGGTGTGCGGGTACGGGCGGGAAGGAGCGGCTGCCGCTGTACGACAACCCCCGGGAGCCCGGGGGCGCCGGTGGGGCCCCGGCGCCCCCCTCCGCTGACCCCGCAGCACCCCCGCAGTCCCGGGAGCGGCAGGGCCTTCCGGGGGAAGGGGGGCCCCGCGCTTCGCGGCCGCGCAGCCGTGACGCGCCGCCCCGCCGCCCCCAGCTGTGCCCCGCCGGGGCTGCCGCGGCCCCAGCTGCCGAGGGCCCCGTTGCCGCGGGAGCGGGCGGCCGGCGGGGGCGGCGGCTGCGGGAAGCCCCGTTCCCGCCCGAGCGAAAGCGGCGGGGGGGGGGGGGGGGGGGAGGCGGCGGCCCCCCCCCGGGCCAAGCGCGGCGTGCCGCCCGCTCCCCGCATGCACGGCCACACGTAGGCGGCCGGGGCGAGCGGGGGCCGCGGCTGCCGAGCCGCACGTAGGGTGGGTGGGTGCGGCCTCGCCGGCGGCGCGGAGCCGGGCGGCGGGGGCTCTTCTGCCCCGCGCTCCGCCGCGCACGGAGGGGCGAGCGGCCGCGGCGGCGGCCGGGGAGAGCAGCGCCGGCGTCGGAGAGCCCCGGGTGAGTACGGACCCGCGGGCCAGCGGCGGGCGAGCAGCCGGCAGCGGCTCGGGGCGCCGCGAGGCGCGTTCCGGGGGAGCCGCTTTCGGTGCCGCCGTACCCGGGCGGCCCCGCAGCCCTCCCGCAGCGCCCGGGAGGTTTTAGGGACAGGGGCTGGGGGCTCCAGGCGACGTCGCCCGAGGGCGGAATCGCCCTTGTAGCCGGGGCTGGGCTGGGGGGGCCGCCTGCGGTGCCGCGGGAGCGGGGCTGGGCGGCGGCGGTGGCAGCGCCCGGGCGGGGTCCCCGGGCCGGGGAGCGGGTCCCTGGGCCGGGAGGGGTCTCCGGGCCGCAGAGCGGGTCCCGGCCGCTGCCGCGGGGAGCGGGGCCGGTGTTGGGAGCCGGACCCCGCGCTGGGGCAGCTTTAACGGGGGAAAGCGGCACGCAGAAGTAGCGGGCGCTGCGTGCTGCCTCCTGGGGGATGTAAACCTGCAGGAGCCTGGCACCGGGACCAGCTTAACAGTTCACGTTCCACTTTTTCCAATAAGCTTGCGCTGCAGAATGGGTTTTTTAATTCTGCCGGCTCTGGTACCGTGATGTTCTCCCATTCACCATTAGTATCTACTAATTGATCCAAAGGTTGCTCCTTAAAGCCGGGTGCTTATAGGTGTCAGCTCCTACAATGAGAGTAGCTTCCACAATGCTTCAGGCGTGAAAGCATCTTCCCATATTTATTCTATTTCCCAAAAGGCTGCTGGAATCCAACCTTTAGCAGCCGTTATAGATGAGTGGGAAATGAATGAGAATCAGCTACCCAGCTACTGAAGCACTGCTGATGGCCACTGTCATTGATGATGAGAACAGAAGCATTAGCAGAGCTGTAACGTACGCACTGGACAGGTTTTAGCAGTTGCAGGGCGGAGCGGCACCTGCTGGGCTTTGGTTTGGCATCCCCCTAGAAGGTGACATTTTCATCTATCATTTTGATTCCCATTTCAAGACACCAGGCAGTGACCCCATTCATCCAGTACGGGACCCTGCCTGCAACAGATTGTACTGGTTTTGAAACAGAATGTCAGCGCTGTTGTGAAAGCAGTTAGAATGTACACACACCTCCACCCTCCTGCACCCCACTGGCCTTACAGTACGAGCAAGTTAATAATTGATACATGGAGTGAGTTCGTCCTTACTTACGGGTCAAGCCAAGCCCTAGTTAGTTACTGGAGTTATCCCTGAATTTAAAAGGAGCAGAGGATCTTGGCTCTGGAGTGATGCCAAATTTGTAAAGCTCGAGTGTGTTTTCTGATCGTTGTATTTTAAGTGTGCAGTGAGCGTTGTGATGTGCCAGAGATGCTGTCTGTGGAGGTGGAAATGTCTTCCCCCCCCCCAAGGCAGATGGAGCTGCGTGCCATGACACTTCCATGGTGTAAGGTGTACTAAGGATGAGCTGTTGTGCCCATATGTTAACATGTGCCAAGTTTTTCCTTGCAGAAAGTTTGGCTACAGTTTAAAGACTGAAAATGCAGAGGAACAGAAAAAAGCAACAGGGTCTCTTGGTAGAATTCCCCATCTGTGGTATATACAACAAAATATGGTGTCAACTTTTAGGGTAATTAGTACTCTGCTTTTCTCGATGAATTCTGTGTTTTCACCTACTGCTCCTTCAAATTTTTCATTAGTACATTCAAATTCTTAATAGACTGCCTACCAAACTAAAAAAAAAAAAAATTGAAATTAGATTATCTAAGGAAGAGTGTGCTGATTACTGTATCTTCTTCATATTCTTACTTAACTTTAGAACAAAAGGATAAAGTCCTGTTTGCCCTATTAATTCCAAGCTTATAAGTTGCAAGTTAAAAAGCCATTTATCCTGCATAGATATAAATAACGGGGGGTTCTCTAGTTGCACATGGCACAAGACAACTCCTTTTTAAAAAAAAACCCTTAAATGTTTGTATTGGATCACATTTTCAAATTGAGAACATGAAAATAAATAATTTTTAATGGATTTTCATGAGAATAAATAGTGGATATATTTTATTACATAGTGTATTAAAACTTCTGTACGTACAAACCTATTACTAATACTAATTAACAGGATCACACTCTTGTGACAGCACTTGCATACACCTTCTGCTTTCAGACTTCCCAACCAAGCAAAAATGCTGCAAAAGATTTGTAATCAGTCCAGTATTGATTTAACAAGACAGCAAGAGTCACACGTTCTTGTCAAGTTATTTGCAGAAATCACGTGGAGACATCACTTGGATTCAAACTAGTCTGTTTTGTTACTTATTTTGATGTGATTACTCAAAGGAGTTTCATAAACACTCTCTGTCCCTCTGGCTCCATATCTGTTGCTCTCTTCTCTCTTTAGCTTCCCCCAGGAAAACCTACATCATGACTGCTGTCCAACTTGTTAAATTGTATGCTTTACCTCTTTTGTTCATGCATGTAGTCTGCACAGTTCAGGTGGGATAACGATTGTGTCTAAGGTGAACAGGATTCTGCTGTAAGAGCAAGACAGAATTTATAAATGGTTTTGGAAAACAGACCACATGCATGCTTAATGTCAGTGTTTCTGTTCATGGCCTTAAACATGCAACTTTTAGTTACACTGCATAGTGGTTTAGTTCACTTTAAATAGTGGTTTTTCCATCTCCATCTTTTAGAAGAGGGATAAAAGATGAACAGAAAGATCACAGCTGTCACCAATTAGAAACAAACCCTCTCTTTTATTGAATTTGATACTGTTACACAATCAAAAAGAAATACAGTCACAAGTATGTCAAAATGTTTCAAGAGAAATATCAATTGCAATACGTTGTACTTGGTTCCAAAAAAGAATTCCATTAAAATATACCACTTCTTCATGAGAGAATACTGCTATTATTCACAAAATCTACCATACTGTATAAATCCAGTAGCAAACTCTTTTAACTTTTTGGTAACTTGCTCAAGGTAAACAGGGAAGCAGAAGGAAAATGACAGCTCATTTATAGAATTAGAATCAAAAAATACAGTTCTCCAGAATGGAGCTTTCCAGGGAGTCAAGTGCCTAATTGCTAATGGTATTTTTAATGAAGGCTGGTTACCCAGCTCATGTGAACTCCTATGAAAATGATCTTCCTACAGAGTACTCCTGGCCCATGAAGTGTTTATTTTTGTGCCGGACCTTCACAGTTTGACTAACATGCATTAAGTGCAGTGACATTTGAGTGAGGTGTGCGTTTTGTTCGGCAGCAGCTAATCAGCAGGGAGGGGGGGCAGATGGCTGACCTCAGGCACGGCCAGCTTGGCTGACAGCTCCAACCTTCTGCAGCACTGCTCAGCAAAGGGAACAGCTCAGTCAGCACTGTAACAGGGGACAAAGCTTGCCAACAGGTACAGATGCAACAGCCCACGTTTCTACCTTTAGCTACCATTGTTTAGCTGTTTAATTAAACAACTTTTTAAATAATGAAAAATTAGTAGTAAATATGTAATAGTTTAACCAGTAATCATCAGACATTTTTGATTTTACAGTTGTATTTCATTGGAAACAGGTCTGATCAATTCATCCAAGATAAGCTTTGACATCCTTAAATTGTCACTAGTGCTATGTATAAGGTTTTAGTTGTTCTTTCTGGCCTTAATCCGTGATTCTTTAATTCAATAATTACCTAGGGAGAGTTTAATGTGTGTACACAGACACACAGGGAAGGAAATTTAAGTAGTAAATTGTTTCCATTTCACCCAGAGGTTTCCAAAGATCAATATAGCCCAAGCCTATCTCCCCACATGGGAGGAAGGTATGTTAGAAAGCCATACTTTGGATGCCAGGCTACCTTAATTTACTCAGTACGTTACACCTCAGATCAAGTTACTGGACAGCAGACTTCTTAAGTGACTTCTTGGGAGCAACAGCTGTAGTTAATTATAACTACTTTCAGGTAAAGGAATTAATGATGTCATCATAAGTACGAGTTAAAAATTCCTTTACCTTTTAACAAAAGGTAATCAACAACAGTCATCACTTAAAGACATCAGTTGGAATCCATATGTAGGGACAGTAATTGTGCTATGCCACAAAGAAGGCGTAAGCTTCACTACTGCTGTGGTCACAATAACCTTCCGGAACCTAACTTTGTTACATTCTCCTCAGTTCATCATTTTCACATGATGTAGCACATTTCATATGCAGAAGGAAACACTGTATCTACCTCCAGTTGTTTCTTTACTAATGGGGAAGAATAAATGCTCTAATATAGTGCCTCAACATTTAAAAAAAAAAGTAGCAAGTCAGCAAAGCAATTATTCCAGATCACCAAGAAAACATTTAGAAAGCAATGTATTCCAAAAGTTTGTCATCCTAAACAGATTTAGAATCAGGCTGTGTATTCCTAGTTACACACACACAAAAAAAACCCAAAACCCGCCCCAAAAAACCAACCAACCAAACAGAACAAAAACAAAAACCCAAAACCAACAAAACCCACCAGGACCACAAAGCAGCTAGAAGATGTTCTAGATTTTGTGATCTTGCATCTGCATTTAGCAAAGCTCTTACAAGGCTAAAGCAATTACTGTTACTTTTCTCTGGGAGGTTTGGTGGTGGGTTTTTTTTGTTTGTTTTGGGGTTGTTTGGTTTTGTGTTTTGTTTTTTTTTTTTTTTCTAAAGTAAACAAATACAGCTACTGCAATTCATTCCATCCCTTGTTTCAGTCACTTTTACTAGGACAGTAATCAAGTGCTATGCCTTGTTGTTACATATAATAAAACAAATGTGAGAGTTGGGAAGATTCTTACATGAAGCATAGCTCTTTTAAATCCACAGCTGCTGTCGTTAAGACCAGAGATGACTAAAGCAGCCTCATAATGTAAATCACATGGGTGACTTAAGTTTTCCTCCTCTTTTTAACATGGATTTTTCTCCATGAATATTTACTGCCCTCTTAAAGTACACTGAAGAGGAACTAACAGATCCAAACAGGCCAGGCTCCTCCAAGAGAGCAGCAGAACAGCATGAAGCAGGACGGTACGACGTTTCTCTCGGGAGATGAATAGGGATAACCCGCCAGGCCAGACCCACCTGGACCTTTCCAAGACTCTCCCCACTATCCCACTGAAGCACCATGTCAGTCCACGCAAAGCTAAGCGTAAGGGATGCCCCTCACTGCTGATGCTTTACCCAAGCCTTTAGCAACTTCACTATCAAACCTTTCAACTGCTGACAGAGGAAGGGATGCCACGGAAAGAAAGCTATCCAAGAGCCCTCACACAGCAGGTAGGCAGTAGTTCTGCTGCTTTTATCCAGAGAACTTTTTAAGCTTTGAACACTTAAAGGCTGCATTAAAAATGTTTAATATTCAGCAGCAGGTGTATATATATATTCAAAGTGTTCTCTGCACAAGGCTTCAGCTGTAGCTTAGTGCACCTACATGCTCTCTCCTCTGTGCAACTTCTACTCAAAACTTTAAGAACTATGCAGCTGTCTTCTGCTAACAGTGCCTTATCTTTTTTTTTTTTTCAGTTGGTAGCTAATAGTCTGCATTCAATTTAATGAAATTGTGTCAGTTTGAAAAGTGCTCGTTTTGGTGAAACTAATTTTAGAGAACAGTTTAAAACTTATGTACCATTATATTGATTTCAAAAGACTCAGAAGAGTCCCAAGAAACCAAAGCTTCCAAAATAAAACCAAAATAATTCTTTTGACACTCCATATTTGATTTCTTATATTAAGTTTTTCTAAACAAGTTTGAAGAATGCACAGAATAACTTGACCATATTTACACATCACAAGGTTGTAAATAGCATTGTGTTTTATGACACACAATGAGAAGTCACCTAGTCAAAGTTACTGAGTCAACAGCACAAGAACATAGAACAAGCTTTATAATCAAGTACCAGCTTAATTTTCTAATCATGCAGTTTTGTGATAAAAATCCACCTTTAATTGATCACTCCTGTGAGTTTTATTTTCCTGCTTTCCAGTGTTACCTTGACAAAGCTTCCAGAGACAAGCCTTTAAGCTGGTCACAAAGAAGAATCTTTCCACTCTACAGTAACACAAATATGCTGTCTCCTCACTTTCAAGTTTGCTAACTGGCGCGGTAACAGATTTAGAAGTTTAACATCTTTGGCGAGCAGTAGTACAACACTGTCTAGGAGACTTCGGTACTGAACAGGCTCAAATAATTAACGCAGAGATGTTACAATCAAAATAAGGAAGCAGTGATTTCCAACCAACTCTAAGTTAAAAAGGGAACACGGATGAACAATAACCACTAACAAAAATATAAATTATCTCATTTCTGTCAGATAACACACTCCCCAAGGGGGCCTGGTCCACATATAGTTTATTGATGTAAGAAAACAATACAGTTAGTGTTAGATCCAACCACAAAGAGCAAAAGAATGAGTGGATGAAGGTTTTGTACAGTACATATAGGAAAATAAGATGTTTGTGACAACTATATATTTCTAAATAAAAAGGCTTCTAAATATATTCAAGTTATTGAAATCTACATGAAAACATATGGATGTTAATAGCAACAAGGTGCATAAAACCAAAACATCAAAATATTGAGCAACTCAATGATGTACTAGATAAAACTTCGCTAACAATGCAAGATGTTTTACAATCTGCTTGAAATATCACCTATACCACACAGGGTAAGCTGAACATTTAGATTTAAGATCATACACAATATTAGCATTAACTTCAACAACTACAGGCAGGGATTTTTTTTTTTTTTTAAGCTGGCAAAGTTACTACTTTAAGAACATCAAACTTTCTCTAAATTGAGAATGTATCCAAATAAAATGCTGCTAGCCCTTTCCAGATAAAGCCTTTCCTTTGACTAACCACACTCATTTCAGTCAAAAGCATAAAGACAGCATTTAAGAACAATTTATATTACAACGTGACTAAAATAATGACATAATCCATGTTTAAACATGATTTCATAGGCAAACAAAAGAAGATTCTTCTTAAAAACTAGTTTTTATAAATGCAGAATATATTGCATGAGGAACTGCTGGTATTTTTTAAGAAAATATATTGTGCGATTGTGGCTACAATGCACTGCTGCAAAGCATTGTTGTTTCTTATAAAAACTATTAAAATAAAAAACTTATTTGAACATAAAGAGTGAGAGAGCACAAGTCTTCCAACTACCTATTAAGAGCAGGATGGAAGTATTGCCAGTTTTTCCTGTGTTGACATTTTACTAATGGTAAGTTTTGGTGACCAACTCCCCAGCCAAAAAATAAATATTTTTTTAAAATCAGGTGCATATTTCAAAGCTGCTATTGCAAGTGTGTTTTAAATGTAATGGACTTAAAAGTGTACCAAAGAATTATAAAAATGCACTACAGTTTGAGTTATTGTTACGTAAAGAACATATTAAAAAGACTGTCAAAATAAGTAGAAAGGGGATCAAAACTGAACTAACTGAATTAGTGCTGTAGCCAGGCTTCTAAAATCAGATATAGAAAATATAAATAGACTGCTTTAGGTGATGATTCACCAGTGTCCAAAAAAGGAACAAATATTGTGAAAGCTCAGTTAACTTGATCCAGAGCTCTGAGCAGTTCTTCACCCTGTAGCAGGTTTCTGTTGCCTTGTATGGGAGCGTTTACTTCGCAATCGTAACTCGTGAGTTGGGGTAGTCCACTTTCATCCATTGACTGCCCTAGAAGTTTACTTGCTATGTCTGAAGAGGGAGGGGAAGGAGAAAAAGTGCACTTTATTCACCATTCCTAACCTTCCCTCCAAGACTGTTCATAAAGGAGGCAAGTCTGGGTATGTTTTTGTCACTCTGTTCTCTTTCACGCAGCCCCCTCCACCCCTCTCTATGTATTAAAAGAGGATACTAACCAGTTGATAGTAGAATGATTGTCTTTTGCTCCACTCCGTTATGACCATTTGTTTTGCATCCCTTTACACGTTTCCAAGCCAGTGATGCATTTCCCCCACGGTCACCTGTCTGCTGGAATAAAGACCCCTAGAAAGAAATGAAATAATCTCCTTTAATGAATACTGCATCTTTCTAGCCCTCCACATCCCTCTTCCAAATTAGTTTCTGTCACTAATGTTAGGCACTACTACAATTTAAAGTGGACTTTGTTCAGAACTTGGGGAGAAATACATTTCCAAGTACACTGGCCAAAGAAAACTGAATCAGATTTCAAGACCTTACTTCCCTTACAGAAAATAATCCTGGTTATCATTAGTTACCATACTCAAGATTAGCATGTACAGGTACAACATACACACCCATTTAATTACCACTGCTCTTAGGTGACTAAGCATCAGGTTTTCACTGAAATCTCTCACAGTTTTCTGCACTGGAATTAATAACATAGACAGGAGATTCAGGAACCTCGGTAGGTCGATTCTATCTAAGTTTAAGATGTAAATTCTGCTGGCACTCCAGTTACTGCCACCAAGCCACCTGACCCAAGTCTTGTGGGGAATGCAGTCCTAAGCCATTCCACTGCAGGTACGGCTCCTTAGCATATCGTTTTGACAGCAGCACAGAAGATACAGAGATGGGAAAGCTTTCAAGGGCTCCGTATAATTAGGATAAGTAAGAAGAAGCTGCTACTGCAACAGATAGGGTAGAAGGAAAAAATGCCATCTTAATACCAAGTTTGCTAGCAAAAGTAGTTGAATCTGCAAAGTTTTGTCTTGTTAGTAGTACTGACTGCTGCAAAAAGAGGAAAAAGTATTTCAGAATGCTGCCATTACCCTGAACACTTAAAACAGAAAAGAACATATGTTTTCAGGTTATAAAACATCTATGCAAGTCCAAGGACAGCTGTGTAATAAAAGTTTAGTTAAACAACTGGGACCTAGAAGCTGCATTTCATAGGGAGGTTAGTCACCTACATCATTGCTGGTGTTTTGGTTTGGTTTTTTTCACTGTGAATGCAATACAGCCCTTCATATTAAGAAAGGTGTAGCTTGTATCTTTTTCAATGTAATGATCTGGATCGTTATTTCATAATATTACTATAACACATCTTGCCCTTCTCTAATTCTCCTGTTTTCTTGAAGCCTGAAGTAGTATTTTACTTTGGTCCTCACTTATTTTCACTCTTTGCAAAATAAATCCCACTTCCTTACAGTGAAGTTGTGGCAAGTTTTTGCACAATCCCATGTACTGTAAGCCTGGACTTAATTCCATTTTTCTTCTGTGTGTGTGCAAGGCCTAATTCATCCTCTCAGAAATCCATTGTGGAAAAAGCAACCAAACAATAAAAGCACTTGCTTGAAATAATGTCAGTAAGAAGCAGGTACATGGAAAATCCAGCTTCTGACTGTGAAGGAACCATCAAAATATTTGCAACGTCTTTGTCAGATACAGAAGAAAAAAGAAAAAGGTTTAACAAAGGATGAATTTTGAACCTTTAAGCATTAAAAAGCCAGTAAGCATAGAAGCCTGAAGGCTACGACAGCAGTCAATACAGACCTGCTTGCATTCTGTGTATTTAATGTCATCCCATGCCATTTTGAGCATTATCAGCAACACTGTATGACAGCTGTAACACCAAGGCATGAGAAAAAGGCAAGGGGAGGCAATAAAATGTCTCACAGAGCTATGAATTCTTACAGAGCTACCAGAAGCAAGAGAACAACATGCCTGAAGGTGCAAAGAAAGCATTTAGCAAATGAAAACAATGGCATAAGTACAATTATTTGTGTTTTTTTTTTTAAAAAAAAAATATAGCCTGCTTGCCTCAGAAAAAGTGGACGTATAAAAGCTCTCTCAGCTCTTCCAGAGAGCACTAATAAAAACAGCATATAGTGATTTCTCTCATGCTCAAACCAGAATGCTAATACAGGAATAATTCATAGCTCAGAAGAAAAGTAATCCTGCACTGTAAGACATGATGGGTGACTACACCTAGGAGGTGGACCACTAAAGAAACAAAGAATCTCAAAGGCTACTTTGCAGTAAAGCAACTAAGAATTAACTGTGCAAAACTTAAGATAAGTAGAAATTTACAATGAAGGCAAGAAGAGAGGTAACAGTAGGTAATGGCAAAGCTCAAGGTTTCAAAATACTAAGAACTGTCAGTAAGAAACAAAGACTATGGAGACAAAATACCCTTCTAGAAAGTAACAAGCTGGATAGCCCCAATTAAGTGACACAAATCTAACAATACTTAAGAATTTTCTTTTGAATGCCTAGGACAGGTGATGAGCTACTCAGTCACACACACTAATACTATAAAAGCGTGCGTGAAATTGAAGCGGTAGTAATACATTTGCTAGGTTATATGAATTCTATTCCCTTATGGTTCAGAGATAGTCTTGTTATCCGATCAGATAAAGGACACTCAGATTTGATGGAAAAATGAAAGCGTAGAAAGAAGCAATAAGAACAATCTCCAGTATCTACAAATAGGAACATTGAGTTTGAGTTCAAAAGTTAAATAAATATGGCAATTACAAACTTAAATGTGATGTCTACACTTGTACACATTCTACTGAAAAACGTGTATGTTCACGGAAGAGTATCTTCTATCTAATCAAGAAATGTGCTTGGGTATACAGGACACTTTCGAAACAGCTGACAGTAAGAGAGAACTAGAGTCAGTATCTGCATATATGTGGGAATTTCACTGTCCAACAATTATCTCTGATCCCAAGATTGCACTGCATACCAACAGCTAAACTCAGGAGTCTGCACTGATGCCTCATTTCAGAAATTGCAAGGTTAAAAGTGAATATTTTAAAATGGTAAAACAAAACTCACAATTCCAACTGCCTGAAAAAGTGAACCATCATGTTCCATTTTTCGTTTTCTCTGAGCATTATGCAAAGCTAGCATCTTTGGATTTAGTTCTTCATCCATTGCAGTAGATCTAAGAAAAATTGATTCAGGCTGTTAAGACGTTTCTACTATCCTCAACCCATTTTTCTTTTGTGGTGACACTTATATACAATATCACAGAACTGAATTTATGAACTATACTATTTTTCTTTCATAATGTACTCATTTCAACAATCATTGTCTATGAGCATAGCAAATGACAGCTTTTAATCTTGCTATGAATCTCACAATGAGTTACAACAAAAATTTTAAAGTCTTTGCAGGAAAAAAAAGAGCATAAAAGTTCAGCAATTCACTTTCAACAGGAAGGAGGGAGGGAAGGGTGATAAAAAGTCTATTCTGAGGATTTCTGTGTACCGATAAATCTTCTATGTACCAAAAGTCTGATGTTTGACTTTGTGGAATTTTCTATAATGATACATATGTACTACACATCCCACAGTCCAGTCCATCATGAAATAGGGCTCATTTTAAAAGCAATAAATGTAGCACACAGACTGTAGTCACCTCTTACGTCAAAGCAAAGTGGACAAGAAAAGCATCAGAAATACTGTATGGGTATAACTACTTGTAAATTGCCTGCTGCATTCTTTTTAAAAGGCTGCATGTCAGATACAAGAGCAGAACAAAATGACTAACAATGCTTGCATACAGTAGCTGCCTATTACATAAGATGTTTTTGTAAAAGCTACTGTGCAATTAATTTTAGGGAAGCTTACTAGAACCAAAAAAAACCACCAAACCCCACCCTTGTTTCAAGTGTCCAAATTTAAATGTATCAATTTCTACTTTGAAGTAGAATGCCAAAGACAACATACAACTGCTGTCAGTATTTAAAAGTGTATTATATCTTATTTCTTGATCAGATACTAGGGCTTAAAATTTGCTTTTAAAATACCTTTTATTTAGAGTGACTGTTAGCAAACTGGGTGCTCCTGGAGAAGATTTTTCCGTCTGATCCAGTGTTCCTTTTCCTGCTCTGATTGGAGATGCAGTTCGACTCCTGTTCCCACTGTACGGTGACGCTGGGGCACTACTCGTTTCATTGACTACGTGGGCAGGAGATGAAGGAACAATTAGTGTCTTCACATCTTCCACATGCTCCGTCACTGGTTTTATTTCATCAGCAGTACTTGATGGTGTCTGAGTCTGCTGAAATATGGTAATGGTGGCTGCATTTTGAGAGCCAGAAGAACTGCTTTCCAGTGGAGATAGCTGATCAAAGGATCGCAACTGGAAGTCATCATCCATTGGGATGTAAGGAGCCAACATCTCCAAATCTAAATCAGTTTCCTGGAAAAGACAAGAGGTAAAAAAACATCAATATGTAAGAATATTGCAGCTATGACTTCATTAAGGCTCTTCCTTTTACCAGATCCTTACAATATTTTTTTGCAATTTATTTTAATAAAAATATTATATAAAATAGGAAGGAAGTTCCTGAAGACATTCTAAGAGAAAGAGAACCATGCTGAGAATAAGTATTTGAGATACAGAATGTTAATGTACATTACCTGAGTAGAGAATGGATTTTTTGCTTCTGTATCTATTGCAAAGAGTTTCTCCACTAATTCCAGTTTGAATTCATTAGCCATATCATTATCCACATCAAAGCAGTAGTCGTTGGGACTACTGGGCTGTGAAAACATTTTGAGTGCAGTTTTAAGTTTCTGTTATTACATCATTTTGCATTGTATCTACAGGTTCTCTGAAAAATGTTCTAATATAAAAACTAATTCCAAGCTATAGTTGCACAAAATTAAAATGGGAAAGGAACACACAATTATCAGTATACATTCAAATTTACCCCATTTGGGAAGCACACAATTAGTTGGAACCTGGAAGTAGTCTTTACAGTAATTTATTGCAACTAATTTGCTATTTAGAGGAGTTATCTCTGAACCATTCTTTCTAGAAAGACCAATCCCAAGCTCTTCTTATTTCTATCAGGTGGCATTTTATGTGTATGCAAGATTCACTTTAATGAAAAGATAATTCTCAGTATGAAAATTTATCTTTCTTTCCTCAGATCATGACACGAGCTTAAGTCACAGCATAGAAATAATTTTCAATTCTTGTCTTGGCTGCATCCTTAACCAGGTTTGCTCCACAAGACCTAACAGCACATACGTTTTTAATGACAGCATATCCAAATTACGAAACTAACCTCAGGTGAACTTTGGCTGGTACTTGCATCAGAAGGGCTGGTTGGTTGTTCTTGCACCTGAGGCATGGTAAAAGAAAGTTCGAGTGGCTCCGTGTTTGGCTCCAGCTTTGATACAACTTCTCTATTGAGTGCAGGATCAGCATTGCTACGAAGTGGCTTTGTAGTTTCAGAGGCAGGTAGTGGGGACATTGCCATATTTATATTCTGCAATTTCTCACTGGATGAGGGGAGCATTACATCGTTATACAAAGGAACTTCATCACATTGTTGTTCATCAGACTCTATAAAAATTAAAAGAAACCATCAACCTAAGTAACAATACTGTGCGTGTCTATGGACCTCATTAAATTTAAACAGCAGCTGAAATACCACTAGGCAAGTCATACCGGGAGGTTATTTTTCAAAATTTGCTGTGAAATACTAACTTTACTAATTAGCATGCTCTCCAATTTAAACGCACACCCACCATTACTGCTGAAATCTAGAGAGATAATTGTGTCTCCAGCAGCTGGAGCCAGCACAGTTAAAGCATCTGGTTCCTGTTTAAGTTTTTCAAATAGGCTGTTAGTATCATCCAGGTCATCTTTGCTGAATATTTTGGTCATTTTCATATCAGGAGACTCCACTGGTTTCAGCATACGCTCAGTTTGTCCAAGGGAAAAAATCAAGTCCTTCTGAACAATTCCACTGTCAGACAGAAAGGAAGATGACTGTCAAAGAACAACTAAAAGGAATAAATTCAGGCTTGAACATTTTGTTAAGTTGAAAAAAACCAAAACAAAACAAAGAAACCCCTCAAAACCACCACACACCCCACAAAATAGGAGCTTTCAAGATTATTTTTTTTTTTACTCATTCTTCCCTCAAATGTAATAGACAAAGTGGGCCATCAGAAAAAGTAATAAAAATAAACATGCTTTTATGAAAGCACTGAGAAATTAAGGAGAAAAAAAGACATTTCCTAAAACACTTTCTTGGTTTTAAACGAACATGCAATATGTTGGTAAGACTGATACTGGTACATTCACTAAAGTTTTGAAAAACTAGTTTAGGACTATTATACAATTGCAAAAAATCAGTCAACAAGTCTGCCTTCATTTGAAGCTTTCAATTAAAACAGGAATTCTAAGGAAGAAAAAGATAAATGGGACTAAGAAAGACATCATTACTGCTGCTCTCACTCCATGACTAAAAGTTATTAGTGAAATTAACTGCTCCAGACTGTGGACAAAATTAGGGAGTTGTCTAGAATGCACGCAAATTCTCAAATGGTTGCATTGCAACAGTACAAAAGAGACTGGCCCTACGCTCATTTGCCTGCAGAGATCTTCCTACTGACATCACTAGATCAAAAAAGTGTTTTGTTTTCAAATACAATTCCTAATCCCAGGACTGGCAGTATTCTAAGCAAAATTTCATCGGTAGGAAATAGTAACATCGTAACATATTCAACAGGGGATCACATTCTCAGCAAGTTGAAAAAAGATGCAGTGCTATCAGAACCTGACTTTGTTTTCAATAAAGATGATGACAAAGAATAGCGATGTCCACTCAACTTACCTCAACACATAGTTTACACACACTATGCACTGTGGCTGAGAATTCTTAGTGTTGTATATGACAGTTGCTTGAGTTTCAACCCAGACATAGCCACCTTGTTTAGCAAGCATTCTGTACTGTCCTGTTGTCACCTGCCCTTTTGTGAACACTGAAAGCAGAAAGGATACCAGCTTTAATTACAGGCAGAAGAACCAAAAACCATTTCAGGTGAGTATTCACTGCAGATTCATGTCTGCAATTAGAAGGCAGCCCTCGTTCTTCTGCTGCTTTTCCCTGGTGCTGTATTTCATCTCTTGTAGTTGGAGGGCTTTAAATACATCTTTTTACTTACTGTCATGATGTGTTTTGGTCAGATGATCAGAATCCAGCGCATGATAGTACTCATAGATTGAGCGACCCAGGAGTTCTTCTGGCTCATACCCCATCAACTCTGTAATTCTTTAAAACAAGTAAAAAAAAATTGCTAAGTAAAAGCAGACATGGGCTAGCACAAATGACAGAGCAGTTGGATGCTTGCATATCTAGAAAAAATCCTAACTTCCATACATATTAGCAGCAATTTTGGTTTACTGGGAGTTTTCATTTTGAAATAAATTGCCATTTTTTATGATTTTTTTTAAGAGAAATTTCAGCAGGCATAGGATTTTATTTCTCACTGAATACTTTATAAATCATGTCCTGTGCTAGACAGGATTAAGTAAATACCTGCTTTCTAGACTTTTTTTCTTTTTTTCTGAAAGGTAGACCAGCAACTTATGGACTTGTGTATCCAGCTTACACAAATATGAGAATTTAATAAAATAAAAGACATGCTTCAACAGTTTTAAATCTGCAACTAAGAGAAATTAGGAGTTGGGATTTATTCTTCCCACTCAACCACGGCCAGCTTTTAAAGAAGACTCTCTTTCCTTCAGCCCCTAGAGGGCATTGCTAACCAGGGGAACACATTAATTTTGCCCTATTCTACATGCAGAATGTGACCAAATAAGTACCTTTTCTGTGACACCATCAGTCCCAGAAAGGTAGTTACAGCAGAGGACAGGAAATAAACTGCACAAATGCAACGAGATGTTTAACTGCAGCAACTAGTTAGGAGTTTGGTTTTGTTATAAAAGGAAACAGGCAGTAACAAATAATACCAGATTACAAACACGAAAAACCCAAACAAACAAAAACCCCTGAAACCACAAAAAAAACCTCTCAGGCCAATGATTCCCTTCACTTCTGTTGTTCAAATTTGTCAAGCAAAGTTTCCAGAGGATAGTAAGAACAGTCTTATGTATTTGACTACGATCCATGATTTGTACCAAAACATCATTTTCAACAGCAGATGGATCATAGTAGAAGTACAGCTGAAATTTTTGGGGGTTTGGGTTTTTTTGTTTGTTTTTTGTTGGGTTTTTTTTTCCCTGAACTGGAGAAAGCCGGCACTGACCTCCTGAGGAAGGGAAAGGGGTGAAGCGGTAGCAATGAAACGCATCTGACAAGCGTTACACAAACACTCTTTTCAGTCACCAAAATGCATCACCATCTTTGACAATCCTAAAATCCTTCCTGTTTTTTCAGTGTCCAGAAGAATCTTCTCATTTCGATTTAATCACTGCCACTACACTAAAGACCAGTTTGCACAGGCAGTTAACTGCAGGCAAAGGATTTATTCCAAAGCAATAATGCTGCACTCTCCTTCAGATTTAAAAATCTGGCTTTTAAATAAGACATCCTTATCAGTTAGTAAAAGCCAAAGCATCCCACTGATGGTTCCATTGCACAGATGAATCAAGTTAACAAGTTAGACTACATGAATGTGCAAGGCCAACATCAGCCAACATGCACCAACGCTGCAATTCCTTCAAATTTTTCAAGTACAAAATATGTATTACCTTTCATCACAATAGGAAAATTTCATGTCAAGGCTGTGACGACTGAGGAACGTTTTACTGTCCAAGGGGACCTCAATGTTTGATGGATGAGGAATAGGTTCACAGATCAACACCAGACATGTCATGGGAGGCTTTTTGTAGCCACAGTGAGTTTGATTACCACATGTGTCATATACACGAATGTGTCCAGTGCAGTGGAGTACCTATGGGAAAGTTATACTTTAGAAAGAGATTAAGTTCTTGCCTGTCAGACAACACACAATTGTGCTTCCCTTAGCGCACCCAGCGCGAAGTCCTTCCCCTCCCCTCCCCCTCGACATGCCAGCAACACCAGAATGCAGCAGCGCTTTCAGGTGCTGGCTAAAGGAGAGCAGCAGTTCTCCTCCCCATGCTACACAGACTGCGACGAGTACACGGGCTGCCAACTCTTTCCTCTTGGGTGCTGGCTGAAGCAACGCTAGACATTTCTGCAATTCTGTGAACTGTTCTTCTTTGGAAAAGTTACCTTAATGATGACACTGAGAAGCAATTGCCTCAGCAAAAGGCATCTTACTATTTAAATGTTATGGTAATAGTAGCAACCTCCATTTTGGCTCTTCTGCAGACGTGGTGTTAGAGATCAAATATATTCTTCAAGAGACAATGAAATTTTATATTTTGTGTTTTGTTTTTTAACAATTCTGAAGTAGAAATTGTTCACAGACAGCAGCAAAGAAGTTGTTTGATCCAGAATAACTAAATTTAAGTTATAAAAGAGAATTGTGAACCACAATACCACTCGATACAGTAAAAGGTTACTTTTTGTCCAGAAGAGAAAATGCATTCACTGCAGAAAGTTATTAGGCTGGACTCTTTTTGTTCCAACTGTTACAAAAGGGATAGCCAGCAGCTTCAGAAAGAATGGTATTGAAGTCCTTCAGAGAGACCTCAACTGTCACATTCACAGTGTCAAATCAAAAGAAATTAGGTATCAGCATAAGTGGGGTCAAATATTTTTTTCTCAGAGAAAGCTTTATGCAAATATATTTAGTAATTATAATTTCTAGTAAGTAAATTACCTCTAATTTAAAAAGGAGAATTCATTCAAAGAGTTTTGAAAAACTAATTTTACAACATTGTTTCAGTTACCTCTGTGACATATTCAGCATTAAAATTCAGCACATTGAAACACAATCATTAAATTAGTTAAGCATTTTGTGTAATGAGCTTGAGTTTCACTAAGTAAAAATGTTGAAATACAGTGTTAGGACATCTGAAGAGGAAGCTGCCAAACTACGTAAACATTCCTTTGCATTAGTTACCTTCCACGTAGCAGACTTTATATTCACTGTTCTTCCCCTGCTAGTCAGCGTACACTTCATTCTGAGAAAAAAGCTGCGCTCTGTGTTTTGCTCTTTGCCCTTTTTCACAGGACCTAACAAAAAAGCAAATAGTAAACAATTCTTAAGCTCTTGGATCATCTTCCAAAGGTATAAAAAAACCCCAACAAACCAACCAACAAGTTATGGAACTCTAAGACTAGGGAAAGACCCCAAAAAATTATAAAGATTGATCAACCTAACACCACTTCCGATAACACTTCTCAGGACTAATTCTACTGTGAGGTAAACAAAAACCTGAAGTTTCAATGTTTTAAGATCTGTATCATAAGAACGTGCAGAATGAAAGTACTGTTGAGTTCGTCTGCATTGAAAGGCATCGGTAACTCTCTGCAGGGAGGTTCAAATCAAGTAAGTTTTGGCCTGTAGGTCTTTAGGACTACGGTATTTTAAGTTTTTCAGTTCAAAATTAACTACTCTGCTGGTTACATGCATCCAAATATCTCCAGTGATTTATACTCAGTGTAAACAGGGACCAAGTTTTTAAACACATTATTAGCATTCTCGATTCTTGGCAGGGGGGCAGTCAAGAATTCCTAATGCAAATTAATATTAGTAGCACTCATTTTTTGGCCCTACTTGCTAACAGCAGGCCTTAAGTTCAGTTTTTGCCTTTACAGGGCAGAACCTTTCAGAGTCAATTACTAGCTAGGCTATTCTGGGCAAAGAAAATGCAAACTGATCCTATCAAGAAAGCTGCAAGCAGCTCGCTGTGCGTGGAAGAAGGAAATAAAACACTTCGGATAAAGAGCAGCAGAAGAGTGAGTTTGCCAAGACATGCCAAAGAGTGAGGACCAAATCATGGTGGGGGGTGGAAGTTTACAACATGAAAGCTTACTTCTGATACAAGTTTATATAATAATTTGCTCTCCTTCTCCACAGACAATGGTAGCTATGAAATTCTGCATCGTGGCTTGTACTGCAGCTACTAGCTTGACAAAATTAATTCGAAAAAATGTTAAAAGCCCCATGCTACATCGTGTATAGCTTCTAGTAGAGGCGAAGACTAATGGGGACAAGCCTACTTTATGCCACATCAAAATATCCTCAGTAAAGGAGGGGGAAAAAAACTAATAAAAATACAGCAGAGTTCAGAGAAGTGGCCAAAACTTAGATAATTCAGTATGCTTTTGAAAGAGTTAAACCAATCTAGAAATTTATAGTTGGAGATCACACAGCATTATTATTATCAAGTCCCGATGCTTAAGGCTCTACTTTGAGAAGCAACTGTAAAAGATGAAGCAACTTTCTCAAGTCTTGATTGAGCACTGGACTATTTTTTAAATCACCAGCTTTGAAAGATTAAAAAGCAACTTCATAAAATCAGAATGCAGTTCAGTTTTTCTGCCAATCACAGTTATATTCATTTGCACCCATACAGTCCCAAAGGGGAGTATTTAATACTCAATCCAAAACCAAAATAATTCCACTTAAGCAAGAGCTGCAGTAGAATGCAACCTGGGAATACTAATAAATATAAAAATGTACCATTATTACTGTAATTTAGACTTTTGTCTGCCAACTTCATTTGCAAAACAGATTTTGTAATAATGCTTTCCAGACATCTTATTCCAGTCTAGTCATTCTCGACAAGCTAGAGGTGGTCTGCAGGAAACTTAGAAATAGGCCATTTTTAAGAATAAGTTTTTGCAACAAGACCAGCTGTTTTACACTGCTTTTGTGAAGTTGTTTCCCCAAGCCCAGCCCAACCCCCAGATGCATTACTATATTCCAAAGGTGGAGGGAGGCGGGAAGTCTAATCTAGCCTTATTAGACTTACTTCAATACTATGGGCAGACAAGTTTAGAAAATGCTTACAAAATCAAAGTTGGGGCCCTTAATGCTATGCTATCTTATCAGGTGTCTTCCACTGAATTAAATAGAAAGCCAACAGAAAAGATGTCTGATTTACAGCGCTACACGAAAGCAGAGGTCGGGCTTGGTAATTCATCACTATCTAGATTCAGAGTCCATATAACCCTTGTTTGATGAAACAGGAATTAGAAAGGTCGGATTTTAGACTTTAACAACCGAGAAAAGCAGATTTATTTGGAGGCATGCAGGCTGCCAAGTCTTTATAGTCATTACCAAACCTTTAGAAGACATAAAAGCAGTAATTCATGGGCATTTGTTAAATTGAAAAGCATACAGAACATGTGAACACAGTGTTCCACTCCCTCAGATGGAGAAGAGTCAGAAATCTGTGAAAAGATACCAATTTCACGCACCAATTAAAAGGTGCAGAGAAGCATCAATCCCAAAGCCCTTTTGGGGGCTGTCCAAGTACTCCCTGATCAGGTTTTCTGTGTCCCAAATATAGTATCCACAGATTTCCGGAAGAAAGCATTTTCTTTTAAGTTGTCCTGTGAAGGCAAGCTCAGACCAAGACTAATGCACCAATTTTAACTTCTCCATACCCTTCTACAGCAATTGCTTAAGGTAATTCTCATTCAACCTACCTCTAATTTTATCCCTGTAGGCACATGAATTCTTTCAATCCTCAATAACTCCGTTTTAGTCATCAATTTTGTTTTAGATTAAAGAGTAGCCTCATCTCTCCTACAGTTAGGATATTGCCAAAACATTTTGGTTTTTCTGTTACTATCTCTGAACAAGGTTTATTTTGAGATTTAAGCAGCAAAACACACTATTTGTTCCCTCCACACCTTTCTCTGGCAGATATCCAACTGTACTAATGCTACCAAGAACTATCTTTAAGTAAATGAAATAGATTTTTTCTTTCTTACCATTTCTGTGTGTAAGCATTTCTCTCAGCTCTTCATGGTCACATGGATGAGTGAAATCAAATACACTGTGCCCTGTCAACTCAAACTGTAAAAAAAAAAAATAAAAGGTACACAGGTGTCTTAACTTTACATATACAAAAATGTAACAAATTTACAGGTTGGAAACAGTCTTAGGAAATGTCAGTATTTCACCTGAGTGAGTCCCATACACTTGTTCACGTTTTCAGACATGTAAATCATGTCCCCATCTTCAGACAGAACCATGACAAATCCATCAAGAGCTTTCAAATAGAAACAGTTCAGTTCCTTCTCCATTTTGGCTTCTGTCTCCAGCTCACCTAGAAGCAGCCACACATTTTTGTTTAAGTAAAAAGTGCTATTCTTCACTCCCCATCAGGAATGACTGCTGGCACCAGTCTGCAAGGAGTCAATCTTGCAGGACTGTCAAAACCAGTATAATTCACTTATCTAAGTGATCAATTAAATCCTTCAAGCTCTAGTAATGGTATCACAAATCACAGAAAGTTAAGAGTGAGGTTAACTCTCTGTGCTTTTATGCATAAACCAATACACCTTCCACCTTAAAGAAAAAGGCAAAAATATTACCATTTATCTCAAAAAGACATTGCAAACTTTTCTCAGGGGCTTTCTATGAGGCATTTCAGAGTACAGTTACCAAAGTAACCTCCGTACGGTACAGGCAGGCATGCATGAGTACAAATAACCAGTACAGCAGCTGTGGCATGCTACACAGATACTGGTTCATAAGCTAACTCAGATAATCCTGTAGTTTCTGGGTAGATTTAACTGCAGAGATAGATATAGTCTCAGCTAACTTCACCTTCAGCAGAATAAAAATTACAAAAATTTCCTTGCAGCTTATATTAAGGAGAAACCGCTAGTTAGCTAAGCCAGCCTTGCATCAACCACGTAAGGTTTAGTAAAGCACAGTTTGAACAAACAGCTCTAGGGGGAAAAGAAGGTTAAACAGAAGAAATTAACTTTGGGAAAAGGGTTAAATAGACTGAAAATGGCACTAGAGCTGTGATGACCCAACTAGGATTGCCAGAATAGAAAGGGAAAAACAAAGTCTGTTGAACAGTGGCCATTTTTTCCCATGCCATCACCAAAAGCCTATTTCTACTGTAAAGTCTTCCACCTTTCCATAGAAAGGATGCAGCTATTAATGTATTTATTTATGCTGATAGGTTTTACAAATAGCTTCTTTCTTAATATACCTCCAGCCCCTTTGCCAGATCCTGCTACGTTACTCACTTACCAGCATCGAGCAGCTTCCTCATGCGCAAGTAGCTGATGGTCAGCCTCATGATGGATGCCTTGTCCAGGTGTGCGCTTACAGTGTGGGGCAAGGGCAGCTGATGAGCAAGCTCGTAGAATACTTCCGACTCCTTGCTCCTTCGGCACCGGGCTGCATCTCTTGACTTCTCTTTTCTGCGTTCTGAGCTAATCCTATATAAACAAAGCTTGGGGTTAATACAGGAAACAGAGTTCTCCGTGCAAGTTAAATTTGCAACTAAGCTGCCCAGTAGCTGATAAACCAGATATCAAAGTTTAATAATTTAAAATCTTGGTTTAGAAGTGTAACTAATTCTGCGTTTAGAGTCCTGCTGCAGTTGTGCTCTGCCAGAACTAAGTTCAATCTCACAAAGTCTTTCAACAAGAGCAGTTCTCCAAGCAGTCAGCTATGTACTCAGAACCGTTCCTGAAGTGCTTATCTCATACCTTGACGGCTCCCTCTCTAGCCTCCAAATCCTGTTTCCTTCTTCTCTCCTAACCCCTTAAGTCCACTCAAAATACTACAGTCTAAGTTATTTCCAGCTCAATGCTCCAGTAGCACTGTCTACACTCTCCAAGTTCTTCCCTTTTTATCATCCTTACAAAGCCCACCTAACGGGTCAGTAAGCAAGGATACTGATTTACCATGAGGTGTCCTGCTTTTCAAGTGATCCAAGAAGTCCTTTTCCCAGCTCTCTTTCTCCAGTATAGCCTTTTCCATAGTCTCCCCTATTCTGGAAAGCTCCAGCTGTTAAGCAGTTGCCTCATTCTCCTTCCACCGTGCCTCTGTTAGACTCGCCTCCCCCAGGACACATGAAGTAAAGGACAGCCCAACAAGAGCAAGCACAGAAACAACCGAGACTCTCCCCGTCAGTTGGTAACACTGATCAATTCTCCCTTTTCCCAGTACCCATACCAGTTCACGTTTTTCTCACGCATCTGCCACGTGAGTTTTGAACTAAGCATTTTGAGATGGGAACTCCAAATTTTTCTTACATTTGAACAAGAACTCAATGCTGCTGTGGTCCCCGAGGAAATTATGCCACCGTAGTTAGATGTGCTTTTATTTTTGAATGGATGGTACAAAAGCATATAGCATTACGGTCCATTTTTCTTGACACATTTACATCTTCTGAAGGCACACTATCTTCATTTTGCATATACCCAAGATACAAGTCAGTTGCACTAATCTGTAGGATACCCTTTTTTCACCAACTTTCATGTAAGTTGCAAGATTAACATACGCCTGTAAACACTGCTCTTATAATTCAAAGTTGCATGCCTTTTAGTGTTATCGGAAAGAAACTAAACATCACTAGTTGAAAGAAGACAGAAAATAAACCACCTATTTATGACCAACAGTGATGGAATTACTTTTTTCAAATTTCACTAGACTTGAGTCACATACTACCACTGCCAAATTCACGTTGCTAAGGCTGCAGATCTGTGCAAAAGCACTTTTTAATTAGCACACATCTTGTGAGAGGTACCACAAATGATAGAGGAAAGCAATCCACGAGCTGATACTGCCTGGGAAATAATGAACCAGATTTTAATGTAAGCAGAAGAATACATATCCAAAAGAACACATTTTCAGTCCTTTACCTGATGTGCCACCCACAACAGCCAAAAACCCGCTTAGTTTGTGCAGAAACATGCAAGCAACTATACCATTAAGACTGACGACGTTGGAAGCATGATTGATTGCCTTGAAACATGAAAGCAGTTTAATAAGCTGTGATGAAGACAAAGGAAGCCATCAGAACCTCTTCTGCGATTACCTTCATTTTTTCCCATCGTAAAACTGTATGCCTCCCTCATCCCCGACCTCCTCTCCTCCTACCCCCTGCTGCTGCTAGCAGAAGGAAGCGCTAGAAACTTGATTTTCAGAATCGTAAGTTTTATAAGAGCTAAGAATAGGATTGTGTTTTCTCCTTTGGTGGCAAAATCAGGCTACTAGATCACAGTAATACTATTCCTGTGTAATGAGAAGCATCACTAGATCAACATAATAGTCAGAGATCTTTGGAGGACTATGGGTATTACAACTGTAAAAAACTCCAGACATACAATGGTTCTATTAGTTTCCATGAATATAACCTGAGGTTCCTCAGAAGGGTAGTCTATGATATCTGATAATATTTCCCCATCTTGCAGATTTCTTCACATTCAGTTTCCCTGTGACAACAGATGTTCCTGCTCTAGTCGTGGATATCTTGGTCTGAGAAGCTTGAGCCTCCTGACATACAGGTATATCCTGAAACAGCCATTACAAGTCTGACCTTTAACAATACTGAAAAAATATTTCAGCTATGTAACCTGATTGATTAAACATTTCTTACTGAAGACAGGCCTAATGTACCTTTTATCTTGGTGGAAAACTAAGGGTGGAAATAAACTTCTGGATTCTCTTTACCCTCTTGCTTGGACCGCAGATTTCACTGACAAAGGTAACAGAAGTAATTATGCTGCCTTAGACAGATTCACCTTTATACCTCCGATTTTTCTTTATTAGCTACTCATTCACGATCCCTTCCTCTGCAGAAAGTTTGTGCTACAATAGACACTCAGAAGAGAATTTCTAGAGGGAGTTGGTTTCCATCTGCTTAGATGCCTGCAGTTTTGTCACGGCTTCCTTTTCAACTGCAGGCACTTTTAAGTTAAAAACCCCATGCTTTGGCAATAATGCCATGCACCTCAAGTCTACAGGTTTGTCAAGCTTGTGTGAATCACAAAGGGCATGTAGACAAGGACAATGCCAGCTAACCTCACCAAGTTGTGATTTTGGCCTCTTCCCCTTGTATTTTCTTTCTGAAAGCCTGATGTTCTTGAAAATATTTGGCTAGTTTCTAGCTTTTTGCCTGGTTTTAGCACACTTAGCAGCAGACTTCAACATGAACAGTGAAAAGTTCTCACAATCACTGAATTACTAATTACCAGCTGAAACACTGCTCAAATTGAGCTCATAGTGTTTCTGTCGAAAATTAATCCCAGGTAAGGAAATCAAGTGGTGCCTGACTATGCAATAGGCAAAACTCAAGGAAAAGGGCGATGCTGGTACCAACCAGTGCTGTCCAAACAGCAGTCTCCTCTCACTCTTACTAGGTGTTCCCTTTCTAGAAAGGCTACTACTATAGATAGATATTTAAACTGTATAACACAACAGTTCGCTATTTTTAGCTGCTGTTTAAAACTAAGCTGTAACCAATCTGAGTAAAACCCAGCAATTTAAATAGGAAGATTAACTACCAGCTTCAAAGAGCATTTCTTTAATGCATCAAATTAATAGGAGAAAGGTCTTTCACAAATGAGGTTTAATTACCAAGTGAAGTCAGAGTTGCCTCAACATGAGATGCCACCAAAGAAAAAAAAAAAAGCCCCCGAAAAAGAAATCCTTTACTGTCGCAACTACTCTAAGCTTTGTTACTTACAGTTGCATAAAGTAAATGAAAAAAACACACCATCAGCATGTGTAGCTACCCACAGATTTCTCTGTAGTCAATTAAAGGATGTTGAATTCCTGGAGAGAAAATGTATTTCCTAAGTGAGCTCTCTCTCAACTTAAAAAAAAAAAAAAAAAAAAAAAAAAAAAAGGGGGGGGGGGGGGACGGGGGTAGCTCAAGGAAGAGTACTTTAAACAGCAAGATGTGAACTACACAACATCAGCTTAAAAAACTTCATATAATTTAAGAGATTTTCAGAACTGCTCCATGTAAAACTCATGGTCTTCACAACAGAAATACAATTCTGTATTGACAAGAGGAAACCAAGCTCCATTTAAAACAAATCACAAACTTAAGAGCTGTATTGCAACCTTCTGCTATCAGTCTTGCAGGAAAGAAAAACACCTAAAGACTCAGAAGAAAATCTCAGCTGAAGAGTGGATTATACGTGCAATGAAAATATCAGAAATGCCAATGCTAGACAGGAAATTGCATGCATTTTCAGGTATGATGTTTCCTGCACAATTTCAGTACCAGACATTCATTTCCATTTTGTATTTCTGCCATAAGAATACAGAAGGAGAGAGCAATCCAAAGCAGGTTATGCATCATAGCTCACAGAAAGCAGTGTTTCACTGACAGTTTAAAACCCAATACTAGGCACTTTTTGTGTGTAAGAGATGTTTATATGCAATAGCTGAATAAACATCTGAATTCCAAAAGATATTTAAGACATTCAAAGCAAAAAGGTATTTCACCACCAGGATTCACTGCAGCTGAACCAAGAGCTCAGCTTAAGGATGTTAACCAGGCTTCCACCCACTGCCTTAAATAAAAAAGGCTTTAAAATACAGCAGGGTAAACAGAAACGAAGTTTTAAAGCAAGCAAGAATTGGCCCGACAGCCTTCAGAACAAAGCACGCCATCAGCAATCCCTTGTGCATCAGTTACAGATGTTAACGCAGCCTCTCTATTCAGACATGCAACTCCTGTCATTATGGTCATATGAACTATTCAGGACTGAGCATCTCTCAAACAATACGTTCTACCCTATGTCATCCCAAAGACCCTGCCCACCACTGCATATTTTCACAAGCAATTCCCCCATTGTCTAAATGCAGCCCACAGTTTTCATCTCCTCAAGTGTAAAACTAATCAACGGCCACATTTAAAGCTGACATGTTCCTGCTTATTTACCACCGACAAATAAAACCAAGAAGAACCCTGGAAAATACTATTGGTAACTGATAAATTTCTGTTAAAAATAACTAGAATAAAAATGGCCAACAGACAGATCTTAAAACATGCAACATGTCAACTTTGTCTCCTTCTAGCTTTTTAAATCACCAACCAGCATTAAGGAAAATTTTATATTGTGTACACAATATTACATTAACACAAGAAATCAGGGTTTTTCCCGTTTGTTGCTTTACTGCCGTTACCTATTTTCTAGCCTTTCTCCCATTCTAACTTACTGTTCCTCTAATCAGGTAGATTTTGCCCTATAGGTGTTTTCAATTCCTATGTAAAATAGCTATTGTGCATGTATTAATTAATGCAGGCTCATCTTTCTTGATCCAGGTTTTGAGAACATTCAAAATATTTATAACCATCTTCTCCTAGTAATTCACATTTTTCCCTTTAGAATTGTTTTCCACAATTGAGTAGCCCCGTATTTACCATGGTATCTGTTCTTAAACAGTTTTATAGAAGTATACCATGTGGAAACAACATAATCCAAATGAATAATGTGCCTCAAAATCTGGTAACATCTCATTATCGAGTTTTACCTAGTTTTCAGTTCTGCCATTAATTCCCATCATTTTCCAGAGTACAAGACTCACACCCAGTATTTCAGTGTTAGATACAACCTCTTCTCAGACTGTAAAACTAGTATGGGAAATACCGGGCTTAGAAATGGAGTCATAGAAACCAGATCCACTATAACATCGGTTCAGTTTTTCTTCATTACACAAAAAATAGATGTAACTATTACAATACAATAATACATTAGCAATATGTCATCATGATGGTATTGGAACTTAGGAAGCAGACCTGTGAGTGGCCTTATATTTAGCTTTTAAGGTTGAATTCATTCCCGAGGTTGGTACAAAACCTGGTCATCTTCTCATGCCTAGCCTAAACCAGATATTTCTGCCAGCACAGCTGCATGGGACAGAGGCACAACTCCCAGTGTGCAGCCATACCCCAGCAGAACACCCAGACGCTAGTATCGTTACATGACTGTAGCTAGCTGTGTTCATGTGGAGCATCTGAAGAGCTCAACCATAGACACATCCATGCCAACCACTGTCACCTACAGCGCAACAGCCCACCAAGAACACACCAGCCAGATATAAGCTCACTTAAAGGGTGCAGACTGCCCAAGAGCAGATTACGACAGAGCTCTACTCTTTCAACTGCACTGAATATGCAGCCATTCGTTTTTCTTCACTGTTTGTTAGATCTTTATTTTGTCCGGAGCTGCCAGGCACAATGCTTACTAAATTATTCTTCCACGGAAAGAAGTCCCAGGCAAAGCCAGCACTTGGCACAGAGAAACTACAATGGTGTAACTCAACACCCCTGAAGACAACTTTGTATGAAAAATGGGTTTATAATGTAAGCGAACACTGCTCAAATACAGTTATTTAAATATACGGTGAGCCAACAATGCATGTATTCTTCCGAAGAAAAACAAAACCAAATCAACCCAGCCCAAACCCCTTCATTTTCCACCTGGCACAGAGGGAGAACATGCCACTTAGCCCCCTTATACCCTTACAAATACTTTTTCATTCAAGTTGATCAACTTAAACCAGGGTAAATGGAGCTGCAGTGTTACAATACCAAGCCCTGAGGCAGACCCACGCAGACACTGCCCAAAGCGGCAGCACCCCCCAAAGCGCCATGCCCTCGCACCTCCCAGCCCAGCAGTTAACACTTGTCCAGCCTGACTGGCTGCAGCCCAGACCACTCGCCACTTGGCAGGCAAGCAATAGAACAGGTTACACGTAGGGGCAACTGGGTCCACTACAGTCAGTCTTGTGAAGGAGCCCCAGGCTTTGCTGTTTACAGAAGAGAAAACCCAGGCAGTGGGGCAGAAAGGGGCGAGAGGACCAGCTTTGTCTCGTGTGCCAGCTTATGGGGCTCCTTGCTCCTGGTACCCAAGCACTGCTCCCAGTGGTGGGGGAAAGGACATTTCAGACGGTGCTCTCAAACACTTAGTGCAAAGTCTGAATTTTCAGTTGAAAACACAGGCTTTCTGGGAACTGTAATATATTCGCATATTATCCATAGATTTTGCTTTTTTCCAGATTGGTTAGGAGAGGTGCTCCCTCCTCCTATAGTTGCATTACAGAGTTAGTGCAATCTCTCAGCTACTAGTTCACAATGAACTCAGGGTTACAGCTTTGCCTCTTCTTGTTTTAACATGATTTCCTTTCTAAGCATTATTACTTTCACCCTTACGGCCAATTTTATTTACCAATTCTCCTTATTTAATAGGCTGTGTAGAGAGTTCTTGTGGGGAAAATACCAAAGAAACAGAAAACCCCCACACCCAAATCTCATGTGTAATCACAAGCATGTGATTTTCTAGAAGAAAGTCTTGCTCATTATGAATTAACGAACATTACAATCCAGTAATCTAACTCAGGTACAGAAATCAGAAATTCTTTACATACAGCAAGAAAGATTTAAAAGAGATTAACTGCAGAAACCAGCATAATATCCAAGCAGGGATAGCACCGCTGTATGCAGACTATTAAAATTAATTCCTTTGTATACTACCTTTAACACTGCAATTGAAACCATTTTCTTTACATGAGGGTAGTAACAGGCATTTACCATAACTTGACTACTACCAAAAAAACCCCGTAACTATAAAAACCCCTAACAAATTACAACAGCAAGCAGGCAGTTCAGACTGAATTAGCTACAGCAGCACAAACATTGTGAGTGAACACTGAAACCCACTGCTGTCTGCAAAATGATGGTAGGGAAAGGCAGCAAGAAGAGAGTCCACTGAGCTACGCGTTAACTTACAAAGTAAAGTCTTCCTATCAAGACCATGAAGTCTACATAAACAGCATTTTACAGACAGGTAAATTATGGCACTTAAAAGCCAGCAGCAGAGCCTGAAACTCCTGAAGCCAGCACAGGACCACACTGCCAAGATTATCCACCACGTGGATGTGGCCTTGAACTGACTTGAAACCCCCACTATGTCCCTGTTAGAAAGTGGGGAGTATGAAGGTAAAAGCTTCCAAAATTAGTATTTCTCATTCAGAACAAGGTGAAGTGATTCTGCTGTGTCTTACTACACAATGTAACCCACTGACTGATATTTTACCTTTGTGTAGTAATTTACAGTTTTAAAATAACCACATGGAATACAGTGGTTGCTTGTAAGAAAATGCTGATATTTTCTCTTTTTTTTGGCTAGGTTATATGGCTTTTTCCTAGAATACAGCATTTTTTTTCCCTTTTAATTAGCTGTGCTCTGCCCTTCAGGATGAAAGATACATGGTAGTTAAATTGCATTCATCATTACAGGAAAACCCACAGCTATTCAAAAGAGAGATATGGACACAGGCCTGATACAAGGAGCCATTAAATGCTCTCCCTGCTTTTGCTTCTCCAAAGCTCACAAAAAAGATGCAAAATATATCCCCAAGATACCCATCAGGCTCTCCGTTAACAATGTTTTAACTAAGAACTGGTCTAACTTCAGGCAGATACAGACTCCTGATAAAGTAACTATTGCTAGTCTAAATCATGACTTTAAGATATATAATTTATTTTATGTCATTGTGTTCAGGTTCTCCAGATTGGAGGTTGGATGTTTTCCCTCACTGCTTCCATCCAAGTTCTTGTCCCTTCACCTCATGTTCCTCAACTGCTTCCAGTTAACAGTGCATTTTCTGATCAAAGGCTTTAAGAACTAAAAAAAAACAGGACAAAAGCAAGAGATACAAAATTGTATTTTCCCTGTATGAATAAAGAACAAACACATCTGCTAAGCAGTCAAGAAAAATGCTTACAACAATAGCTAGGACAGAAATCCTGCAGCAATGTCAGCTCAACATCCAGTAGATTCAAGAGGGTGCAAGGGAAAAAAAAAAAAAAAAAAAAAAAAGTCCTTTCTGAAGGACTGAGCACCAAATAATCCTGTCCCCAGCTAAACCATATAGAGCTTCTCGTTTCTTTAACTTAGTAGTAGAGGCTGCAGCCTTCATATTTGATGTGAACTACTTCCAAGTCTTCTGTTCCTTTGAACATATTCCCATCTCTTCCAATGGATGCGAGCAGGGAACAAATATGAGGAGGTAAGCCTCTAGTAACTCCCCTTCCAGCATAACAGTCCATTTACTATTCTCACTTGCCAGCAGCAGGAACTAACTTCATAAAAACAGGCCTCAAGTTCTTTTGCTTCTTAAAATGCAAGCATTTTCATGAAGTAACACCAATCTGGTTTTGGTTTAGAACTGACAGTGAAACGACTCATTCTGGTAAACAAAATGGATCATCTTTTTCAAGTAACGCTTCCAGGATTATTATAAATCGAGTTGAAAAGGTTATTTAGTAACTTAAGTGGGAAAACTTCTGCTCTTGTAAATATAATAGCACAGTTCACTGCTGCCTATTCAGTTTCCTCAACTCTTCACTTGAACTTCAGGCTCTATTTTCACGTAGCAAGTCACAAGACCTGTTTTAATGTTTTTCCTCAAAATGCTTAACAAGCATTCATTCACACTACACCAAATTAAAACAGAAGCTGCACAGTGTCTCTCAACACACACAAAGTTTATTGTGTATTAGGTAACTTTAAGGAACAACTAATGGATCATCTGGAAGCTCCAGTTCCTCAGTGCCAGCAGAGTCATTTCAAATGTCTTGGTACTAAAATATCTCAGCGTTTTAAAAGGCTACTATTTTGCACAAATCCCAGTATTACCAGGATTCAATAGAAAGAAAGGACAGATTATGCATACACTGTAACTCCTCTTTATCAACACACACTGAGATCTTGGACCAAAAACCCCAGGCTGGTATGAACAGACTTCAACTGAGGCTACAGCTCCACATCAAAGAACCCCGAAGTGTTTGTCACCTACATAAACTGTCTTTAAAAATATATATATCTGCTGGTATGTATTCACTTGATTTCATGTTCATGTTCCTAAATAATATGAGAACTTAATTTTCATAGACACTTTATTCTAAGCTAAATAGCAGACATCTCAGTAGAGGAAAACCTGAATAGCCTTCATATCCAATGGTAGTTAGGAAACTTGTATCTTTCCTGATTTTTCAGTCATTAGTTAAAAGGCTCACCTTCTCTCCTGGGCCATTTTTTTAGTTCTCCATGTCATAAAACCCCCAACCATCTCCCATTTCAGACCAGGACCCCATGGAAAAGTTGGCTTCTCCTGCATGCTCTTCTGCTTGCTCTAATATAAAGAATGTTTCTCAAGAGAGGCTCAAAATGCCCAAACTTTCTCGAATTCAAAAGAGAAAGGGCTGTTATAACATGAAAAGATGATTAAGGTCCAAGTTCTTTCCATGCATTACCTAGGTGGTTTTTCCGAGGCATGTAAACACCTGTCTGTATAACTGTGTATGTGAAGATAAAAGGAGCGTTTGAGCTGATGACTTGTAATCTGCAACATTCTTTCCTTTTGGACATCAGCTTGCTAGAAACTGGTTACTGCGCCTTCTTGCTAAGGTTCTTGCAAGATCTAGTTTTGTTTTGAAGCTGTTTGTTTTTTAAAGAACACATCTTGTAATCAGATCAGTATTTGCATCTCCTTGAAAGAGCAGTATCATCAGGAAAATCTAGATGCTCTTGTATACCACCACTGAACCATGCGGTACTTCCCTCTTGGGCTTACTTAACAATGCACACTCTACAATCATGTAAGAATTATTTTGTTGGCATATCATAAGACACCAAGCTCTTCAAGAATACATTGAGAGAACACTGCAAAATTTTCTTCTGTACTACACAAAGAAAAAAGAATACTCAAAAATCAACAGTTTCTGTCATTCAGCGTCCCCTTTAATACCAAAAGTCTCACGCAAGCCTACTTGAAACACAGCCTTCTAACATAAATTGGTGCAATATTGCTATTAAACAACATGAACACACTCAAGAATTCAATCCAGTGTTACACAGGCTCAGCAATAGTCTTCAAGCCTTTCAGGTCAGAAGCACACTGAAGTGAACATGCACACTCTTAAGAGCCTCAGAAGGGTTTGGGCTTATACCACAACACTGCTGACATTTCCTAGCATTATTAATATTTATTGACTCCCCACCTCACCATCAGCAGAGTTCTGGAAACAGCTTTGTACATGCCACACATTATAGTTCAAGGATAGGGAGGAACAAAGGTCTACGGGTGCTTTCACCAGGTGCAGAGGAGGTAAGAGCATGCTGTTATACTGCTGACTGAAGTCCTGCACATGATAGCAGGATTTCTCTGACCTCTCTTCTGGTGGCAGTAAAAACAGAGCATGCAACTATGTTTCTCAAGGCTTACAAAGGACATACTCGAGCATAATCTTAACCTAACCCAAGTAAACCTGTAATGGAGAATTCGGAGAAGAGAGAAACCAACCAGAAAGTGGGGATAGCAATTAAATGAGCGTATAAAATGGATTATCAACTTCACACCTCCCCCTGTAAACCAATAGTTGACTTAATTGCCAGACTTTCAGTTGCTGGTAATAGTATACAGCTACATATGTTTCCTCCCTCCCAAAAATGGTCCAGGATGTGTCTCCAGAGACACCACAAAGGAAGAACATTTCTACAGAAGGGGGAGTTGCTAAAAAAAACCTTTAAAGCACTTGAAATAAAAACCTCTTACCATCACCCCATCACCCTGTTACAGACCACCTGACAACTTGGATGACCTGATCCCATCTATACTAGACCTCTTCACTAGGTTGGACCAGTTGTTGGTATTCAGACATGCCAACCAAGAGACCCAGACTACAGACTGGAGACACTAGGTTTTATAAGCACACAGCAAGCACAACTGTAAACAAGAAGCAGACAACCCTCCTGCTACTTCCATCAACATACTGCCAAATACTCCGATTTTCACTGATAAAAGGAAACCAAAGCACCAACAGAGCAAAATTATGGAAAATACCTGCAGCAGGCAAATCCTCCACAGCTATTCTTCCCTAATTTTCAGTGCCTTGATAACAAGGAGGAAGGGTGGTAGCACTACGCTGCTGCCTTCATCTTTAGCAGGCACTGAAAATTTCTGATCACTTTTACTGAAGGAATTCAAAACTCTCATGTTTGAGGAAATGGCAAAGAACAGACAACACAGACACTACCACCAGGTAAGCCCTATGGCAAGGCAAACGGTGCAGAAAAGTCCAGAAAGGAGTAAAAACCCTGTTCTGTAAGTCAGAAACCATTCTGCCCTCCCCTACCTGCAGGGAGACTCTACAGGAGATTTACTGAAAGCTATCTCCTCTCTTTACAACACGCAGAGAGGTACAGTTAAGAGTATATACAATAGGGTTTTGTATTCACTTTCAGCTCTAGCAATGGTGGCTCAGTTCCACCAGCACTGAAAGAAATTAACAAGACAAAAAGCAATGGCACATACAGTCCTGAAGACCTCACACATGTTTCAAGAAAAAAAACCCAGCAGTAGCCACTGCCCCTCAGAGCCCGTGGCACAGGACCCGGGCTTCTCAAACAGATTTTGGAGCTGGACCTCAGTGACAGAGATCCAGCAGCAAAACCCTGATCCTTCAAATCATCTCATTAGATACTAGATGTTAAGTTTCAAGTCCCAACTCTGAAAAACTGAAAGCTGAAGTTTTTCTGCAAGGCACTCAATCAGGACGTGACATTCCACTGCTTTATACCAGCTCAAAACTCAGAATGAACACGCAAGAAATCACTTTTTATAATCCTCCTGCTTCTTTTTTTTTTTTTTTTATTTAGCACCCGCACCATTAAAAGTATGTATTTTATGCTACAAGTAAGGACTTAAACCAATCCAAGATTCATTTTTCTAATGTATCTACCAGTTGCAAGCCACTAGCCAAAGTAACCAGTAACCCTAAATGGCTCATTTACTTAAAAATGGTGCAAGAATCACTCTGCTAATAGTGAAGTGTCACACCACAGACCTGGAGAAAAACTTTCCATAGCATCAGCCATCCCCGCACTAGAACATGTTAAAAGAACATTGAGAGAAATCAGCATACTTCTCAACAAGCTCCTTAAATCTGAATCAGATGAGAACTGATAAGCAAACAAAGCTTCCAACAATGCTGTTTTACCCACTCCTTGCACAGAGATAAACTTTCTCCTTGTAGCAGATGGGGGAAATCCCAGAAGCACATGAAAGTGATTCAACTACTGAAGAACAGCTAAAACCTGAATAACTCAATACCTAATCATGTTGCTGATGCTTAGTTTCTTACGGAATCTTGACCCCTGTGTACATGAGAAGCTTGTGATTACATCAAAGATTGGATTCAACAAACCTGTATTGTGAATCCACACTTCCAGTTACTATTATGACTAAATTTCACTTATACAAGACTGAGACACACACCTGGGTCAAATTCCACCATTTCTGCATCTCATGGCACATAAGTTAAGCAAACTACCAGCTTCACTTCAACTGTCAAGAGCTAAACACTATCCAAATACAAGCACTGCGAGAGACAAGGAATAAAAGGATCTTAACACATATCAAAATTGAGGTGTACTATCTATACAATCAGCAAAAGCTTCATCACCAAAGAACAGGACTGGAAGGTCTTCTCCTCTAAAGGTATTCTGAACGTGGACACCATCAAACCTAAACCTGTCTAAAACAACACAGGTTTTTGAGAAATGCTTGAGATCTTCAGTAAGTTCTCTAGTGAGCTCATATCCTTCCTTTTTTGCTTAGCCGTCTTTGCTCAACTGCACATTCACAGCCCCCAGGATGAGCATACCACAGATACAACTTTATGTTTTCGATTAAAACCCTCAACAAAAGTAATCTGAATATTCCTTACTGTTTTATAAGAAACATTCCCAACTTTGAACTTCGTCTACAGGAAACAGAAAACAAATTCTCTTTCTTAAGCCCTGCCTTTAGGAAGGAAGGATAAGCTTTGCATACTGTTTTTCACATTCTGAAGAAAGCAGATTACATCCAGGATAAGGAAATTGCAAAAAATGTACCCAAGTGGGACAGAATGGTAAGTAAAAAATAAATGCCCAAGGGCAAAAGAAACCCAAAAAACAAAACCAACAAAACCAAAAGCCAGCAACAGAGAACAACTTGGGTCTCAAACCCCCTTTCTAGACCTGCCACTAAATTAAGAGCAGCAGAGCAAAGCACAGAATAATCATTTCTGTTGCAACATTTTCTCCCAGGGTTCTCAACAGCCATTAACTTTGAGTAAAAAACCCCAAAGGTTACTGAATCGGTGCCACCCCCAGGTGCCTCACTGTATGGGCTTCCTTAGACTAAAAAGCTCCTTCTCCCTCACCCCCTGCACCGCCGCAATAACTCCAACTGATCGCTGAGATGACCCTGCCCAAGAGGTGAAGCTCTCCCTGGTCAGAGCCCAGCACCCTGCGCTCCCAGCTCAGCACAAAGCTCACCATCCATTTTAAAAGCCAGCCAGTCTCCTTCCCAGCACAGCTTCCACGCTTTCATACTTACTGCATTTAACCTACTCAGATGACCCTTTGATACAAGAGCAGGAAAAACTCATCTCAAAAAGACACAAACAAACACACCCCCCCCCAAAAAAAAACCAAACAAAAAAACAACAAAAAAAAAAGAGATATCGATATCACTATAAACAAACGGCGTCTTCTGCAGATGGCGATTACGGCAATTAATCCCTCCACAAAGCGCGCCGGCCGCGCACCAACGCGCAAATCTGGTCACCCAAATAGCCCAACTCCCTAACTTCACCGTGTAACAAAGGCTTTTAAGGCTTTTATTTCCCCTCCTAATTTGAGCTAACAACCCCCGGTGAATTATTCATACTCCTCAACTCACATTGTCCGGCCGCCATCCTCACACACGCACACACGCCCGCCCCGCGCCATACGTTTTGGTTTTCGTTTGGTTTTCTTAGTATTTCCCGATGCCGAAGCGGCCCTTTTCTGCACAAAACCTGGCCACCCCGGCTTCGGCGGCCGGCCGCCCGGAATAACGCGCAATCGATTCCCACCCACCCGTTCCCAGGAGCAAGGGCAGCCCCCGGGTCGCTCCCCGCCAGCGGCCGCGCAGGGCGCGCCCCCGCCGCCCCCCGGCTCCCCCCGCCACCGCGGGGCCGCGCCGCCAGCCCCTGGCCCGGGCCGCTGCCCCGGCTGGGACGCGCAGGCCGCCCGCCCGCCACGGCGGAGAGCGCGGGGCCCACGCCCGCCCGCGGCCGAGTGGGGGGAAACACGCGGCGCGCTGCCGCCCGCGGAGCCAGCGGCGCACCGGGCCAGGCCCGGCGGGAGGGACAGCTCCTGCCGCGCCGCAGGGAGCCCCCCGCCCGCGGGGCCCCGGCCCGCTCCCCCCGCCGACAAAATGGCGACGTGGACGGCGGGGAGGAGGAGGAGGAGGAATGAAAGAGCGAAGCGCTCCGCGGGCCGGGGGAGCGCGGGGAGGGAAGAGGGGGGACGAAGCACGGGGAGGGGGCAGCCGTAACAAAGCGGGGGGCGGCGGGGAGCCCGGGGGACGGCGCCGGCAGCACCGGGGGGCGGGCGGGGTGGGGGGGAGGCGGCCCCCGGGCCGGGCAGCGAGCGGGGGGCGGGCGGCGCGCTGCTGGCTCCCGGAGCCGCGGGAGGCCGCGGCGGCGGCCGGCGGTACCTCTTCTCCTCGGTGACGCCGCCGGGGCTGTCCATGGCGGCGCGCTGGCTGCTCCTCCCGCTGGGACCCTGGATGCGAAGCGGGCGGCTCCAATGGCCGCCACGGGGCGCGGGGAGATGGCGGCGCGGCCGGGAAGGGGCCGGGTCTGGGGCCGCGCGGGCTCAGAGCATCGGGGCAGGCTGCGGGGAGGTGCGGGCGGCGAAGGGCGCAGCGGCGGCGGTGGGCGGTGCGGGGCTGGGCGCGGGGGCGGGGGCGGGGGCGGGCGCGGCCGGCCCGGGCCCCGCGCTGCGCCAGTGAGGAGCGGCGGCGCGGCCCGGCCCCTCGGCCGGCGGGGTCAGCTGAGCGCTCAGCTGGGAGGGGGCCGGCGCCTCACGTGCGGCGCTGTGTGCGGGGCGGGACCGCTTCGCCCTGCCCCGGCGGGCCCCCGGCCCCGCGGCCCCGCAGCCCCGGCCCGGACAGCAGCAGCGGGGGGCTCGCCCCAGCCAGGGTCGCTTGGTTTCACGCCCAACACCGCCGCTGAGGATCGCTGAAAAATGGCCAAAATTGAGACCGCCGCCCCCGAGCGCCCGCCGGCACGGCTGCACGTTTGCGGGCCCGTCGCCTATATATTTCTGGGTGGTTGACACGGAACTTTTGTCAGTGCTTGAGTCCTCTCCCTTTCCCAAAGGTTTCGTAGTCCTAAAACCAGGACGTTTCCAGTTAGAGTTCAAAACCTCGTATTAATTGAAGGGAATAGACAGCTGCATCGCCGGGCGGGCCAGCCGGATAACACACAGATAATTAAGCACATTTCGAGCAAGTTTTACAACTTCACAAACCTCAGCACCCAAAGGCAGAGCCGGGAGGCTGGACTGGGGCTGCGCGCAGGCACCGCGCCCCCGCTGCCTTCCCTCCCGCCCAGGCGGGCCCGAACCCCGCCGGCCAAGCACTGGTCCAGGCTCGGGGGACGCGGGCTCTCCACCTGCAGCATCGCGGTCTCCGTCGAGGCGCGGTGGGGGGGAGCGTCCCGGTCCCTTGCCGTGCCCCGGGGGACGGCGGGCGGGCGGCCCTAGGACCGGCGCAACCCCGCGGCGGCGTTGCCCCGTGCTGCCCCCGCTCTATCCGCGGCCCTGGGGCGGCGCCAGAGAGGAGCTGCCCGGCGAGGACGGGTGGGCCGCAGGGACGCTCCCCTCACGGTGGGCAGGCCCCCCATCGCGGGGGCTGGCTCCCCTTAGCGGGGACAGGCTCCCCTCAGCGCGGGCTGGCTCCCCTTAGCGGGGACAGGCGCCCTTCAGTGGGGACAGGCTCCCCTCAGCGGGGACAGGCTCCCTGCACACCGGCCGGGTGCAGCTCCGCAGCCCCAAACATCGCCCTGCAAGCGAGGCCTTGGGCGCTGCTCACCTCGGTGCCCGGGGTCTCCTGCAAACCTCAGCTGGCCCTGGCAGCTCGGCAGGAGCGGCTGCACAAGGGACAGGGCCTGCGCTGGCCCAGGCCTTGCGGGAGGCCTGGCATTGGCACAGCCACGCAGACACTCAGGAGTGGCCCCTTGATGGGGAGCCTGGCCACAGCTGTGGGGGTGCAGAGGGAGGAACACCAGAGGACAGAGCCCATGCATTTAAAATTAAAGGCTCCACAGTGGCCTTAGCTATGTACCCTTATGTGTTGTGTGCAAGTGCTGTGGAGAGGCTGGAAAGGTGTCATTCCAGGTGGAGGGACTCCACAGAGCTCAGATTTCCTTTACATCATGTAGGCTTCCTCCACCAAGGGCTTTAAATGATCATATGGAGCTAAACCTTATGAGACTACTCGGTTTACAGCTCAGAGGTAATGATACCTCTAAAAAAAGCAGCTTTGACAGGCATAAGTAACATCCTTACGATGCTGTGTGCACATGTGCTGTTGTAAGAAACACCTGCAAGGCAAAGTGATGTCATTTCAGTACTGCACCTTCCTAACACTTCTGCAGTGGGTTCCAAACTTCCAGGTAACGAGCATTCGTTTTTGCATACAACTGTGGGTGTTTTGTGTTGGGTTTGTGTTTTTTTTTTAATTTCTTTTGAAGAAAAAGCAGTGACCGTGACATTTAATAGAGATCACAAGGAGTTTCTGTACGAAATGAATTGCTTCTGCCTGCAGCAGCCAGATATACAGAAGAGGAACAGGTGCTATAGACTCCTTTTATTCCTTTAAAGGTTTTTCATCCAAACGCTGAAGAAGCCTAGCTTTACTTAGCTTATGAGCTGTGACAACATGCTAACCCATGGCAGTGTGGTGTGGACTACTGATATTTCTGTTGTTCTAAGCCTCAAGAAGAGAAATAATCAAAGCAAGACTCAAACTCAGATCTCTTGCGTGAGTACCAAGAAGCCCTGCACAAGAGCTCGCAGACAACTTAATCTTTCAAAATGAGGTATAGGTGGTTTAAACATAGGAAGAAATTCATTCATGCATGACAGCCATGCACTGTTTTAGTACAGTCACAGAGTCACCATAACTAACAGCCCCTAAGGAATTTCCATGGTGAAATGGGGGGATGGGGGGGGGCAGGGAGCGGGGAGGATCTTCTGGCAGGTGCAGAAATGACATACCCAGCTCAGTGCCACCTTCCCCACCAGAGCCTCCACCATGGGGAATGCACTGGGGGAGTTTCGGCAGTGAAGTGGTGTCACCAGAGGTACTTCCTGTGCCTTAGAGGATGGTGGTGCAACTCAGAGCAGCCGTTGCAGCTTCTCTCTGAGTGTGAGGCTGAAGTGGTTCCTGGTAAGCCCGTCACACTCAGAAGTGAAAGCCTCTTTTGCACTTTGACTACAATCTTGGTGCTCGTGCTCCCCTCAAAGACCAAGCAGCACTGATGTGGTCCAGACCAGGGACTGCCTAGCTGTAATGCTACAGAACCCAGCCTACCCTACCCAGTAAGCTCTTGTTCCAGCCCTCAGCTCTCACTCCTCTGAATGACAATTTTGGTGTCCATAAGCATGAATGTCTTAGGATCCACTTGTGCACCTTTATTATCATTATCCAAATTCATACTGTGCAATATGTCAAAAGGATTCCTCACTGAGCATTCTCATGCTAGATTCTGATCATTTAAAATCATTCAGGCACAAAGGCTCAAGGCGTGTTAGTGATCCTCGAGTAAAAGACACCACACAAAAAAATCTCAGCATACAAATTACTAACACTGCTCAAGTTGATTGTTCAAAGATGTCAGACTTCCCAGCATAAACTGGCTGAGGAGCTGTGAGTAAGTGTTGTGGACTCCTTACTAGACACATTTCTTTCATGCCAAACATGCTTACCCCAAGCTCATAATAAAGAACACTACTTCAAAAACCAACTGTGTTTCAGGAGGATGTTAGTGGAAACTTGTTCTGCAATTAAGCATTTCATACTAGAGCAGCTCTAGAGAGATGTTAAGCAAACGCTCTCCCCCCCACACACATCCTCCCCTTCATTAAACTTTTGCGTCACTCCACTAAAATTCTGAATATACATTTTCTTTCCTGCTTTGCCAGTGGCTGATAACAGCAACTTGTTACAGTATATGCCTTAGTCACTTTTCTTGACCTTTATTGCTGTGCTAAGTTCATGCTCCAACTTACGTTAAGAAAACTTCCTGAATAAAATAGTGATTGCATATGACTAATTAGGGCAAATGCACAAGCTGATGAGTCAGCAAATGGCTTGGTGAGGACACTGGCAGGGATTCAGCAGCAGAACAAATCAATGTGAAGATGTGAGATCTGCTCCTGCCTATGGCTTCAGATCTGTGTGCTGATGGGTCAAATCTCACCAGGATGGGCTCTGTACGCATTAACTTTTGGGACCCAAATGCATCCCCATCAATAACAACTGGCAAAACTTCTGACTTCAGTGGCAAGAAGATCGGGGCTTAATTGTTTCAGAACAGTCACCATTTCTGAGCATGGACTTAGGTGGAGGGTGTTAAAGAGATGTAAAGACTCCCTCCACTGATCACGCTTGAGCTGGTAGCTCAGGGGATGTCACTACAACAACCCACCCATAGCTCTGGCTTTCCTAGGCTTTCACTTCGTAGTACAGCCTCTCACGTTTAGGGAATTAATATTTGTGGATTCAATAAATATGCATGGTGCTATAATGAAGGGTACATACTAGTCTATCGATATTTGACCACAAAACCTGCCTTACCCACAGCACCCCTGTGGCAGTGTTTACTTGAAGAGAAGTACCGCAAGGTCTCTAACACTGTGCAGACCTGTGGCTCTGCTACACAGGCTGCCAATGATCTAACTCCTGTTACTATGACTTGCTGTGCTAACAAGGCAACAACTTGAGATCTCTGGTGGTCAACTCATTTCACAATAGAAAAGGTAATTGCAGTTTGAATCAAATTCAAACCAAGCCATTGGTAGGGAAAGCCTGATGCTGCTGTTTCTCAAATACAAAATATTGTCTGAAACAAGAGTACGTGATGGGAGACACAATCTCTCTTTGGCAGCAGTTATTTCCTCTGGTCTTTTCTAACCTTAGCGCTTCTCCTCTCCTTCTTGTGCCAGGATCTTATTTATTTTTCTTTTCACATTTGCACAATCCACATTTTTTAAACTATGATCACTTTTTAAAGCCTGCTTGACTCAGTGCACGTTTAAGGCATTTGGAAATAGTCTCTTGACTGTGATATCTGCACAGAGACGTACACCAGTGTGGGTAACAAATTCTGCAGTACAATAAAAGCACTATGTCCAATTCAGTGTAATTAGATTTGGGGGAAGGATTTTCTACCCATGAAAGGAATTTACCAGATGAAAGCATAAGGCAAGCAGGTGCTCAGCAGGCTACGCTGTACAGTTTCACCAGTTGGCTGCATCCTGCCAACCCCAGGCCACTCCTGAGCAGATATTGCCAATTGTATGGTGGTTTTCTTGATGTCGACAAAAAGTGGGATGGAATGTTAAAATTGTCCTTACAGAAAAGATGGGTTTGTGGTCAAAGCCCTGAACGAAGACTCGGGGAGCAGAGGTTTGGTTCCAGGATTCCTGCTGGACTCTACACAAATCACTTACTTGGAGAAAGGCTTTTGGATTTCAGTGCTGCAATCCTCTGCTAAGCAGAGGAGCTCACTGCGTGCTGGGCGTGGAGTCCTGCTCCCCATGCAGTGTACTGGGAGATCTGGGGACCTGAGCAGGATCCTCAGAAACCAGCTGTGGAAGAAGCAACTGAGCCACAACGTAAACACTGAAAAAAGGAGTCCTGCTGAGATGCATGGCCTTGCCAGAGCCAGGTCCAGGCTGTGTCCCGTGCCCTGTGCCGGTAACTCTGCCCCACAGCTTGGAACAGCAACCGGGCTTGGAAAGAATAGCCAGACTCCGGGGGGTAAAGCGCTCTCTTGGAGGTCAGAGATGCTTCTTCAAGCTCTGTCCCATCCAGCTCAGACCAGGGTTTGGCACACACTCGGGCAAAGCATCATTTCTTCTCCCTTCCGGGAACTGTTTCACTTTAGCCCCTTAACTGCTGTTTACAAAGAGACACTTGGGGACACGGGGGAGCTGGTTTAAATCCTCTCTCCAAACAAAGCAAAAAGAGAGATTTGGGCACAGGTTTGCCCCACTTGGCATTTGAAGGGTGCAGGAGTGCCTAGAAGAGTGGTTTGGTGCTCCTTGGCTTGGTCCTGAGTACTCCTGAGCATACCAAGCGCTGTTTTCATGGCCATTGGTCTTACTGTGCAAGATGGAGACACAAACACTTCCTTTTCCTCCTTGCTTCTGCTCACACACTCTGAGCACAACTTTTCCGTGAGGCCATGGTGACCAGCACAGCATGGTCTGTCGTCACACCAGTAAGCAGGGCACCAGCTGGTTTTGCCTGTGACCAACAAAGTGGTTTTAACCTACATCTCTGGAGCCAGCAAGACACTCCCAATATGCCAATCAGCCCATAACACCTCATACCTACCAGGCTAGTTTTACTTTCTTCTTTGCCCAGCTTCCCTTTTGAAGGTACTATAAACACAAGTGTAATGCTTTGAGGACACGTAAGGGAAACCAGACAAGCAGTCAGCAGATGCAGCATGAACTGAGCGACAGTCTTTGCATAAGTTATAACCTAGAGCAGAGGGAAAATGTGTTTCTCAGAAGGAGACGCAGTTTCTATTTCATGCAGATTTCTGACTCCTACACCTAGTTATGATCCGCAAGAACGTTTGGAAAGAGGTTTCTTTTTCTTTCTTTTTTTTTTTTTGATCCTTTTTGTCCCTCCTACCAAGCCCTTTGTTATTTTGTAGCCTGACTGCAAGTTTCTCAAGCAGAGCAAGAAATAGTCCAAAATAAATCAAAAGATGAAATTAAATGGACTTCACTTGTAATTAAAATGCAAAAGGGACCAAATTATTTTACCTGAGCCAAAATTGAGAACTGTTTCAAATTCTGGGTTTTTTTTTTCCTGTTTTGATATTAAAACATACTTTCTTTCCAATTATACAGTTTCTCAAGTGTTTCTGCTTAACATTTTCCCAACTTGGATCTAGCTAAAACACAAAGGGCTTGAGGTTTTATTTGTTTATTTGTTTGTTTTCCTGCAACACATTAGAAAATGCAGTGCAAGCTTTAATGACTATGTCTGTTTTAACATGCCTTTTGGAGGACTGTAGGCATTTATGGGGGAATGAGGTAATTAATATATTACTTAGGCATGCAAAGACAAGTTGGAAGCAGCTGTCTTTCTTCTCTTGATATGGCAACACAATCATTAAAACAATGGCTTCTTATATCTTTTTTCCTCTCTGTGTTCAGAGACCTGTTCAAGTTGCTCAAGTCAGAGCTTTAAGAGCTCACCATATTTTCAGGACCAGTAATTTCTCTCTCAAACACACTGTTCTCTCTTACTTACTTAAAGTAGCAAAATGAAAATCAATATTGCAACCCCTTTAAGGAAATGTTCGTATTCAAGTAAACTTAAAAGCTCCTATGTTCTCATTTCAGCCTCCAAAAAATTATTTTTATAGTTCATCCATTTCTCTTCTAGGCTGTTTTTCCACCTATAAAGCTAGAAGCACAGCCTTCAGAGGTGTGGTGAGAAGATGTGAATTTAGCTGATCCAGCCAGTTATGAGAGGTGTCAGGTACCCCAGAGTCTGGGATCCACAAGCAGATGAAGAAAGGATCAGGTCGCATTGCTTCCTGCCTTGCAAAAAGCCAGGTGAGTCGGTGAGGGGGATGCCTAAACCAGTGCTTCTAAATTGCAGGGTCAAGGAACCAATTGTTGCTCTAGGCAGAAATAAGCACTTTGCCAGCTTGATAACAACAGAGCTGAGACACAGATCACAGTTCCTTTAATTTTCTTCCAGTTAATTAAATGATCGATTGCAGTATTGGCTTTCAGCCATGGCAATGCCAGCTGAAATGCGCTCTCCAGTTTGAGAGGCATCATTTCAATCAATAGGCATAATTTACAGCAGTGATACAGGTTTTTATTTTAAACCCAAGTTATCAAAATGCAGAAGCAAAATACTGCTGTTACTCACAGCAAACAGATCTTCTTCTGCCTCCAAAAAATCCCAATGAAGGGAAGAATGGAATGGCACAAGTAGTTACAGCTTTAGCTTGGGCTGTGTTTTCACTTCTCTGCTTACCATTGACTTCCTGCATGACCACAGACAAAACACTTAGGTCCAGATACGCTAAGATATTCAGGCAACTGAGATAAAAATCAGTTGGACTTAGATACGTAAATAGTTTGTGGATCTGGTCCTTTGGAAGGGAGAGCGAGTTCTCTACTTACGAATGGTATAATAGGTGCTTTCCAGCAGAACTGCAACAACTCCTGTCAGGGAAGACAAAGGCCAAGTAAAAGCTGAGGAAAAGCAGCGACTGAACAGCTCCAGGGTATTTGACCACAAAGCAGCATCTGAACACTCTGCCTGGTGTCTTCTCCTTAGTGCTATCCACCCTGGCCGGCAGTAACCGAGACCAACATCCCCTTTGATCACTTTCCAGCTGTTTCTTGGTTCTAACTCTTCATTCCCAAAAGCTTTAGCTGGAGACACTCTGCAGTGCAGGAAGGGTGGAGTGCAGGTCTGTGAAACAAGGACCACCCATGCTGGGTTGTCAGGGCATTTTGGCAGGTGGGAAAATTAAAAAAAAACCAATAGTTGAGACCCAGAATGGGCTGGGGGCATTTCTATATTGTTAATGAAGAATTCAACAATCCTGTCAGGTTATGGTAGGAGCTAATACGCACAACATTTCAGAGACCAGGAAAACCCTGGGTTTGTATGTCAAAAGATGTTAACACAGGATGGAAGGAGCTTGCCAAGGAACTGAGTAAGCAAAATTCAGAACCCTAATGACAAAGTTGGTGCATCAAACCTCTATTTGCTATCTGAGATCACATGTTAAGTAATGAACCTGTTTATCAATAAGAGGTAACTCATGAGCGTGGGAAACAAAGATCTTGTAGGAACTGGATCTAGATAAGAATGACCACAGAGCTCGCCATTTTCAGAACCAACTGAAAATTTGTTTATGCTGCCAGCTTTTGCTCAGTGCAAGCCTTTAGTACATACAGGTATTCATGCACCCAGCAGAGAGATACACACAAGCTAAGCAAGTTTTCTTTTTCCTGTTGTCTTGGAAAGGAGAAAAAAAGTTAGTTCATGGATGTAATTTTCATTTTTAGATAGTTGAGAAGCCCTCAGTTCATCATGAACAAAATACCTCACCAAAACACTGGACAGCAAGGTCAGAAACCAGTTAAATTTCATCACTATTTCATGGCTGCTGCCTTCATTAAAAAAATATCACGCAAGAGGACTATAGCAATGGCATCTCTACTACTCATTTATATTACGAGTACTGTTACACAAAACTGAGAGAAGACAGTACTGCCCGCAGTCTCCCCCAGGTAAAAGCAAGTGTAGGCCTGAGTACAGCAGTTTGTGGATTATTGATAGGACTAGCAGCTGAACACTAAACCATCTTCTGCCAAAGCAGCAGCAAGAGAAATATAATTGGCAGAGCAGAGCATGGTTTCTAGAGAAGGAGAATCCATTCTGGTATAACAGAAACATTTTGGCAGGGTTTTAAATTGATTTAAGCTTGAAAACAAACAAAAATCAACCCCTTCTGTACCAAGATCCATAGTGGACATAATCGAAGTGAACTGGGCCAGGAATTCACAAGCTAAAGAGAGGCTGTGAGAGGCATGTGTATCACTATAACCAATTTATTGGGCAGGAATGCACAGCCAGCTCACCTGGTACTCTCAGTCTGACATGTCTGGAGCACCGCACCCTCACACATCTGCCAAGCCTCCTTAAGACCCAGACAGACAGAAAGAGGGATTCAAGTGGTAGAGTTAAGGGGAAAGAAGCACCTCAGTGACAACTCGGGCTCCTCTATAGCCAGCCTCGCTGACTGAGCAATGCCTTTTCCACCGCATCTTGGTGTGATCTTGCTTCCCTGCAGGCATGTGCCGGGGAAGGGGCAGAGGCGAGCCTGTGCGAGGGTGCCTCCAGTGCATCAGGCTGCAGGAAAGGCAGGGACAGGCAGGCTGCTCCAACTGTGTGGCTTCTCAGTGGAAAATCAGAAACATAGAAACATAGCCACAATAATAAAACCCAACAGAAAACACGCCCTCCTCCCTCAAAATACAGCCTCGCAAGCTTGGCTCAACCCAAAGGTCAGCTCATTGCCAGTCCATTGACTTCTTCAAGATCACGTAGGCAGCCAGTCAGCTTCTCAGGGATACATCCCAAGTTTCCAAATTCACAGATCTGGGCGGTAATCACTAATCTTCCTGACAGAGATTTTTTACAGACAAAAGGTCCCTCACATGTTTTTACTCCATCAAGAAAAGACAAGTAGTTTGCATCATGCACTTTTCATTATTTTTCCCTGCAAAGCAAACTCGTCATAAAAAATGGGCTGAAAATGACTTAAATGAGCTGAAAACTACCCAGGAGCAATGTTTATTTTGCAAAACATAGTTATCTCATGTCCAGGAGCCCTCATTAATTTGAAAAGTTTCCACATGACCTCAGAGTTTCTGTAACGTGTGAGTGTCCTGCAGCCTCTGCTGCATACGACTGTAAAGAAATTGCTACTGCAGCCCCACGGAAAGAGTAATGAAGTTCTGTCCATCATGTTTAAGACAGCACAGCCAGTTTATTTTTTAAAATAACTTCTAAAACTGCATATCTCAGTGCAAGTCCTTAACTGGTACATATGCATTCTCACTGAAAAAATGTTGCTAAGCAGAGGTAGCTGCTGGTCGCAGGGTTATGGCCTGTGCCAGACACAGGTATGCTTCCTGAGATTGGATGTGGCTGGCTTTGAAGTCCTGGGTGTCAGTGAAATCAGGCCAAGCACTTGCACGCTCATAGAAGCGGTATGAGGAAAATATAATTTCCTGGAGTTAGCTAACACATCTGACCAGAGAAAGTCAATCGTCTCATTGATTAATATCTCTTCTTCTGTTGGCCCTCTCTAATCTCTCCTGCCTGAGCGACTCCTCCCAAACGCCCCATTGCTAAATAGCAATTAAAGCATAAATACATTAGCAACTCTGTATTATAAACTTGCTTGCAAGCCACACGGTGCTGCCAAGCCTGGCCATGACAGAGGGACTCTGCCTTGTCACTGGCCGCTTTCCCGTACCAGGAATATTGATCAGTCATTCTGAAACAACGTCAGAGTTCATGTCCCGTTATAACACAATTCCGACCTTTATGAAGTGACTGCAGTCTCTGTGGGACACGTGGTGTTAAACAGGGCTGGGTTCAGGTGACTGTCCCTGTTCCCTGCTCCCAGGCAGCTCCTGCCCCACCAACCGCTTTCTTCTCTGCTTGACTGGGCCAGAAGTTGTCCATTCTCCTTTCAGACTCAGGAAGCATTTGTAGTCCATCGCACGTGTGATGGCGTATTGCAGCTCTCCAATAAGCACATGCTGAAGCACCCTGAAGATGCTCAATGTGCCGCCTGCAGAGCCTGGCGGGGCAGGGAAACCCAGGGCTTTTCCCTTCAATATTCAGCTGATCTCCAGGAATATAGGGACCAGCTGTGGAAACCGGTGGGTTGATTTACCTTGCTGGGTGTGGAACAGTTTGGAGTGGGGTTTTTATGAAGCTGAGGCAAAGGGGTTTTGATGGAAACCATCATTTGCAGTGCCTGGGGAGGGAACCTGATGTCATAATCCCTGCAGAGTGGGGGCTCTCTTGCTGCTGAGTCGAGGTGATGCGCATGGAACACGGAAGGATGGGCAGTGAGACGGCACTGACTCTGTAATCCCTCCCATACACGAGTAATCTCTGCTCTCCAGATTCACCTCTGTGATGTCTTGCTGTGGCAGGTCATAAGCTGCAGTTCCCCAGGTATGAAATGGGACACTTCTCCGAAGCACTTGACTTTGACTCAGCTTGCCAATGCTGAGTGCACGAGCTTCCAGGCAAGCTGTTCCCCCCTGGCTGCTTCATTTCTTCTGCCTATCAGCACGGCCAAGTTCATTTTCCCTGTCGCGAAATGAGGAGATAAAGAGTTACTTTAAAGTCCTGGAGACTTGTGTGAGAGCAGGGTGAGGGCCTCCTCACTTGTTTACACACCGCTTTGGTGGGAAAGCAAAGAGGTGAGCCTGGGAAGAGGGAGGCTTTCCCAGGGCATCGTGCTGAGCTGTCCTTGGAGGTCCCCGAGCTCCTAAACCACAGAGGGGACGGGTAAGAGGCTGGAGATGGCCAGAGAGCGCAGGGATGGTAAACACATGACTCAGGCACGAAGTGGTTTCAGCAGAGGGATGGCAATGCACAAGCAATAAAATGGGAGCTACCAGCACAACATTTCTTGCTAACCACATACCAGACTCACTGAGCTTTCCAAGGAGAAGGAACCAGGGAGAGGAAAGAGGGATCTGCTGAGGAGCCATGGCTCGGTCTGTGCCAAAACATTAGCCAAGACTTACAAGATGAGAAACCCATCACAACATAGAGGGGTCTGGATACACGAGAGCTGCAGCAAGCAATAAAAAGTAAATTGGGAGCAGGAACGTGGGAGCACTGGAAAGAGCCGGGTGAAAGCCCGCAGCCTGGCAGAGGTCTGGGCAGTGCTGGCGAGGCGTCCTGCCAGTCCTGTGCAGAGCCTGAGCGTGAGCTGGGGCTTTCCCGGGTGGGCTCCACTTGTTTTTCCTCTCTAGAAAAGAGAATTTGTGTTGGGGCAGGTGTCTGGAGCCACTCGCTGTGCACTGCTGGTTTTGGAGCTGTGCTGCCATCAGGAAAGCCGGCATTGCGGGTTGCTTTAATAAATGCTTTCTGCAAGCAGCCTTTTAATGGGATCTTTTGCCTCTGGAGGATGTGACGTGTGGGAACAGTCTGTCTGCAGAAACACTTGCCCATCTGTCTGCAGAAATAGGCCAAACATGGAATTTTCTCCTCATTCACACCAAAAAAAAAAAATTAAAAAGAAAGGTGTTTTTTTAACTTAAAAACTCACGTGCTTTCACAGAGCATGGACGTGGCACTGTCAGCCGCTGGGGGAGAGCTTTTCTCTCCATCACACACGGCGGGACCTGCAGCCAGGCTGTTGTATCGTGGCTGTTCTGAGTGCCTCTGTTTATACTGCTGGGATATATTTTATGCTTCCCAACTCCTGGATTTACTGAAGTCCAGCACTCACGGAAAGCCACTGGATATTAAAAAAGGGCACTAGGATTTAAATGGTAAAAATGTACTATATTAATAGCAGCACTGATTTTTTTAAAAGAGTTAACATGCATAAAAAATATAACTAACCACATTTCATCAATGTTTAAAGGATTAATGGTATTTTATGGCAAAATACAGCGCTCTGTGACAGGTGGGGAGGGGGCATCTGGGGCAGAGGGACTAAATGACATAAATTTGTCTTCTTGTGTATTTTGGAACATGATTTATTTGTGTTCATTGAAATGACAGCTTTTCTGGTAATTTCTTCCTTTCCCAGCAAAGAAGCCGTAATCTCCTTACTGGAAATTGTACTATTTATGCAGAAAATCCTGCCTCTGAAATTGCTTGAGATCACGAGTTATGTAACCCAAACAGATGGAGCTGGAACTTTTATTTTGAATGTCAATTCATATTATAATCCCAACAGGCTGCAATCATTTATCAGCTCATTTGTAGCACAGAAAAAAACAGACTGAGGATTTAAAATGTGCATTCAGTATACACTTACATAGGAACACTTATGCCAGTGACAAGACTGTCGCTAAATACCAATAATAGTAATAACATTTACTAAGGACTTTCCTCATTCTTAGGAATAGAAGGACTCTGTGTGATACACATAATAACATATACATGATATTATGACTATCATCCTGCAAAGACATGTATATGGTTGTATTTACACGTTGGATAGATGTGGTTATCTTTAGCGCTGGTATGAAGTTAGTTCTGAGAGTACCTGGGAGATCAAACTGGTGAATAAGTGGGAAGGAGGAGCTAGAGGAGAGCTGAAAAGAAGCAGGCCAGGGCAGGGCAACCAGTGTGAAGAACCTAATTAATGCAGCCTTGTTCAACTCTTGAGCAATATTAAGTCTTGTAATGATGAATCATCCACCCAGCTCCCAGCTGATCACGTGCATACACTATAGAAGCCAATATATAATAAACAATACTAGTTTTAAAATTCACATTAGCTTAATAGTCCTTGTGCTAACACGATCAGGCAGATAAAATCCTGAAAGGCTCGATTACACTTGCAGAGATTTTATCCTGTTTTGTTACTAATGTGGCTGCTCTTATTTCATGTAAGTTTTAACCTGAAGGGAATCAAGACCATAGGAAAAAGAACATGAAAAGGAAGGGGAGGAAAAGGTAGCAAACAGAGGTTATTCCAAAATGATATGAATATAAATGGAGTATCTAGGTATTCTTAAAAGTGAAGAGAGCTTGATTAGATGAAGGGAGGAAGACGAGAAAGAAAGCATAATTTAAACCTAAATCTAATTTTCTATCAAGCTGAAGTTCAACTAGGGCTGGAAAAAAAAAAAAAAAGCCACTGTGTTTAATATGGTCTTAGTCCCACCACACTACTTTTATTCCATTCTGTGGGAATTCCCCTTGTGACACACTTGCATATTTGGGCCCAAACTGTACTCTAAGGCTCAAACTATGGCAAGGACTTTTGCTAGAGGAAAGCTTTCAAGAAAACCTCAGAAAGACGAAGCAGAGCTCCTGGCATGACGCAGTACTTTCTGCAAAAGCAAAACCAAAACAGCGGTATGGTGTGGACGGCAAGGCTGGGTGCAGGGGTCTGTGCACAGAGCTTGACCCCTGTGGACCTGGCTGGGTGTTGTATTTAGCTGTTATTGCACAACCACCACTTTGTTCCATCACGCTGCCTTACTATGCTGCAGTTTGCCAGCAAGGAGTGTAAGGTGGCTGGAGGAGGCTCTAGTCCAGGGAACATAACGGAGACCCCAAGATCTGGTCTTTTACCAGCACCCTCTGCTACCCTTCCACACATTCATGGTAGCAATTTTTCCTCTTTTTTTGGGGACCACTGTGATGCTTGCCTGGGTTGTAATTCCCGAAGGCATGCCTGAGTGGGATGTTGTGAGGAAGAGCTCACCTCTGTTCTGCGCCTGGGGATGATGGCAACAGCCCAGACCCCATCACAAGACAAAACCTCATGTTTTGATCCCACCTTTCACTTTGCTGAAGCCTGAAAACTTCCTCTGGTGAATGCTTTCAGGGGACCAACCTAGAAAACTGAACTAGACTGCTGCTTGCAGCCAGGCACTGCACCATCAGCTGTTTTCAGGTCTCGCCACTGACAACAGATCTTCCACTAACAATATTTCTGAACAGGACAGTAAAAACTAAGTCAGCAGGAGTATAAGTGTTTAAATCCAGATGTGGTTATGGCCTTTAAATTCCCTTGTCCCTCAACTTCATTTATTATCCTTCTCATATTGCATTTAAGACTACAGAGAGAACAACAAATTTAAAGGAAGCATCAAGTGATGGAGATCGTTAAAAGATGGTCTGACAGTCAAAGGAACATTTCAAAGACAGACCAAATTTTAGACAGGGGATTGGCATTTCTTATCTGCAATGCTATACAACACCTTGACCTCCTTTCTTCTGGACTGGGGGGCTTTATCTGCTTAGTACTACCAAAGTGAGAAAATTTGTAATGGAGTTTTAATTCATTCTGGATCTTGGCCAGTGATTAATTTAGTCAGATGCTTTTCTATTAGCCAAAACTTCAAAGACACCCCCACACACGCCCCACGCACACCCCTGCCAAGGAAAGGAATGATCTTTTGCTTCTGCTTGTAAATATATGTAAATGTTTAACTGAGCAGGATTTTGCTCAGGCTTCTAAAGCGTGCTTTCTTTAGAATAGCTTTTCCCTGGATGATGTAATTTACTTGACTGGGTATTTTCTACTCTTGCACAACTGTGTTAGTCGATCTAAGCAGATTAATCTAAGCACCAACCTGGCACTCGCTTTGTCAAACAGCTCAGTGCCCTGCAGAAAAGGAAAAGGATTGTTATTTTAGGGAGGCAAAAGGATCACTTCTCTGTGCCCGAGATGACTTTCAGATGGATGTTAGTCTGTTTGTGTGTAAATAGGTCTAAAAGCCCCAAGGACCGATGGGCTGGACCAGCCAGATACTGTATTAGCAGTTACGTAACAGAAGCAGCACTAAGAGGACAAAGAAAAATGCTGTTTTTTCCCCACTGTTACAATGACAGTCCAGAGTCAGATGATTTAAAGGATGCAGAGATGATTTTAAAGCGAGCATCCACAGCACTGGCTCTGCATCCTAAATCTTCAGCCCCACAGAGCTCTTGATACTAGTCTGGGTTTCCGGGGGGTGGGAGGAAAAAAAGAGGAAGAGGAGAAATAAGGACGTTTATTTTTAGTAGAAGTTATTCTCAGACAGGGGAAAGGTGATAGACTGATAGCTTTCAGAAAACATTTTGTTTAAACCTAAAGCACAAACTGTGGGAAGCAGATTCAAGTCATCTCCATAACACGCTCCAAAATGCTTCAACATCACTCGGTCAGTCTGCCCTTAAGGGTGACATAATTACGGCTGTGCTGTCTGAATGAGGGATTTTTTGGTTCACTGATCAAAAATGTATTTTAAATCAACTTGAAATGAAAATCTGACTCCTTGTTTTGTTAGGGGTTTGGGGAAGTTGACATTTCCCGTCTTCTCACTCAAAATTATTAATGTAATTCAGGCAATATCCAAGAAAACACAATTTTTCATTAGGACTAAAGAGATTTTAGGGAGAAAAATCATCATGAATAATTTTGCTGTTGTGTAAGTACTTCCTAAATTCAGCTCAGGTACTTGGTCACCTCAAAACTTCAGGCCCCTGCGGTGAAATTTCTTCCTGGACTTCTAGTGATCTCTGAATTAATATTAATTTCCTTCATATTTCTGCTTATTAAAGACATAGATCTGGTACATCCAATCACATCTCCCTCTTGTGACTACTTCCCAGGACTAAACCAACCTGCTATTTACTCAGCATTATATGGGATTATATAGGTTGTTTCTTCCGCTAGCACTTCATTTTTCAGCCTCAAGCCCTGCTGATGACAGCATGTGGGTGTCCAAGAGGCTACACCACCATTTCTTGTCTTGTGCTTCCCAACAAGATGCCACCAACTGCACCTCTGGGCTTGGGGACACCGATATCAAACCGGAGGGTCCCACCAGCCCCACACCAGCCAGCTCATCCTTTAAACAAGCCAAAAGAGATGGTAGCAAAGAAAATGCTTCCGTATCTGCATGATGGGCAGCTGAACAAACCCACTAACTAGACAATCCCGATGAAACATTGGTTTTATAAGAAGTTTTGCCCTCCAGAGCCCTTGGGGAGATTCTCCCCTAAATTACAGCATTTTGCTGCTCCCTACTTGGGTTTTACAAATAGCTGCTTTTTAAACTACATTTATCCTCCTGCTAACGGTTTCACAGCAAATGATATTTCATTTTGATGAGAAAGCTTCTGAGCGGAAGCCAAATCGCTCCAGGCAAAGCAGATTTTGTTTTCCTACAGTTTAATCAGTAGGAAATTAAGAAGCCAATATTGTGCTGCCACAGACATGGAGGCGAGCAGCCACCTTTGCTCCGGTGAGCTTTTCCTCTCCCTCACTCGCCAGGGCATAACTGGGAGTCAAAAGTCAAAGTGTCTAACAAATCTGACAGTCCCAATCTTCAGCCCATGTAAATCAGGGGCAGATTTACAGCCTTCATCAGTCAGCAGGTACACAGCATCCATCACAGAATAGTCCATGATCAGCCAACCTCTCTAACTCATTAAAAAGTTGATTTTACCTTTTAAGACGCAATCAAGCACATAATACAAATTCCTGTTTGTGTCCTTGCCTCAAGAGGAAGGCAGCTCCTAAGCAGCTTCTGGCAGCCGGTCAGACAGTACAAAAAACTGAATATATTTATTTATTTATTTTCATGCTGTCCGAAAGGGTCAAGGCTGGCTGCTCCAAGGGACGGTGTTTCTAGGCAAACATTAATGTCACACTCTGTTTGCAAAGGGTGACTCAGCCACAGAAATACCTGCCTTTTATCACACATCTCTAATGCTGTAAAAACGAGTTTAGGGGACTTCAGCCTGCTTATTCCATGGTGGAATTCAGCTCAAATTCTCCATCCAAAAGATGTTTATCTCACCGGTTTTAACCACTGTCAAACTGTATAGACTAAATGCTTCCCGAGGGGTATGTATTTTATGTAGAAATACAATACCTGTGTTGCTCTAAAAAGGACCCAGCCTCGTTATCTAGGTGATGGTTTTCCAGCACATGCCTGAAAGATGACAAGGGACCTGAAAATCCTGCAAAGATTTGTCCCCAGAAAGCCTCACTTTACAGCAAAAGATTTATTATACATCCAGTGCCCCATCCTCAGGAGTGAAAACTCCTTGCTGGGACCACAGACTCTTTCCAGAGGAGTTTTATACAGGTCGGCACGGAGGAATGTCACCAGCAGCTGCCGGTCCCTGTGACCACAGGGCTTTAGCACATGGACTTTTACACAGGGTCATCTGAGGTTAAGAGCAACGGGGGCTGCACTGGCTCGGGCTCCTCTTGCCCTCTTCTAAAGATCAAACCAAAACTCATTTCAGGGCCTACCCCCCTGCTTCAGCCCGGGGTGGGGGATTTCCCATCCTCTTCGCCAGGTTTTTAAGGGGAGACATCTGCAACCTCCAGCTCTCGCCCCAGCTCTCCACGCGGAACGTGTTCGTGTTCGAGCAGGCTTACCCTGCCGAGACCCGGCAGGCTGGAGCCAGGAGGGAGGGGAGCAGCCCGGAGATGCCTGTGCTGGCTGGGCACAGGGCGGATGCAAATAAACCCTGTTGAGATGAAGAGGCCAGGCTGCAGCACCAAGCAAACTCAGCTGAGCTGCCTCTGACCCCAAACGGGTCAGCCCCTGCTGCCAGCTGTCCCCTTTGCAGCATCCAGAGCCCATGGTGGGGATGATCAGTGCCTTCAAGAGGGAAGGAGCATCTTGCAGTGCTTCTTTGGCCCTAAGCAGCTTTCCTAGGAAGGCAGCTGCTGAGAGCTAGTCATAGGGGAGGAAAGGGGAGGGTGGTGGCATGGAATACCCTGTCACCTTTCTCCAGGTTTCTTCACCCTAAGAGTCAGCACTTTGTCATATCACTGGTGGAAACTATTTAAAGGTTCCTTAATTAGCCCGTGGTCTCAGGCAGTTCCTGTGCTGGCTGGTAGATGGGTCTGGGAGATACCACAGGGTTCATTTTGTCAGATGGAAAAAGTTCTCATGTAAACCACAGCAAAAGCGTGCTTGCCTGACTGCCAGGCAGGCTGGGGGGCAGCGGGTGGAGGTGGAGAGGGGGCAGTCATGTCAGATAGGGTTGGTTTGTGCGATGTCCTGATAGGAAGCGACAGGCTCGGGATGAGCGGGATTGCAGCAGGTCTCACCTCTGAAGCGCTTCTCTGCTCCCAGTCCTGGTGCCTTGCGCCATGGCTGGTGGGAGGAGGATGGGAATTGCAGCTCAGAGAGAAGTTGCTCAGCATCTGAAACAACCATTCTGTGCTTTGCCCACCACATCCTGCCGCGTAGTTCACAGCCAGCATAGCTGGGGTTTTCCTCAGCTGAAGTCTCACAAAAGCCTTTTTTTGTAGGACCTCTGCTTACCATGAGCTGTGCCTCAGGTACCACCACAGCAGCTCCACCTCATCCCCCTGTTTGCACCAGGGCTCCTGGCCGTGGAGCTGAGGACCAAGGCTTGGAGGAGGACCTTTCATCCATTTCAAGCCAATAGTAGAGGCCGAGTTAAAGCTTTTAATCACTTGCTAAAATTATTGTTAAATTAGGTAATTAACACAGCTGTTTACTTAGCTGAGAAACCTGCTTTTCAGCTGGGAAATCTAGCTGCTTGCCCCTATGTTTGGGCCAAACCCCTAGCAAAGCCAAGCTACAGCTCCCGAGTTAGAACTGGATCCAAAACCAGAGGCTCGGGGACTTTGCCTTGCTGCTTCCCTCCTCGGGGATGTGCCCCCCATTCCTTATTCACTGCCCCCCCTCCCATCTGTTGCTCACACCTCCGTAGGGATGACTCCTAGAGCTGGCTGATCTTGCTTGTAGCAAGGCTCCTACCTGCTCCCTCTGCTAGCCCCCAGCATTCCTCCTCGCGTCCCCCAAAACCCTCCTGCTGGCATTAATATGCATCACGCAGCTTGGGGCTTTTCCTTATACACAGGGGTGCCTCTGAATACACCTACATCTGCTGTTATGTATAAAAAAGCAGTTGTACAGATGTATACACACACATGTGACTATGGTCATATACTAAAGGGAAATGTTTCTCCCACAAGTGTCCAGAAAAGAGTGACCTGGGACTGCCTGTTGCTGATTTTTCTCATCTTTCCTCCCACGCATGCAGTGGTGGCTTTCACAGGCAGCTACAACTGGAAATGGATTTCTGAAGAAGTTTAAATTAAGAATATTTTCCTCTGCTTAGGCAGGCATTTGACAGTGTAATTCTTAAATATACTTTATTGCTATTAAATCTAATATCCATGAAGGATTACATATCTGCTTCATTGCAAGTCTGGCAGGATTAGGAGAGTAGTGTCTGCTTAGTGTTTTTAAAACATCAAACACTAACAAAGCCCTAAGCAAGAAACCTTTTCTGAGGGCTGCAAAATGCCAAGGGTCTGGGGAATTGCACCATGCCAGGAAATCTGACGGTGTGCCCTTTGAGGAGCTCTGCATTTCAGCTGCTGAAGCATGCGGTGACAGACACCACCACTGCAGAAATCTTCTCTGCACCCAGATGCTCTAAATTCTGCTCCCTGGCAGTGTAAAACCATTGGCTTCAGCCCAGGCAGCCGACTGGGGGAGCAGGAGCTTGCACCCCTTCTCCACAGGCTGAAAAACTCTGGTATTTGGGATTTAAATATTATTTGCAATATTCACATCGCAAGTAATTGTTCATAGTTGCATTGTTTGTAATGATCTCCCTCTTCCTCAGATATACATATATGGAAAGACAGTCAGCTCCCCTAGTCCCAAAACTATGGATTTGTAGCAGGGATGTTAACTCCCCATTAGAGTAGGAGGTGCAGCCTGGGATGGGATGAGCCAGGCTGGCTCAGACCCTCCTGGCACGGCGAGGAGGTTGGCACAAGGCCCTTTGCGAGATCTGTCTCTTTAAAATGATCCTCAGTTTCTTAAAAGAGGCTGAAAGTCAATATTGTTTGCTCTAATTAATGGTCTCTCCAGCTCAGGCACCAGCCTTAGGCAAATCCACCCCAAAAATCCCCTGGAATAAACACCACCACTTTGATGATAGCATATGAGGTGACTTGCCTTGCGTTACAGTAAATTGGCGTGTGGGAAGAGCAAACCAGCCTCGCCGCTTCCCTGCTCCCTCTGGAAAGCTCCTGCGCAGGCATGGGATCCTCCACCCTCCATCTTCAAGGCAACTGGGACTGTGTCCTGTGAGTCGGAGCCAGTCACTGCCAGGCTCCGAGGGGTCCATAAGCACCACATATAGGTACAACGCAGGGGCAGGGAAGCGTATTTTTGGTTCAGCAGCTATTAGGGTGACCCTGACATCTGTAACAATGAATTAGCTCTGGATATTTCCAGGCATAAGGGTTTGGCACTGGAGCCCATAGTAAAAAAACCACTTAAGCTAAGCAATGGTGTGCGGGGTTTTTTTTTTACATTAATATTATTATTGTGTTTTCCTTTTTATAGCTAACGAGTATTTGCCCCCGGGGAAGGGAGCATGCGTGGTAGGAAGGCTGTGGGTGCTGGAGGCACCTTTGCAGGCAGAGTCAAACTGCAGAAGGTGAATGACAGCAAAACAGCACCTCCTGATAGGTATCCGATGGACACAGAGAGGATTTGCCCATCCCCAGCAAGATCTGGAATCCCCACAAAGCTCATTTTCTGCTCCAAAGGGGAAAGAAGAGATTAGGAAACAAAAATTACTCTAAGAGTTGCCTTCAAAACTCCAGCAACGGATTTAAAATGTAATCTCCAACTACTTCTTCACCTCCACAGCTCAGCTCAAATTTCTCATAACTGTTTCCTTTACATCAAAGACACAGAAACTTGGGGAAAAAAAAATAATCAAAGCAGCAAACAAATCATGAAGGAAAAACGGCTTCTTAAAGCAGTGAGCAAGCCAGGTCTTTCTTCATTTGCCTGAGGAGAGCCCAAAGACAGAGCCTTGCAGTTGCTTACTAAAAGATGGGGTCACACGGGAAGGCTCTTGGCTAAATCCTCCACCCCAAAACCCGCAGCCAGGCTCAGGCGAGCCTAGTTTAAAGCCATGCTTCCCAACTGAGCTGCCTGCACTGGAAAAGAGCTGGGGGCACTACAGAAATGCTGGCCAGCCCTGGAGACAGCCGGGCAGAGCTTGTGCCAGGGGCTGGGAAAGGGGTCAGACACCTCACCAGAGTTCCCGGTGGCTGAACCTCACCCACAATTACCCAGCCCTAATTAGCCTGATGGGAAACATGATTTTTCATGAACAGAGTCCAGGGCGGCGGGTGTCACCCTATCACAGCCTCAGTGATACCAGTTTGAATCATCAGCTCAAAATGAGATAGCAGCATCAGCCAAGGATAAGTATTTCCACCCTGGGCTCAGATTTGTTGTCAGAGGCTGATGTGAGCACGGGAGGACCCACGAGCATCCAATATGGGGCACAGCAGCTCTTTCACAGATGGCCTGGTGGGAAGCAGACCTCTGAGCTACACTAGGAATTTGTGGGTAATTCATTATCCCACCCGCAGTAGTAAATGCCGCACAATGTATACACGCCCAACACAAGACTGATTGCTCTGGCAGCAACCAGTGAACTCCTGGGAAGTTTCCTTTGCATTAAGTGCTTTTGACACTAATGTTGGTGCCTAAACAAACACATTAGGATGACTAAAACACCCGGGCTGCTAGGAATCACAGAGCAGACATGCTGGAAATGCAGCGACAGACCCAGAGCAAGAGAAAAGCAACGTGCTTTTGGTTTTAAGGCTAGCCCTTGGTCTCGCCTGCCTGTGCATGGCTGTAAGTTGGGTTTGGTAAGGTGCCTATGGGTGAGCCAATACTTCCCCATGACACTCCATTGCTATTTATGAACCAGACCTAAACATTCTGTGTTAAAAAGTCGTGTACATGGATTACGCTCACGTGAAGAGTAATAGGATTTGATCATGCTCTTTACAGATATGGGAAGTAAACCCACAGCCTGCACTCAGTAGAATTACAATGTTGTAAGGATGGCTGAAACAAGAGGAAATGCAGGTTTGTTGCCCACATTACTTGGTGCTGCCGTACAGCACTAAAAGTTTTGTTGCACAGATTTGCAGCCCAGATATTCCCATTTGGAAGAACTTGAGATTCAGGGGATTATAAAGGATGCGTGGGAGTATTAGGCAGTTCTCCATGCTGAAGATGAAAAAGACTCTCATAGAAATACTTAATGGCCTTTGAAACAAGAATAAAGCACACGGGATATTTTTAGAAGCTCGCCTGCACTTGCCAACACCTGCATCTGCTGATGGCAGAGGCTCCCAAGTGCCGACAACCTGCACCTCTCATTGCTACACTGCTCCAGAGATTTATAGAAGATTATCTGCTGCAGCCACAAGAAAAGGGGGAGTGTGAAGAACACATGTTTGGCTGAAGCAAGGAACATTCTCCAACTAAAGCATCCCTGAAAAATCACCTCTGAAAAACTTCAAGGGCCTCGGTTCCCCTTCTGCAAACCAAGAGCCTGTTTGTGCCTCAGAGATGCCACCCTGGAGCACTGGAGGTGGGAATATCCCCTAGTGCACAAGAAGGACCAGGGTGGGACTTGCCCAGCAAGACTTTAACAGCTCCCTCCTTTGCCCATCTCTTCTTTTGGTTAAGGTCATGGTATCTCCAACTAGGACATCTCTTTCGGACTTCTTTCTGGAAAGCCAAATGGTGGCTGCCACCCAAAGACACCGCACTAGTCAGTTATGGAAATGCTGAAGTGATGCAAGTTAAAATTTCTTTGGAACTCACACTTCAAAGCAGCATAAAAATACAGAGCGGTTCAGTGTTTTGCATGTGTACCTACCACTCCAAAGAATGGTTAGACACAGGTTGATAAGAGGGGGGTTGTAATTATCCTGTGTGTTTTCCTTTCACCTCATTTGCCATTAGTTTCCTTAGAAATAGACACATACACTGAAATGAAATGTTTTCCCATGAAAGACTACCAGTGCCAGATTGTGTAAATTCTTAGGAAATTGTTATTACTTGTTTGGTTTTTGACATTAAAAATTTGTAGTGTCTGAATTTTCCAGCAAGAGAAATTTAATCTTATTGTATAAGAATTATCCCAGGCCAGTAATAACATTTCTGAAAGAACCAGTCATGGAAAACATGTTTCTCAGAACTGTTCTCAGTATAAGAAATTTCCTAGGATAATCCAAAACTCAGAAAAGAAAAAAAAGAAGGAAAAATGAAACCAAGGGGTCAGGATAGATGAATGGCAGGAACTCCTGTTCAAGAATGGTACGTGGGAACGTAACATGTCGTTGCTGCTAATAAGAAGGGGTTTCTCCTCAACCAGGATGGCTAACTGCTGTGCTTTAGGTTACAAAGGGTCATCTGACATGGGAATAACAAAACAGTTTCTAGGGGCTGTGCCATTGAAATCCACACACCACTATCCATCACCCCTCAGGCTCAGTGTCAAAGCCCAGGACGGATTTCTTTTTGCATGGTCCAGTCCTGAGCAGGGCTTTGATGGAGAAGCCACCCCTCGATCCCAGTGCCTTCTGCTCCAGCCAGGTGGTGCAGGCACCTCTCCGGAAAGCTAACAGGACATGTCATCAACTTAGCCCTTAGGGGTGCTCTGGTTTTAGGGATACAGCCAGGCATCTCCCTTGACATCCAGCCCCCATGCAAGCTGGCTGGTCCCTGCTGCGGGGGGAGCACAGACCTGGGCTCCTGTCCCCAGGACCTCCCCTTGCTTGCTAAGCACAGCTGCAGGAATGGGCTCATTTCCTACCCAGAGCCATACATGGAAAATATATTTTGCTGACAGTGTCCTATCTGTCAATTCTCCTATTAAAAAAGGAGACATGAGTTTTGTCTCTGCTAAGACTTGTATGTGCAGTAAAAGCCCTTCTATCAACACAGGCACCAAGGAAACGAGCTGGCTAAAACCCAGCTAAACTGTGTAAGATCCTATCTACAATCTCACAGCCTGTTGGACTATTGCCTTCTTGTGCTGAGGGCATTCAATGGGAGCAGGGTCTGGGACCAGAGGTCAGGGAAGAGAGAAGCCACGCCACCGTCCAGCCTTCTTCTGAGTTTGCTTTTATATCTGCCATCGTGCCGTGCTTTGTACTCGTTGAGCTCCTTTTTCCTGCAGGGAGGGTATCCCTCCTTTCCATCAGGGCATCTTCACACTGCACCCTGAAGATCCAGAGAAAGTTTGGAAAAAGGCTAGACAGCGAGGAGGAAAAGAACTAAAAAAGGGTGTTTCAGCCATACCAAGGACTGTAAAGAGCAGCATCAACTTGATAAACGCTATTCACCAGCAGCAGTAATGATTTGTTTGGGTAACAGGCTAATTTGGAGCCAGTCTGACACAGATCTTTCTTTTCCCCTGTATTTATTGTTACCACGGAGTCTTTTGCTGTGATCTAAGGGCATGTTGTAGAGCTGAACACTGCAATAAGCATGGTAGTCTTGGATTATTCACTTACCAAGCCAACGGGGGAGGATCTTTGTAACAGGAGGCCAAGGGCAATTCCAATCTCATTCTGAAAAGCTGCATTTCATTCAGGCATCCTTTGAGGATCAGAGCTTCTCTATCATCTGAAGCTATTGCCTTAATCTAAATTGTTATTTCAATTGCTTTCCATGAATTTAGCACTTAAAGGGATTAGGACAAAAAAGCTCTAATTTTCCTTCTGACCTTTTAACATCATCAAATGAAAGTTGGGACAACAGCAGAGGGATTTTTAAGTCAATAATTGTTTTGTAGTGACTGAATGTTTGTGAGCCAAGTGCTGCCCCTGCCCTAATCCTCGCTCCCTGCATGGAGCAGTCATCTGCCGTAGTCTTCTGGGTTTGGCTTTACACCGGCTTCATCAGCAGGACAGAACTTGCAAACAAGGCAAGAAAGCAACCATCCAAATAAAAAATCAGAGAGATGAGGCTTCTGTGCTTGAGCCCCAGCAAGTTCTTTAAATGGGCTGTTGCTGAAATCCTGCCCTTGTTCGCTCTTGGGCTGCCTGAGCTGTTGCCTACCCTGTAGCCAAGATTAATTAATTCTTGTATTGATGTGTCGAGCAACTGCCATGAAATCATAAAACAAGCAGAAAGCTGTCGGCATCCTGTAAAACTTGAGGAGGAGACAGGGAACGAACACGTATGGATTTCCAGTGTGGCGTTCCAAGCTAGCACAGCTATAATCTCAGGTTGTGTTGCCTAAAAAGAGGCAGTTCAGGTACCTCGTTCTGTTCTGTATTACCCTGGGCAGAAGTTAATGGACTTACTTGGGCATAAAGCCTGTGCAAGTGAAGGGAGAGTAACCAAGGAGGCCAAATCCTTATTCCCTTGACATTTCATCTCTCACACCAGGTAAGAAGCTGAACTGTGAAGTCTGCTTTTACAAACAGGTTTAGCTACAGCGATGAGTTGTAGGTTTACATTTCCTTTTGGCCCTCAGAGCACATCTTTGTCTCTTCCCTGGTCCTGTGTTGGCTCCCTTTGCTGACACTTTGTACAGTGACATTGCTGGAGCTAGAAAAACCCTTTTAGAGGTGTGGTTCATGCTCATGGAGGGGATGGAGGGGAAAGCTGCGCAGCTGTGCAAGCCCTGAGTAGCTGCAAGAAACAGCAAGGCTGGAAGGAGGTGTAACCTGTGGCAGGAGCTTCTCATCACCATCCCCTCAAAAAAGAAAGTCTACGGGCTGCTTGGGCAGCATGCAGTGGTGCTGGGGCACGTGGGGTCAGGGTAGATGCCTCATGCCACAGTGGTCTGTGGGGCTGGAACAAGGACCCAGATCCACGACAGCATCGCTTTGCAGCAGGCTGCACACAAGGCCAACACCACTTTCTTCCTTCTGCTTTTGCAGGTCTTTTCTCTTTAGATGCTGCCTCCTTGGGAGGGAACTGTCTCTTGCAACATCTCTGTGCTTTCCAGCACAATGAGCTGCTGTCAGGAGTCTTCACTTACTCCAATACCAAAGTGCGGGGGAACCACAAACAAGAACTGTAGTGTTGCAATACCCTTGCACTGTCACAAGCCATCTCAGCTAAAAATAAACTGCCAGGACAGACTGGCAGCCTAAACAAGCATCAGACTTTCTTTCACCAAATGCCCTAAGGAAGACTCCCATCAAGAGCACTAACTCAGACAGGGCATGAATACCTTCAAATACTGTGATGAGTTCCACTTTTTTGCTTCTCTTCTGAGTGTAAGACCCCTCTAGCCCCCTACTGCTGCTCTGTCCCAAGCAGGTAGCCTGGAGCCCCTGGGATTTCTCCAGAAGCTCCTCAATTTGGAGATTTTTTTTTTTCCCTCCTGCTCTCGTCACTTCAGGGTATTCATGTAGCCCCCAGGAGGGTAAATCCCTGTGTGGGGATGGGAGCAACCCTCACCTTTGCTTTGAGTTCAAGTAACCTGTGAGCTCTGGTTCTTAGCTCACCCCTTCACATTTTGCGGCGATACGCCAGTTTTGCACAGCTTTAAGGGAGTGGGAGAGCCAGCCCTGTGGAAAACCGCCCGCAGGCAGACAAAAGCCAGCAACAAAGCCCTGCGAGCTGTTTTGTCTGAGCTGGGACTGCTCCGTCTCCAGCTTTTGCTGGGACTGGCAGCAGTCAAAAGCCAGGCTAGTTTTCCCAGCTGATTTTCCTTTAGTCTTACCAGGTTATCTGAAGTTCAGCTCTCCTCCCCTGCCCCTGCGTGAGCCGAACGTAGTGTGGTACCTGTCCTGAACTGCAGCCACGCCAGGCTACCCACAGCACACCATCCTGTTGCTTGTGAAGAGCCCTGCTGGGCAGGTTCTTAGCAGCTCCTCGCCTTTTAAAATGAGCTGGAGTGAATAAAGCTGTCCCATGATGCTCCTGAGGACACTTCTGCAAAGATGCCTGGTGTGCATCAGATCCGGTCCTGCTGCAGCAGCAGCTTCCCACGAGACTAAGGCTCCAGAGGCCACGCTACGTGTCTCACTTATACAAGATTTTCCTCTCCTCTCCCCCACACTTTCTTTTCAGTGCTTTCCAGCTCTGTGAGAAAGCCAAAGAGACTGGAAACAGAAAGCCGGATCTTTTTCCCTCCCTCTCCCCCAAATGCAGAGTTGGGATGCAGCCTCACAAGACACGCCACCTGCTCCGTGAAGCTGACACCAGGCTCAGCGAGAAGCCTGCTATACCTTTGGTATCTCCTCAGTCCTACCATCCTACAGAGCTGCATGAGACACAGGGATGTGATCCAGAAAGCTTTTGGATTTCACCAATCTAAAATTGGCAAGGGTGACAGCACAGCCCCTGCGTCAACCCCAGCTCCCGCACGTCCCCATGAACCCCACCGATGGGGACAGACATCCCCAGTGCCCCTTGCTGGGCCCAGGCATACACGGCTGTGTCACCAAAAGGAGCCATCCCTTTACCTCTTGCTCTGTCTGCTTTGTATCCAAAACGGCCACACTCAGGCACTCAACCCATGGCATCACCAAGCCATGCCCAGGAGGAAATCCCCCACCCTTTATCCTCCTGCTCGGCCTTTTGGCCTTTTAAAACCAAGTAAGGGAACAGGATGCTGGCAAGAGATAAAAGCAGGATGCAGGTGGCAAGGGACAATACTTTTTTCCTCTAGCACCAAGCAGGCACAGAGCTGGTGGGCCAGGTCAGGCTGCCTTCCCATGCCACCCGGACACGGGCAGTCCCACCCCAGGGAGAGGAGATGGTCCCAACTGGACTTCATGGCAGGCACCACAAACACCTTGTCCTCAAGGATGGCTGCAAAATTATGGGCTGTTCTGTGCTGATAGGGCACACAGAGAACTGGAAGAGAAAATGCACACTGGCTCTGCACCTGCCCTCATGCAGCAGGTCTCCTTTACCAGTGCAGAGCAATGGTGGGAGATGCCATGGTTCAACATGGGCACCCAGTTGTTAGGATAATTTACACAATGTGCCCGGTTTCAAGTGGGAACAGGTTCTAGAAAGGTTTTGATTCGGAAATGCCAACCTACCTCCAAGCTAAAGCAAACGTATCCTTAATGCTCCCTTATCCAAGGGTTAAATTTTTAGCTTGGGTCAGCATGGCACCTCACTTGGACACCACTGAGTGAGGGCAAAGTGCTTTTTGGTGCACAGATCTCGGTGATGCTGGGCTTTAGAGCTGCAGGTGGAATCATTTGCAACTTTGCTTGAACAGTTCATCACCAGAGTCCCTCTCAGGGCTGCTTGGCAGGAGGCAGCACCAGGCTGGAGAGCGTGGGATGCAGAGGATGGGGCCAGACCACCCCCAAACACTGCTCCCACCCTAACCACACTCAGAGCAGGCGCAGGCACAAGCTGAGCCAATGTTAACAAAATGAGAACGAGTTTTGACTGAGGCCTAGCAAATGGCAAGCAAGGGATGCACTTCAGCTCCTTGTAAGAAACCATTTCAGCTTCAGCCCTGCAGAAAAGTTCACTCTTGCAGAAAAAAAAACCAAGGCACAGAAATTTGCAGGCTGGTCCATCTGAGACCAGCATGCTTTCACTCGCGTTTCTTCAAGTTATTAGAAGATATAATGACAATATTAAAAATACCTCAGTCCTGGAGGGGATTCTGGGGTGAAACCATGCCCGGCCAGGCCCTGAGAAAGGCAGCAGTGGTGAGGGTGCAGGAGCAGCTCCCACCTCTCTGTGCACAGCTGCCAAGCTGCAGCCAGCCTGAAAGGCAAAGCCGAGGACTATAAGGCCACACACCGCTGATTATGCCTTTCACTCGTCTTCATTTGCTGATTGCAAGGCTGGGAAGGAGGGAGGCAGACAGTACAATTAAAGCAGCTGAAGGTTGTTGTCAGAGATGCAAAGCAGAGATGCAGTTCCCCAGCCTCCCAGCTGGCCTGTCACACCTCCTCCTCCGAGACCTCTGGGGACAGACTGAAACTCACCGTCTGACGCCTGATGGTGCTGGGCAGCATCAAGTCCTTGGTCCCTATGAGACAACAGAGAGCAGGATGTGCCCTTTGCAATGATCCTGGAAGAAAACAAAGCTAGAGCTGGCGCTTGGGCTGGCGTTGGAGCTGCAGCTCCCTGCCACAGGCTGAGTGATGCCCTGCGAGAGAGGGGGCGATGCTCAGTGTTAAATCACGCTAGCAGGGATCTGGGCCGTGTGTTTGAAGCCGCTGTACAACCCCCTCCCCGCTGGCCGCAGGGGCAGCAGCAGTGCATTGCTGCCCAGGGGTGACGCAGGGTCCTTGCCCGGGGCAAAGCTCCTGCAGCGGCAGGGACAGCAGTCGGGCTCCCTTGGCACAGCTCAGCACCTCCCAGATTGCCTACGGAAACATCCCGGGACCTCAAACACCCCTTGGATTTGTGTATTTTTTCAATCAGCCAACAGCTCGGCCTGACTTTTCCCTGTTTCTACATAAATACTTACAATTCTCCTGAAAAGGCCTTTTAAATTTTTCCATTTTAAATATGATCTGGAGGGTAAAAGGAGCAAAAAAAAAAAAAAAAATAGCTGTGTGTAGCCAAGATGGACAATATTGGCTGGCTATAGGATTTATGCTGCATCATTGTTATATTTGGCTTTTCCTAATGTCAATACCAACTGTGTTTATGGCTGCATTAAAAAGATAAAAAAGGAACCAGACAAGGACAGTGCAGGCCAAACTTTGGTACCAGTGAATCAGTTGAATATACAAAGCAGCCGCTTGAAAGTCCAGAATCAATATTTTCATTATCAGAGTGCTGCACAAAACACAAACCAGAGAAACTGGGGAGGTTTTGACAGGATTTTCTTTGGAAAGCCCTGGCTGGGCTCAGGCGGCCCTGGAGGCTGGGCTAGCGAGGAGTCAAGGCTGCAGGAAGCCTTTACAGGAGCTTTGTGATGGGAAACATCCAAGTGTTTTACGGCTTCACAGCTGTATGGGCCAAAGTGGAATTTACTGGGCTACAACTATTTTCCACTGGAGCTACTGGGAGCTGTAGCTGCTGCTCTGTGGGATAAATTTGTTCCTGTGGTGACTTGAATTTCCTCACATGAAGAAAAACATTTCCCAGCCAGTTTATGTGTCCTAAAATATACTGAGAAGGGGAAGGTCGCGCCAGACGGTGCAGAGCAGATAGTAACCCCATCGCTTGCACCCCTCCTGGCTGACTGTGCTGCCGAACAAACGGTGCTGCAGGGATGGTAAGTTGTAACGCTGCCACTTGAAGAGTAAATTACTGCTTTGTGAGTGAAAGCAGCACGGTTAGTTTGTCAGATATAACTTGTTTCTGTTAGGAAGGAAAAGCTCAAGCCAAGGAGCTTCTCTCCACAAAAGCAAAATTTGTAAAGTAATTCATACTAGCAAGCTATTAGTTTTCTGATCAAAGCGTGTTTAAGATTAATGGAGAATCTATCCGTATACAACATGTATATGCACATAATACCATGTCTCAGCCGCTGTCTAGCTCCAGGAGACGGCAAGGTGGGGCAGCAGTAAGAAAAGCTGGATTCACCCAGGTGGAAGGCAGTGTGGCACACAGACAGCTGACTTCGGAGAAGAAAAGAAAGAAAAAGCCAAATAAACCCAATATCAAAAAGGAAAAGCACCCTGAGATGCGAGAGTGCCTTGATGCTGGGCTCGGTTCGCCTCTCCTTCTTTGAGATTACCTTTTATCAGTTCACTATTGCAATTTGAGAAAAAGTCTTTGAAAATAAAATTGGAGTGAACTCTTAAACTCTAAGAGCAAATCCCACATGGCTATGATCTTCCAGGGTCCGCTTTGCTTTTGCCTGGACGCCTGCGCGAGGAGGGCCAGGCTCTCGAGGGGCTTCAAGCATCCTTGCCAGGGAGGGAAGACACCGCTAAGTCAGGGACACAAAAAATCCCTCAGGTCCAGCGCTGACCACCATGAACCGCTACTGGAAATCGCCATCCCATGAAGGTGACCCAGCAGCTCAGGCTGGGTATGAGGCGGTGTGAGAAGGGCAGAAGCAAGCCCCGAGTACACCCCTAGATACTGTCCAACAAGGTCAAGCAGCTCATCTCCCCAGCCTACGACACTCCAGCACCTCCTATTTATCCACCCAGCACCCGTAACTGCCTCGCTCAGAGCTTTAATCAGCTGCAACATAAATGCACGGGTGCAGCGAACTGATGGCAGCACGGAGGCAGCCTCACCGTGCTCAGGCTGTCTCATGGCGGGGGGCAGAAAAGCGGGCTGTGTGGGGTTGCCACCACTGCGGTGTGGGGCAGGGAGTGGGGGGAGAGTTGCAACCCCCCTCCCGTCAGACCCGGGCCCCGATGGCAGCTCTCGGATGCTGCAGGGGTGCAACCACACTTCTCGAAGCGCCTGCTCCACACGCCAGCCTCGCCAGCCAGCCCCAAGGGTGGTGGGGAGCTCCCTGCGCGGTTTCGTCTGGGTTAGGGCCACACGCCCAGTTTGGGAACACTCCTGCTGGGATGGCCTGTGAGCAGCTGAGGCCCTCCAGCCCGAGGTGGGCAGCCACGGATCGTGCTCCTGAGGACCCCCTCCCTCTTGCCCTGCGGTGGGGAGAAAAATGAGTCACCAGCATGTCCACAGGTGTGCTGTTTTGGCCCATTTCAGGGTGGGTTGAGCCTCTGGGGTACTCTCACCGCCCCCCACCATTCTGCCAGCAGAGCATGCTGGGGGGCATCCAGGATGCCGCAGAGGGCAGAAATGTCCCAGGAGAGCTTTAACTGGGGAAAACATGTATATATTGTGCAGTCTCCCGTCTACACCCATCCTTGGCTTCTTGGGCAACTCTGGCTGCCTGGTTTGCCCTATTCCTGCTCCAGAACGGCAGGGACTGGTTTGCCAGTCCAAGCTGACGGGATGTTGAAGAGGCCAGGCTGACTCAGCAGGGGCAGAGGGCTGTGACTCATGCCGGAGGGTGGATTTCACCCAAGCCCTTCCTGCCTCACTGCCTGCCTGCCATGATGCCAAGGGCGCTGGCTCCGTGGCGGGCTGCCGCGCGGCTGCCGGCCTCCCAGTCGGCAAGGTGATGCCATTGGGATCAGTGGTGTTTTGCACTAATCACCTGGATCTGCAAACCAGAGGTGGGAAGGAGCAGAGCGCCACAGGAGCGGCAATGCCAGTTTGCAGCGTGGGTGCGCAGGAGGCAGAAACATGCTGGGTGCTGCAGCCAAGTCCCCCTGGGATGGCGAGGACCCCCTGAGCTCTGCTGCGGGGAAGGCAGCGGGGATGCTGAGCCTGCCCAGCTAACAGGGCTGGGATGGAAACCCCAGCGGTTTGCAAACACAGCTCGGAAATGCCCGGCGGGTCAGGAGATGAACCACAGTGTGCCAGGAAGGGGGAAATGGAGCGGTGAAGTAGGAAAAAACTCTGATAAGGGCTTTGTAATCAGAACAAATATTGAGTGATTCAGCAGCAGCAGCAGACAGAGGGAAGGAGTAAAGTATACTTCTTGCAATGTTTGACTTGCTGGCTGCGACAGCGCAACAGGCTCAGACAAAGCAAAGCAGCAAATGCAGTAAGCAGGCAGCTCCCCTCATCGCCCTGGCACCTGCTCAGCTTCTGTAGCAGGGACCCCAAAAACCTGGCCTCCGGGCTTCGTTCACCTGAAAAGATGCCTCCTCCTGCAGCAAGCATGGGTCCCCGTCCCGCAGGGATGGCAGCAGCACTCGGCACTGGCCGCCAGGCAGGAGGCCAGCACAAGCAGCCGGGTTGTTTGCTGCGTGCCCCAGTATGCAAATAGTGCTGGCAACCCACGTTACCTCTTTGGGGATGTTGCAAGAAATGCAATCCCCTCCTAGCCAAGCCTCGTAACAGGGGCGAACAGACGAGCAGCAACCAAGTGTCCTGACAGCCTCTGTTACTTGCTCACACAGGGCAGGTCTGCCTTCAGCCCTAGTTTCACCGTGCTGGGGTGCAGTCCCCCCAGTACTCACACCACCTGGGCCCGAAGCTTGGTGGCTGGGTCAGTGCCCGGCACAGCTATTGCCTTTCATTTCCCCCCAGATCCCCACAGCAGGCAGTCAGGAGAGGGCTTGCTCACTCTCTTTCCTGTGGAGGCACTGGGACATGTCACGTAATGCTCCACAGAGGCCTTTGCTGTGCTCAGGCTTTGAAAAGCTGGTGGGGCTTCAGGTCACAGGTGGGCTTTCCATCACCACTGTGAGGAATGCAGGAGCCCAGGCTGAGCACCCCCCTTCAGAAACTCAGACCTCTTGAATGAGGTCTTGAATGAGACCTAGAGCTGCGATGTAAGAAAGCAAACAGGGGGAAAAAACAGCCCAACCTCAGCACCTCCCAAACCCATGACCCAAAGTTTACTTCTGAAAATCCAGGCTCTCACCCCATACATAAACCACAGGCGCACTTCCTGCTGGCTCCACCCTCGTGCCCATGGCACGGCCATCGTCCCACAACACCTGGCTGGCAAAGAAATATTCATCTTTCCTAGCAGAGGCCGATGCCAGCTGGGGCCCTCTGATGTGTGGGACCCCCACACCTTCAGCCCTTTTGCTCTTGGCTGTTGCAGATGGGCCATGGCTCAGAGGAAGGCTGGTGAGACACCTCTGGTGCCTATGGAGAACCAGCAAAGTTCAGGGGCGGGGAGGAAACAGCCAAAATGGCAACAAAAAAATAGTAGTGGATCATATGGATCCCCACACCATGACACAGAGGAGACTGAGGAGGTTCCTTGGTTGCACGTGTCCTTCCACACTCCCTGCACCCTTCCCACCCGTTGTTCCAGCTGGGAGAGCCCAGTGGGATGTGCCACAGCGGGGCTGGGCTGTGCGTGCAGTGGGGCTGACAGCTGCTCTGCCGGAGCTACACGGCAAGGAGTGGGAACCACTGCCTGCGCTGGGAGCACCTACCTCCTTCCACGGGGAAGGGTGAGCACCCCCCATGGCGCTGAGCGAGGGGCAGCGCCTGCCCTCCCTGCCGGCAGCGGAGGGGGCTCCCAGCCATGCCATTGCCAAAGCTGGCATTTCAAAACCATGGCAGCAGTCTGCTCACATGGTGTGGACCATGATGCATCCCTAGCCAGATGGGCAGAGCTCTGCTTATCTACACCAGCTTCCAGCGCCGACTGAGCGAGCACAGGAGCAGCTTGGCAAGCTGCGTAAAAGAACACCAAGCAACCCCCAAAACAAAATATAGGCACAAACAGTGATAAAATCAACTTTTCAGAAACCGCTTTTACACTTCCTCCTTGGTACAATGCTGGTCCTCCCCAAACAGGGAGCTGAAACGCTGCTGGAGGATCATGGGCAACAACACAAAAGGAGAGGGAGGAGGATAAACAGGACAATGGGAAGATCATGTAGGTACCGAGCGAGGCACATCTGCTGGCTGCCGCGACTGAATGTGGATTTGCAAAGACTTGTCCAGCGACTGACCAACCTGCAAGTGCCAAGGTGCAGCAGAGCATGACCTGCTAACCAGACTACTGAGACGGAGTCCTTCCGAGACCTGTGGTCACTGGCTAAGTTGCAGGGAAAAAAAACCAAGCAGAGGATTTTACCCCCCTGGAAAGCACAATTCATGGGACAAAAATGCACGGCCCTGCTGTTGCCTCACCGTCTGAACTTCCCCGTCAGCGTAAGTCAAATATCACCGGGATTACAGCAGCCACCACCGACTGCAGCTCCTGCAGCTGGCGATGCATGGGTTCTGTTTTGCGGCTGGGGTTCATCGCTGCGGCTGCAGCCCTGTGCTTCCCCCCCCACACTGTACCTCCCCAGCCGCCTCCAGTGGCTTTGCCAGTGAAGAGGGACAGCAATAAGTGGGATGTGGCATGAGTCCGGAAATGCGTTACCAACATGCTGGTCTGCACGTGGGGAAAACATGAAATGTGTGTCACAGGCTTCTTGCCGTGGGTGCTTGCTGCTAAGCTGACTCTACACTGAGATTTTGTGCCCCATCTTCATAGTCCTTTGCCCACGGGAAAAGAGGTAGCAAAACACTGGGGACCTGCCAAGAAAGCCCATAGCTCTGGCAGCCCCGCCGGAGCCTGGTGAAGAGCTGCTGCCATGCCACACACTGCCCCGAGACTGCCCAGCGCCTGTGCTGGCCACCACGGCCACTTTCCCTGCCCACGCCCCGGCCCCAGCCAGCCGCCCGGGCAACTTGGTAGTGCAAGAGCCATGGCCCGTTGCATCATCCTTGCTCCACCTCCCTGGGGCAGGTCTCCATCAACCCCAAACCTGGCAGCTTCCCCTGGGGCATCTTCACCAGATGGCCCCAGATGGCTGAGAGGAGCTGGGGCAAGGCTTGCCTTGTGTCCTGGAAAATAAAGCGACGTATTGAATTGTTTCCTGGTCCCATGCTATGCCAAAGTCAAGACCTTCCCAGTTCCCAGTGAGCAGCACCAGTTCCTGGTATTCTCCTGAGACAGAGTGGGAGCACCCTCCTTCAAGACCTCCGTGCCAGCTCCTGCCTGCTTGCAAAGACTTGCCCCAGAGGGACGGGGTTGATGTGTTTTCAAGTGCCTGGGAAGGGCTGTTGTGGGCACATATTCAGCTTTACCATTGCCAGTAAGACCATTTTATTCAGATTCCTGGGAGACCAGGAATGAAGGCAAAAGCGGAGCAATTAACCTCTGAGGAAAGAATAGAGAGGTGAAGGTTTAAGGGCAGGGCAATTGTTTCTCAGCAAAGCGAGGCTCGAGTGCTGCCAGGAATGCCTCAGTAATACCGTGAGAGACAAGCTGGTCCAAAAAAGTAGCTCCCCTTGGCCTGCAGAGCACCCAGAGATGCTGCACATCCTTCTCCATGGCTACCCGCTGCCTTTCTTCTGGGCTGGGAAGCATGGCAAAGCTCTCTGTTCTCCTGGCCACCAGCAGCAGGGTGGCCTGTGGCTCTACCACCAGCCTGACACAGCAGTCTTAAAAGCAGAGGCAAACCCTCTTCGCCTAAAAATAAAGTCATCAAAAGCTTTTGGCTTGAGGGAATCCATGAAATGACCTTGGGGCACCCAGATGCATCTCAGGGGTGTGGAGGGAGGGAGCAAAGCCATCGCTGGACATCGCTGTATTGCACCCACAATTTTTCAGGCCTTCCTTTGTAGGCTTTTCTATTTTTGACCTTCCGCCTAATCGCATAAGCTGCTTTCTAGAGTAACTACAGCATTCGCAGCTTTCATTGACTTCCTCTGAAAACACGAGCCAGGACTGCCAGCAGGGAGATGCCAGAGCCGCGTTTGCTTTGCTATGATTTACTCACCCGGACGGTCCATGGGCTTCAAACCATGCCGGGCAGGCAGCCGGGCGAGTGAAGGCCTAGCAGTGTCTGGGTGGCATCTGCCACTGCATATTTTGCTGGTGACTAAGAAGCAAAATAGCTGATAAAGGAAGAGAGCTGTTTGTTTACAACTCTCTCCACACAGCAGAGGCTTGTCGAGAAAGCCCAATCACTCTCCACTCCACAATAAGCAGTGGGCGTTGGGTTTTAAAAAGCATCTCGCCATGACCTTGATGGCCCATTTTATGCATTGGTGGCATGGAAGGGAGCCCAAAGGTGAAAAGGCTTAATTAGTAATACTTCAAGCTGATTACTACAGCCCATATATAGGGTGACCTGCATCTACTATCACTTAGCCTGGTAATGACTAAGTACAGCATGTGGTTTAAATATCTCCCTAATGCTAAAGCTAAATGCATCTATAGTCCTAACCCTCTAATTGACTGATTCTAAATATGATAGATTAGCTTTCCATCTCATTATATGTATCTAATCAGGGGATGAGGGCGTGTATACCCTTGGACACATGGTTTTTCACTTCTACTGCCCTACAACGGCAATTAAAAGAAAATTACTTGTCTACTCGGGTTTGTTGCAGGATTATCTTGTACCCTATCTCAGAAAGCTGCTGGACTCACTTTACGATGATAATAAAAATCAGCTGCAGAATCCTGCTTCTATGTGGACACAAAGATTTAGAAACGTAGGTGTTGCCTGTGTGACCTTTGCCTGATGACCCGACATCGGTGTGGGGCTCTTGCCACCCGTGGCCACTGCCCCATGGACAATCAGCTCACGGGCAGCAGTGCCCAGTGGGAGAGACTGGGAGCAAGGAGCAGGGGAGGGTCCTGGCACAAACTATAGCTTAGGCTTCGGTTGCCCGTTCTCAACTAGGATGCTTATTTAGATATTGTCTAAAAGAATTTTCCCAGTTCCAGCAACCAGCTGTATGGGGTGCCTTGTCCTGTGGCCATCAAACCCAGCTGTAAGATCCTGCACATCAGAAGCCTCCAGTCCCCCAGGAGCTGCTCACCGCAGCCCCAGCCTGAGCACTCCACAGCAGGTGGGTGGAGGACTAAGGCAAAGTCCCCGAGTGACCTCATGGGCATCTTCCAGCCCAGCTGAGCACTAATAGGCTTGCTGCATTTAGGCTTTCACTCCAGGTCTGGGTAGCTCCGGGCACCTCCTTGCTCGTGCCTTGTCTCTGCCTAGGAACCAGTCTCCAAAGCAGGGTGCTACGGGTCAGCTGCCTGGTGTGAACTCCAGTTGCTGCTGGGGGACTCCTGAGCCATTTGTTAGTGCTCAGGAGTCCCCAAGAGAGGCTCATGCTCCTCCAAAACCGAGGGGCATGAGGGCTTGTTTTGGTTGCATGAGGGCCAGATTTTGAGGGTGACACCGACAGGCTACCTGGGGACCTCCCCCTGCCCCAGGAGGCATGTCCCCTCCTGCTGAGAGGAGAGAGCATCTGTCCATCCCGCCCACCCCTCTGCCTGGGCATGGCTAAATGGGAAAAAGGAGGAGCTCACCAGCTTTTTGCCCAAGATGCCTTCAGAGAACCTGAGGATCACCCATGTCTAGCCAAGCTCCATTGTTAGCACAGCCATGGGTGCTTCGCTTCCTCTATGTTTAACCCCGTATAGATGCTACCGAGCCAAAACAAAGGCCCAGACACCTTTACAATCACACTGGCTGGTCCAGACCACCACCGATAGGTCTATATGTAGACACAGAGTAATTCACCACGGGGAGATGAGCCATGTTATAATTCTGTCATTTTCCACTTAAGTGTCCCAGGCACTGATTGCAGTTTGGGGATTTTCCATCTCAGACAAATTACCAGGCTCCACCAAAATAAGTGAGACAGCCCCATTTTGGATTACAACATCGTCACCAGATGGGCACCACAGAGCTCCCCTTGGCGTGCGCGAGGGAAATGCCTGCTGCGGGCAGGAGACTCGGGGCCACGGTAAATGGTTGCACTGCAAGGAAAATTAAAGGAGTCACGGTAGCAGATTAGAGATGGCATCCCGAGCTGGCAGGGGAAATTCTTGCTCATTAGAAGCAAAAACAAAAGACAACCTTCAACTGCCAGGGTGTAATTTAGATGCAGGCTCTATGTGGCAATTTTCATGGGTCTGCAGGGAGCCCGGGTGAAACTTGGGGATGAAGGTTCCCACAAGTGGAAGGATTTTGCTAAAGTTCAGGCCCAGCTGAGCAGGTTTAAAGGTCATACTTGCCTATTTTCCCCGAGTTAAAACTGAGTTTTAGGCTACTGACATTAGCATTTGAAAGAGAACATTATCCTGTGACATAGGGATCACTTGACCAGTTCCCTCAGGCAGCTGGAGGGAGGGTTTCTCCACTGTCCAGGGAAGGCAGAAGCACCAAGCTGAACAAACCCACCACCTAGCCTTCCTTCTGGAGAAGGGGTTAGTGATGAGCACGAATAAAAGGCCTGAGAAGTGGCAAACAGAAAGGTTGCCCCAAGGAAAGCAACATGTTCAGATATGTCTGTCAGATAATACTTAAGCTCAAGCCCCACAGTGTGTTCACAGAGCTTAAAAATAATAGTGACTCAGCTCTAGGTGAAATACTCACCCACCCGTGATCCTGCCCTCCTGCCGCAAGTCAGAAGGTTTGAGCTACCAATGGCACTGCCTTCACTCCAAGTTTGGGAAACACCAACATACCTCAAGCTAAAGGAGACATTGGCCAGTCTTGTTGGCATCTGCAAACCCACCACCACCGTTCTTGGGGTGAACCTGATGCTGTGTGTCTGTTCAGAAGAAATCTGTGGTTAGCACCAAACTCTAATAAAGGCTCTTAATACTCTGTTTCTTCTAGACTGCCTTTGGGAAAAGAAAGCAAGAGCTTTCTGCAGAAGGTATCTCCGGGCAGTAGACAGGCTGGTGATGACTAGGAGGCCTGGAACTGCTTCCCATCCGAGTCTAGAAGCAGGTAAGAGGAAGAGACATACACCTGCCTCTGACTCCCAGCCCAACCACAGCACACCTTGGCTGGTCTCCAAAAAGGGCTTATTGACAACTCTTGCAATGTCCTTCTATCTTGCCATACGTGGTGGCTACAGTGGTGGTGTTGCTGCTGTTTGCAGTAGTTTGAAGATCTTGTTCCTGGAATCAACTGAGATGAAGGTGAAACCGGTTTCATTTCAGAAGCAGCACAGTTTTAGTTGTCACTGTTGTAGAAGAACTGAAGCTTTGACCCTGGTCCATGTTAAACATTTGGAAATAAGAAACCAGGTGATGAATAAACCCCTCATTTGAAGGAGAAGGGAAGGAAGCACGGGAGGAACTGAGTCACTAGTTTTGAGCAATCCTGAACTCTCTGCTACAATCTCTCAACTCCACTTGCACAAGGCCTGTTGCCAACAAGAGCCGTGGGAGCTCGGGGCTGGAGCAGGAGAGCTGACACCGCAGGCAAGTTCAAACGGTTTCAGGGCTACAACCTTCACACCGACATGGCACCTGTGGGAGCCCACCTGGTGAAGCCTCTGCCTCCCTCTCACCCAAGCTCGTCCCAAGCTTCCTTCCTGGGGTGAAAAGGTTTGGGGACGTGTCTCGCCAGTTCTGCCTGGCATGCCTTCCAACTTCCACCACCCCCGAGACCTGCGGTCCCCAAGCCTCCTTGAGAAAACTCCCCTCATGGAGGCGAAGGCATCCGCCCTCCCCAGTGTGGGTGGGGGCAGAGGTGACAGGGTGACTTTCTCGCATGTCTTCACTGGTTGCCTTCGAGAAGTGCCCGAGGCACTTCTGAAATAAGACTCCACCCTCTTGGTCACAACTCTGGGTTGTGACCCCGTTTCTTAGAGGACACCCTCCTGTCTCCTCTCTTTTCTAGCTTCTAACACAAGGTGTGAGAGGGGACATACCCACGCCTTCTCCCACAGCTTCCAGTCATATACAGACGTCACTGGGACATTGGCTGTACCAAAGTCCCTACCACACTGTTCAGGAACAGAAGACACCCAGATAGCCAAGCACCAACTCTTCTTCTTTTCCTCCCACGCTTTTCAAGCTCCTGCTCTTCCTCAGGCTTGGCTCCATCAGCCAGGACACTTCCCGCGGATGACGGCCCATGAGGAGATGCCGAGTGCTGTGCCCAGGGGAAGGCAGGAGGGGCAGCGGGGCAGCTGGCGAACGGCAGCTCGGGCTGCAGAAGGCAAAAGGTGACAGGCTTGTGCAAGGACTGATGCACAAGTTCAGAAATGCTGCTGAACAAGCCCTATGCACAGCAACTATACAGCACCTAAACGCCTCCCCAGCCTTCCTCTTCTCTTCCTTTGCTCCTGTGCCTCCTGTATGCTGCATGCCCTGTTATGTGGGTCTTGAGACAGGGAGGCAGGGGACCACACTGTGGTGACTATACACAAAGAATAGGAAGACATGGAAAAATACATAACCCATGCCCTCTGTTCTCACAGTTGTATCACCCACCTCTTGGTGTTTGGCATTTTCCTCCAAGCTCCAATGTCTGGCTTCACATCAATTCATGGACCCCAGCTTTCATCTGAAAAAATTATAATTACATGACATTCCAGCTCCTATTGATGTGGAGAAGTGCAAGTCAGAATAAAAAATATTCATAACTCAGATGTAAAAAAAAAAAAAAAAAAAAAAAAAGGCTTTGACATTTTATTATTTTGGAAAGCCCTTGATTTCTGAGTGAGCTGTGATTTTCAGACAACCTGACTCATCATTTCTGAATGCTTCGGTTTGGCAGCCCCATACATATTTAGTAATACAAACCCTGACTTGCAGCTTCCAATGAAAATCCTAATGGCATGATAAGACAGATATTCATCTCATTCACATCATTTCCAAATATCAGGAAATTTACTTAGCAGCAAGAGTTGTAAAAGCTGTGAAATGGTCTCCCTGGGAAGGAGCAGAAACCTTCTGACTACGCATTTGAACAGCTGAGCAAACCAACAGAGAGCAAGCAGCAGCGAACGGCTCTCTACTTTCTGGCCAGTGGACAGGGTGGATGATCCCAGACACGTTTTCCTCTTCATTTCTCCTGGCTCTGGGTATTGCTAATCAAGTCCTCATACCACAGTCACCGGAGCCTCTCTCATGTCCAACTGGAGAAACAGCAACTTCTGCAGAAGCACGCAGCTTCAAGGGAAAATACAGTTGCAAACCATTTAGGACTTCACAAGGAGTAAGGAACCTGTGCCAGTCTTTGAGAATGCATTCAAAGCACCTTCATCCAACAGTTAGAATTGCATTTTTTACATTAAAATCCCTTAGGCGCTTGGAGTCTGTGAAGTTTTTTTTTTCCCATTGCCTATCAAGCAGTGGTATTAAAAATGAAGTCTTTGGCAGCACAGCCAGCCTGAGTAGATGCGAGATGATTTTCATCTATTCATTCTAGAACATCTGCTTCTTACCCTCAGTTTTCAAAGGCCTTGAATGAGATGTAGGCCACTGAATTTTATTGCTAAATTTCATGAACCTCTTTGAAAATGAAAGGATTGCACAGAACAGAAATTTAGAGACATCAAAGGGACCTTCCCTTTTCATGCAAGCACTAAAAACAGTGCAAAGGGAACCAATTATAATTTGCTCTATTGCCAGTTTTCACCGTGGAGCAAATACAAGCATTCTGTGCTTTAAACCTTACAAACCCGTGGCTGCCAGCTTAATGCACTCCTAAAGCCAGGACCAAATTAACAGACTAAAACCATCTTGCATCCATTCAGGCGAGCAATGAAGCCAAAAGAGCTGGCAGGCTAGCTCATGAAAAAAATCCTTCTTTCTTTGTATCCCTGCTTTGTTTTTAAAAAAACATCAGTATTTCTTTACTCATTCAATGGCAGCGTAAACACTAATTCAGCTTTTTCAAAAACGAAGCTATTGCATAGGTACTTTTTATTGAGCTGATCTTCATCCATGCTGCCGACAGAGTCTGGAGGCAGAGTCTGAAATGGCAGCTCCTCGTAAAAAGTATGAGAGAGTTCAGGGATCTCAGCCAAATGTGGCTGACTCAGGATCTGCTGACTCGAGCGGCTGAAATCATGACGTAGACACGCGAGTTCCAGGCAGGCACTGGAGGAGAAGAGCTGCCCTGAATTATGAAGCAAGGTGAAACTGAGAAATTGTGAAAATCAAGGAAATTCCTTTAGAGCAGGACACTAGGCTTCTAGCCCAACCCAGAGCTGCACGTGTGCTCTGCAGTCAGTGGCGCTCGGGTGGAGGGACCCCGGCGCTGGAAATCCATGAAGAGTGAGCTGGGGAAGAACTCTGCGATCTGATCCCTGCCCCGTCAAGCCAACAAGCCCTGGGCCAAAGCAGGTACAAGCCAGCCAGGGCAGGAGCTTTTCCTGCTCCCAAGGGTGGCCTTGGACACCGGTTTGTATTTTCCAGAGACCTACAAGATTTCTGATTTCCAGTTCACAAAACCCCTAGGAGCACCTGCGGTTTCCACCTGCCAGGCTGTCAGGACGCAGATCGGTGGGTGTTGCTACACTGACAAGGTCTCCAAAGGTGACTGTAGCACAATCTTCGTACTGTCAGTGGTGTAAACAAAGCTGCTTGGACCCTGGGGCCGTGGGGATGGGATCACATTATGGTGCCGAAGGCAACACTGTGGCACCAGCTTCTCCATGATTCCGTAAGGCCTCCAGAGCGCCAAGTAATAACACAACCAATGAAACCCTGGGATGATACCAACGTCCTGGTAAAAAAGTGTATCACGGTCCTGGTTTTGGCTGGGATAGAGTGAATTTTCTTCCTAGTAGCCAGTAACAGTGCTGTGGTTTGGATTCAGTACGAGAATAACGTTGATCACACACTGGTGTTTCACCTGTTGCGAAGTGGTGCTCACCCTGAGTCAAGGACCTCTCAGTTTCCCACGCTCTGCCAGTGAGCAGGGACACGAGAAGCTGGGAGGGAGCAGAGCCAGGACAGCTGACCCGAACCAGCCAAAGGGATGTTCCGTACCATGGACCGTCACGCTCAGTATATAAACTGGGGGGAGCTGGCCGGGAGGGGCCGACCGCTGCTTGGGGACTGGCTGGGCATCGGTCAGTGGGGGATGGGCAACTGTATTGGGTTTTATTTCTCTCTCTCTTCTTGTTGTCTCCCTTTTCTTCATCATTATCATCGTCATCATCATTATTATAGTTCAATTATTAGACTGTTCTTCTCTCAACCCATGTGTTTTACCTTTCACCGATTCTCCTCCCCATCCCAGCAGGGGGGCAGGGGGGGTGAGCGAGCGGCTGCCCGCTACTTAGTTGCCAGCTGGGGTTAAACCACGACAATCACTTACTGTTCTCCTGCACTGATCTCCAGGGAAGTAGAGGTTGTTCATAATCCTCGACAGTGGAAGAGTCGAAAAGCTGTCAGCACAAAATTAATAGCCAGTTCTGGTGCTCCCACTCTCGGTGGCCAGCTCAGCCGCACTTACCCCTTGCCAAGTGAGCACGGCTGCAGTCATCACACTGGGAAAGTGAGTGGGAAACTGAGTGAGGAGTTGCCTAGGGTCATGTCTGCACCAGACAGGTGAACACTACACTTCATTCAACACGTGAATAAGATGCTACAGTAGCCCCCTCACGCAAACGCATTCATCCCTGTACCATTTCTTCCTAGATGGGAAAGCGATTCAAGCTAGCCTGCACGACTAGTTCTTGAATCATTTTTCTGGATATCTGCTCTTCCTTCCCCCACTTAACACTTACAACCTGTCTTTCCTCCTCTCTTGCCCCACTTTGAAGGAGCTGGCTACCTGTAGGCCAGCAAAGGGATGAGAGGCTGGTTGGCTGCAAGGTGGCCAGAAGATGTCCATGGAAGGGAGGGAAGCCCAGAGGATGAAATTATGCTTACGTGAAAGCGGAGATGCAGGAAAGGAAGAGGGAGAATTGGTATAACATACAAGCACGAGGGCAAGAAGAATCCGAGGGTAACTGAACCTCTGCCCCACCTCCCTAACAGTTCCGCGGATGGTTTAGGAGTAGAAAGGACTCAATCAAGCACAGAGGGCTTGAGGGGGAGGGGTAGCACTTGTATGTAGATCTCAGCTTTGATTTCTTATTTCTAACTTGGTGTCACAGCAGGGGAGCACATACACACTGGTGGCTCGGTACTGTAATGGGGGTTGTACCTGTGTAATCTCCTTGACAAAGGCTTCTGCTCCCCTGTGTCACCTCCACAGTTGCAGTGGCCTGTGCAGAAGCATCCCTCTCTGCTGCACCTCACCCTTCTCTCAAGTTAAAGCATATGACTAGCTTTACACAAACATGATCAGCTTTGCAAGAGGTTAGAAACCCTTCTCCAGTAATTCATAGCTGCCCAAGGAAGAGCCACTAATCCTGACATACAGCTTCATCCCCAACAAGGAGTGCAAAGGTATGCCGAGAGCTACAGAAAAATCATCCAACTTCCAGAAGAGCAGGGAAAGCACAGAACCATCTCCTAGAGCATCCGGTTTCTGCAAACTGCGCTGAAAAACTGTCTCAGTCTGCCTGTGGCCGAGGCTTGAGGCTGCAACTGATAAGAAGTGCCCTGTGAGTAATAAGCCCTTAAATCAAACCAAAGTCATCCTGTTTCTTAGATAATGTTTATTGTTCTCATGGCAGAAAGCTGTCCTTTTGTGTCACCTGTTGGCTGACAACTCTGCTTTCAAGCAGTCTGCCAGCCCTATGGCTCCCATTGCAATAATGCTACAAATAATTTAAGCGCTACCACTTTGGATCAAAATTTTAATGAGGCACTATACCCACAAAAGGGGCTCTGTATAGCATAATTAAATAGAAAGGGTCTAAATAAACAGTAAGGTTTTACAAGTTACGTTATAGTTGAAAACAGCTGGGAGGCAAAGAAAGGAGCATTGAAGATGCGTGATGTAAAAAGGCATTTCACAGAATGCAAACACTAAAACTTTTCATATCGCACGAACGGTAAAACACTACGAGCACGTGACCTCCCTTTGATTTGGAAGAATCTGTGTGGGGCACAGGGCATTTGTTTTTTTTTTTTCCTTCTGCTAGTCAGCACAATGAAATATTTCACATGGAAACCCAAACAGTGGCAAAGAGAGCCATTTGTCCTTCAGAAAGAAATAAATACTGCAGGAACAGGTAAAATCAGTAGGAACATCTGGTTCAGTCAGGCCATGTGATGCTGGATCACAATGCCAAAACACTGGACAGTGCTGGGACTCCTCCAAATAGTCTTGCAAACAATTAGAACTGTAACAAGTCTGTTTGGCTCAGAGCTGCAAGACACTTGTTTCATGCTCATGCCTACTCCTTGAATCCACTGCAAGCGGTGACATTCAGGCTGAACCGACCAGCTCAGCATTCAATTCTCTGTCTGCATCAGCTATTTACAATATCACGTTTGAACAACCCCCGTCAATATTTGATCCAAGAGCTGCATAAATCCTACAAACACGAGAAGGTTTCAATTTCACATTAAGGTAATGCTGAAAGCGGTGCTGCTGTATCGTGTAAAGTCAGTGCACTGTTATTCCTCGAGAATGAAATTTCTGGTAAACGTAGTTTTCATTTCATTTCCCCCCAGTCCTCTCAGCAGCCCTTTCCCAGAGCCGTAGCTATTCCTGCAGTTCTGGGCTTGTGAATGAAAAGTTTCTAAATTCATCTTGGTTTATCATTGGAAGAATTCCTTCTTCAATGGGAGTCAGAATGGGCTCCTCTTTTATAAAATCTGGATCAAAGTTGCTCACATCATCTTTGGATTTCTGTCAAATAGAAAAGACAAAGGAAAGAGATGTCAGAAGTATGTATCATCTGCTTGATCCTTACTCTGCATCTTTAATCTAGTCCTGAGTGGAACGAACCACCACCACCATAACCCAGGCTGAACTTGCTGAAAGCTTTTCCAGGGGCTGGAGTGGTGCAGCTGAGCGCTCCCACAGAGCCTCTTACAGGGCAAAGCCTTTTAGAGCCTCTGCAGGCTCCTGACAGGGAAACGTCTCTCTGATTTAACTGACATCACCTCGGATGGGTTGCCTGCCCAGACATGGCAGGGCAGGGCACATAAATCAGTTCCCTTCTTCAAGCTGCAGCACGGACCCAGCCATCTGAAGCAGTTATCCGTCTTGGTTCCAATTAGCTGACTCCACACAGTCCCTTCTTATCTGCAGAGTGTCTCAGCTGGGCTTTGGGAAGTGGGGGGGATACACTCCTCTATGTGCAGGCCATTACATTTGCACAATAATGAATTACTGGGCCGTGGGAAGACAAATGGCTTGTGTCCTGGTGCTGGATTCCTGCGTGCCACAAAGTGGGACTGTTTACAATGCACACACACAAATGGGGCTCGTGGCACATTTTGACAAGGCGTGTGTTTTCCCTGCATCCAAAACAAGACGTTCCATTGACATTGAAGTCTAATGTTCCCAGATACTATCCAGCTCATGGTGGACTGAGGAGGCTCCCTTAGTCTTTGACTGAGGCCAAGAAACAACTCAAAAGCCTGATCTTGAGCTGCCACAGCTCACCCAAATGCCTGATCCTGCACCCAGTGATCTTCATGGAGCAGGACTGGGTTGACGGTCGCCACTAAGAGCTTGCAGAGTGACCTCAGCAGGAGCAGCGTGAGACAAAGCCTCTCCAGGCAACAATTTCCAAAGGCAATGAAGCCACAGAGACAACCTTGGGAAGGCTGTCCATGGAGAGCAGCACTCTTCTATCACAAAGCATCCTTAGAGCTGTGTGGCGACACTGAGAAAAGGGGCAGCGTTGTGTCCTCTGCTGCCTGCCAGCCGTCTGAACCACCCAGCTGACAGTGGCCTGAGCAGGGACTACTGTGCTGGGTGCTGTACAGAGAGAAGAGAGAGAGCCTAGTTGTGAAGGGCTAGGTGGAGTGTGCAGGATGAGGATTACTTACCCGGTTTTGTATTTGGGGCAAGGCAAGGGGTAGCTAGGTGCCTGATGTGCTGCAGTTGCTTTTACAAATCTACATCTTTTGGCTGAGCTGCCTCTGCAAATCCAGCACGGAGGGGAAAAAAAGGTGACCTGTACAACGTCAGGTGGCCAACCAGCAGCCAAGCCAAGGCCAGAGACCTCACCTCCTGGCTCCTGGGCCAGGGCTTTTGTGCTGAGGCTGCCCTTCCTTCACCTCCTTTCCTTTCTCACAGGAATAAACCTGCTAACATTGCCCAGAAAAGAAAAAAACCCCAAACAACAGGAATCCCTTTCCCCCACCCCTCCTTCCCACGTACAATTCGAGGCCTGAATGGTGGCTCCATCTGACGCTGGTTCAGCAGGTCCCAGTCCAGATCTTTGAAGTAGGGGTGCCGCAGAATCGCACTCTCGCCGCCCAGCCCCAGGCTGCCCAGCCGCATGTTGGGGTTCTTTGTCATGAACTGCAAAACAAAAAGGGCTGTTTGTTTTCTCCCATCCGGCAGGGCCACAGAAGAGGGACCTATTAGCAGTTGCACAAAAGCTTGTCCTCAGCTTTCCTGTTGAACCCAGTAGCTGGCCAGACTTCTCGGTTTCATTGTACTGGAACCGCATGCAAGGAACTTGACTCACTCTCTAGAGGAAGAAGTTGGGGTGTATTTCTCCTTGGTCCTTTTTCTTTTGGTAAATCCTTGGTTACCACAATAAGAAAAGAAAGTTGAATTGCATCATTTGCAACATTATAAATGTTGCACGGTGGTTTTGGTGGTTATTTATTTCTGTATTAATTTTTCAAGAATACAAGCTTGCTCTCAAACGCTGCTCACCAGCCAGCCAGGTTTTGGACTGGAGTCGGCCCTGAGCTGCGTCTTTTTCCTAAACCTCAGCCTGCTGAAGCGCAGCCAGAAGCCTACGCTTTCCTTCCTGTCATCTCGGGAAAGAGAGGAAAATGAGCAAGGACTGGCTTCTGGAGTCCCCCAGACGCTGAGCAGATGAGAGCAGGCAGGTGACTGTCTCCTCTCTCGACACTGAAACGCTAAAAGAGGATTTCTTTTATGTAACGTTTTTACTCTGCTACCACTGAAAAGAAATCTCCAACCCCAGCCAAAGTGCCCTGATTTGCCTTTGCCTGGCAGCAACGAGAAAAGCCGTACATCATGCACACAGCACGAGAGGGTCCCGGCGGGTGCCCTTTACATCCCAACAAGAAAGATGACATGTGAATGCTGTGGATATTTCTTAAGGAGAAGGGAAATACTGGGGGAGGAGGGGGATCCTTTTGCCAGGCAGGAAAACAGCTAGTTGGCTTGTTAATTTAGGATTATAGTTCTTAAAAAAAATCAGTAAAAAACAATCTCTCCCCTCCCCTCAAGTATTTCTAATTCATTAGAGAAATCAGGTTATGTTTAAACTGGGAAAACAGCCGCTTTTATTTGCCTATTGAAACAGCAGCATAAAGTAAGCGGAGGTGTCCAGACGATTTCCTCGAAGATGAAAGAGCATTATGTTTAGCAAATAGCTGAACCAGCCAAACCAGACAATCGGTCACTGTTTCAGGAATGACCGAGTCTGCTGCATCTCAGCGATGGTGAAGTGAAAAGACGGGGAGGTGCAGCGGGAGACCAACTTCATTCTGACTGTAGGAGCTTTTCAGAAGGTACAAATTCTCCTAGGACGAGTGGATAAAAGGCCTAGTCATTCCCTGCCTAGAGAGAAGACAAGGAGAAGACAGAAAGCTGCCAGATTTATTTTAGAAGTCTCCCCCGTACCCTGTCCTGAGGGGGCTTCAGAGCCAAAGCAGATGGGGCATCAGCAGCTGAGACCTTGCAGGACACCAGACTCTGCTGACATGAGCCCAAAAACCCCAGCTCCAGCCTGACCTCCTGAGCCTTTTGAGCATGTGTGCTGCCACGGGATTCCCTATAGCAGAACTGTTTTCTGCCATTCCACCCAAAACATCAGCAGAAAGAGCTGCCGAGTGCATCCAGATTTGTAAGATCAGTCCCCAGGAGAGGAGCAAAGCTGAGGTGGCTCTCTGCAGCTGGGGTCTTCCCATGCTTCTCAGGACTCTTCAGCCCTCAGTCCTGCAGCATTTCCAGGGGCAGGCCCGAGGACAAGCACAACTCCTCTGTCTTCCCAACCCCTTCAACCTGTTCTCCCTTTCTACCAGCAGAACCTCAACACAATTTGTTTCCCAAAAGACTCTGCCCCAAAATTTCTGTGGACTACTAATCCCCAGACAACAGCTTGGTTTCCAAACAAGAAATGGGTCAAGCCAAAATCTCTGAGCCCTGGTTCAGACAAGCCTTTGCAAGTCTTGAACTCAACTTCTTTGGTTTGCAAAACAGGCCAGAAATCTCCTGGCAGCCCTGTTTTTCTCTAGAAATTCCTTGCCCAGCTTCTTTGTCCCCACAGATGGATATCTGCACCTCACCAGCTTTTATTTGCATTGCTGGAACACCTAGAAAGCTCAAACAAGATCAGAGCTTGCTGGTGCTGAGAGTGGTAGAGACCAAAACAGTCCAAAAAGACAAGACAAAAAAGAGAGAAGAGCTGGGAATAATTCCCATGTCTCCCAGCTCCTGACCTACCGCTGCCTCCATTATACCAGGAAGCTTCTGCTAAATGTGGAGAGAAAAAAAAAAAAAAAAAGAAAACAAATAATCTCTCAAAAGGGCCGGTAACATGCTTTGCTTAGGTTCCCATTCATGCTCTACCATATAAGACCAAGACACAAACTGGACCGCCCATTCCCAGACCAGTTCAGAGCCCTGGGATATAAAAGTGTGTTTACATTCCTATTTGCTTGCTTTATTCCACACGATGCCAAAATTGCACCAAGCGAAGGCATCTGATGCAGCAAGCCGAAAGCCAACGTAAATGCATTCCTGGCTGCTTAAAACACCTTTTTTTGTTCGGACAATGAGGATTAGGCAAGGGCCATTCCTTGAGGTGGGGCGTTTTGAGCTCTGAAGAGGTAAAACGTAACACTCAAACCAAAATAACTGTTCAAATTCAAGCAGCCAGCTCCCGTGTGAGCGCCGGGCCCGCGGCCTCAGAAAGCTCAGCGGGGTAACTCCGGGCACCCCCTACCCTGCGCCAGGCGCCCACAGGAGGCAGGAGGAGAGGAAAGGCTTCAGCTTCACCCGCTGCTGGAGCACGTCCCCTGCCCAGCTGCTGCGAGCGAAGCCGGGCTGCCCCAACCCCCCTCCGAATTAATCCTTGCCTCTGACAGGGGCGCGCTGCCCTACGGGACGGGACGCCCATCAACCAGCACCTTCCCCAGCTGGCAGGCAGGAGCTCCGTGCTGCTGCCTCTCGTGCTCTGTCAAAATCGGGCTTTGAAGCAGGAGGGTGTCCAGGGCTGGAGGGACCCACCAGCACCACAAACCTCCCCGGACACATTTCTCTAAGCTTGTTCCCCAGACAGCAGGACCTTGAAAGCGAATATAAGTCACACACTCTGCAAACAGTACCAAGGCAACGTGAAGAGGCCCCCTTCCATGGCAGGCAAACGCACCTAGTCTGCTTCAGCAAAAGGGTACGATATAATTTTGAAGACCAGTCGGTCCTTACCGTTGACTGAAACCCCGATACACATGTGGTACGCTGTGCTGAGACCTCTCAATTGCATCCGTGCATGGGAACCAGCCCCAAAACTGTTGCCTTCGAACGGCATCATGCGGTACGTGAAACACGGTCCTGTATTCCAGACTCCCTCAGCACCACGGCACGTTACTCTGCCCACAGATGTGCACATGCCTCCGCACCCGGGGGTTGTGACAGACAACATGAGACTGGCCATTGCTGCTCCTCCCTTACACCAAATCTCCTGATGAATTCTGGAGGCGGCAGGTCCATCACAGCCTGGTGAAGGCGGGATGTTTCCTCTGGGAAGTGGCTCCAGGCTTTATTTAGCAATTGGGCTGAAAAGCAGGCGTGCCAGCAGTGGCTCCAACAGAGCCAGTATGGCTGTTTTGCACTGGAACAGTTATATACCTCTTGCAGTAAGGCAGGTAAAATTAAAGGATGAAATTTTAGAAGCCAGTTTCCACTGAAATGAGTAACTAACCCTCTCAAACACTATTTGAATTGACCAGAAATTATTGCACTCACAAAGAAATGGATGAAGTTTTAGTTTGTGTTGTCCAGTATGTCAGGAAAAAACAAAAGACTACAATGACCTCTCAAAGGCTCAAAAGCCCATGAATCCTTCTCTTTCTCTCTGGAGAATGGCAGAGAACTGGATGAATGGCAGAGCTCAGAGGGTTGTGATCAGCGGCGCAGAGTCTCGCTGGAGCCTGTAGCTAGCTGTGTTCCCCAGGGGTCAGCGCTGGGTCCAGCCCTGTGCAACTCTTTCATCAGTGATCTGGATGAAGGGATGGCGTGTCCCCTAGCAGGTTTGCTGGTGATACAGAACTGGGAGGAGCAGCTGATACACCACAAGGCTGTTGCCATTCAGCGAGACCTGGACAGGCTGGAGAGGAACCTAACAAAGCCCAACAAAGGCCAGGAGGAACAGCCCCAGGCACCAGCACAGGCTGGGGCTGAGCTGCTGGAAGGCAGCTCTGCGGAGAAGGCCCTGGGGGTTCTGGTGGACAGCAAGCTGCCCATGAGCCAGCAGTGTGCCCGGGTGGCCAAGAATAGCAATGGGATCCTGGGGTGCATTAGGAGACACGTGGCCAGCAGGTCAGGGGAGGTTGTCCTCCCCCTGTGCTCTGCCCTGGTGAAGCCACATCTGGAGTGCTGTGTTTAATTCTGGGTTCCCCAGGTCAAGAGAGACAGAGAACTACTGGAGAGGTTCCAGCTGAGGGCTATGAAGATGATGCGGGGACTGGAGCATCTCCCTTCTGAGGAAAGGCTGAGAGAGCTGGGGCTGCTTGGCCTGGAGAAGACTGAGAGGGGACCTTAGCGCTGTATGCAAACACCTGAAGGGCTGGTGCCAAGAGGACGGGGCCGGGCTCTTTCAGCGGTGCCCAGCGACAGGACAAGGGGCAACGGGCACAAACTGCAACACAAGAAGTTCCACCTGAATATGAGGAAGAACTTCTTTACCTTGAGGGTGACTGAGCACTGGCACAGGCTGCCCAGAGAGGCTGTGGGGTCTCCTCTGGAGACATTCAAAACCCAACTGGACACGGCTCTGTGCAGCCTGCTGTAGGTGACCCTGCTTTAGCAGGGGGTTGGGCTGGGTGACTTCCAGAGGTCCCTTCCAACCCCGACCATTGTGGGATTTTGTGATTGTCTCTCTGCCTTAGGCAGGGCAGACATTTCTCTGCTGCAAAAGGGTGGCATCTGATGGCCCATCTCGTACTCCTCTGCTATCCAATGGCACTTTTAGCAAAGCAAACAAAGAAAATGGATATCTGAGGAACTTAATTAGAAGTTCAGCCTTCATCTCTGAGGTAAGTAGCTGGAGCCTATACCCACATCTCTGGCCCTGTAAGAGGCACTCCTGCAGCAGAAGGGGTAAGCTGAGTGCCCAGAGCACACAGACGCTGCCCTCCACACACATGCAGGCTGAGCTGGGGAAATGTTTTCAGAAGTGCAGCTAATATTTCACCTGAACCCTTCAGCTGCATTCAGAAGCAGTTGGGAAATGTCTTAAAAAGCGTTGGCTGTTCCTGGCATCCATGGGAAGCCACAGTTTGACTCTTGCTTCACAGGCTAGATAGCGCTAAATGTCCTTCCAAGTACAACCCTCCAATGTTTTCAGGGGTGATGAGAGAAGATGTTCAGTAAAAAGTTTTTTTGTGGCAAAATGTCATCTCCTGATGTTTATTAAGTAGCTCTAATTTGCACGATAATCCAGACTGTAGCATGAATCTCAGCCTCTGGCACACAGAGCTCAGTGAAGAAACACAGAGAAAAAAACATTCAACACTAACAACGAGGCAAGCCAGAGATTCCTAAGCAAAAAGAAACATGTAATCGCCAAAATCCATGATGACTCCCAGCAAAACCAACAGCAAGACTATCAACCTTAAACCTGAACCTGGCCGTCAAGCCCTGGCTCTGCGATCAAATCCAACCGTGGGGAATTATCCTGTTCCCGGTGTAAAGAGCCTCTTGGGAACTTCCTCGGGCTGCGTCCCTTTGGGCTACACCAGCTGGCCGAGCAGCAAACTTGAGCAAGGCTCTTGCTGACCTCAGCTAACCCTCTCCGCAGCATCGCAGCCAAAACCAGCAGCTGGAATGAGCCAAAAACATGACTTCACGAGATCATTTGAAAACATTTACTGAAAGAAAATGCAGCAAGCCGTGACAAGAAATTAAAAGCTGGAGATTAGTCCACGGAGGGCCTGTGAAGTTACCAGGAAAAAATGCAGACATAGCAGTGCCAACCATGAGGAAAAGTCTGCGTCAGCCCCAGGAACTCAGCCCATGAGCAGGTGAGGGGAGAGCAGAGGACCCGCACTGGTCCTCCCTTTCACCCACTACATGGCTCAGACCATGCTGGGAAGGGCTCCAGTTCTCCCAGTCTGCTGAACAAGGCTGTACTGGACTTCTTCAGCACTGTTTAGGTGCAGTGTTGCAACTTCTGTCTCAAGAGGCTGACTTTGCAAATCAGTCTAACGGCCTGCAAGTCAGTGAAAAGATGTTTGCATAGAAAGCAGATGCTTCCAAGCATTAATGTCCTCAAATCTGCAAGTTCCCTTTCTCAATACTGGGAATCCCTGACAGGTTTTACCTAACTCATGTACGTGCTACTTGCATCAGAATAATTAATTTCATGAGTAATATCATAGTGACTAGATTATGACAAATTGTGCCACATTCTAGGAAACACCAAGGAACCCAGACCCTTTCACAGAAGTAATGCACTTCAGGAAGAGGAATACGGCTTTCTGCTCAGCCACTCCCTTCACACTGTCAGCCCTCTGGACAAGGAAGAAATCGTTATTTCTTGTATTAAAGTAAGTCTGAGATGCACCAGCTCTCATCAGGACTCCACTGCCCTGGGCAGGGTGCATTTACCTTGGAAGAGAAAGCCTGTGCCCCAGGGCAGCTCATCTTTCAAATGCAAGCGCAAAGCAGGGGTGGAGGGTATCCCCCATCTTACAGGCAGGGAACAGAGACCCAGAGAAATTCATCACTTTATCTTGCCAGGAGCCCAAGGGCAGCCCATCATGGATACAATGGCAGACCCTCAGCCTCACCTCTCCACCACACCACATGCCTCAGAGGAACCTTGTTCAGGACTGTACAAATGCAAGAGTCAAGCCCAAACCATTAAAGGAAAGCAAGATCTCCCTGTTCATGGTATTAACATTTCCTGCCTGTTGGTGTTTCTCCCGTGTCACTACCAAAGTGAAAAGCAGCAGCAGCACAGGAGATGATCGCCCTGAAGTCTCCCCTGTAGTAATGAGGGAGAGCGGGAAGATCAGGAGATACCCAACATGGTCGCCTTCATTAAGATTCATGAGCTAAACTAACAGGGCAGAAATTAACTCGAAAGGAAATAAGATTTCTCAAAGATCTATTTGATCTCAGACAAAAGGGAATCATTATATAAATAGAGTAATTACTTTAATTAAGGTTTCTCTCCATGAATCTCTCGACTGAATGCTGCAGTGCCGAAAAGAGTTTGGCTGCCTATTATGTAAGGCAAACAAACCCGCAGTCTGCGGTTTCATTAGCCTTCATCCACCCTAAACAAAGGAGAAGAAGGATGGCTCTATGGCTCCATCTCTTAATGCATTATTTTTAATGACTGGAAGCCAGTAGGCATTAGCATAGCAGAAAGACTTTTTTTTTGCCTTCTTTCTTTTTTTAAAAAATAAAACGTTGCTTATATTGAGCCAGTCTTGTCTTTTGCTCTCTTAGGCAAGGCTCCCATCACTCTCCATCACAGCCCTGCTGGGGTGATGCTCCCACGCATGCCTCACGTCCCCATACGAGAGCAATAACACACAAGGGGGTTACGGGGAGCAAGGGAATTGGCACAGCCTGATTTCACTAAATGGTGTCAGCAGAAGCTCCACGGCCCTGGGAGCAGGGTGGTTGGAGAGCTCTCCCATGGAAGTCCTCACACTGAGGGCAGCTCAGCTGGTGCCTGGTAACTTAAACCACAGCAATTTGGCTGTGGGTGTGAGCCAGGCACTGGGGAGCCCAAGTCCTACTGAGCTTCAGTGAAGATTGTGCTGCTGAGAACAGGACTTGGAGTCACTGTGGCTCTCCCGAATGCTACCTCTGTTTTAAACTGTGATTTGCTCTGCAGCCATTAGAGGCCACGAGGCGTTTTGGCTTCCTACCCTGCACACAGCAGGATAGATTGCTAGAAGCCCCGATTGTACCAATGCAATTCATCTTGGTGCTGAGCCAGAATGCGACTCACCCATGCACAGGATGCTTCCACCCTCATGCTGGGGTTCTGGCTACAGAAAACGGTGAACAGGTGAAATCCTTCGTTGCAGAGAAGCTCCAGTGAGTGCAGTGCCAGGGCTCAGAAGTACAAGACTGCCCTGAAAGCATCTCAAGGAGGGGGCGGGGGTGGGTGGGGGTGGTGGTGTGGGGTGGAGAAGAGAGAGAGATATCTCCTTTATTTTCTTTTCCAGATAAAAAAGGAATGGGAAGGGAGGTAAGAAACAGTCTTCATCCTGCTTCTAAAAGCCAGAAGACTGTCACTAAAAGCATGACAGCGGTCACACACTTCATGTGCCAGCCGCAGGCAGGAAGGACAAAATGTCAGTGCAGTGGATATTAGGCAGGTTAAGTTTGATCTCACTTTCCCCTAGTGCAGACATGGCTGCTCAACGCTGCCCAGCCAAAGCTCGAGGAATCAAGGACTAACTGTATTGCACACCATGCTGAGCAAGAGAGAAAAGGAAAATAAACCAAGGTAGACAGAGCAACTCACATGCGGGACAGACACATCTGGCTCCAAATCTCCTAGTAGTGTAAACTGATGTAACTTTGCTGACTATCACCAGGAGAGAATGTGGCCCAACATATGGGAATGAAATGTTGTCTGAATAACTCAAATTTCCTTGCTGTGATGAAATCTACCTGTTTTCCCACCTCTCCCCACTCATCAGCAAATAACTCATCAACACTAATGCAAAATGAAAAGGCCACAAGTATCAAGTGCATATTGGCTTCTGATGATAGGTAGTGATTTTCGACACTCCTGCCTTTAGTACTCCTGTAATAATTAATAATAAACAGAAATTAACTTTAGTCATTAGATGTATGGAATATTTAACATAAGTTTTGGTCAAGATTTCACTCCAGAAATCTTTGTTTTCAGAACTGATGAATCAACCCCAGTTCCCACGTGGGTCACCAGCTGCACAGGCTGCTCAGACAGTATCAAGCTCTGGCTGCTGTTTTTAAATTACCCCAACTGGACTATAGGTACAACATGGGGATATGGAGGTCAATTACTAAATCAATACATCAATCAAAGTAACATAAACATGGAAGGAGAATGAGCATTGCACTTGTTAACAGACTGGGGGCATGATCCCACTCTCATTTTAAGCAGCGGTAAAATCTCCCTGGGGTTGCCTGGAAAAACAATTAATCCTTTTCCGATAGTCTTGTCAAGAGGAACTGGGAATCTATTACACAGCCCTGGGTGGCCTATTTACATAGGGTCAAGTACAAAGAGGACTAAAGTGCCCCTCACAAACCTGTAAAGGCCAATTAAGGGGGGGCGGAAAAATCACAGGAAAATACTTCAAAGGAGCTTTTTTGTTGTCTTGGTCATATTTCGATTCTTTTAATTTTAAGGTTCCTGAAAAGACACAGCAGGTCAGAAAGTTCAAAGCTGGAAGGACGAGTAATACCTACAGCCCTGAACAGCTTGGGGACTCAAGAGATTTGTTACCCCCATAGCGGTGCTGGGACCTCCCAGTTAGATGGACTGGCCCCCTCCACCGGGGGCTGCACAGCAAGAGCTGGTCCCATCATCCAGTGATCATTCCCAGGTTCTCAAGGGAATCCTTGGGCCTTCCCCTAAGGCTGGATTTTAACAGACTTCACCAAAACTCCTGTGAGGGGCTATAATCGCACTGTTTAACTGTGGCAGAGCTGAGAAGGGAGCCCAGGCCACAGGAATCACTCCTTCCCAAGCACCGAGGAGCGAGCAGAAAAAGAAGAGCAGGAAGACAAAGTCAGCACAGTGAAAGCTCCTTCGCTTTTCTTCGCATTCCTGGCAGGAAAGAGGAGGCTGAGTCACACCTGGCAGTACAATAGGCTGGGTTAGGAGCTTTTCTTATGAGGCACATCTGAACCCGCACACTGCGGACTTAAACACGAAACTAATTTCAGCCTATTGGAAAGGGAAAGGTAAAAGACCTCGGGATGAATTTAGCCTTGGCTGGAGACGGCTTTAGCTTTCTTTCATGGTGAATTATTCAGAAGCACGGGACTACTACTTTGGGGAAGAGGAGCGCTTCAGAAAAAGGTGTGATCAGTCTGCAGAAGAGAATAAAATCGCCGGGGAAAGCTATTTGTTGTTTGAGCATTAGGAGGCAAAGAGTAGGAGACAGCATGTTACAGAGATGGATACGCAAGCTCAGGCAAAAGAGGTAAGGCTGCAATCTGTGGTGGAGCATAGCCTCGCCACTTCACCACAGTGTATGTTCATGGCAAAAATGGGCCAGATGAGAGATCACTTGAAACTGCAGACCTCCTTCCCTGCTGGGAAACGACAGGCTCCGGTGTCCTGCTTTTGCAGCAGAGGCTTTGGAGCCAACCAGGAAATGCAAGATGAAAGCATGTCTAAAAAACAAAGGAAAAATGTGTACACAGATCCAGCAAAGAGCTTCACAGAGAGATTTATACATCGGCCTCACTCTGACAGCAAAAGCTCAATCAAACTGTGCAAGAGGATTTATGGAGCCTGCCAACTCTGAAGAGGTGCCAAGGAGAATGATTTATTGGCATATTTGAAGGCATTTTTAATATCTATCTGCCTTTGTTAGCATGCTCCTCAGCTCCGAGGATAAAGCAATGAGCTCATCTAGTTCCCTCTTTGATTTCAGTCGGTCCACCATTGTATTGTTCCTTTTCCTTTTAATCTTTGTCTAAAAAAAATACTCCTGGCATCTGGTTCATTCAGAAACAAGTTCATTCTGGCTATTCCAGCACTGCATGTGAAACAGATTATCTGCCTTTTTCTGCCTGTTGGAGAGAGAGAACCTGGCTCAGATCTGTAGGATGCAAGTATGAAGGAGAGATACACGCCTCATGCACAGGGACGTAAACGTAGCCTCATTTCACACCTCGTAAGTGTTCAGGAGAGGACTGGAAAGCACAAACACAGGGGTTTGGTCTGGCTCACACAGTGGTCAAACTGACTGCCCAGGACTCGGGGAAAAGGTGAGGCACGAAGGCAGGAGGAAGCACATACGTATTGTGCTTGGATGTGCCAAGCAAAGCACAGCCCAGGTATTGAGTCATGCGCTGCCTGCTGCAGCATGCAGGGAGGATGCAGACACCCACCGTGGTATGTGAGCTGATGACAGCCCGTTCTGACCTCCCAGTACCCAGGGGTGTTGGGCCCCAAGCGAGTGCAGCGTATGAAGAGAATAAACTCCTCCAAAGCTCAGAAGACCTCACCCTCTGTGCTGACGTTAAGGGTGAGCAGCTGCGGCAAGTCAGCAGCTTGGACCATCCACATCTCTCCTGAACTTAGACATCCTTGTCAGCAGCCCAAAACCTGCCTTTCCCCTCCACTCCTCTGTCACAGCAGACCGCTCGCTTTGACTACGTTAAAAAATCTGCCTCTTTCTGCTGTAAAAACCCTGGCTCTCTGCGTCCTCTACTCATAACGGCATTTTCAAGTTGCTTTCAGCGGTGGCACCAGCCTGATTCAGCACAGAGCCCTCACCACCTGGAAAGCCTTTCCAAAGATAAGCTGCAGCACGCACAGGAGGGTTCCTGACGGAGGGTTTGGCAGTCACGGTGGTAAGGGCATGCAGCACCGCCAGAGTCAGCCAGGGCTCTGCTGGAGCTATCACCCTGCACCCAGCCAGACTGGGCTGCCCCATGCTCTGACCAGGCAAGAAATAATCCCCCCAAACCCTGTGCTCCCCAGGGAGCCCTGGATGTAACTAACACACACACACTCTAATCAATTTTATCTCACATTAGGAGCCATCACTTAGAATTCCTGAGAAACAGTGGGAAAGACTGATCATGTTCACCAGAAGGAGGGGCAGAGGAGGGTACCCTTCAACTTTACTTTTTTTTCTCATCTAGTATCATCTGCAAATTTAGGGAAGAAGAAACCATAACATACACACACACGCATTTTCCTAACTGCTACTTATTTCTGTGTATGCATATGGATACAAAAAGCATTTCTACAACTCACCACCACCATTCCCTAACCTAACCTCTTGTTTTAAGGTAGAATTTGGCCACATTTTGAAATAATATCCACAGGCTTCCCTCCAGCAACTCCAGAAAAACTGCTGGTGGAGCAATACACTATAATTATCGTACCTCGTGGGGAAGTCTCTTGTGTGTGATGGTTACTGGAGTGACTGAGGGACCTCAGGCAGCCTCCTATTCACTCCTCTGGGCAGCAAAGGAATGACAAACTTCTGTAGAAAGTTTTGAGTGGCTTTTTTAAATAACAAGATGAAAACTGGCTGAGCTGTTGGGGAAGGGCCCCCATACCTCTCTCCCGCTGAAGCGCTGTCTGCACTGCAACATTCCTGAGCCCCCTTCTTGCTCTCCAGAAAAGCGCATGTGTGCTGCCTCCCAGCAAAGGGGTCGGTTCCACCGCCGGTGAGCCCTCAGCGTTGAACATTGCTGTGTATGCTTGCTGTACAAGCAAGGCAAAAAACCTAAGGAACTAACTAAAAAGTTCTAGTTTCTGGGTATCAGTTGTGACGTGGGCTGACAGGAATGGGAAAAGGCTTTTTCTTTCTAGAACAGGGTTTTTTTGACTTCTTGATTGAGCTTCAGGGCTGTCTGGAGGCAAAGGGGATTTAAACTGTGGCACATTTAACCATTCCCCCTCCAGCTGTTCCCGAGAACCACACAAACTCCCTACAGGCTGCTGGCAGAAGCTGGGAAGGAAATTCTCACTCCCTTACCTTGTGCTCCAACAACCAAAAATGAGTCCGTAGAACAGGCTGTCAGAGCAGGACCCAGCTCCTGCCGACCCAACAGAGCATCACTATTGCTGGGGCTGAGTCAGAAGCACTAATTCCCACTTGATGTTAACCAGACCTTAAGCAAGTCTGCAAGAGCGAAGTCTAAAGGAGGAAGAGGGGGTGGAGGGGGTTGAACATATTAAGACTTTAGTGGTGCTGTTGGGGTACAGATAGTGTCAGGGTATCCGGAGTGGGGGAAGTGAACTCAGTGACACAAAGCAGCAGAGTTCACTAAACCAAAGTACTGGCCTTCTGAGTTAGTATCACTTCCAGGCTATTGTTCTCGAGAAAAACAGATAAAAGTTTTTATTTGCATCCTCAGTACTGTATGGCTGGCGTCATTCTCCTCTGAAATACGGGTCACCAAAAGGGCTGTCAAGCACTGGAACAGGCTGCCCAGGGAGGTGGTTCAGTCACCACCCCTGGAAGTATTTAAACGAGATGTGTAGATGTGGTACTTGGGGACATGGTTTAGGGGTGGGCTTGGCAGTATTAGGGTAATGGTTGGGCTCGACAGTCTTAAAAGGTCTTTTCCCACCTACGTGAATCTGCGATTCTATGTTTGGCCTCAGCTGAGCTCCCTCATCTTTCAAGCCCTCTTGCTCCTCGCACTAATCCACCGGTACTTGAGATTCCTCCAAGCTGTCCCACCTACGCTGGGGAGAGCACAGGCTGCTAAAATCACAGCCAGTTTGCTCTGCACCTTCCTCTTTTCTTGCCTGGTATTTATTTGTCACACAAAAACCACCTGGAATGGGGCATAACCAGTTTTGCCCCATCTCTTATTTCCAGTAGTATTTTCTTCAAAATGCACGTTTTTAGCCAGCTGGAGAGAGAACAAGCTTTAGTCTCATTTGTGTCCCCAAAATATACAGCTACAGACAAGGCTGCCGAAGCCTTGCTTTTGGAAGGAGGAGTTCAGCTAGGCCAGAAGTGTTTCAGAGCTCACATTAAGACTGGAGGCTGGCACACAAACACTGAGACACCCTCGCTTCCGCAGACTCGGCTGTGACAGGAGTTCAGAAACCCAGGGTGCAGGAGGCACAGCAACGCTGACACTTCCCCAGGGAGATGCTTCTTTCTATCCCTGCTGTTACCTGGCTCTGAGAGTGAAAAGCTGCAATCGTTCATCCGAGTTTCCAAGCCTTTGGGCCAACCATTGCTGCTCCAGACCATCAGTCCATGGAGCGACGCAACAGGCTTAGCCCTTTTCTCCTCATCTGAAACCAGGCTTGGAAAGGAAAATCCCTGCAGCTTTCCCTGTGAATTTGCTTCCCATTACGCCATTGACTTTTGAGACCCGATTTTCACTGTGTGCCTTCATTCTCCCCTCCAGCGAAGCCTGACTGTGAGCAAGACAGTGTGACCGAATCACATTTGAGAAAGTCATACATGCAGTGAGCGAAACATGCTGCCAAAATACCACCCGCTTATGGGAAACAAGAGGATTGTATTTCGCTTTGCAGTTCACTCAGCTGAGGCCCAAAGCCTCTGCCTGCCAGGAAAGCCATCCTCTTTGCTCAAGCCCTTTTTGCTAGCAACAATTTATAAACTCAGAACATCAACATGCTGTAACAAAGCAATCTCCGGCTGCACTCCCACTGTAAAAGATACGGTGCAGCAGTCTCTGGCCTATGCGTGCTCACAAAGTTTCCCTTTCACAGTCTCTTCATCACCACACACACTGGTGACTACTCTGTCAGCTGATGGCGAAGAATATTTGAAAGACTTTCTTTTACAGACACAAACAATACCTCCACTGGCATAAACTCCTTGAGAATGCATTCAGGTTGGGCTATGGAGAAATCTTTTTTTGTGGAATCAAAATCAAAGCAAAACTTATGTTTTGAATGAGCTGAAGTGGTCTGAATCCATTCAGCAGTAATTCTCCTTTTCTGCACTTTTTTTACTCTCACGAGAACATCCTTGCCCAGTTTGACTTGCTCACACAAGCAGGGGAGACAGTTTGAGTCCTCTCTGCCTGACTTGAACCATCAATACCTAAATTGCCCAGTGACACAGACAGGCCAGGGTACCTGAGTGAGGTTTTCTACTTCCCTTCTCTGGGAGTACTGACTCCAGCAAAATCCTGGTGATTTACACTGATTCAGCTCTGCCCTACTCTTTTCCCAGCTCTTGAGGAAAAATATTAAGGAGAAAAAAAACCAAACCAGCAACAAGCCCAAACATTAAAAAGTGAAATAAATAAAACCTTCTTTTTCTAGAGCACAAGTATTTCTACTTTCAGTTCTAAACAATGTCCCAGGCCATCATGGTTGGGTTTGTTTTCCTTGGTAGCAGTGCTCAAAAAGACACCAGGAATACCCAGTGACCTAAATGAGGTCCTAAGGATGTATTTGGGTTATTACCAGGAAGCTGCAAAGATGAACTGGATGCAACCTTCAGAAATCAGGTGGTTTCTGATGGGGGGAAATTGGTAAAGCACGATTATGGTAAACAAAAGCAAAACAAAATAACAGCATCTGTGAAATGGGTCCTAAAACCTATTATCCTTGTTTACAATGAAGCTCTTCATGAAAGCAAACAGATCAAGTGCTTTCTAAACCTAGACATATCCATTTAGCATCCCTAAACACCTACACCTAATTGCATCTTCCTGGCAGAAGAATTTCATTTTTGCTTCAGAGGTTTGTACCACTCAAGACTAAGCAAATTCTCACTAGTCCTGTTCAAGGTTAGAGGCCAGAACTTTTAGTGAGGGGATAATCCATTTATTAAGGCTATTAAGGCCTTAGCCCACAATACAAGAGACCTCAGGTTTAATTCCCTGGTCTTCCATAGGCTTCCCATGCCATGTAATTACTTACAATCATTTATGCTACTGCAGTAGTTGAGTGCTCTGATTTTCCAGAGCTCTTAATGTCATGGGTTAGAAAGCACTGTCACAGCTGTAAATCAGGGAGCTCAAGTTCACACCTTGTTGGAGGTAAACACAGTAGCAGTTAGAAGAGATGCTCACATAGTAATAATTCTGTATCTAAGAGAACTCATATTAGCATCAGAAGTCTGTGAGAAAAAAGTATCTACATATTTAGCAGCTAGAAAATCTACCATCTTCCTTCATAAAAAAGCCACAAGGGAACAAAAAAGCCAGGTTCACCACTCTGTGTCACACCTAAAAACATTGATCAAACTTTATCAGTATACTGCAAACGTAATACCTCAGTAGTGATCACATTTGTCATCATCCAAAAGAAATCAAAGTGCGTGGGGTGTTTACATTTAAATGTAGAACCCCAGACAATCTCATGACAGGATGTTTCCTTCCCGTTAAAGCCAACATGCTCTGATGCCTCTAAAAGCTCAGCATAAGAAAGAGAGAAGGAAATGAGGAGCTCTTCTAGCAAGCAGCTCTTGATGCCAAAGGCAGCCACTGTGAAGTTGCAGAAATTCAGGCTCTAGCCAACTAGCATCAGTGGTGTAAAATCAGATGCAAAAGTCACCTCCAGGCAGCAGGCACCCAGGGAACAGAAACACTGAAGAACTGAAGGTCCATTAAAAATTCCAATTGCAAATTCTCACTAGTCAAATCACAAGGCTTCTGGTTAATGCCCTAAACTTCAGCCTTTTTCCAAAAGCAGATATAGCGTAGCGCTTCTCTCAAGTAATAAGGGTGTTTCAGGGAGGCAGTTCTGCTTTACTGTGGGTTTCACCAGCAACACATGATACAGCAGACAAGCGGAGTGGCTGGAGAGGAAACCTTTTTCAGGCAAGTAGCCAGCAACTGTTAGGTTGACTGTGCAGTTTTGGAGACACTCAGCTGACCTCTCTTTAAATTCTTAGCTCCCTCCTCGATTCTGGCCCTTTCTCCAGTGCCTCCCATCATGCTGCCTGCCTGTTAATCACAGAAGGGACCCACTGTTGAAAGTCGGGCTCTGAACGTGAGCTACAGCAGCCTGGGGTGACTGCGGCTTGTGCTGGCTGTTTCTACGAGGTTCCTATCAGAATTAAGAAAATAAGGGTTTCATCAAGAGGCTAAACCACAAATCATATTTTATTATACCCTGAAGCTTCTGCTATGATGCGCATCTATCTGACCACATGTTACCTCTAAGATACCTATAACAAATCCACTGCTATTACTTGTCACCGCAGAAGAGGAACTGGCTCAGGCATTCAAGAGTCCCAATCCAACATGAACGCTGCTCCAGAAGCTGCAATGGGTCTGAACTTTATTTTTTTCTTTTAAATATGTTGCAGGTTATTTCCAAAACCCAAGAGGGCCTTCAGCATGGCAAACTATCACTCCTGAGTTCAACCTGTGATTTCAGAGCACAACCCCTTGCACTTCTTCAAGAAGTGGATTTTATTCTCGGTTGATTTCTGTGGAATTTATTACATGCATTTTCAGCTACAGAAAGTAGTTGCTCAGTTCATATACAACAGAAACCTTTCAGTAGAAAACTCCCAGATTCTTGCTACTGAATATCTGATGGAAACAAACTCTCCTTCCTTTAAATGGTCCCATCATTCATCACCCCATTTCTCTGGGTCAGTGCTCCACAAGTTACTCCGAATTACTACCTTACCCAGCTACTTCTTAGACCCTCTATTACCAATATTTAGTAGTACCCAGTCTTAAACGCATCTTTGTTCACAGTGCTTTTGCAAGGAAAGGGAATACTCTGACCCTTCTCCCTCCACAGGGAGCTTAGAGATATTAAGTGATTTGATCAGGGAGGCAGGAAGAAGTCAGTAGCAGAACAGCCCAGTCAGGTCTCCTGATTTGTAGGTTAATACCCTTGTCATTTAATCACCTTTTGATTCATTACAGTAAAGGCAGGCAGTTCCAGTGAACTAGGCACTGTTTGTACATGCACAACCTGAAATCTTAAAAAGCTTCAGTCCCGTGTCACAGGCAAAGATGTGAGGCACATCGATAAGAGAGCTCCTGGTAGAACTAGGACTAAGTGCAACCAGCAACAGCTCTCCTCAAACTGTTTGCTGTACAGCCCCACTTTTTTTCTCCCAAACATGCAAAAATCAAAAACCTGTCTTCATATGCAGGCAGACAGCAATCCCTGGGGATGGATGACATTACCAACAGTCAGCACAAAGGATTATCATGAAGACTTCACTTCTTTGCAACTCCAGTCGCATGGAAATCATATGGTCACTACTGATTAAATACTGTGTGTACCTGCTGCTTCTGTTCTGGAAGATGACCATATGTTGTAAATCATTAAGTCAGCAGGGGAATGCCCAGACACACAGACACGCACACGCTTTGCTTGCCAAGTTGGCTGCTGAACCGTATAAAGGACATAACTATGCAAATACACTTAAGTGTGTCAGGGCTTTATTTGTTTGGGTTTTTTATTTACCCTTCAGTCCAAGATAAGAAAAGGGTCAGGGTCATGATAACCACAATTTCTAAGTACCCACACTCCAACTCTGTATTCTTTTGCTGGATTCAGGCTGAAGAAAGCCAGGACAGAAAGCACACAAATAGTCAAAGGAACTCACTGCTTTGAGGATTGCCACTGCATCCTGCTGGAGCCATGTCGGATAGACAACTTCATCATTCAGAATGGCCTCGAAGAGGTCATCCTCATTCTCTGCCTCAAAGGGCGCATGGCCACACAGCATCTCGTACAGCAGCACACCCATGGCCCACCAGTCCACGTCAGGGCCATACAGCATCTCCTGCAGGATCTGAAGGAGGGATGGGAAAGAAATATCAACCCCGAAGCTTCTTAAACTGAGCAGGGGAGGAAAAAGTATTTGGAAATACTACCACAGAAGTTCTCACTATGCCCTAACAGTGTGCTCTGCTAGGCCGGCTGTATGTCCAGGAACATACAGGTGATCTCAAGCTGGGAACCCCGAGAGCAGCACAAAAGTACATCAGATACATTAAGTAAGGGTTGAACTAGCTTAACTGCTCACAGGGTCACCTGGGAAACGATGCTAGGGCTTAGCAGGAAGAGAAGAGGCACTCCAGCAAAACTGTCTGAGCCTCAGAAGCAGCAGAGCAGCCATGTGTGTGGGTTGACATCACCTCTTCCTTGCGCCTGGGAAGAAAATGCTTACCTGGCTGTAACAGCAAGGCTTTCAGCTGGAGAGGGGAAGAAGTGTGAGTGTGTGAGAAAGGGACAAACACCAACCACAGACAAAAATTCAATTGTGTTGAAGAAGAATCCGAAACCCTGTCAGAACATCTAGCAGCATCTGGAGGGCAGCTGTTAGTTAAAGAGGTGTTTATTAATTTTGTAGTGAGATTGGGGAATGACAGGCAACGGGAGAGGAGAGAAAAAGGAACTGGGAAATACGGGCGAATTCAATCTCCTTTCAAATCAGACTGGGCCATTATCTGCATGTGTGTCTCAAGATTTTTGCAGCTGTACCTCGATTTTTCACCTCACATTTCCTAAAGAAAAATACAGGCTTATCTCAGTGCCTACAGCAGCCTGAAGTTTCCTCGTGCTTTGCTTGCACAAGGGACTGATAACACAAGCATACATCTAGGAGGAAATCTTGCACCTGGCACTCAAAGTGTAGCTGATGACACCAGAAAGTACACTTGCTGTTCCAAAGCTAACCTAAGCTTTTCATATTGTAACCAAGTTTTCCTGGCCAAAGCCAGGTTTCCTATACCTCTGGAGCGATGTAGTCCGGTGTACCGCAGAAGGTGGCTGTGGTAATGCCATTGTGAATGCCCTCTTTGCACATTCCGAAGTCTGCCAGCTTGCAGTGACCCTCATGATCCAGCAGCACGTTATCCAGCTTCAAGTCCCTGCAACAAGAAGCGTTCATCAAGTCACTACATGCTTGGAGCAGCCCCAGCACAAATGGAGGCAGCATCCGAGGCCTCAGAAGCTTAACCTGTAAACTGGACAAGCTTTACATCATTGTAAAAAACCCCAAAAAACCACAGAAGTCATGCAGGAGGGGTTTTCTTTTGCTTTGTCTCTTACAAAAGGGAGGGAGGAACAAACGTCCTGCTGAACTGCAGTTAATATGGGCAGGTGCTATACAAGTTCGCCCACATGGCTTTCCAAACACACCGCAAGCCTGGCTGGCAGAGCTCCTGCTCATTTAGCTCTGGGACTCACTAGAGCAGAGGTTGCCAGAGCTGTCAAATTGCGTAACGATGTTATGATGCAGCAAAACGCACCGTATAGGACATGCTCTGATTCAGCAAAGCGCCACGCTGGGAGCGCACAGCTGAAGCTGGGGAGGCGTGCAAGGTCTCTTCAGAGGGGCAGCAGGTCCCCTCTCCTCCTGAGGTGGGGGGTTAAGTGCCAGGCTTCCCTGTATCAGGGCAAACCTGACTGACAGACCCCACCTGGAGCGTTATCCAAGCTGTAAAGAAAAGAAATTCCCTGCTGACACCACACCACACGGGCAGGGGGCATCTCTGGCCAGCAGGGGATACCTCCATCATAACGCAAAGTGTTGAAGAGTCCCCCCAGATATATTGATTCCAGCAGGACTGCACTAATGCAAGAAATGAACACCCCCCCCCGTAGTGCTTATCAGGGTGGGGACCTCCTTGTCACTGTCACAAGAGACCTGCAGCCCAGCAAGCTGCAGAAAGGCACATTTTCCAATACGTCACCTCTAACAGCCTGGGAGCTCCTCATCAAAAGCAGAGCTGCCGAAATGAGAGTGCCCTAACAAAGCTTATCAGCCTGCCTGACCTTGAGATTGCCTGAGGGAATAGCCCACGGTCAGAAGCACTGTCAGGAACATGACCAGAAAGCACGGGGTCATCTGCAGACTTAGGCAGTGCCTTCCTAAAAATACACAACAGCTCTCTTCAGCTGCCAGACAAGCTCTAGGCACCGTCACAGACAGAGGAAAGGAGCTCTGACGGGAGCTCTGTGCAGTACAAACAGGTCACACAGGTGATTTTTTTAACTGTCTCAGGTATTGGCCCAAGAGCTGCACAGAGCCCTCACAGCAGCTCCAAGGCAGGGAAGTGTGACCATCACCAGTTTTCTGAGATGGAGGACATCTTACAAGCCTGCACAAAGCCACTGTCAGTCATTCTGATGCCCAGATAAGGATCAAATAACTAAATATACTTGACGGTCTCAGGGTCCCTCCTTGAAATCCCTGCTGGAACTTGATCCGTTTTGCCCAGTGATTGGACATGTATTTCCCCAGGAAGGGGGAGCAATGGGGAGGGTGGTAACACGGGTGATGACACCTACATATCAGTATGAAAATGTATGGGTGAGCTGAAATCTGAATCCAGCTCGATCCTGTTCATCCTCCATCTATGATCTTGAAGTGAAAATTAGGGGGTCAATTGCTCTGTTGTGCATTGGCATTTCTACAGTCAGCACCACCACCAGCACCCTCTCTGGCGCTTGAGACAGCTCTCCCTCAACCTCAGTGTTGCAGTGGAAAGATCAATGACGCATTGTGCTAGACAATCAGAGCCATATTCCGTCCCAAAGAGATAAGAAGAAGTATTAATAGCCTCACTTGAACAGATGGGAAAGCGAAGGGTAGAGGTTAAGAAATTTGCCCATGTCTCCCAGAGCCAAGACTGAACACCAGCTTCCTGAATTCCAGCTCCAGATCTTTATCGCAAGATCATACATCCTCTCCCTTCAACACGGCACGGCAACACAAGTCAGCAAGCCCCCTGCAATGACGCTGCCCTTCCCAGCAGGCCCACCAGCTACCTGGTGGCCAGTGAAATCTGGATGCTGAGGACAATGCCCATGACTGTCTTATGCTGCAGTGTTTGCTCTGGGTGGGACGCTCAGCAGAAGACACTCATTTTTCCCCTTCTGAGAATCAGAAATGGCTGCTAAGACATGTGGGCAAAGGCTTGTCCTGGAAAGACTTTAGGCGAGCACAGTGAGAGGTATTGTACGTGCCCGCCCATGACAGTACACCTTCAGCAGCAGTTTACAGCCAAAGCTCCTGTTGCTCTTCCCTGTGGTTCCTGGCAGCACAGGGAAGCCCTCCAAGCATGAAGGCAGGCCTTGTTTCCAAGAATCTGTAATGATGTGGTTGAAACGTTCAGTTTATTCTTGGTTCAGTTTTAAATGCAGCAAACACCTCTTTGGTCCTGGGCGGCCCTGGCTGTTGGGGGCTGCCCCTGAAGTTGCAACTGGAAGGGGAATTTTGGTGAACTTGCTTGGAGATCCCCTATGCAAACCTCCCCCAATCCCTGAAACATCTGCCATGTCCTGGCATGCTTTGGGAAGATCTCAAAATACACTTTCCTTATATCCGAGCTAGCAGAACCCCAGTCGCATACATTGGGTGAGCAGGTGACAGTCCCTCACGGAGAGCCTGAGGAACACTGGGAGGACACAGCCACGAGGCAGGGCCAGCTCGGCAGACCCGAAGCCAGGCTCCGCCACTTCCCAGCCCCTGCCCCGCAGGCCGTGCTGCAGAAAGCCCCAGGTCCCTGCTAGCTGTGTAACGCACCGCGCTCGCTACAGCACCAAGATGGCAGGAGCTTCAGCAGGTGCAAGAGCCCTGCGCTTGCTGCGTCCTCCCAGAGAGCCTCTACAGATGTAATCGTCATTAAATTTAAACTGTTCGCCTCTCGCTGGGTGAGTACAGTTTTAACCACACAAAGCAAACCTCCACCACTTTGGATTCTCTACATTGCATGTTAAACCCGTTAAGAGCGCCTGTTGTCTCCTCCTGCAGTTGGGATACTGGCTTCTCCTGACTTCTGTGCAGCAACGCAAAATCCCAAACTTGCGTTTTCTATTTTCACATAATCTGTAACGTGACATGAAAGTGCTCGTGCTTGCTCAGGCGCTCTGGCTACAGGCAGATTGTTTTAGAAGAGGACATCCCACGACCAAAGAAGACTTCTCAATGCTCTTCACTTGGCATGGCCACAGAAGATGTCCCCACACACCCCTCTTGAGCAGGTCTCAGGGACCAGCGGTGCCAGGCTCAGCCACGTGGCTCCTCTAGAGCCTGCTCTCTCCGGCTCCCCCATAAGATAATCCTCAGGAAAGTTGTGGTTTGGTCTCATGTTTGAGCATTTATCTCAAGCGATCCCAGAAGTTGCAAGCTCTGTGCTCCCTGCCCAACGTTGACAGGTCTCCCCATGCATCACACACCGTGAACCAGCACAGCCACATGAGAGGAAAAACACTGACAGGTTTCTGAGATTTACAAGGAGCTCTTCATCTTCGCAGCAAGGATTCTGGGAAGCTGATGAAACTGGAAGTCATCCAGCTCAGAGAGCCCAAATCTACCTCATTTCCTTAATACTTGCATTTTCCATTCAATATTTTTAGCATTTCGATGAAGCAATAATGGTGGAGAGGTTTTCTGAGGCTGCGTTTCTAAGGTCCGGCTGAGGTTCTGCTTTTCACTGGCAAACCTCCACTGGAAAACAGGCTTCATCCTGACTCAGAAAAGCAGCCTTTGTCCTCACAGGCAGTTATGGCACATCGGCCTAACGGCTTTGCTTTAGTCTAGACCCAGAAGAAATGACAAAATGAACTGCTTCAGCGTCACTTGCTGGAAGACGTGTTCTGTACACATCTGCTGCTTGAGTTTACCATGCATAAAAAACTCCAAAATTACAATTGCAGATGACCCAGTCGTTTTCTGAAGAATCCGTCAAATGCAATTTCCCTACACCAGGGAGTTTTGCCAGTGAATAGGTGCTACACACATTACCTGCCACTCGCTCTATTCCGATCATCTCACTCATGATGTAGAAACTATATTAGAAAGGATAAAGTTTTGGGTTGTTTTTTTTTTTCTTTTGGTTTTACCACCCTGTGTTGTAAGGGCTGTACATGTAGTAAGGATCTTCTTTGCAGGAGCAGGGGTGGCAGAAACTGGCTTACTGCCTCAGTTTAAGGTTCTCCCAGGTTTGGAAATCCCAAAGGTCCAGTTTAAAGCTCATAAAAGCCTGATGTTCCCATCTCAATGCAAATCATTTAGTTATGAAAGATGAAGGTACAGAGCAGTGAGAGCTAGCCACAAATGTAGGTGTGACTAATGTAAAACTCCAGCCAAATGTTTTTAAAAAATACACAATTAAAAATAAAATCCCCAAACCTGGAATTAGTTAAATGAGTAATTTTGGAGTTTCTGAAAGGGGAAAATTTTGCTTTTTCAAGTCTTCAGCATGCAAGGCCATTTAGACACTCCTTGGAAGCACTTTTGGGTGAACAAATGTGCATCCAAACTCCACCTGCAAGCAGGGAGCAGATTTTGATTTTTCTCCACCTCTTCTGCTGAAGTAATTTTACTTCATAGAAATGCTGAAACCTCCATCATGATGGAGAAAAATGTGTTTCTGTTGCCCGCTCTGGTAGCCAAAGCAATACATGTTTCCAACTCCTGCTCCAGTGAATTTGTAATTATTTTTTGCAAAATGAAGCAGCTTTAACAGAGGAGAACGGAAGACTTACAACCTGTAGAATAGCACAGCTGGTAAAACACTTACCAAAGAAGCAGGATTTTTCAAGTTGGAGGCCTTGTTCCAAGTACAGTGAACAACACATGTAAACCAATATTTTGATTAAATAAGGAGAACAGATGGAGGTCTCAGTTTTATGTAAAGCCCGAAATACTCATGTGAAGCTAATATAGTTTCCCATTTTCCTTTGTATTCATTAATAACACCCAAACCAAAATATTTTATTTTGCTTTGAAACCAATACTCTCAAGTTGCAAAAAATACTGTGCTTTAAAAAAGCCCTAACAATTATTTTGGGACCACAAAATCTGAAACAACTATCTTTCTTTCCACACTGAATTTTGGAGATTCAGTTACCAAACTCAAAGCAGATAATTATTTTCTCAGTTCCATTTCCACCAGCTTTGGACTAGGGACCTCCATGTTTTGTTCCAAAGATTTCATACCACTTTGGGAATTAAGGCTATTTCCAATCCTGTGCGCCTTGGATTATAGAAAACTCACTTAAAAATTCCTTCACAGAAAATGGATCACATCTCCCACATTTTTTCTAAATAACAACCAAACATTATTTTTATGGTTAAGTAAGTTTTTATAACCAGAAACTCATATTCTCACAGCATCAAGGAAGAGTTAAGCAATTTTCCTAAGGAGTCGTAACGCTGCGTGTCAGCAGGCAGCAGTAAACAGGGGCTAAAGAAGGCACCTGCAGTATATTCCATCAGAGGCAGGACATAAAAAACCAGGCAAAGCTGCTGCTATTTGCTTAGTTGCTACCACATCTTTTGGGTAGGGGGAAATACTGAAATCAGAAATGAAAATCTAGGTTACTGGCCTTTGAAAAAGCAGAGATCAGAAAAAGATTAAACCACACTGAGGTGGAGAAAACAATTTGAAATCCTGAGTTTTGCTGCCAAATGAAAGGAAGAGCTCTTGCTCCCTTCCAGCCTCGGAGGCTTCCTCTGATTCGACTCCTGTCATACTTTAAAGGGGAAAACCAGCATAGCTGGAGCAACCCCACTGTGCTTAGAGAGGGCACCCTCTGGGGCACAGAAGCAAGCGAAGAACCAGAGGTAAAATTCAGCGCCGCCGTCACACGGCATACAACCAGTGCGTAGCCATTTACACACACCACCCCTTGGGGCTGACACGCTGAGATGGAAAGTGTTGCTTTACACACCCATAGCCTCACAGCACAATCCCTAAAATCCTATGGGATTTAGTCTGTGTGTTCTGTCCTTCCCAGTACGGCGTGCAGTAACATTGAAATACAGCCCAGGGACTGCAAGACATAACTTCAACTCTTTGTTTTCTTGAAAAACGTTCTCTTGCGTAAAGACAAGATTTCTTCCAGCTGCCAAACAACTTCTGAGGTGCAAGCCCAGCATGCAAGCAGACAGCCTGACTGCGGCAGGCGTACTGCAACTTGCAGTGCAATGTAATGGGACAGAAATGATGGAAGATCTCTCCAGACATTTGTAATTTGTAATTCATAATTAGCAGAAAGTAGGAATGAAACACAGCAAGGTGCCCTTCTGCGCTGTCCTAATAACCAGAAGCTGTTTTCAAAAGTTGACCATGCTTAAGTGTTCAGAGAACCATAAACACAGCCACAACGGCCCCACACTGAACTTTGCATTTCTCAGGAACAAAGCAAAAGCAGAAATGTGACACAAAGGTTCAAGGACCCAACTCAGACCCAGGATAAGTGGAAAGTGCGAGTCAAACCACTGAAAACTAACACTCCGTTGCTAGGCCATATCACAGAAGACAGCTGCCTGTCCTTGCTGGCTGCTTTGTACAGCCATGGGAGGCAGAGGAGGCTCATGGGGAAGATCAATCCCACAGGCATCTCAGCCTCCAGTTCTCCAGCCAGGAGCCCAGCACCATTCCTGGGGATTTTATGTCCTCATCCCACCACAAGACATCCTACAGACTCCACAGAGAGCTGTGGAAGTGGAACGTGGAATGTAAAATGTAACAGAGCTTCGTGGCTTTTCTCTCCTTTCCCTAACCCACCCACACTGGAATGCAGAGCACAAAGCCTTTGAAAAGCTCTGCAGCCCTGTGCTAGGATAAAGGCATGCTGGATTACGGCCACCCAGCCTCCAAAGCAGGCTCCACCTCTCTTGCAGACACCAGGATGGCACAGAGTGATGCAACATGGACTGGTGTCTGGGGTCAGATACAACACCAGAACGCATGGCTGAACTTCTCTCCAAACTCACACCAGAGCACACAGCCAAGGACTGTCCTGCAAGGCAAGGTCATTGCTGCTCAGATTTGTGCGAGACCAAGGGAGATCCTCATGCCCACCTGCATCTGTGCTTTTCAGTATGTCCAAAGGCACGCCGCGTCAGTCTTATGCACTCACAGAGATAAGTCTGATGAAGCTTTAAAATAAATTCTTGCTCTGTTGCTTGGGCTTCAGACTAAACTGATCAGCTGGCACTTGTATCCAGAAGCGCGCTGTTACACATCAATCTTAAAGTCAAGCAGCCTTCAAACACAAGGACAAGTTTCTGCAAGCCATCTGCCTGGGTTAAGGCAGCACCATGGATTTTTTGGTGGAGATAAGCTGGAACCCAGTGCTGCTGGCTCCTCATCGGTCTGACCCCTTCCTGCTGGTGGGTCTCTCTGGAAGCCAGTTCCCCAGACCACACCGGAGCACCGGTCCCCTCCCAGCACTCCCCCACTTCCCAGGCTGCTGCTCCAGAGATGAAGTGGCACCCAAGGTGTTGACTTTTCCTATGACAAAGGAGCTAGCATTACCCGGGATCCAACACCTCTCTGATGGCTTGAAGCACCAGCAGTCCCCCTCCCCTCCCCTCTGGGCACTTCAGAAAAGCGTCTGTGGAAGCTAAAACAATTACCGACATGATTTCATTGCTATTGAGATGAACGGGCATGATTCATCGTCCAGTTAAATTAGAGTGGTAAGTTAAAATACACAGCAGAGACTGAAAAAAAAACCCTTGGCATACCACAACAGATAATCATACAGCTTCCACTGCGTTAGTGGGTCTGATCCCGAGTGGTACAGATCCAGTGGGACCCCACGGGTGCCCCGAGTCCCTTCAGGGTCAGTCACACCTATAAGCTTCCCCTTTATTATATGCGGGGCAGCTGTAAGAGAGCTAATGATAGTTTCCAAAGGCAGCTTTACGAGGGCAAAAAGACACTCTTGTGAAATGGGGCAGCCAAGAGCCGGAGCCATTACTGCTGAAACATGGACGCGCTGGAGATTGCTGCGCTGAAGTAATCCCAAAGATGGTGCAATCCATATATATTTATATGTCTGCATTTGTGTACATACATTTTATATATATATATATCAATAAATATAATATATAATTTGCTGCATTTTCATGTGGGACTCTAGTCAGGAAAGAGGAGTTACACTTGAGGTATTTCCCTGAATCCCAGAGCAAATGTCCTCCCATTTACAGCAGGAATGGGAGAGGTGGACAGAAAAAGGCTTCGTGTCCAGCTCTTGGTATGCACGCCACGCGCTCCCTCTCCGGATGAGCCGCCAGCCCAGTCCTGTGATAGACTCCTCAGTCCCACTGGGCAGCGACACTGGAATTTGCTGGCCCTAAAACATCACTTGCTGAGTTGCTCCCAACAGAGCTCCTATTTTACCCTTGCCAGAAAAAGAGGGAAAGAAAAAAAAAAAACAACAACCAAAAAACCAAACCCCAACCACAACGCTTCTTTCTGCGAGTCCCATTGCCTTAAGTCTTCAGAGGAGGCATACAACAAACTCAAGACCCAAATGCACAAACAAGAATCAGCTATGGACTTATGACTGACAGTGCCAAGATTGGTTAAAAAGCATATGTTACTTTCACAAAAATAGACCAACACTGATTTGAAGCTTAATACAGAAATTAAAATGAAATCAGGCTTGTGCCCTCAGTCTCAACACTTCAAGATGGAGTGAAAGAGTTATTCCAGGTTAATGATCACCAACTGCCCACAGCCCATCACAGAGCTGCTCAAAGGCCCTGTCCCAGCTCCAAGCTGTCCTGGTAGGATCAGGGTAGGACTGTGCTGCTGAAAAGACTCTTCTTTCCACCGGCACAGACTGACAGGTCCCTATTTCACCAGTTCGTGCCACTAAGCCTACCCTGGGGGAATTAGTAGCTCACACCAAAGCGACTCTCCCACACCCTCACTGACAACCTCACAGGTGCCTTGAAATCCACCCTCCACACACTCAAGAGTCTTAGGAGGAATGTTTCACTCCAGGAAATATCAACAACAACAACAAAAAACCCAACACAAAAAAAAGCTGGCCCTATCCGTCATGATCATAGGTGCAGACTGCCTCTGGCAATGGCTTGGGCAGCAAACAAACCTGTGCTAGTCTGGTAATGCGGCAGGGCTTTGTGGGGAAGACACTCCTGCATTGAACCTGTATGTCTAGTCAGGCAAACTTCTCCATATTCAACTGATGTGGATAAAATTCACTTCACTTTGAGCCTGATCAGTGGAAAAAAGTCCTGTCAGGTTCAGTCGATTTTGGATCAGGCCCGTAGAAAAAAAAAAAAAAAAATTACTTAACCTTATTAAGGCTCTGAATTACAGATCCAGATTTTTAAAGCTAAGGCTATAGGTGCTAATCTCCCTTCTATAATGGAATGAACAAGGGTGAAGGCAGAAGTACTGTATTTTCAGATGGGATTTTTAAAAGCACTTTGCATTGGCCCATAGAATTCCACTGCCAAATTGACGATTAACTTTTGAAGGAGCAACACTGGGCCAGCATGGATGTTTTTGAAAATCTCACCACCTGCACTGAATTTTTACGCACGCAGCAAAAGAGCAGGCTACATGCTAGTGACACACTGTGGGCGCAAAGCACACAGGCATGCTAGTACTGCGCAGGAGGGAACACTGCCTAGCCCCCTTTAGAATGAAGTTTAAATATATTTCCTAGGAGATGCTGTCTTGAGAGATGTTTCTTAAAAAACCTGAGACCATCACTGGTATCATTGATTCTCTCTTTTCTGTGACTCCAGAGAACCTGCGGGCAAAGTGCTTTCCTGACTGCTCTGATCTCCCTGTATTTCACCACAACAATCACTTAAATAACAGCAGTGAAGTCAGATGGAAGAGGTATTTGTAGGAGCCTAGCAAATGGGTCATTATCCCAAGATTTAGTTTCTTATTTCATGTGGATTACTGTTGCTTTTCACTCCTTACAGGTGATTCACCCAGGGCTGTGTGAAGCCCAAGTATCCTGGATAAGCAGGGCAGAGCCAGGTGAAATTCCTGGCTGGGCATGTCAAGCTCTCTGCAATCTCGCTCCCACTTCTGGGGACTCCTCCCAAGCTGTCTGCGTGCAGGAACCAGTGACATCGAGCTGCGCGCCAGGCCAACAGGGACAGACTAGATCCCACGTGTCACCCCAGCCAGATGCCGCACGGGCAGCAAGCAGACCCTGAAGTGCCCATGAACAATGCTGGCTGTTATTCTCCCCGCGTCGCATCAGGTACTTAACCCACAAGTCTTGTTGGTCAGGGCTCCAGCTAGGACAGGGAGACAGGTGTTTTCCCAAGGCAGTTCAGACCCTCTAAAATTCAACTCACCAGCTGGCAAGGCCATCTAAGTTCCCAAATTAGGTGCCTTAGCTGGCTGCCCGATTGCAAGCAACGCACAAGTAACTTAGAGAAGGAGTCAGGAGTTCAGCTGACACGGCTACCATGCCCAAAAAGCTGCCAACTCCCTTGTTCCTGTGACGTATGAAACAAATTAATCAGAAAATTAAAACAAGCACTGTCTCAACTGATCCCATCTAGAAAAACGATAGAAATGGGACCTGAATGAGTAAAGGCTGTCTTCACACAGCTCACCTCTTGAGTTTTCAGTGGATAAATCTGTCAAATCCTTGCACAAGTGTCTCTGCAACCCAGCTGGCATCTCCCCAGCGCAGTAGGGCACTTGGGCCTCTGCAACGTGTGACTGTGCAGGAGGACACCCATCAGTACTGTGTGTCTGTGTCTCTCTTTGTCTCCGGGAATATGCCTCCTGGCATGACTCAGCTTTCTGGTGCACCACACTAAAAGACTGCTTTCCAGACCATATATTACAGTCCTTCCCCTGATAAACAAGCCAGTCCCTCCACAGGCATCTACCGTCACATCCTTGCCACACAAAGAATCAGCACCCCTTTCTTTTCACCCCTCAATACACAGAGTATCAGCTCCAGGGGGGGAAATGGGAAGTTTGTGTAAGGGAAGCACAAGGGGTATTTTTAGGACAGGAATGGGAATAATGACTAACACTAGCATCCAGCAAGCTCCAGCTAAGATGGGAATTTGGGGATGTTACCCATGCGCAGCATGTGCCTTTCGGTTGGCTGACTCAGAGTCAATTCACGCTGTGACTCTGTGTGCTCACTCTTCTTTCCCGGACCAGGATGCCTTGCTTACGGGAAGGTACCTGTGACAACTGTTATTATCTCAGCCTTTTTCAGGCCAACACTACAGACTACAGGATTTTACTGTTTTAACTGGGGAAGGTCTGAAGCTGTCAGGTCCCTCTTGCTTACACAGGCCTTGACTATATGCTTGAGTGTCTTGGTTATAAATCCCTTTCTGCAGGAAGACGACACCACAAATCCTCACTGAAACTTATTTCTAATCTAGGGAGACAAGAAACAACAGGCAAACCAGACAGAAATCTTTGCTGAGAGGCGTGATGGCACCACACCAGATCAAAACTCAGAATTAAAGATTTTGTATCTAAACCTCTCGTGTTTACACAGGCCAGAATTGCACAACAATACCAATTTTCTATCACAATACAAGTTAGTCAACTTGAAGGAAAGATGTTTTTCAAAAAAGTCCTTGTCTGCTTGCTAAAGGTACACCCAGGTGGCATCTAACGCGCATTGGTTTTTAGCTCATGTTCTCATCAAAGTGTAGCACATTCTACCTCAAAGCTGTATTTTTATTTTGTGGCAGGAAAGCAGTTGTTAATGTTATTGACAATTCCAGTGGGTTCAATCATCAAGTACTTCAAACTCATCTATCTACACAGTTGAGTGCCGCTATGCTCAGGCTGGACTGCTGTTTTCAAATACTCTCCCCATGAATAAATCATTGATCAAGGACTAATGGAAGAACATAGAGGCTCAGGGAAAGCAGGATGACCCTTTACTGCCCTGAGAAAAAGGAACAAAAAGTGAATTATTTTAACAGGCTGAAATGCATCACCCACAAAAGATACATTAAAGCTAATGAATTCCTGGAACTGTTCTAGACAGGCTACCCAGACAAGGAGCAATAGATGACCCCTGTCCTCTCTGCACGTGTGTTTACGTGTCCCCAGCTTCTGTTCTCAAGCAGACTTCACAGTGCTTTACTTTACAAATGGTTTGCAAATCTCTTCATGATTTTGCATGAGAAATGATTTCACGGTAGGGTTAAGAGCAGAGAACGCTGTGTGTGGGATGGTGGTGTGGGTGCTGCAGCATACTTCGTGCCAGACTGTAACAGGAAAGCCACCACACCATGACATAGCAGCCACTTTCACATCAAGATCACATCCATGTGCATTGGGAATCAACTTTTAAACACAGTGCTACTTTCGCTTCACACCTCACATTGTCTGTGTGGTGACATGGGAAGCACCACAGTGATACAAATCCAAACCCAGCTTGCTTCCCCTAGAGTCAATTCCTTAATTTTGTACTATTGGTTTTGAATCTCTGCATTTCCATTGCACATGCCTGTGTCTCCACAGCCACGCCTGCTACCTGGAACTCAACCCTTGGGTGTTTGGTTCGCTGTCCCCAACTAAGTGCTCGCTGTCACTCCTGGCACTGCCAGCAACCCTCACCATGACTGGAATGACTCAAAACAGAAAACGCTCAACAAGATGACAACCCTTATCAACAGCCTTTCATTCCCCCAGAGCAAGCAAAGCATTCTCCCAGAGGGGCTCTGCCCAGACACGGAGCGGGTGCAGCTGACACCCAGTATGAAGTTTGGATGCAGGAGGCTCTGCCCCAGAGCTAATCCAAGTTTCAGGGATCAGGCAGAAACACTTCCCACCGTGCATCCCCAGACGAGCCTGTACGGCAGATTTCTTCACCAAGTGCTTCACCACTCCAGCTCTGTACCTCGAGATGAAGCACTCCACAGCCCGACGGCTCTGGTGCCCACATGGCACCTTCACAGCACTGACGTCAGAGCTCCAGCACTAGTGACGCGTTACTCAAAGACGCGGTGACTTGCTGCTAAACCCAGCAGCCCAGCAAGCAGAGCTCTCTTTTGTCCTCGGTTGCCCTGGGCAGCTGGAGCTTTTTCTGGCACCTTGCTAGTCAGCCCTGTGGCTTTTACCTCATGCGCAAAGCCCAGACAGAACACGGATTCAGGCTTAGCGTCTTCCTGCATCTTTAAAGGAAAGTGTTTGCTTTTTGCATTGGCCAGTCACTAAGGTGTCATCAGGGCTGCTTTTTAGAAGCTGAAGACAGCAAGGTCCCTCTCTCTGGTCATTTCTGCCTACTCCTCCGGCAGCATGGCCACTTTACTTTCCTACCTGACCCTGCCCTTCCATGCCCTGTCCCATCTGTGCTTTCTGGGGCAGTGAGGATGCTGGTGCCAGGTAGGCACGGTGCCCTTGCATGGAGGTGCAGTGATAAGAGGGGGAATCCAGCGCTTCCCCACGTGCTACAACCAAACTCAGCAGCAAAAAGAAGGGCCTGAGCGTGACACAGCTGCAGGCTCTGCCCTTGGCAGAGGACAGCATTTCACATAACCCATGTCACAAGCAGTTATAGGATTTGAGAGGTTTCCTGGGTCACTCTGGCCGAGCTGCATCGTGGCTTTCTGTGGTGCTACCACAGGACTTCATCTGGCTCCTGTCCCCCCTATTGCACCCCCTGCTTTTTGCCAAACTCCAGTACATTTGCTCACACCACACAGCACCCTGCTCTGAAGCGCTGTCCCCTTACACAGCCGTTCCTAAGATCAAGTATCACTCAGATGAGCAAGACTGGAAAAATCTTCCCCTCCTCTGTGTGAGTTCTGTACTAGCCTGTTGTTGGTCTAAACCACAGATTACTTCATGACTTTCTGGCACCCACAATCTACATCATCAGCCAGCGAGTGGGATGGGTCGTACACGCATGAGAGCACCTGGGTGAAACCACAGAAGGGTTAACCCTGCAGCGGGCTGCGAGAAAATGCAACCGGTCCAGAGGGCTCAGAGGAGCCAGAGGCTGTGACTCACCGGGAAGGGCTGCACAAAACCAGGGCTCTCAGCAATGCCCACGGGAATTGGTGAGGGAGATTCTTCCCCCCAAGACAGTCGAAGGAAGGCGCCTCACCTTTCCCATCCGGGAGCAGATCCCGTGACTGCCTCCCCAGGAGGGGAATTCACTATTGTCCTGCTGATTGTTTCCAGTCTGGCTAAAAATGGGATGACAGGATGACAATTGCTTCATTGGAAAAAAACCAACCAACCAACAACCCAACAAGAAAAAAAACCAAAACAGTCTGGAGTAACAGAATTATTTTGTAGACTCTTCTTGTTTGGGTTTGTTTCCATCCTGGCTTAATGAGCATTAATGACTTCAGCCGCAGTAGGATGAGGGGGTGGAAAGCCATTAGGGCGAGAACATGATCCGAACAGCCCACAGCCATCTCTCCCCAGCCCGCACTTCTGCCCCAGACCACCTCTGCAGCCCGGCCGGCAGCAGCGCCTTGAGTCCATCCCTCCCTCCCTCCTCCGGCCCTTCAGAACGAGGAAGGTGGCTGAGAGCAAAGGGAAAGCTTAAGTTCTCCTTTTTAATCTGTCTGACTGAAAGTGCCAGCCTTGCTGCAGCACTAATATGTTAGCATGTTAGCTATGCTCAGCAGCATCTCCAGAAAACTGCTGTTCCTTCTCGGTGGCGGGGAAACAAAGGGAAAATGTCCCAAAGGAGCGGATGCTCCAGGAGAAAGCAGTAGAGCCCAAAGCCTGGAAAATAAAGTTTGTTTTGTTTGCAGAAGCCACACTGAATCTTCTGAGACTACTTCTGGTGTCCAGAGAGACAGAATGAAACCTAAAGCCAAGACACATAATTAATGTTGAAATTCTTCCTTACGTAACAGTGCCTGGGACGCAGCCACTCACTTGGCCAGTGCTGCAAACGGCCCTGCCAACACAGGCCGAGGAAAAGTGATGCCTGCGTTATACCCAGTGGCTACAGGCATTCTTATGTACTTGGTGTGGGCTTCAGGGAATTATGTGTTCACATCTACAAGCCAACCCTGCTGAAGGACAGCCATCTTCTACCTGGATGCATCCCCCAGGGAACAGGAGAGCTTGAACCACCCCAAACCACAGCATGGTCTCGAGGAAGTCACAAGCAGAGCAAAGACTTGGGAATATTAGGAGCTTCCCTGGAGAAGAGGTGGAGAGTTTCAGCACAAATCTGGTTGTAAGAAAGCAAAGAGAAAGTAGGGAAGGCTCTCAGTCAGTCAAACAATGACTTCAATTAACCTGTCCTAGATGTGACAGAACGTGGAGATACCTGATACTCCATGTCACACTGAACTCGTGCAGAGATAACAGCTAGGCTGCAGAAACTGTCACTTATCATCCCTTCCCTTTCACACGTCCCTAGTCCAGTGTCGGCTTACTGGTTCACGCAATAGTTGGAATTTGCTGTCTTGCTTCCTGGCCAGCAGGGACCCAGAAACGTCAACAGCTGATGCTGGGAAGCAGCATCCAACAGCTCTGGCAGAAACCTCTCCTGACTGCCCTGTGACCTGGGGGAAAGCTGTCAGCCCTGAAGGACCCCAAAGGCAGCTGTGACTGGAGATGATGAGGTGCCATAAACAGAGCAGGGTGCAAGACAGTTTTCCATGATGTTTATCGCACAAAATGCCGGGGGCTATCGCTGTCACAGGAGTCACTGATCTGAGTGAGCAGGGCAATTTTGCTAGATCAAAAGACTATAGGGGGATGCGCAACACAGACTCTCCACTCATGAATCAGACGCCAGCCCACTCGAGCCACAGACATCTCGTGGCTTTAAAGGTTCAAATGCTGGTCTCGCTTTCCTGAAAAGCTGACTCCTTTCCAAAACATCATAATTTACAAGAAGCAGCACAGGTTAGTATTGCCTTTCTGAAAGCAGACAGGAAAGCATGTTTCAAGTGGCTCAGTCACAAATAAAAGCTATCTATTTAACAGATATGGGGCAATAAAGGCTTATTTGGGCATTTTCTCTTTGGGTAGGTATAGGGGGAAAATTGTGACTTCAGGTATGAGTTACACTAGGCCCATCTCAAACCTACCACCAGCTGACTGCCATCTACCAGCCATCACAATTTTGCAATTAACTCAGCAGTTCAAGGCGTGAGCTGGGCTGGCTGAATCTGCCGCTCGTTTGCGGCATCCCAGGCGGCACAGAGAGACCGAGAGCTGTAACCTTCCCGCGGGGGCTGGCCCTGGTCCCAGAGAGACCCCAGCAGGAGCAGGGCTGGCAGGACCGGCTCTTGCTCCATGCTCCGGCAAGGGTAGAGCGGCCGGGCAGGGCTGCACTCTGACCTTTGTGGGGGGTGGGTGGACTGTCTCTTTGGGAGCTTGGCCAGCTGGCAAGAGTCAGAGCAGCTCCTTGGCTTTCTCATTTATCAAGGCTGGGCAGACAAGCAAGAAGCAGGAGCCAGCTGCCAAGATTTTTGCTCCCTTCTGTGCTCAACAGCGGTTGAAGGTAGAAATTCTGGCTGTAAAGCCGCTGTTCGGGCACCAGGTTTTGAACTAGTGATACGAGAAATACTGAAATGGGGAGCTCCAGCTAGGAAGAATGGTTATAAAGGAAAAGAAAAATTAAGAGAAGGTGGAGGCAATGGCAAAGGCTACATTAACTTGATAAGATTGTGTCAAAATCCTCAAAACATTGATAAGCATAGAATTTCTCAACTTACAGTCAAGAGATACTGACAACCAGAAATACAAAGCACTCTAATTCGGCTTTTAGGTACAAGTCAATAAGGCCACCGGGACACTGCTCCATTTTCATACGTAGGTAAATGTCACAAGGAACGTAACCAGACCCAGAGAAGGGAAGAGAAAACCCGAAGCCCACATACTAAATGTCACACATCAGCTTGGACTGTAACGCGGGTGCCACGGAGCCTGCATGCTGAAACGTGCTGCAGCCTCGCTACGGTAGCACATGCAGGTTCATTTGAAAGCCCATGAAGAGTCTGAAGGGATCGCTTCCTAACCACTACTTCTACCACACAGGTTTTTGCACATGGAATAATCTCCCCCTGCTACTTTGCACAGCTAACCCTGCTTTTTTCAACTCCTCTCCTCCCCGCCCCCTCCCTCCTCCAGCCCCCTTCATTTTCCAACACAAAGAAAGAAGCCATGACCCACTTTGGCGAGGCACCATGACACTGCTGCCTTCCCTGAAACGGCATAGATCAGAAATTTTTTAGATGCAAACATTCATATGCTTATTTGATGGACTTTGCTATGGCAGTTATGACTGGATCAGAGATTTAGCTAGCAAATAACCTCTCCTAGCTGGAAGGAATTTTCCTGATTCATAAGCACTTCTCTACTATGCTGCTGAGAGATTTGTGAAAGCAGCTCTAGATGTTAATAATAAATCGTGCTTGTGAAACTTTAATTGATTCAAAAGCAATCAGCTCAGAGCATGGAGGATCTCTGTGGTTTGGAATATATCACACCTTGTACACAGTTGAGACTTGAAGGCTTGCTCCCACTTCCATTGTTGTCAGCTGGAATACCGCCACCTGCTTTAGCGGAATAATAATCGGGGTAATACAATTCTGAGACTAAATTGTGCCTTTAGGCACCACCTCATAAAAGGAGAGGTTCTCGATCCTATTAACAGCAAAGGTGTTATGACTCAGAGGCCAAATGATGAGCAATGCTTTCCCCTTGCTCCATGGGAACAGGCTTCGCAATCTGCAGCCTGGCCCGCAGCAGCAGCTGCTAACTACAAGCAGCTTGGCTGGCACACAGAGGGCAGAAGCAAAGCTGTGCCCGCTGTCCTGCCCAGGGTACCACTGGCAGAAGATAGGAGTTTTCTCCCATGGAAATTCTGAATTCTAAACCAGACAACTACTACTGCAGTGTTGCCATGTAATAGTTGAGATTTTCTACTGTGTTATCATTTTTAATTTCTGTATCATCACAGGCACCTGATGACTCTGAACTAGGAGCTAAAGACAAGGTGTTACAGTGATGCACCATTGATATTAAAAATTGCTGGGTGACTTTACAAAATTACTCTGCAGAAAACCAGAGTACCTACATGCTCACTGACATAAAGACCAAGATCTAAACATTGAGATTATTGACAAAGGAAACTCCAGGCACTGATCTTGCTACAGCTAAAAGAGACAAATTATCCCTGGATAGCTATGGCAGTTGCTGCAGGCCAAGTATGTCAACAATACTGATTTTTCTCATTGTCTCCCTTACATATATAGTAGCTTCACCCACTACAACTTGTCATGTTGCAAGAAATCTTCCATTTCAGCAAGTCGGAGGGAGCAGATGCAACAGCATTCTTTGGCATAATCTTTGTTTTAAAAAATTGCACAAAACATTTATTAAGGTTGACAGAGACCTTTTCCACAGCTATATATATCAGCCTCCCTAATGCTAACTCAGGGGTCATCTTCTCTGACATTAATATTTAAAGCTCTCTCAATTCAAGGTGGGTACAAAGATGAATAAAATGATTGGATTAATGCTGGGCAATTCTGGAGATGTCAGAGAAAAAGTTTTCAAAATTAGGTCCTTAAAATCATAGGTCTGAATGCCCTTGATATCAGGGGACATGTTAAAAGTCAGGTAAGCAGTTCTGGCTAAAAAGGTAGCAATAATATTTCGGGGCAGTTTTAAAAAATAAATTTTATGTAACATTTTAAAATTTATTCCGATTTTTATTTTTGCTCCTTCTCATGACCTTCACACCTTTAAAAAGGAATGAAGAGGGCAAGAAGAACAGTCTTTTTGTAGAAAAAAGTGCCTTGGTTTCAGAAATTCTAACCTAAATATTCTCAGGTGCTCTGGGACTTAATAAAGACTGAGTCTAATTCTGGGCTCCTTTCTTTAAGAACCTGTCTGTAATCGTTACATGTAGCTATTCCTTAAATTACATCTGTGTGCTTTTTAATTGTGAAATGCCTTCATAAGGATGTACTTGTCACAAAAAAGAATGACAGAACACAAGTCACATCTAATCACTTACCCTCTCCACATGTGAGCAATATTGCTTTTTTTTTTTATCGTACCAGTACCAGAATTCCCAGCTAACACCGTTCACTCATTTCAAACATTCAGTAAATGCGTCAGTGCCTGTAAGCGTAGTACACAAGTTATTACACGCAAATGTTAACAACTACCCCAAAGGAGAAGAGTGAAAGTACAAGAGATTTAGGTAAAGGTTATTCAGCCTTGGGGCAGGTGGATGAACTAGACAAACTCTTGAAACCCCTTCGAGCTCTGGGTTTTAATGATTTATACAAACTCGTTATGTGCAGGGTTTGCAGGTTTCAGATCAGTCCCTTTAAATAACCGTAAAGGAAAAGTAGACACTAGCAGAGCCAATAACTTCTGTAGGCTATTCAGTAGTCCTTAGTCATGTGGAAAGTTGCATTGAAGTTCACAGACTATATACAGTAGAGTCAATGGGGCACAGAGATCTGATATGTGGATCTCAAAACAGGACTTCTCTTCGTAAGCATAACTGTAAATCAGGACTAAACTGTCCCGCACAGTGACTGATTAAACATGACATGGAAACGTGAGAGGCTGAGGTTTTTTCTCTGCACTTTCCGTTTGATCAAGTGCAGAGAAACAACGCTTTAAACACTGCCTGCCAGAGGCTGTAAAAGAGCCCAGCTTGCAAGCAGGCAGCAACCACGTTTGAGTGGAAAACAATGTGGAAGACATGCTGTCTAGAAGCACAGATCAGTCTACATGAGCTGTTGACTGTCAGATAAGATAGCCACAGACATTACTACACTCTTGACCCTAAAAGACATTCCTTTATATTTCCTAAAGCTGAACAAAGTATTTCCAGACTCTGGCATGAAAATTTCTCTGCTGCACTAAGCAGTTGTTGCAGGGACGGGGCTGTTGGTATGCTATTCTGTGCCAATTCACTGCTTTTAGCTGATTTGCTTGACTCGTTCACTGTAAAATCTGCTTATATTTCATTATTTCCGCTGTTCTCATAACGCAGCACACCCTTCATGTTGTTCTGCTTACATACATCTACTCTCATCCTCAGGGCCCCAATCTAGCAAAGCACCAAGTCTAGGAGCTCTCCTGGAAGCGGTAGGGACCAGATCCCACAGCTGAGGTTGTGGCCCTCAATGGAGCCGGGGTCACAGCCCCCTGGACACTGGCTGAGCTCTGTCCCACCACCTCCTCCCAATGCAAACAACATGCCTCTGCCCACGTGCAGCTGACTCAGGCTGGGGAGGAGGGAGGCATCAAACACAGCACACTGCCTACAGATGCATCTACTGTACCACAAGCAAAAACTTTCGGAAAAGCTTAAAAACACCTCATTAAACAAAAGATTTATCCTTATTTGCAAAGAAAACAAAGCTATGCATAGCACCTGAGCAAACCAATGGTAATCCCTGGCTAGGCCCCCAGCCAGCCCGTTTGCCTTGCAGGGCACTGCTGGTATCAGTCACAGATCCAGTTTGACTGCTAATTTACCTCCCTGGGGAAAGGCCCTTGACTTCAGGGGAAACAAGATCTGGTTCCAGATGTCAGAAAGGGCATAAGATGAGAATAAACAAAATCACCAGCTGCCAAAAACTCCCCCCGAAAAAACAACAGAGAGAGAACATGAGGAATCCCGTGTCTACAATGCCTTGACCCATGGAAAAAGCAAAACAGCACACTAGTAAGAGTTGCTCTGTTAACAGTGGCTGTATGTAATTAGGAAAGGCATTCAGCTTCTGTTTTCAGCATGTAATTTTTAATTGATTTTGCTGAAAGAAACTTTAGTGTTGTTTCAGTTAATAGGAGTCTTTCCAGCAAAACTGGTCTCCGTAAAAGGCTTATGTAAACCTTCCTTCAAGTGTCACAGGCTTATTGTTTGAATTGGCAGGGAATTAACCTGTTGCAAAAAACTCATTCCCTATAAAAGCCAACAGTCATGAGACGCACAGCTGCAGACCTGATGGGTCTCCTACACTAGGGAAAGGTGATGATTTCAGAGACCTGGCCACTATACAGCAATCTTTCCAGATCCCAGAGGAGACAGAGCTTTTCCCTGTCATAAGGAGTACCACACACATGAACATGATGCTTTCTGGTAACACACAGGAAAGTAAAACAATTCCTGTTAGTAAGCCTCTCTTACCTTCCCCAAGAGCTAGTATTCAGCCCCAAGGCAAGACCATGTTCTCATCTGGATAGCTGTATAATTATCTTATGCCTTCCAAAGGGACCACGCATCCTATTAAACACAATCAAGTCACGGGGGACCAACTTAATGGTGGCTGGTGCCACATCAAAGCATGGGGACTCTGTGCACACCATCCCACATTCAGAGCCAGGATGAAGCACATGCAGACCCTTCGCATCTCTAGAAGGGCCATTAGAAATAGCAATACAGACACAAAGGCAGTGGAATAAGCTAACTAGCATGAGCCCTCAGGATAAAAACAAGGTTTTTCTTCAGCCAGCCAACAGCTAGTCCTCTCAAGGTCTGTAGCCCAGCCTTTTGGCTCCTCTGGCTCTTGGTCAGCTACATGACCTACATGCCTCCCTATACCCTTAACGATGCATCTGCCACTGTGCCGTGCCAAGCAGTGAGCTGGGGCACGCAGGTGGCTCTGCTATCCAACTCCATATCTAGGGCTGGCAAAACCAGCATTAAAGTGCAGGGTGCAAAGGTGACGCTCTGCCTCTGCTTCCAGATATAGTTCAGGTATGTCACCATATATACTGCATGTTGTATTGCCTCTGCAGGTAGCAGCGACATGTTCTGAAAAGTGACCATCTCAGCCCATGCATCCTACCAGTGAGACACATTTGCAGAGGGAGAGAAAGAAGGTTTGTCATAAAAATCAAGACCATGCCATTAGGTTGGGTTGATTGCTTCATGTCACCTGTAAAAGGCCATTATCTTTCTGGAACTGAAAAAGTCTGCAGGGCAAACCCCTCAGCCCCCTCCTGCAGAGAAAACCAAACCACCAAGCCTACAACAACTAAAGAAAACATTTGCATCTGACCTCAATACACAGGTATGATGCCTCTGTTGTGGGACACCATGTAGGTGACCTTCGCTACTGGACCCTTCCACTAGCAAAGCTGTACATCAACCTATGCAAAGGTTTGACTTTGAGGGGAGCAGGGCAGACCAGCCATTCTTACAGTAATGCTACATGGAAGGAAAAGTCCTGCTTTTAAAATAAACTCTTATGATCATTTACTACCTTTTTGGTCTTTAGAATACTTATGAGCAGACTAGCTCACTTGCATTGAGTAAGCCACTGCTCAGGTGTGCCTGCTGTTTTGTTTTGTTTTGTTTCCAGCACACACAGAAGCCAACCCTGGGAACTGCTGAACTGGAAAGTGAAAGTTGGGAAGTGCTGCCTCAAGAAAAATAGCACCTAACAGTCTTTAGATAAAAATCGCACACCAACCTACCTACCTGCAACAGGACCCAGCACTGTTTTCCTTTAGAAGTAAGCTTGAAGAAAGCAGCTGTGCAAGATACTGCCCTGTGAGCAAAGATTTTATCTACAATAGCCTTGATTACTGCCTAACCTTTTCCTGGCAACATCCAGCATGAGCTGATCCTAAATACGTCCTTGTCCTATTCCTCTGTGGTTAGGAGTGCACAATACGCTATGATGTGACATGTTGAAAAGCTTGTTTTCACGGCTGGATTAATTCCTCTGTATGATGGGATAAGGAACCACACTGTACTTGTTGCCATTTTTTTCAGGAAGCAACTATGAATAGGCGTTGCTGTATTGACAGCTAAACCTCAGCTTAGGGAAAGACAGAGATGTTTCCTCAATAAGGTCAGAAAGCCATGTCTCCTTTGCAGTGTTGCAAATGAAAAAAAAAAAAATCCATGGAACTGAAAGCTCTTTTAGAAAGCCCCAAATACACATACCTACATTTATGGGACTTCTATTTTGGTCAGGGATTAGTAACAAAAAGCAGTTTCCTCGAAGTAAGGAGCAAACTCACTGAAAATTTTAGTTGCATCATGAAAACCATCCTATGAGAGCACCAATCCAGCAGTAAGCCTGGTTTTAACATTAAAAAGTCACATATAACCAAAATACACCATCTGCCTCAGGAACTCCATTCTCACAGACTCACAGAAGCACTTGAAGAAACACTTCACTATGGCTATTTCAAACTGCATATGTGTGGCTGAAAAAGGAATCAACCAAATGCCTGATTTTAGCCATTACCAGCATTGTCATCTCACACCAAAGTGACACATTTCAGCTCCTTCTTGATGAACTATCAGTGCTGGCTCTCAAGCCTCTCTGGCATTTCAAAGGAGAGAAGACCCAGTTTTGGCAGCACCTGTGGCAAAACCAACTTGACTTACCAGGAGAATACTCATTGTGTTGGTAAATGCAGACTCTCTCGTGAACTGCTTAATCTTGAAGGGGGCAAGGAAAAACACGTAGTATTATGTTTAAGCTTAACCCACAATAAAAATAAATGACCCAAGGTATTTTAGGCCAGCAACTCTCTTACTCTGTTGACCCTGGGAATCCAGAAAGAAGAGGCACATTGACAAGCCTGTGGCCAAACACTTTCTGGTCAGGCTTTTCCTGGTGTCTCTCCCTGCTGCTCCCAGCTTCCTAAGCAAGCACTCTCATTCTGATCATAAAATCTCCAAACTCTCCTACACAAGTGCAGTGGTTCCCTTCCGAGTACCTCCTACCATCCTGCAGACTCCCTCCAGGAGCCTGCTGCTCATGACCCAACAGAAGCAACCTCAGTTCAGTACAGCTGCAGCCAGCAGCTCTCCTCTTACATCTTCCAGAATGGAATCACCCTAAGTTTTTTTAAAAAAGTCACCCCCCTGCAAATCTGCCCCATGCAGCTGAAGCTACCTGACTCCATGGCTCAACCAGTTTCTCAACAAGATCAAAGCCTGTGCAGTTGTTCAAGGAGCTTTTCAGTTACTCCTCCAGTTTCTATCACGAATTACGGCAGCACTTGGAGAGTGCCAGAATCCAAAGGGATGGATTACCCCTGCCCTGTGACAGGCAGCAGGCTGGAGGGGACAGGGCAGGCTGCAAGCACAGTAGCATTACATTATGCACAGATGCAGTTTTGCTGCTGAATGATTGACAATAACTACTGGATGTCACTATTTTAAGGATAATGTCATTTGCGTAATTATCTGGCAGGGTCTCTCTTCAGTGGCTGGCATTATTCACAAGGGAGGAATTAGACTTACAGTTGACTTGATGATCTTAAATGCCTTTTCCAGCCTAAGTGATTCTAAGATTCTATGATTCTAGACTGAAATCCAGCTGTAGAATAAGTAGATTTGCTAGTCTATGCAGACAATCACCATGCTTTAGAAGCTTGATACATATGATATACATTGCTAGTAATTTTCATACTCTCAGGTCCCGGAGAATATTAAAATGACACTCCTTCTCTATTTCACCGTACCACATGTATCATATGATCTCATACTTAAAAATAATTTAACATTCTCTGTCCTCACCTGACCATCTATTTCTTACTGGAGCTCAAGCTAGGAAGAGAAAGAGAAGTGGCTTTTACTTGATTTATCCTATCATCTCACCATCAAGATAGGAAAGAGTCCCCCACCCAGCCTCTGGCCCTTTGGCAACTTTAGTCCTCACTTATTCTGGTTTTAGTGTGTTCAAACCTGGGTTTATCTGATATAGAAGGATGCACTACTAAACACAGGACTGCACTGCCTGCGTTAAACCATGCAAAGCCCCAAACCAAGTGGCATTTGGCCCAACCCACAGTCTGAAATGGCACTAACAGAGTGTGACTGGGTTGGAACTGGTCTCATCCTGGATCCAGTTGTGGGTCCCAGCTGTACAACTGTAACCAAGCAGCAAAATGAGAGAGCTGACATTATTCTTTGCAGTGCTGGCATACCAGAAGTAGGACTGAGCAGGGCTGCTGCAGACCATACCCAAATATGCATGCTTTGCTGTTGGAACCCAAGTAACAGTATTCCAAAGAAAACAACTGACTGTTCCTCCTTTCCAGTGCTCTGGGCAAGAGGATGCCAGAAGTGTTCTGCAAAGCATGTCAAAAAGAAATCTTTCTGCATAACCAGACTGTCTCAGTGCCAACATCTCCCTGCTCATCTGTCCTGTTTCACCCCAGAAGAGGTCTTGCTCTGCCCCTGGTATACATGGGAAGATGCTGGTCAAATGGTCGTCTTGGCCAGGGAGACCTCTGCAAAGCAGACTGGCTGTCTGATCCATGCTAGCTGGTATATGCCTTGATGCTTCAGCTGATATGGGAGCACTTTGACAGTACAGAAGGGGGAAAAAATATATTCAAACTACCCCCCTGAGTACAGAATAATAATAAAGAAGAAATAAAAAGAGAGCTGCGTATGAGAAATAGCTTCCTGAGAACAGCCTTAAGACCTGGGAGCGGAGGCTGACGCAGGGAGGCACTGACGCTCTGATCCTGCCGCAAACACAAAGATGCCCAACATGGGCAGGAAGGAAAAACTCCTGCTGTAGGATCACGGCAGGAATTGAAAAGACTTTTAGTGGCTGAGCTGAGTGGCACTGGGTAGGTATGTCAAACAGATAGGGTTTAAAACACAGGCCTGTAGCTAATGCAGGGAAATAAGGAGGCTTTGGTGTAACCGGCACATATTAGCCTTTAAATATCAAGGCACACAGTGGCAAGAGCAACAGCTCCTTGCATTTACCTCCCAGAAAACCCAGGAAGGTTTCACTTAGTGCCTGCCCCTTTGTTATCAGTTTGACATGTGCTCTACGGCACAGAGCAGACCCACAGCAGAGGCTTCTGTCGGTCAGCAGCCACACAGGCACCTGAGGTGCAGGCAAGGGGCAGTTTTGGGGCTGATATAAACCAGCTGCATGAATTAACACTAACGCAAAATCTAGCCACTGTGCCTTGGAAGGAAAACCTGTTCTTCTATGTGCTTGCACAGACATCGTAGGAAGGCCCTCCCTGTAGTCAGTACTGCAGCCAGAAATTTCACTCCTTCCTGGAAGCTGGTGCACCTTGGACAATGTGCAGTGGCAAAGCAGAGGTACTATTACCCCAGCTGACAACTTTTTCCTGGTGGGCAGCAAGTGACAGTTATTTATCCAAGCAGAAAACTCAAGCTATCATCTCAGCCATGGGGTTCAGACCAAGAGAAGGAATGAATGCAGAGCTCACCGATAAATGATGCCTCTTTCATGGAGAAACATAAGGGCTGAAATAATTTCTGCAGCATAGAACCGGGCCCGATCTTCATCGAAGCGACGCGACTTCTGAATATGGAACATCAAGTCCCCGCCATTTACGAACTCCATCACAAAGAACAGGCGATCCTTCACACACACACAAACACAACAGATACGAACAGCATTAATCATCTCCTCTGTCAGGCTCAGAAAAATGTAAGTACAACTATTATCTCCCAAACAAAAACAGATTAAATACCCACGAGACATTGGGGGGAAAAAAACACCCTGATTTTTTCAGGAAAGATTAAGTCAATACCAAGAAGGTCCATTAGTATCTCCTTGCCCTGCACTCCTCCCAAAGATTTTTCCCCCAGTCATTAAATTAAATCCTGTTCACATGCAGATTGGGCATATCAGTAGGTGTGTGCTCCTCACTGACCAGCTCCTGTTGGGTTTCCTGAACTGTCCTTAGCCTGAACCGGTAAGGATGATACCCCTTCAACAGCACTCTGAGCTGAGTGGGCACAAGAGAAATCTGCAAAAAGTCACCTGCTCTCTACTACACACCTCAGATCTCTGGGGAAAGATGCTCCACAACGTAATGTGCATAACCAGACATCTCACAGACTGCAGCTTTGCCACAGTGGCACATGATGATGTTGTCTCAAGGGTATCCCAACACTTTTTCTGGGGAATGTGCATTGTTTTCCAGAATGGGATTTCCTGCCATACACTTTGCAGGGCAGCTGCCTTTTTGGGCCCTCAAATTTCAGCACTCCTCTAATTAACCTGCAGACACCTCTGGGTGATGAAGGAACTGGTAAGGACAAAGTACAAACCAATGTTTCTGCTGGGCAGAAATGCAGTTCAGCTCATTAATCATGGCTGCTGGTCTCTGAGGGGTGTGTGTGTGTGTCTTTGTTCTGGCTTTTGCAAAAGTCTACAGACATGGAGGCCTTGCTTAAGCTGCATGCCCAACAGTCTGGGTATGGGTTTAGTGCATGCAGAAGGGGTGCTCCCTTAATTGTGGCAGGAAGGACACAGTGACCTGCCACAAAACTAAACCCTAGAATTGTTGCAGTCTGGTTCAAAAATTTCCCCATGTAATTCTTTCAGGACATTCAGTACTGATTGTTTCAGTTTTCCTCTGAGTAACAGGAACAAGCAAACTGGAAAACAGGCAAACAATTCAGTTGAGACCAGTCAAGCCTTTTAATGGTACTATTTGCCCTTCTTTCCCCACAAGCTCCTTCCCAGGTCCGATGTTAATTATCTACAAGCTACTTTTAAATCCTCTCTAAGTTTAAGAGGATAAACATTGTTATACTCCACTTTCTGGCAGCCAGCCAGCTCGAAATGACTACTGGTATTAACATCTTGAGATGCACAGAGCAGAAGAAAAGCAACTAGGAATCCTTGCGTTCCTCCCCAGACATGAGCAGGAAAGCAAACGGCTTGTGTCAGCTTGCTTCTCATCACCGTCCTGAGCTCTGCTCAACAGCTCCTTCCAGAAGCTAAGATAGATGTGTTCCCAGCAGTCTCCCAATACTACAGCATGTAGCGCCAAGACCGTGTGTTAAGTGCCATCTCCAGTCCACATAAAGACAGAGTGAAACAATGTAGCGTTGTTCATTATAAGGCTGCTGAAAGATATCCAAGCTGGCTCGGCTATGGCAGCAGTCTAAGCCAGAGCAGCAGAAACTATGCAAACCCACCAGCAACCTTGGCTCTTCAGCCCACATCAGATCTCTAACGTCACGTCTTCGCTGCAGTTGGTTAAACTGATGGGCTATGCTGTGCCTACCTGTTCAGCAACCCTTCCTGCAGCTGCAGCACACACATCGCCTCTGCCTTGCCAGTCAGGTCACCTTTTCCATCTCCTTGTTATTCTTTCCCACCTCCTTCCTCACTGATCTCTCCACATTACACGTGCTTATCTAGCCAAGCTTGTCCAGGCATCTCTTCAAGCCCGTACTTAAAAAAGAAATCCCTCTTGCCTGATCTCCAACAGGATGTAATTTAATTTTTCAGCAATCTGACAATGGATGTGTGTGTGTGTATTTATGTAAGTAATACATACGCTTGTACAAACATGCATACAGTCAGGTGAACATGCATGTGTTTTTTTACTCTTTCCTCAGAGGTGAGCTTCAAGGAAACAAAGTTAAGTCTTCCTATCTTAAAACATGCATGTCCTGCTTCTCCAGTGCAGGCAAAACTTCACAGCCCCTCTCAGACTTTTGGAGGTACTTGTCTGTAGTATGATGCTTAAAGGAAGATACTACTTCTTTCTTAAATGTTCAAGTGAGCACCAAAACAGCCAGTTTTAAATTCACATCACTGCTGTCATGGCACTAGCAGGTTTTTGCTACAAACAGCTCTTGCTTCAGACTAACTTCAAAGTTAGCAAGTATTGTGCATGTGTTCACAAGTGTTAACATCTATCAAATCACCTCCACCCACAGTCTCATTTCACAGGTCAAGCATAAATACAGAACTTTGGACTACTCAAACTTATTATTTTTTATAAAGAGGTCCAGCTAATTGTCTGTGCAGCTTTCTAACACTTAGAAATCCCACAGGGCTGCTGAACAAAAGAGCAGGATAGGTAAACCAACTCGGTAATAATACAGTGTTTGTGCATTGGCCTGCTACATGCCTGGCAACAAGTATCAGAAAAATCAGCAGTAAGGACCACCCTTTGGGGAACAGCACCTAAGAACCAGGCAAGGTCTTCCATTTTTACTCTTAAAACTTGCTTGCCAAACCATAAAGACCAACCACTCTCCCAGGAATCACTGAGAAATAAAACAAACAGTGGTATTTTATGATGGAGGGGAAAAAAAAGGCCATTTCCAGCAGGCAAGGTAAGAGTGAATAAACAGCTTAAAAAAGGGCCAGGAAAAAGAAATCTTGAAACAGCAGATAGTTCAGGCACTTGCAGATTGAACCTAACTTAAGAGTTATGTGCCTCCTTTCTTGGGGACTACGAGCAGGAATTAGGAAGAGTTGGAAGCTGGAGTGTTTTTTGACAGGGCTTAATGCTGAAATTGCCACATTTCTATTTTTCTGTGCTGCACTGCTCAGAAGTCTCCCCTGATCTGCTATCTCTGTTTGACATCGGCAAAAGTAAGAAAAGGAGCATTTGAGTCAACAGGAAACAGTGACGCGAAAGCCTTTGCAGCAGTGGCAGCCACATGAGGAAATCACGTTGCACCAGTTCTGGACTGGGATCGAGATGCGTAAAGCCACCAAGCAATTGTTCCTGTAGACTATAAAGAAACACTTGGAGGAAAACAAAGCCCATGGGATCAGTTGGGTTCATTTCAAGGCTGGCCTGTATCTAGAGATTAGCCCTGGCAATTTCAGTGCAAAAGAAATGTTTGGGTTTCTTTTTTCAATTTATTTGTTTAAATTGCAATTTGCCATTCCTATTCATTTGCTGATTAGCAGGGCAGGGGCTATTGGAAGCGGATACTATGTCCTAAGGACAGTGCGTGACAGCAACTACACATACCCACTTCATTTTGTTGCCTTGGCGGGTTTTGGTTGGGCTTGAAAAGAGTCCTGGACAGCAAAAGCTGCTGGGTGGGTCAATCTACAAAGCGATCACTGCCCTTTGCAAACACAAGCACCCACTGAAATCCAACTCAAACATCACTTTAGCCCTTTGTCCCCACCAGCTCTACAAGCAAGATGCTTTGAATCCTCATACCTCTCCTCTTCATCATCGCAGGAAAAAAAAAAACTGGATTTTTTTTTTTTTATTAAAAGAGTATCCTTTCCTTCCCCATGCCCAAAGAAGGCCAGTGTGATGGCTAACTTCTACCTGCTTCTAGTTAAAAGTCACAGCTGATGCCCATGTGCAACCCACACAAGACCAAAGATCTCTGAACAGGATGAGAGCCTTATCTCTGATCACAGGCTTTCACGCTAAGTAAATTGGGCAGGGCAGGACCATTGCCCTGGTTCAGGCAGCCTGGAAGGAAGAGATAGGGAAAGACGAGTGTTTCCTATGTGGAGACATGGAAGATGATAATAGCAAAGTTCCCTTCCCTATCTGAGCTGCCCCACCAAGGACACATCCCAGCAGCAACTGCATCCAAGCCTCCCCATCAGCTGACAGGTGGCATATAAAGCAACATCTGGAGGATATAGAGACTTGGTTAAATGTGGTTTAGAGCAGTGTCGCCGCCCCCCCCCCCCCCAAAAAAAAAAAAACACCAAACAAAAACCAACAAAAAACAACCCAAAACCCCCCAACCAACCAACAACAACCCCAAAACAAAAAACAGCCTGGTTAAGGAATTCAGGAATTTGCACATTTTCACTTTATCTTTTTGGAAATAATTCATGCACACAACTTCTTAGAAAATCAGCTTTGGGCTCAAGCTGATTTCACTCAAGCCAAAGGACTTCCCCAAGAAAACAGTACTTTTTCACTGTTTCGGCAGTTTATGCTTTCCAGAGCAGAAGGCAGGCACTCAAAATTATCTCTGTTGGAGACAGCTGTGTCACTGCTTCCCAGAAAAAGTGTATTGTTTCCAAAAAAGAGTAGCAGGGCTTAAGAGCTTGCAAGCAAATTATTACAAGAGCTGGCAGGCTCCCTCAGCACTCCCAATGTTCCTGTTCTCCCTTCGTGGTCCACAACCCCCACACAAAGCAATCTGCCTCGGGTCTTGCTGGGAGCATGCAAATAAGTCAGTACTGGCCTTGGGAAAGCCACATGTCCAATGCCCCCAGCAGTGCAAGTGGCCATCTGTATCTGGGTCAAGGCACTGCAAAGCACAGAACCGGAAGGAGGAATAATAAAGACGTTTATTTCTCAATATTTATCTTCGTAGGAGTAACACAACCATGAACTACACTCAGATGCTGCTCTGAAATGCCTCCCCTCCATACCCAGCCCTTCAACCTAGGCAGTGCCACATCCTTGCAGATTGCTGCTGCTCCCACTTAAAAGGTTTAGAGGTGGGCACAGGGTGTTCAGAGGGTTATACAACAGCAGTGCTTCAAAACCAGAGGATTGCAGGTGTCATACGAATGGGCTCACCAAGAGGGGATGGCTGAAATGACCTTTGCATGTACATGTGTGCACGAGAGCTGCATGGGCTCAGCCCAAAATTTCTGAACAGTGCCACAGCCACACTCACCTGGCTGCGATGGAGCAAGACACTGACTGACACTAGGTGAAGATTTGATCCTTTGATTTCAAATCAGAATAACTACATCAAGCAGAGGAGAAGCACCTCCACTCCATGTTTGCTCAGCTGGAATTACATGCAAATGAGGGCGACGCTTCTTAAACCCAGCTGCAGCAACAACTGCCAGGGGACCTGCTGCTGCTCCACTCCCCACCGTGGCCCAAGACTCCCAGACAGCAAGGCGATGGCAGAAAGGCGGCAGGTTTTATAGCTATCTGCTAGGTGATCTTTGGTGCTTTATTAGCTGTTTTACCTCTCTGCGTACATGCCAGTACACTGCAGAAACCACTTCTGCCTAGGAGAAATCAAGCCACGGCAAAGGAGCGTGCCACAGATGGCACATAAGCCCTGGGGTTATCAAGACAGGGGAGATCACTCTGTGCCACATGCAAAAGGCTGAGAAAGAGAAGGTTTCTTCTGCTGGTTTTGGGTTTGGGGGTTGTTGGTTGGTTTTTTTTTTTCTTTTTTTTTAGCTAGAAGGAGGGGTGAACTGAAAATTAAGTTCCTATGAAAATTAAGCAAACTCAGAAAGGATTTGAGATAAATGTGGCATCTGCTCCAGTCTGGGCAGCTGGAGAGAACACTTGTGAGAAGCACAGGTTAATTCCCCACACCAGGCTCATTTTTAGCTACTTTAACAAAGAGCCACCAGCGCCATTGTCGCAGCTACGGGAACAGGGCAGTTATCACTCACAACTGCACTCCGCTACCTGACACTGCTGATAGTGGCCATAACGCAGGCTTTCCTACACCCCAGCAGCAAGGTACATAAACATCGCCTGGAGAATAACAAATTTGCTCTTGCCATTTGCATAAATAAACTCTGCGGGGTCCCTTGGGGTAAAGGCTGCCTCCCGCGCGCATGCGTGCACAGCACAGTATTAACGCTGAGCTTATTCCAGAAGAGCTGAACAACGACAACCACAACTCAGGACGAGCTGATGGGAGTTGTGGGTTCCCCCCCCTTTCCAGGGGAAAAAAAAAAAAAAAAAAAAAAAAAATCACGAATCAAACTACATCCTCCAGTTTTCTGCCCCTGTTAACTGTGAGGCTGAAATTTCAAGCTCACGCTGGAGAGTTCTTGTAACACGCAAATTCACTCATTTTTCTGGAACAATGCATCCTTTGGGATATGCAAGTGAACCATACGTGCATCCTTCCTCCTCAACCCCTCCCCTCAAGGCGGTCTAATTCACAGCAGGACTACATGACTAGCTCAGCTTTTGACTAGGAACTTTTCACCAGAATCGTAGCATGGTTTGGGTTGGAAGGGACCTTAAAGATCACCCAGTTCCAAGTCCCCTGCCACGGGCAGGGACACCTTCCACTAGACCAGGTTGCTCAAAGCCCCACCCAACCTGGTCTGTTCAACATACATGCAGAAGAATGATTTTTATCACTTTCGTTTGTTTCTATCTGTTCCATTAGAAACAAAACAAAAACCCCAACTGGGGGGTGTGTGGGGTGGAAATATCTCAGACACTAGGTCAATCGATTAAATCATGTACAAAAAAAATGCTTGTATAATCCCAATTTTAAAAGAATAATTATTTTAAAAAAAGCCAGCTTGGCCACCATTAAAACAAAATATCAAAAAAAGAAACCAACAACAAAACAAATTGAAAGAAAAAAAAAATTAAATTTTACCCTCCAGACCTTTAAAATGGCATAGAAAACTACATAAACACTCCTTCCCACCTGGGAGGCCAAAAAGCAAAGGGCTGGCTGAACTTAGATGGGAATAAATTGAGGAACAAGAAACTAGAATGTATCAAGCTATAGACATCGCCCATTTAAGCAAAGATTTATAGGACATCTGCACCCCTCAGCTGGCTGCTGATATTACGGTGTCTCAGAAAATAACAGCTCTGTAGAGATCATGCTCTTTTTACAGCCCTCAGTTCAGAAAAAATGCTACTGGAAATGGTGTTTTCAATCTGGAGTGAGCAACCTGAGACAGCCCTGGCCTGTTTTTAAAAATAATGAACTCTGCAAGCAACATCTGCTGGCCTCAGACTGTGCCAGGGAAGGCTAGAGACCTCCACAAGTTCAGCCAAAGGTCTTCTGGAAAATTAAGGGTACCAAAACACCCAAAGGCCGCTTGGAAACAGCTTGCTGTGAGGGCTTTGTACATCCATCCTCTCACCTTAGACGTCACCTGGAAAGCAACCCACATTGAAAGAGACCGAAACCTAAAGCACCACTGGGTCACACCTCAGCTAGTTACCTCTTCTCTGAGCTTCAACTGCCTTTTTTTTTTAATACCCCTCCTCCTCAATACTGACTGGCACCTGCTCACTCAGGTTGCTTGAGAGTTGCTGCCATTTTGACCCCTTTTTATGCTGCAAATTCCTTGGTTTTCAGGCCAAAGAAATTTATTAGTTTCAAGTACTGTGGCTAACCATAGATAACAGCATCTCCTTCAGCTACCACTGCACTAAACTTGGTAATTTGTCTAAGTTACAATCTCTCCCATAAGCCACTGCAGATGGAAACAGGCATTTTCTCAGCTCGATAAAAATGCAAGTATCCAAAGCCTTTCAACAACCAGAGGTGGGAAGGTTACGCTTGGGAGCTACACCACCATGATGGCAACTAAGCCTTCAAGTTCATGTTTTCACTTCAGCTCATATCACCTCTATGTTCAGCCTAAGTATGGACACGCAGGAAAGTTCACAGATAAAATCAGAAACGTCAGTCTGACCTTGTTTCATCTTCTGCGAGCAAAACCACTCTGCCTACAAAAAAACCCCACCCAACCCCATGTTCCTGCAATGAAGAGACCACCACGAGGTGTTACCATGCACGTCAGAGGAAGCCAAGCCTTTCAGACCAGCTTTGGAGACCTCACACATCTGGTCTAGTGGCAACTTGGGCCAGCATGCCAGCAAAGAGGTCATGGGGTTTTGGTGGATGTCAACACCGTAAAACCACAGAAAGACAGTTTTGACCCGTCTGCCTTTATTTGGTGCTAGACAGGTCAGGAGCAGAAAGGCAGAAACCGACTGCCCCTCTGGTCACAAAGCCAATGCGAGGGCACCGTGGCACACACGCTGCACGCAGAAGCCACACCGGAGAGAAGAAATCCCCTTGCCCCTCCCTGTCCAACAGCCCCCCCGCAAGCCCAGCTCACTGCCCCAAGCTCAACCTAAGCTCCTCCATGCCTGACTTCAGAAGGGCTCTGCAGCAAGCCCCCAGCGGGGTGCCTGTGCTTACGGCCAGAAGGCATGCTGGACTGCGCCGAGCTTTTTGGAAAACGCCAGGCCTAAAACCAGGATGTCCCCATCAACATCTTCACTTGATTTTGACCGGCAGCAACAAAACTGAAGCATGCGCTGGTCTTCCAGCACAGCGGCTTGGGGCTAGAAATGGTCTCAATGCTCTAGAACAGCAGAAAAAGTCTCAATGGTTGCAGCAAAGCATCCAAGAAGTACACTCAGCTGTCGGGTGTATGCACATCTGGAGCCCTGGCTCCCCAACATGCCAGAGGGGGAAGGCTGGGGGTTTAGAGCCTGGGTGATGACCAAAGCTGTCCTCCCTGCTCCCAAGGGGCTCCCTCTCAGCACCTTTCAGGGAGAACGCCAAAGAGGCCTTGTTGCTTCCTCACCACCCACCAGCATGCTGCAAGGCCTGTGTTAGGAGACTTGTTCATCTAACCAGAGGCCTGGGAAGGCTGCCACTGCCCTTCCAGCCTTCCTCGCCTCCACCACGGCAAGCTCAAGTGGAGGGGGTGGCGGACAACCAGGCTGATGCTGGGTATCCCCTGGAGGGACCATGACTGAGGACATGTCCCTTGGACATAGAAGGGCACCTAGACCTCTCTTGTGGCATCTGGGGACCAACAGGTGGGTGAGCAGCCAGCCAGCTGCCACTGCTCAGTCCCACCACTTTTGCTGGTAGGCCCCCACTTGGAAATTATGCCCCCATCAAGGGCTCCAGGTTAGCTCTAACACTTCTAGGGAGGTGAAATACAGGCTCATCTCTCTAAACACCTTGGTGATCCCTGACATGATGCCCAGCCTGACCCTGGGAGAGCTGTTTCAGTGCTCCAAGAGCCAGCAGAGACGTGCAGAAACCTTCCCCTTCCATGTTGAGAGCATGACATCAGCCCACAGCTTGTAAAGGGAGCGCAAAGCTGCGTGCTGGACAGCAGGCTGACCTCGTAAAATGGGACCAGTTCAATGATTATGCTGCCCTAGAGTTCCTGGGCCAGTCCCTACTGGCTTCAATAGCACCCCTGCTAGCTATTATCTCAGAAGGATGCTCGTTACAGAAAATCATGTCCCTCTGCCAAGTTCTCATGTCTCACTATTTTTGGAACAACACGGGCAGGCTCTGTGCCTCAGCAACTGTCAGCAGAGCCACAGGAAAGCAAATCCATATAACGATCAGGCTAGTGGGGACAGTGCTGGAAACAGCACTGCCTGGGGGTCAGTCCCCTGAAAGCACTCTGTAGTCATGAGAAAACGGATAAGGGCAATAAATGTAAAACCCAAACGCTCTTTGACACTATCTGCATGGGAAGCTGATCTCCCCCAACCCTTTTCATTCTCATGCATACAAGTGGAGACAAAAAGGATTTAAAAGCAAACCACCTGTGCAGGAAGGATGGTTCCTAAACCTCAAAGACAACAGGACCTACTTACTGCAAACTCATTTTAATTAAAACATTCCAGGATCCACATTCCCCAGGATTAAATTACTGACTTTGCTATTTATACATATAGCCTCTTTCACCCGATCCAGGACAGTATTGTTGAGGTGTTGCGTGACACCAGTGTCAGGTAAACGGAAACAAGCATTTTTTGGTGCTTCTGACCCCTAACACAGGAACCACAATTATCTGCAGGTCCCAGCACCTGTCAGCAACTCAGAGATTACTGGAGCAGGAGCATAATCCTCTCTGACACTAAAGGATGATTTTAAGGCCCTAGAAAAAGCAGAGGTAAATGGCTTAGGCAAGGTGCAAAGTTTCCAAGGCAAGGCTTTCAATTACAAGAAACAAATAATAAAAAAACAGAGACATGGTGAGCAAGGAAGACCTCACAGAGATGCAGCTGAAGCAGGACTTAAACCGCTCCCACTGTGAGGGAGCAGCAGGGCTCCTTCCTCGCTTTTCACAGGAAAGGAATCTGGAGATGCAAGTCCAAAACTGCCCAGCCCAGCGGCGGGCACGCAGAGGGCCATGTCCAGCCTCTGCCAGCCTGCTGTGCACTAATATTTCCTCTTTAGGCTCTGAAAACTGTGACCCATGTCAGGCAGAGACAACCCTTGCAGCTCCTACCATCTAGTGGCTGCAGTATTACTGTGTGACAGAGCAAGGAGGCTGTTTGGAGGTCAGGCAGCCTCAACCCACCCTGGGCAAATAAAGCAGTTCTTGCTAGCGGGTATCACTTATGCTGCAGCTGAGACTAAATTAGGAGCACAGTGAGCACAGGGGCAGCACAAGGGAACAGAAAACCTTTCTGAAAACCATCAGCAGCTAATGTAAGCACAGAGAAACCTCAGCTAGCTCTAAAATGGGAGAGCAAAAGTAGCAGCAATATATAGATGAACTCAGGTAATGCAGTGCTGTTTCTGGTACTTGTGCCTGCTTAGCTAATACTAGATTTTACCGGCACTACACAACATCGCACAGTGCAACACAGACATGCCCCAGGCTCTTTAAGCTACCCCTAGGCTGCTAAAGTCAGGGCAAGAGTTTTCTGGTTTGGGTGGAATACTACGCAAGAGTCAGAATTCATCCAGCCAAACCCTCAAACCCTTTGAGCACTCTGTCCTCAAACTGCCGCAGCATTTCAGGCACTTCCAAGGTCCTTCCTTTCCAATTTCCACAATTTCCTCTTTAACTGGGGGTGGGGGGCATACATAACTGGACATCCCTATCCTAGGGGCAGCCTCACCAGTGCGCCAAGCGGAGGGGATAACGACTTCCCCTGAGCTCCTGAAGCAGTCCAGGACATAATTTAACTTCTGTGCAATCGAGAATGCACTGCTGGCTCATATTGAACTTGGCACCTACTATAAGCGCCAGGTACCTTCCATCTGAGCCAATACCCTGCCAGTTAGTCCCTGCCTCTCTTGATGCATCTCATGGGATCGGGCTCCAACTTTGTTTTGACAAATGGTAAGAAGCCTCAAAATGGCCAGGTCTTGAAAAATTCCTAAAGGCAGGCCCAGTAGGTCATTATTTATCCAGCATCTTCTCAGCAGACTGGAGTCGTGCTTTGTTTCTTTATAACATGAACTGTTAATGCCACATTTTGAGAGTTTGGGCTGTAAGTGTGATACATGTGATGTGGTTTCCATGTGATTGCAAGTGAAACCAGGTATTATTTTCTGTAACCCTGCCCCCAAGTCCAAACATAAGTAACGCTTTTAAATATGGCTGCAGGCTGACATTTGAATAAGTGGTTACTCTTTTTAGAGAGAGAGATACACACACACATATATATATACATATATATTTTATTCTTTTCTATCAAGTTCATGTTAATGGAGGGGATAGCTCAATGCCATTTAAAGAATAAGCAGAAACCCTAAGTACTGTACCAGCCTTGTTAAGCCCTCCTGGAAGGACTCTGTCCACTGAATACCCAGGTGTTGCAATCATTTCTCTACTACAGCAATGGGATTTAATTGTGCTTTTATAAGCAATTTAAATCTGGTTATTCTGGATTGAAATGGGTGTCACTGAGTACAGAACATGGGCAGAAGATGCAATGAACCACACTAGCCTGAAATCTACTTTTTCTTTCATAAACACTTCCCCCTTTTTAGTTTTTTTTACTATTGGGGGAAAGTGGCGTTCTGTTACTGACAGTCCAGATAATGAAGCAAAGTGGGATTCAAGTTAAAGAGGAACCGAAGTAAGACCAGAAATAGCAGGGTCCTGCTACGACAAGCACCACTCTTTTGTCACCTTTTCAGAGACTGACCAGCTCTGTTTCAAGGCAGCAAGGGCTGAGGGGTTCCTGCCTCTGCTCCTCTCACGACAAGCTGGTCCAGAAATTCCTGTTCCAGGCTGTTCTACTGTTTAGCAACCTCCTTTTCATTTCCAGTCTAACAGTATCCATGGCCAGTCTAGACTCATTTAATCTTAGCCAGCATCTTGACAGCTTTGTTTCCCTCCTCAGCATTCGACATCTGCAGACACCAATCAGATCCTCTTTTTGCTTTCAATTTGCTAGTCTAAAGTAGGCTGAGTTCTTCCCTTTTTTTCCCCCCTCTTCGCAAAAGACTCTGCAATTACTTCATCAGCCCAGAAGACCTTGTCTGCACCCATGGCAGATTGCATCCATTTTCTGAACATGATACAGTACTAGCACAGTGACCTTAAGTCTCCCTAAGTTCATGGAAAATACTCTACACAGCCCAGGAGCACACTTGCTATTTTCACATCTACATTGAAATTCAATAAGGAAAGCCATAGCAACAAGTAAGCAAAACCCACTGCTATCCTACATCTGACCTGAAAAAGCACACATCAGTACTGGATATTTCTGATATTTTACATGAGGACTTCAGGAAAGCTATTAAAATTTGGGCCTTGTGTCTTCATATTATGAAATAAAAGTGGAGTTTCCTTGGTTACTAGTGACAACAGTGAGCTTTAGGTTTTATTTCTGCTATACAGCACAGCTGCTCTGTGAACCATGTAAGCTGTATATAAAAAAACCCAAACAACCAAAGATACGAGATGGTTTGTTGGTTTTTATTACATGAGTCTACCCAAGGGCTCCACCCTTAAAGAGCACAATTCTTAAACTCCATAGCTGGCTGTTGCATCACCCCAGTGAGAAGAGAAACGGGTAGGTGGCAGGATGCATCTGTCTGACTTTTTTTTTTTTTTTTTTTTTTTTTAGTATTCTGGGTTTATGTAGGAGGAGTGAAGCCACAATTAAAAGGGCAAGTTTCTCCCACCTCTTCCAAGAGGAAAAGAAGCTCTATTACCATTTAGCAATGGACAAAAAGCAACTGGCAAGGAGCCCAGGCAGTCTGGAAGAGCTATGCTGCAGAAAATGCTTTGGTCCTAACAAGAGTTTAGCTCAGGGACTCCCAAACTTACCGTCAGGTACACTGCTGTGGCCACTGCCTCCGTCACAGCCACTCCTCCCTCCACCACCCACATCAGCAACAAGCTCCCACCCACACGCACACACCGAATGAGGCTCTAAGCTGGACAGGCAGCGCATGTGCAGTCCTCCACTGAGTTACACGTACCACAAATGACAGCAATGGTATCATTTGTCTTACCTACGCAAGAAGAAATAGCAACCATATACAGATCTGATTCAGTGTCCACCCATGTCAGTAAGATCCTTTGCAGTAACCCCAGAAAGATTGTGTACTGCTCAGAACTGAATGAAAAAAGGCCAATAGCAACAGCAGGCTACCCCTGCTGCCAAGTACAATTCATTGGGTTTGCAGATAATTCAATACAAATACAGTCCTGTTAAAATTCAGGTAGCAAGACAGCAGAGCCTGAGGTCCCACGGCAACAGGAGGACACTGCAGGTCTGTAGACATGTGCGTATATGCATTTGGAAATATTCAATGGCACAGAGATGTTTCTAGGGAAGACACAAAGACTTCCCTGTTATTACCATTTCATTAGGGAGCTCAGAACAAGTCAGGATTTTGTTTCCCAAATGCCCAGATGTTAGAGGTGGAATATAGGAGAGTGCTCTGTTCACTCTTCAGCAGAGAGGTTTCTCCTGGGTCTAAGGTGGACATTTATGACAGACCAGGGACCAAATACACAGGAGAGTGTCTCTGTCCTAAGCGAGCCAGCCAATGTTAGGAGGAAGGCTATCCACTGCCTGGGCTATACTTACAGGAGTCTGGAAGCAACAGTAGAGCTTGGTGAGGAATGGGTGGTTCCTTGCTAAAGAAAGGATGCGTTTCTCTGTCATGGTGCATTCAACATCATCATCTTGGAGAATGACGTCCTTCTTCAACACCTTCACTGCATAGAGCTGCCCACTCTCTTTCATCTTGGCAAGCATCACCTAAACCAAAGGGGAGGGTGAACCGCAAGAACCCTCAGTATTTAAGAGCAACACGAGCCTCCCATACCTTCTCGCACTAGAAAGGTCAGTTATCTCATGACCAGGCTTGTGGATGCAACTGAGTCAGCCTGTTAGTATGTACAATCCATGACACACGCTACTGTCTGCAGCAGCTTCTCTGGACAGAAGTACTCACACATGTTGCTCCAATGTCTGGCACGGGGCTAGCTGGTCTAAGCTCATCCACTGTGCCAGGGCCAACACCCTGAGCAGTGCCATCCATTCCAGTTCCTTTCTTAGTTATCAAACCCAAATGCACCATTTCACATTGACTTTGTGGCAAAGCAGAGAACCGAAACCACCATCTCACTGCATTTGAAACCACTGCCTTGTTTCCTTTAAAGAAACACTGCCCAAATGAGTACTAACGCATACACTTGCAATTTCTGGTACAGGCCCTAGCATGCAGCTGTTCCATTGGTTACTAACTTTTTTCTTTTATGTGATATCCAATTCTTCACTTCACTGCCAGTCTTCTTTCTCTTCCCTTTTCTCCCTTCTCTCTGTCACCAACTTTGTTGCACAAAGCATACTCTACTGGACAGCCTGTGTGCCACATTATAAAATAACTTCATCTATGTTGGAGCTTCTTAAATAAGGAACATGACTTTCCCCAAAAGACCCAGGAGTAACTCTCACCTTTCCAAAACTGCCCTTTCCCAGTACACGCAGGAAGATTAAGTCTTTGATCCCAAGCTTGCTCGCTGAACTTTCACTAATGTTGTTGCCAGCTTTCAGACTGCCTTTTCCCTGATGTCTCAAAGTAGATCTTGAAACCAGTTTCTGTGGAAGAAAGAAAGTAAGTATCCATCTGCATAGAAATTGTACTTCTGCCTCAAAAGTGCTCACAGGTAGCCAGCCTACCAAGCTGGGCACTTAGGACCTGTTCAGATGCACTGCTTGGCCACTGGAACAGAAAGCATGTTGGTACCACCACCCCACAGAGCAGCTACATGTGACCAGCCAACCCTGGCACCACGCAGAGCTGTGCTGAGATGTCAACACTGGTTCCTGACCTGGGCATTTTAAGTTGTAAACCCATTCCCAGCAGATCCAAGAAGGTGACTCTCTCCATCCTCACTCCCCAGAAGAGTAAGTCAATGAGCATGGAAATCCAGCCTCCTAGCTAACATCGGAGCCAGGTGAACTGCATAATATCTGGTGAGATCTAGAACCCGAGCAGATTTCACCTGAATCCCTTAGGTTTTTATCTGATTTTAAGGCTCTTACTCAAAGCCTAGTTCAGTGGGACCCAAACTTCAAAATATTTTACTTTCCCAGCTGGGCTGCTGGCTTCCTTCACTGCTGTAAGTTCGATGGAAGGCTGTTCATTTCCATGCCAGCAGTGAGGTGTCTGCATTTTCAGGAATTGTACCAGTATTATCACATATTTCTAGAGGTCCTATTTTTGCAGTATACGAAGATCAAGTCAACCTCCAGTGCCATCAGTTCACAGCTCTCCAGGTATGAGTACGCATATAAACCATGAGTAGTTTATTGAAGTTTATTAGCCCTATCAAAGTCACGCAGACTTCTTGAGCTCCACCTTGCGACTACTTTGGTGTAAAGCAAAATTCCTCCTGCACGGAAGACTCGTCTCAATGCCACTGAAATGGCAACCCTGGCCATGGGGAAAGAACCGAGAGCATTCAGGACAGCACCCAGCAAAACTCCCACAGATTTAAGCACAGTCTGACCGCTTACCTAGAGCCTTTAGCTCAGCAATAAAAGATTGTTAAACCACAAGCACACATTTTTATTTTCCTGGTTTCATCTCTTTTTGATGTGCAGATCATGCAAACAACAAATGCTAAAAAGGGCTGATTTTTACAGAACTAAGATGAGTGTGGGACTTCTGTTTCCCTGTAACTCCCAGGATACTGTCCCCCTGAACTGCTACAGCATGAAGAGTGAAGATAAGACAGTCTGCTGCAAACCAGCCGAAATCAAAAGGGGCAGCACAGCCTCATGAGCATGCTATGCTGATACAGCATGATGTGGTTGACCACTGTAGCTGGCTAACTGTATGACAAGATTTACCACATCTAACAATTATGTTTTGGGTTTAGTATTTTCTTTTGGGTCAAACAAAAATAAATAGACTAACATTTTATTACATGTTATTGTGGTCTCAAGCAAACTCACTTTTCAAAACTGTTCACAAAGGAAACATGATGAAAACTGACTGCTTATCACATAACAGCTCTGATTTCTGTTAGTAAACATGGGCATTTTCATTCAAGTTCTCACAGTGTGTTTTAAACTCTCTGAATAGGTTCAGATATACAACAGTTGGCCTTTTAGGATGCCTTAAGCACTGACAAGCAGAAATTGTACAGATATGTCTCAACCTTGCCAACAATCTCACTGGGACACTATCAGACAGCAAAGACCAGAGATGCTGTTGTGTTGATAGGGACCACAAATTTTAGCCTGGGAAACTGCATGGAAGAGTGAAACTGTTTCCTCAAAAATCACTCAGAAAAACAGTAACAAACCTGTGAAGAGAACCTAGGTCTCTTGCTGAGCTCTTCTTTTGCTCCATCACAAGCCACATATGCAGACAGAGCATTTGCGCTTGCAGTAAAGGTAAAAGAAGGCATGGCATGAATTATATTGATCACTAATTAGTTAGCGGTCTTATTCTCCTCTCATTCATGCCAAACAGATAAAAAAGTGGAGTCACAGCACTGTGAAACATAATCGTATAACAAAGCAACCTATAAAGCCTCCACCAGGGTAAAGTTGCACCCAAGACATTTATTTTCCAGGTGAAGTCTTTGCCACAAGCTGCAGACCATAACAACCTACTCATGCAGTCCACCACCCAAAACCATCTGTCAAAACTGAAGTCTCTGACTTCTCCTGCACCCATGTAAAGACTCAGTCGTAAATGTTTTAAACAGAGGAGAGAAAAAAAAAAAAGAATAAAAAGACTCACCGAATTTGGGGAAATGCTTCCTGGTTGCAGACCCATGCATGCCAAGGTTTTAGCAAGCTCTGCTGAGTTCACCCCACAGTTTGGCGCAACGTTTGCTTGGCATCGGATGTGGACGTTCATTTTACAGACTGACGGGGGTGATGGTAGGGATGGGAAGTAAAAGCAAAGGAACAATCAAAATAACTAGGAGGGATTTACTGGTGAGAAATAACACAGTAATTCTGCTTCAGGAAACATACCCATCCAGATCTATTCTTTAGTGCCTTTAAACTAAAGGGGTTTTTGTCACTGACCTTAGCAGAAACAAAATTAGAACTTCTGTAAGAGAATAAACTCCTGAAAATCAGGAATACACCCCAAACTTTCCAAGTAGGATGTTGCACTGCCTACAGCTATTCCTAAGCACGTTTCTCAGGTATACAGATACCACTGCAGCTATGCCTGCAGATAAAATTAGTATTTATAATGTGATTTGCGACAAACTTCCCCTACATTTGCAGGTATATAATTTTAAAGACATATTGTTCAGTGGGAAACTAAAATCTTTCCTGCTCTCACTCGTGGACACACACACACCCTCTTGTGGGAGATGAAGGCAAATGGAGACTGCTATGGCTTTACAGTCTGGATCACTGAAATAAAAGCATAACATCAGGACACGCTCTGTCATCAATTAACAGCGTGACAGTGTGGTCAACCTAAAGCAATGACCTTTTTCCCCCCGGATGCCTTTTCATTGCCTTATCAGCTGAGGAAAAAACTTCAGGTAAAGGGAAAAATGAATGCAGGAAACAGTGATACCCAAGAATATCCTCAACAATGCAAGTTAAGCAAAGCTGTGCTAAGAATGCAGAGTCCTTCTGGAAGCCAAAAATTAAGTAGTAGATCAGTGTTGTTTTAACTCTTGCAAAGATGAATATTCATTGATCAGGTTTCTCTTGAAGGTTGCACAAATGAAGCCCACACACAGTGCATCAACAGTCTAAAAATATATGTATTTTGTGAAAAGGCTACAGTAAGAAGCTGCTCACTTTTACACTGTAAGCCCTGTCGCATGATTCCCCAGAGCAAGGAACCGCAGTGGTCACAGAAAGTCGGGACTTTGTAGGTGTGGATGCTGAACTTATGAGGAATGTTGATGCCAAACCTCTGCTCAGTCACCTGAGGCTAAAGAAAAAAAAGAAAAGAAAAGCACAGATTTACAATTCAAATGCATATACAAGTTGATGTTCATTTACACACAGGCATTTAAGTGCAAGACTATGAAAATAATACCAACTCATGCAAGGTCCCAAGCCATCACCTCACTGAGGTTTACTGCAAGTGAACATTGAATGGCCAACCTCACCTGCTGCAAGCCTGCCCTGGTTTCCTTGCTGGGCAGGCTGGACTACCTGACAAAGCAGATTTTAGAAAGGGCTGCCTAGCCAATTTTGAATTCTTAAAAAACTAAGTTAGAAGTGTGGATTACCTCATCACAAACCTATCACACTGGAGTGCCACATATAAATTATGTTAGCTACAGCATTTTGTATCTAACCAGTTTTCAAATTATTAAATTGCATACTATGTGCCAACATGTAACTTTAGGTCAAACTGTTGATTTTATTAAATTTAACAGGGACTAGTTTTTCCAGCTCCTCCTAAAATTCTCATTCCTCTTCTCACCCTCCTTGTTATTAATAGACTTTCATCACAGGCCCATATTTCGCTTTATCACTTGTTCTCATGCCCTTTTTCACCTTGTTCTTTTCCAATTGTGAATCATTCAGATCTCAAAGACACCTTAGAAAACATTACATCAGCTGAAGAAACCAACCCCATTTAGCCTCCTCATTCCTTTTTACTCCGTTTCTCAACAGGCAGATCCTGAAAGACTGAGGGGGAACCCACAGCCTCACAAAGAAAAGTCAGGTGTGCAACTGAAACAGCAAGTTTAAAGTGAGTGGGGCCTCCTCAGCCTTGTCTTCTTTAAAAGGTGGCTTAAATGTGTTATAAACCCTCAATAATCCTAAGAAGAGGGGTGAGGAGACTCGCTATTTAACTTGCATTTTACCCTTAGGCATTTTAACTTATTTTCATCTGGTTTGGCAAGGGGTCCTTTTAAGAAATCTAGCTCTGCATTTTGGAGGCAAGAAATAACAAAGGCAATTGCTTATCTGCACTAGAAAGAAGGTTTCTATGTGGCACACAATACAGAGCTACCTCCCAATTAAAAACATTTCAACTGATTTTTTCTTGAACAGTTACTAAACAATTTCCAGTTCACAGAAATGAGACATGCAATACACAGGGCAGTTTTAGGTAGAAATGTTACTCCCATCAAATACAGCCAAAACTAGCAAGAAAGAAAACCTTCAGAAACACAAATTATGCAAGGGGGGTTTATTACAACATAAATAATTTCATAGAGTAAAGGTGTGGAGCAATGACTAAATGAGCACTTTAAGTTACCAGGAAAGAAAAAAAAAAAAAAGCAGCACAACAAAGACCAGTGGTTGGATTTTAAGGCCAGAGAGATCCACATTAAGAACGGGGTACCAAATTTTGATGACAATACAGTTAATCATGCAAGAAAATTACCAAGGTACAGTGGTCTTGCTATTTCTTGATGCCTTTCAATGAAGACACCCTGCCTTCTTCAGCTATGTGCTACTCCAACCAGTTGCTGGCGCTGACAGAAGAATGGCCTTTATGCATGTCCCTGACACACTTTCCCACTTTTAAATCCACAAATAAAGATAACCCAGAGTAAATTCTCTTGTAGGACAACCCCCAGCAACCCAGACACCCTGAAGATTCACAGATTATGATGACCCAAAATAAACAACATGACTTTACCTTGAGATCAGTCTTCTTAGTATTGTTTTGGCACGTGCAAGCTGTAACAATTAGATGATGGCAGCGCTTGTGTACAACACAGGTGCATACTAGGAAATAAAAGAGGTATGCTGAAAAGAGCTCTTGAAAGACTCAGAACACACAGCCCACCAGCTGGATTCTTTAAGGCTCAGCTGTATCATCAGGACACAGTAAAGATGTGAAAAATAATCAGTGGCTTAATTTCCAAAATCTCATAACAGGTCTGGAGATGCATCTCCAACCCTTTCCATCAGAAAATCTGCACTAGGTCATTCATACAGCCTAGAAAACAGCTGCCTATATAAAATATGGGCAATGCACACAGAAACAATAGTGCATATTCCCAAATGAACTGGAAAAAAAATGCTGTTGAAATAATTATCCAGTGGAGAGGATGTCACACAACGTACAAAAGCAGTATTAGAGAACACAGGTCTGAGATACCCAAAGTCATCCCTACACATCAGTGACATAGTGCTTCTTACACTGGATATCCAAGTGAGTCCTGCCCAGGTTAGTTTATCACTGAGGCTCAGTGCAGTGCTTGGGTCTGGGAAGCTGGATAACTGCAGCAGAATGGTTCTGCGTCTAAGCTAATTAGCCAATCCTCATCAAGAGGGCTAATCAGCCCTAAAGCACAGTTGGGCTCTCTCCAAGTCCGAAGCTGGCTTGGCTGGAACAAGCTTGGATTCCTCCACTTCGTAACCCCACGTGCACTGTAGACACCACTGTGTAAGGAGATTTTTGTAAGGGAAACTGCAAGTTGCAGATATGTTGCAGGATCCCACATTATTCTGTTTGTTGCTGACTTAAGCTTGTATTTGTGAAAGGCTATCAGTAACATTCACTTTCACCCAGAAATTTTATGCAGGATATCCATTTTGTTTACACACAGCTTCCTTTCACAGGAGGACACCAGTGCCCTTTGACGTTGCACAAGAAACAGGCTGCGTTAGAAGGCTATACCTGAATGACCACGCACCCATGAAGCAAGTAATTCTGCCATCTCACCACAGAAAAAGGGAAAGGCAGAACAATAATTAAGTGCAAACAAGCACCACATACAGCTATACAGCCATTCAGCCAAAACATGCAGTCAGACAAAAGCGCTGTGCCAGCCCACAGGGCTGCCCTTTGAAGTCACATCCCTAATTTCACTCTGTTGAACTTCGTAGGGAGGGAAAGGAAGAGGGTGGCTATTCTATTCTTTGTCTCCCAATACCAGCTGAACGCTGTCCTGAAGGGACCCTGGATGACTCAAGCCTAGCTGGGTGCTGCATGTACCCAGCAACTCAGTGGATCTGCACAGGATGAAACACATCAACTGGACCCTAATTATTTGCATGAATGTAGGTGGTTGCTCCTGCATGCAGGCAAGCCATCAGCCTTACAGCTGCCCAAATGCACAGTTTTGGCTGGCTGGAGAGGAGGAGGAGTGGTGACTTCAGAGAAGCTTGTAACCACAGGATGTCCCAGCAGCAGAAGAAAGCACTCCTGAAACAGCACATCCTACACACATAGCAAGCAGGAGCAGGGCATCTTACCTTGGCACTGGTATCCCTGCTTCCCAAACACGCCCCTGTTTAAAAAAAACCGAACATAATTTAACATCAGAAAGTCAGTCTTCTTGCAGATCATTTACAGAACAGAGTGCCAAAATGCAAGAGGATCCCAAATGACCAGATCCCCAGGGCAATTTAGCCAGGGTGTGAGAGCATAAGAAAGTACTACAAGGGCCATAGCTTACAGAATAGGCTGTCAACATGCACGTTACTCCCCACATTCCCCCCTCACTCTAGTTTCTGAAATGCCTCACTTTATTACAACACACACCACACTTATTAGACTGATCCCAGCAGCCCACACCCTGTTATTATCTCTCCCACTCCATGCTCTTTTGAGACATATCTCAGTTTTTCTCCCTGCTCTGCCTACTCCCCCACAGGTATCACCTCACACCTCTGCTGCCTGTTCTGTTCTCAGGCAGTTTCTCTAGTCTTTCAAGCAAGTGGGTTTTCTCAGTGTAATCTCAAACCTCCACACAAGTTAATATCTGGGGCCTTTCTTCAGCTTGCCTAGGATACTTTTCCCTCCTGTGAAACAACATCTACTCTTACAAGCGAGAAACACTGCCTCATCCCCACACCATCCCACTTTGTTTCCTGCATCCAAGATACACATCAGCTCTGGCTTCTCTGCAGTAGACTCCAGTTTGCAGCAGAAGTGTACCCTGCTAAACCTGATGGCCAAAAGGAATCTGGCAAAGTGCTGGGGGACTGATTCAGTATCAGGGACAGCATGTCGGTCCCCAGAATGTGAAGGGATGGGAAGCTCCACACCACCACATTTAAACCATTCTTACCAGATGAACTCCCTGCAGTGTGAGCAGTACGTTGGCTGTCGCAGGTAGGTAGCCATGAATTTGTGCCCGTTCACCTGATGCACTCGCCTTCGCATCGCCCGCTGGCGTTTCCGAGTAAGATTCTTAAAAATTCGATCCCTCTGGAGAGTCCCTATGCAGGGAGTAGGGAAAAAACAAAAAGGCGCAACAAAACATTAACATTATCATGAACAGTTACTACTGGTTTTGGTGTGGCGTTCAGCTGTGGAGTCCCCAATGTAAGATGGATGTGGACCTGTTGGAGCAAGTCCAGAGGAGGCCACAAAGATGATCACAGGGCTGGAGCGCCTCTCCTATGAAGACAGGCTGAAAGAGTCGGGGTTGTTCAGCCAGCAGAAGAGAAGGCTCTGGGGTGATCTTATAGTAGCCTTCCAGTACCTAAAAGGACCGACAAGAAAGCTGGAGGGACCTTTTACAAGGGCCTGTAGTGACAGAACAAGGGGTAACAGTTTTAAACTGGAAGAGGGTAGATTTAGGTTAGATATTAGGAAGAAATTCTTCACTGTGAGGGTGATGAGGCACTGGCACAGGCTGCCCAGAGCAGCTGTGGATGCCCCATCCCTGGCAGTGTTCAGGGCCAGGCTGGATGGGGCTTGGAGCAACCTGGGCTAGTGGAAGGGGTCCTTGCCCATGGCATGGGGGTTGGAGCTAAATGATCTTTTAGGTCCCTTCCAACCCAAACCATTCTCTGCTTCTATGATAAAATGCTTTTAAAGGCCACAATTACATCCCTGGTTTAGAAGTTGGGGGACCATGGTCCAGAATGAAGACAGCATCTCAGATGGGCAAAGAAGTTAATTGCAAAGGCCCCTTCAGCTCAAAATTACATTCTTCATCTAGAAATAACTGCCTCTTCCCATCTTCCTCTCCCATGTTGAGACATGTTACTAACCCATTAATTCACAAGCTGTAAACAGACCAGAAGCTCAAGGGTAATGAGCTGTTAGAACTCACAGCTCTTTGGGCAATAACTCCAGAAAACATGACTATGTGCAACCAACTGATGAGCACCTTGGTTGCTGAGCCGAAGTGAAGCAGTGCCTTGCTCAGTGAACAGCATTTATCCACCTTCAGTATTCTCATGCTACACTTCTGTATCACCATTAGTAGCAATTTTGCTTCCTGTATTGGATAAAAAGGAACAGCCTAATTTTTCAAGGACCGTTAGCTGTTTAACATATGCCACTCTCAGCTTTCTTTAAAGGGCTCATTTTCCCAAGGGTAGATAATATTTTATAGTTCTGGAAAGTGGGAACCCAGGAGCTGCTGCGTCCAAATCTGAATTGCCCCAAAATTCAACTGAATTTTTAGAATAGAATATACTGTTTCACAGTTGGAAGGGACCTACAACAATTGCACAGTCCAGCTGCCTGACCAATTCAGGGCTGACCAAAAGTTGAAGCGTGTTGTTAAGGGCACTGTCCAAATGCCTCTTAAACACCGACAGGCTTGGGGCATCGACCACCTCTCTAGGAAGCCTGTTCCAGTGTTTGACCACCCTCTCAGTAAAGAAATGCTTCTTAATGTTCAGTTTAAACCCACCCAGCACAATTTAATATCACAAAATATCATCTATTTAAATATTTTTTTTTTACTGGGTTGAGTTCAGCCATATAACTATTTCCTAGAAAAGCTAAATTTACACAAAACAAGTCACTCTTTAAAGGTAGAACTAAGCTCTAGATCAAGAAAGCTATTCCCATACAGCAGCAGCCATATGACTTGCAAATCACAGCCAGCTGGTCTCTGGGGTCCTCGCACAGACCAGGTAAGGCTCAGCTGAGCTTCCCAGATCAAAGCCTCATCTGGAGCACACCTGCCTCAGAAGAAAGAAATGAAATTTTCAAGCTAGTTGCTTTGCCAGGTAAAGGCCCTGCTAACAAGTGCATTTTGGGGACACACGCTGGAGTCTGCTAGAGGTAATTGTGCACTGACGTATGTACTCAGGACTCTTGAGCATGGACTGGATGCAAGACAAAAGCCAGCTATTGCCAAACCCTCTGCATGGGTATAAGGACACAGGAAGAGACAGGCAGCCTGTAAACTTCCCACCCATCTGATCATCCCAGAGTAGTGGATCAGCAATGGTACCCAAACACAGCTGTTACCATCCCACTTCATTTACCCATAAAAAGGGGGCAGAGCATTTCCTTGCTTTCAACTAGCTTTGTTGATTAACCCCGGGGGGGGGGGGGGGGGGGGGGGGGGGGAAGAGCAAAAATCTGTCAACCTGATCAAGGCTTGAAATGTAAGAGTCCCACATCACAGGCATACTTCCCGGTCCTCTTTATAGCAGTGGAGATAAGGGAACCATCCTGTCAGTACTGAACCCAGCCACTTCAAAGGGCCACGAGGCACACGATGTATTCTTCTCGGTACTCTTGCCACACAGGTTTAGAGGCAAAGCTGGCCATAGAGCTCAAGAGGGGTTTTCTGCTGTGTTCTCCCAGCCATTTGCGCATGTGTCCCCTCCGCAGGCACTAATGGAAACCTCCTACCCAATGGCATAACTGTAAGATGGAGCACGGCTTGACTTTAGGACAGCTTCCATTTATTTTTAAAATGGGAGTGCATGCTATAAATTAGGATTTTCCCGTTAAAACACAAAAAAGGATGTGGTAGGGCTGATCCAACCACTTAACAGAAACCTGCTTGCTTCACTTCAGAGCTTCAAGCAGCTGAGCAGAGGGACTGGTGCAGAAAAGCCTGCTTTTCTAGGGAAGCACTTAAACATGTGCTTAATTCTCACCGAGGTCAACAGGACTCAGGGGACCACAGGAAGTGCCAGCCTAAATCAGAACATTGGTCCATCTAGTTCAGCATCTTGTCTCTATCAGTGGGCAACCAGAAACACATGACAGCAAGATGGAGGAACCCTGCATCTGGGAGATAATTTGCCTCTTTCCCACACAGAAGATGTCATTTTGATCTCCAGAAGTGGGAGCTGACATGCGGAGGTTTAATATCCCTTCCAAACATTCAATCATCTTTGCACAACTTTAATACCACTCGTATCTACCATAGGAACACATGGCTGAGAAGAACTTCAAGAGGTCAACTGGTTAGTCAGTCTTCCCAAAAGATCAAGAGCAGTTGCTTCACTGAGCCCAAGCCTCCTGCAACTTCAGACAAGAATTAAAAATAGATAAATAAATAATCCTTATAGTATTATAGAATTTGCCCACCTTTAAATTCAAAAGAACATCTCCTTGATCTAGGTTTAAACATAAGTTTGAGTGTTTTCCTGGATCAGGGCCAAACACCTCAACCAGCAAAGTATCCTGTTCTTGGCATTCAGCACATACAGGAGAACTTCCAAGGCATGGAAAGGGAAAAACAGCGTTTGTGAGTGGGTGCTGAGCACCTAAGTCAATCACCTAAAGCAGCAATTCAGTTACTAGCTTGCTTCATACCAGCTGCTCCATTAGAAGCCCAGCAACTGATGCCCTTTAAGTTCATACGCTCACATTTAACAGTTTATGAAAGTATGTTTCCAATTTAGCTCATATAGTTTCTGGTTTTGTTACGGTTCCCCTCAACAATCAGCATGGGGTAACTGGCTCCCTGGTGCTCTCCCATGCAGCAAGAGGCCCACATGCAGCCAAGAAAAAAACCCAGTCCTTTGCACCAGGAATAGGGGACACTTGAAAGTGGCCTGCAAAGCCACTGAGTGGGACACTGCTGTGCATCCCTGTGGTTTGCCTGGCTTCAGAGAGACTGCAATTTTGAAATGGTTCAGGAAGACCAACAAATGACAGGCACACACTTTTTCATGGGTGGCAGAGGAAGCTGCCTGAACTGGTAGATGACATCCATGGCCAGTCTTGAGCCACCTCCTCAGAGCTGTACTCTGTCTCCATCTCCTGTTCTCCAGCCACTGAAATCCCACACAACACATCTTCCATCTTACCGACCCACTTTTCATTAAAACACATGCCACGAGTTTTTTGTCCTTTTTTTTTGTCTAAAAACATAATTCATACTTAAAACATTCCTCAAATTTCATATTTTCCCACACTACTTGGCTGCGTTACCCTGCTAACTTTCTCCAGATGCTGCACGTCTTCCAGGTGGTTCTCACCCAAGCTTACATTCACCTCACATTACATTATAACAAATCTAAGCTCTGCTAAGCAGGAGGTAACTTCAGCAAGGCCTGGATTGCTCTTCATATGCAATCAGCTCTTTGGGGCACTGCTGTTCCCATTTCCTGATGCTGTCTTGAGCAAAAAGGAGAGGGAGCACACAGCACAACTTCAGCCACACCTCAGGCCCAGGCAATAGCTGCAGGAGACCATTCACCACATGATCCAGTAGATCTACATACACAACCGCATCCCGCAGAATAAATCCCTCCTTCAGAGCGCATGGGAGCTCACCTGTCCCATGCACCACACCACAGAGCAGACAAGTTCAACCCTCCAACAGGGCGCAAGTGATTTTGAAACAGTGGAATGTATCACTACAAAAAACACCTTCCATTCACCAGCCTCCCCAACCACTGAGACAGCAGTTCCTCAGCTCACACCCACCACATCTGCTCAACAGCCCCCAGTGCTGCTGGGCAGAAACCAATTCAGTGCTGAAGTCTGCTAGTGGACAGGGTGGCCAATGCAGCAGCCTCTCACCTGTAGCATCAGAGGCTATAAAGTCATCATAGACATTTTCTCCACTCATGTTCTGCATTCTGGCTGATTTCCTATAGAATATATATTTGCCTTCTGCACGTGGAGAGCATTTCACAAAACAAAGCAGCTCTAGACCACTTTAGGAGACTCAGACTTTTAAAAGCCTCTAATCTCTGGTAAAGCAACAACCACCATGAATGGTTCAAACGTCCAAATGCTGCTATAAAAAACAAGCAACTAATTGCTCAGTGAAGGGAGTTTCCCCATCCATGGTCAAATTTGGAAGTCTGTAACTACGGGGTATTTACTGTGCCTGGCTATGTGCAAAAGTAACTACAAAGTGAAATACTAAAAAGCCTCTTCCCCTTTCCTCCTCTCCACTCATGCCTAACACGTGTTTATGGCAATGGAAATTTTATGCACGTGGAGGGAGAGGAGAATAAATAGCCCACCAAGTCATCTGAGGACATCTGCATGCACTAGCACACCACTCACCTACTCAGCAGCCTCATTATGCCACCCTGCCCCCAGCTTACCCAAATCCTACCCTTCCCGGCCAGGGATCCCCCCCTTTCTTCCCCCCCACCATTTTTTATCCCAGGGAGTTATTTCAAGTAAGTCCTTCCAGTGGTGGCGTAACTAACAGCAGTAAGACAAGACTAAGAGCTGCAGGATGAAGTGGGGTGTGTGTGTATCTGCTTGCCTCAAGTAGTTAAAGCCTGAGAGGTCTCGTGTATTGGGAATTAATGTCACCGTCACGCTGCCAACCACTGCTATAATGCTGGCACAGCAAGGGTTGTCCGCGTACCTCCTGAAACATGACAACTGCTAGTGTTACACTCCCATATACGTCAATGGAATTTTTCTTTGAAAGAAATAAAGATATTCAAAAAAGCAACTTAAAAAGCCTTAAAGCAATAATGCTAATGTTAGGTTAAAACTTAATTATGCCTTTTTTATTAGTACCAATACACCTGTTATCCTATGCTACCCTGGGAGCACTGCAAGAAAAATCCTGTGGCACAGAGTGAGTGATACATAAGCACGGAGCACAGACCGACCACCAAACTTAGTAAACTGTAAAAAGCAAGATAGCAGACAGACCCCTCCCCTCTCGTGAGCACCATGGCACTAAACAATGATTTCAGATCAGGCTAAATGCTCACCTAGCTCATGCCTTAATGGCAAGTACTAATGGGTGTTTTAGGAAAAGAACATATAAAACAAACCAAGTAAATGGCGGGGGAATGAATACACATACCCACACCCTCCAGCCATCAGTATGTAGGTGTTCTCTCAATATTTACCTAACAGCGGGCTTCCTCACATCTACTGAATATAAGCAGAGGCTAAACCAAGATGTTTATTTTCCAAGCTGAAGACGTATGTTATGACAAAAATCCCTTACAATGGCTTAGTATCTTTTAACCAGGAGTTTTATCACCATAATCCTGTAGATGGTCAAAACCACAGGAAGCCTTGCTAATTAAAACATTACGAACACAACACAGCATTGACGAAGAAGCTGACAGCCTGACTCCGAAAAGGGAAAAGGATTGAAAGGCTATAGCCCACCCAAATTGGTATTTCTACTGCAGACTGTTCTGCTTCCCTAGCGTTAGTGCTGCAGAGTGATAGTCTTGTCTTTCCTAATTACTGCAAAGTTTTTTCTTCAGTTCCCCTCAAAAGTCACTTGGACGCATGAATTGGCCAGGTGGAAAACAGCCACATTCACAGAGATCACGCTAACCGAGCAGGGTTTTCTTTCCCACTCCATCAAAGTTTCTGTCCTTCTCTTGCTTTTGCCAGTCTGCACAGCAAACCGGATTGGTTCAAATCCCAGAAGAGGCTCATTGCAAAGCAAACATGTGGCACATCAAACACAAGCTGGGACTTATGTTTGGTCCAGCTACTGTTTTCCCCTCTTAAACTGGATCAAGTTTTGTACAAAGACGAGAGAAAGAGCCAGCTAGTGCTGGCAGCAGTAGGTTGTCTTCTAGGACTTCAGAGAAAACCTATGTTAACAGGCTGTCCATCTTGTAATATGACAACCCATCAATATTGTCTGAAAGAGTAAGAAGGAACAATGATGCTCCAAATCAAATAGGATTTTCCACTTATGGTATGAAACAGCATTACCAGCAGTCTTGGAAATGCAAAAACATGTAAGCGTCCCTGCATCGAATCACACACAACTTAGCACAGAGGCAAGGTCTCTGTTTCTCGTCCAAGTGCTGAAGTAGGGCAGATCCTTCTTCCTTGTTTTCCTGTCAGGTCTTGGACAGCAGTTCATGTCAGCTCTCAGTGATTAGCAGCATGTGAGTACTGAGGCTGAATGATGATGTTTCAGCGCTGCAGCAATGAGAACAGGATCAGTGAAGTTCACACACGGTATTAGTGAGCATGACAGTGCTCAGCTGTTGCTACAAAAGCCCATCACAGGCTTATTTCTAGAACTACACAACGACAGCCTCTGGTGCCTCTGGTGGCACCAGTAGGTGAGACAGAAAAGCTGAGAGGACAGGTCTCCATGTTCCCCAAGCTTACCAGCTACAGCTCTGCTCCACCCATGACTGCTAACCTCACCACTCACTTCACCAGTGTGGAACTGGGATCCAGAACCTTTCAGGGGCTTCAGTTTTCTTCACTCACAGTCTCTTGCATTTGGTTGCAGCAGTGCCAGGGACAGCAAGACAGCTTTGCAGAGCTGGAGTGACCAGTACATGGCTGCTGGGAGCCATCCACATGTGCAGGAGGGGAGAGGGCTGCAAAGCAGGGGGGAGAACCTAGTGCTGGGGCTGAAGGAGGAATTGCTGCTTTTTATCTGTTTGCATAAGGTCTATGAGGACATGAGACAGAAGGAAAAAGGCAGCCTGAGAAACTCTTAAAACAAGTATTCTGCTGCCACTTCAAGTCTACCGACCAATTATGAATACCATACAGGTTATTTTGCATAGAGTTCAAATCATGATTGCCACACGGGCTTTCAGATGTGCACAGGGCAGCTCAAAAATATTATTCTCCACATCTGCTTTTACAAGTTATTACTGGGAAATTTTTTTTTAGACTGCTAGTGGATATTGACAGCTATGAAGCAAGGCACTGCAGCATGTTGCACAAGGCTGAAAAACATGAATGGAAAAGCCTTTCCATTCATTTCTGTAGTGAGTAACAATGAACTGAGCAAATGGGATACTGAGGATAACAAAAGATTTCAGTGAACATAAGCAACCCCATGCCATAAGAGGCCAGGTTCTCAGACAGAGATCGTTGCACGCCAGCCCACTTGTGCTTTCCAAGCCACAGGCTGCATAAACACTGCTGGCTGCCAAGGAAGATGTGTTTGAAGGCAACAGCCATTTCCCTGCACTTCCCTCTCCCTTCTCTTCACAGCCACACCACTGTGAGAGAAGAAAGGGGGCAGCCCCATTTTTCACCCTGTGCTTGCTCCTCTGCCAAGGGCAAGGAAGTTTTTACCTGCGCACTACTTTATCATTCCATCTCTGGAAGTTTTTGCATTAGTCTGGAGATGGTAACCTCATGATACTTCTGTTTGCAAGACAGACCAGGTTGGGGTGATAATGGCAGAGAACTGTCTCAGCTTGCAGAAAGAGAAGATGCCAGGAGAGAATAATCTTATTTAAAATTAGAGGAGGGACTTGAGGGAGACAGCAGAAACCCAAGCACTGAGCTGAGCCCTTCAGGGCCCCAGACTGGCACTGTAACTGGAAGGCCACCTCATATCTGGCCCATACCCAGGAGGAGACACATGATACCCACGCAGTTTGGAAAAGCAAGATAAATCAGTCAGATCGTATCCAGCAAAATAACAGATACACCATTCCCTCCGGCTGTAGTTGAACACTGTCTTCCAGCAGTGGTAAGAGGTCCCAAAAGACACCCCAGACCCACTGCTCCCTCTTCCCAATGGAGTCCCCCCACACACCATCTCAGACCTGCCAGCATGCATCCACCTGCAACTGCTCCATAACCACTCCTGTCACGTTGATCTGGGATAAGAACAGGGAACAAAAACCCCACAGAAAAACCCTATTATTAAAAATTTAAGTCAACTCACACAAACAGTGAGAAACAGGCAGTAATAACCACCTCCCCTCCTCAGCTGCAGGCAGAATGGCACATCCTTGCAGTCTCAACTATCATAAGATGGGGACAATGCTCCTTCTTACTTTAAGATGTGCAAATAATACTGGTACCTCGTACTTCTTACTGCATTGCTCATTAAAGCCTTAAATTGATTCCTCTCCCTCCTCCCCTCACAGTTATAATCATTATTATTTCCTTGTGCTTAGGCAAGTGAATTTCCATTGTAAAACCTCCTGTTAGTCCTTCCCACCTATTAAACTCAAGAGAAAAATGTTGAGATGTGATTTACTAGAGAAGGAAACCATTTAAATATATTATTCATTAAAAACAGGAAAATAAAACTAACAAAGCAACTTTGATCTTTTCCATGATTAATTCATGCGCCAGAAGCCCTCTGCACCGTAAGTTTTAGAAGATTGCAAACTACGCTGGCTACAGAGCAGAAGCAGCACTAACGGAGTGACAGCATTTATAGGTCAAAGCTACCAGCACTTGTGCAAAACCCTTGCAAAAAGCAGAACTGGCAGGCTGGGCAAACAGTAAGGAGATCCTGAACCCTTCCCTGCTCCCGACGCCTCGGGGCTCATGGGTGTCGTAACCATCAGCAGCTTGCACACTCATAGGTGGCTCCGTAGTAGGTATTGCAACATGCTATTAGGAGCCCTACCCACACACGAGCTGTGAAGCACGAGCTCCAGGTTAAACCTATTTTTAACTAGATGCAGTTTAAAGGTATTTAGTAGATGCTCTGGGGACATCCTTCTTTTGGGCTATATGGCCAGCTTCAGAATTAAAATTAGCTGCTTTGGTGTTAAAACAAGAGTGCCCACACAAGGTTTTACACTCAACTAAGTCTGCTTAAAATTCACACCTTTATGGTTAGGCAGTGCAATCTTCCAGAGACATGGGCTTAATGTCTGTCTCAATAGAGGGAGGACCAGGAAAATATTCTTTATGTAACACGAGACAAAACACACAAAGAAATCAGGATCAACAGAAAGCCAGTTGAAACAGGAGTATCGAGCAGCTTGTGTCCAGAGGGACCCAAAGTTTTACAGCAATTCCACAAGAGGCAATCACGTTCCTCAACATGGCACCATCCCTAGGACGAAACCTCAAGCTGTCCTCACCAGGGGCACTGTACTTTTCAGTGGGAAAGCAAACTGTAACCCAAAGCCCAACTGGAATCTAGTCAGGAACAAATTAATTGGGAGAGCTAATTAAGTAGGACAAGTTAACACTCCCCTTTTTCTGCTGTGGTGCAATGCCTCAGCCTTTCCCCCATCCCTGGAGGTGCACTGGCCTTGTGTGGATGACCAACACCTGACTCACTACCCTGCAACACCTGGATTCTCCTGGTCAACTGGTCACCCAACAGTTGCACAGACCCAGCCCAAGTGGTCCGGCTGCATACTCAGCTCTGATTACACAGCTGATCCCTCGTACTCTCAAAATTTCCATGTGGCAGCTTGCTAATAAGTTCTCTAATTGCCACAGCCTTAAAAAGCAGGTTGTTTACCATGTTGCTCTCCCACACATATTCCCACACGCCACGGGCTGAGCAAGACACTGCCACAGCAAAGCATCTGTCAAAAAAAAAAAAAAAAAATTCAGCCTCTTGTATTCCAAGTTTATTGCTACCATGAAGACACCTGCCAAAAAGCAGCACTACTTCTCATCAAGACAGTCCCCACCCTGGTAACGCAGCAAGGAAACAGTCAGCGCTCAAGCACTCAGGCTAGCAATCACACTGGGCTTCGCTGCACAGCCCGTCCTAAAGCACTTCCACAGATGGCACAGACCATCACTGCTCTGCCACGCACCGCACCCCTCCTAGTGCCAGAAGATTATTTCCCAGAGGGATTTCCCAAGGGCTGCCAGCCAGGAGGAGCAGCAAACACAGCTGTCCCCGACAGCTTCCTCTGCAGCTGACACAGCTAGAGCTGATCTACCCCCTTCCCCATCTCCTCCCCAACAGGGTTTTCACCCTGCAATAGGTATTTCTCCATTTCCGAGATACATTTCTGAGAATTCAAAAGCAGATGTCTCAAATCCATACAAATGCAGCTTTAAAAAATGCTGGGTGCCATATGGAGAAGGTGTTGCTTGACTTAGCTCAAGATCTCTTTATATGCAGAGAGAGGGAAGGACCCCACCGGTTTCACCAGCTCCATAATGGCCATCAGTGCTGCCAGCCAATTTTTTTCTCACAGATGGGTGGCCCTTTCCACCAGGTGTAAGACCAGCAGTAATAAGTACATATTCTGCCTCCCCGGAGGCTCTCCCATCTCACCTCTCTCAATTAACAAATAAGCAGAGGTGGGTGAGCGGGAGGCAAATCACTTTCTCCAAAAGCTTGTGAGGCACCTAAAACCTGCTCCTCTTCTCATCTTTTTTCCTTGTCTCTCAGTGGGGAAGGAACACAGAGGGAGGGAATTTTTTTAGACCTAAATGACAGGAGATGAAAGCCAGCCTGTCATTTGATGCTGACAACAGCCCTTTCACAGACTGAAGCAGCTCTCCCCCTATACGGTACCCTGTCTTCCTTCCAGCACTCCCTTCCACATAGTCATTTTCCAGCCGGATCAGTTCCCAAATCTGGTTTGCCATGCACCCCATGAACAGCTACACTGGCACAATGTGGGGCATGAAAGCAAGCTGGGGGGAAAAGCAGCCAGGCTTTGTTGTGCCTTCTGTGGGGTCCCCGTCCCCAGCATCCAGGCTCTGCGCTCCTCCTTAGAGCACAGCCCAAAGCTGCGTGCGCTGCAGGACTCAGCCCTGCGTGGCCACCACATGGGACACAGCGTGCCTCTGTAGCTAAGGGGCACGATCACTCTCACATGCAAGTTATCATCAGCCCTTTTGGATGCAACACTGGAGCCTTTCTCTGAAGAACTTGTTGTTCTCGCCTTACCTCACATGCACAAGTGAAATACAGGACCAGAGACAACGCAGGTAAAAACGCGTGTAGGGTCAGGCTGAGGCCCCAGATTCCTCACCCAAGTGCCCTGAGCTGGGCAGGCTGGAGAAGAATGATCTTTCTACCTTTATTCTTGCTGATCTGCGAGTCTGTATTGTGAACATACAGGAAGGACAAATTTTAGACACAAAAAATTCAGCATTTCCTGACTTTCGAGAGTCTGATTTTCTGACATCAGCGATATCCTTCAAGTGAAAATGTTTCTGGTTTTAAGTTCATCCTCGGGAACTGCAGCAGCCTTCCCCCTCCACAGTCCCGGTTCAGCAGCACGGCTGTGGTCTCGGGCACACAGCTCCAGGCAGAGACAACAGCACTAACAAGGGAACGCTCCACAGCAAAGGACTATGCTCTGCTGCGCAGATCCAGCACCAGTGAGGGACAGCCACGCTTGCTCCGCAAGTTCGACAGCTAGACGGCAGAAAAGAGCTGAGATTCTGGGATTAAATCTTGGTTCCAGACTCTAGCAAGAAACAGGCTTTGATGGTCACAACTCTTCTGCTGCAGCCCTTCCTTATTCCCTGCAGCTCCTCTATCAGCCACCTTCCCATATTTTCCCTTTCCCACCTTCTTTAACTTTTTGAGCTCTTTAAGCTCCTTCCTTACAGCTGCTGCCTATACCCACCCATCACCACTCCCCAGACCAGTCTCCTACTTCCTTCTCTCTCTCTCTTCATATTTCTTCTATGTCCTTCTTGCCAACCCTTATGGCTCTATTCCCTCTTCAAGTAACTTTTTCCACCATTTCCACCATTCACTGTCCTCGCTCCGTGTCCCAGCAGACAGGGCACGGAGAGCAGGACACCCACTCAGCCTGACCTGCCTTCCTCCCTCTCCTGCCCCACTGCTGGGGTTCCCCTCCTGCCCCGCTGCAGCACCCTGGGTCAGCATGGAGCTCAACCACAGGATGGATCTGGCCCAAAACCAACCCCCAGACCTGCTCCAGACCCGCTCAGTTCCCCAGTCCAGCCAGCCAACCAGCCAGCACAGAACTGGCCCTGTGTGAGGCCAGCCCAAGGGAACCCCAAGAGCATCCTTTTCAGACAGATTAACCCTCAATCATGAAACCACCTCATTCCTGTATCTGCAACTACCAGCAGTGTCAGCATTGCCTGGAGGAACAGTCACCAAAGTGGGAACCTGCTCAGTGCAGGTGGTGTCCACAGCCCTCAAACCCACGTTGATCTCATGCAGTTTCTCCCAGATCACAAATGGGTATTTTCCCAACAACAGCAGAAGGCAGACAGGGACAGTGGAGGCTCTCACCCCTCCCACTCTCTCCTCTGCCAGGCTTGAGGTCACCCTGGTAAAACAACATCAGGATCTCTTTGCTCAAAGTTCTATTTTGATTCAGCATGTCATTCTGGAAAACAACTAAATCATTTCTGCTGAAGCACTCCAGAAAAAAAAACAGCTGGCACTGAAAAGCAGGGAACTCAGCATTTTATGCCGGGCACACTCAGGAACAACCCAAAACTGGGGCATATAAATGGCAAGCATGACTATTCACCTCCAAAAGCACCACTAGAAGATGAGCTCGGCTTCCTACAGCTCCGTGCCATCTTGCCTAAGGCTGAAGACCCCGTTCTGCTTGCCAGTTAGCAAGACCTTGCTCCACTTCATTGAGGTGCAAGAACTGGAACCGACTCAAGAACTGCAACTGACTGCCACAACATCCACAACATGCAGCAGACTGATGCTGCTGGTCCTCTTTGTGTCTGCAGGTCCAGAGGGAACCTCGCCCCCCCCCCCAAGCACTAATGATGCACGAATACTTTCCAGGTAAATTGAAGTAATTAAGCACTGTGGCACAACACCATCTTGTTACCTTGAGCATCCTCTCATGCCAACAGGCCCAGCAGATCTGCTCATGCACCAAGTCCCGCACTGCCCCACACAGCAGCCACGTGACAGGGACTACTGGATGTCTGACACATCAGGCTGCCAGACACAAGAAAAACCCTTGCTTGTGGTAGTGGCACCTAAATTAGGAGTCTCCACCAGCAGCCAGAGTTCATAGACCTGGATATGAAATGGGACACAGAGTAACTTGATAGTTGATGGAGGTGAGGTTATGAAAAAAAAAAAAACCCCAAAGAAAAAAAAAAGAAAATAAAAGAAAAGAGGTGGGCTTTTGCTCTCCAGTTTCTCCTACAGATTTACAGGGTGACCCTGGGTAACTCACTCAGGCTTTCACCAATAGCCATTCACCCATCTCATCAGTCAGGTAACTCACAAATTGTGGTCTAGGGAAACTGAGGCACAGACATGAGGTGTGCTGGTGTATGGGGCACCCTGCCTCCATCCGAGGCCAGGGCATCATCCAGGTGCCCTTGACAGCAATGGGTGCAGCAACCAGGGACAGGGCTGCTGTCATCATCCCCAGCCACAGGATCACAGTCCTAACCTCCAACAGCTTTGTGCTCTACTCCTTTCAGCCCACATTTACCATCCTGCTTCGCTGCAGCACAAACACTCACTCCAGTGCAGTGTTGTGCTCCAAGGCCAAGCAGACAGATTTAAGCTCCTCTGGGAACCACCGTCACTTCTTCCAGGAATCACATTAAAATAAAGCAAAAATCTCTGTTCCTCATTACAGCCAGGAACACTGAAATCCCAGAGCAGATTGCAAGCTTGCATATTTATATCTAGGTTTCAGAACGCAGACAAAACATAGCCCACTGAGGAAGCGAAGTTAACCCTGATATTGCTGTTTGTTGCATTTTTACAGCGTCTGGGTATCTAAGCTGTTAGCAGATCTTGGCAAGTCATGAATTACTGCCCAAAACCTCCCAGCATTAGACATACTGCAATAGCTGTGGAGCTCAAATGGATCATTTTCCAAGAAATAAGGTGGTCTTTTGTGGATATGCAGTGGTGCTGTTCACCTCCTGGCTCTGCATTAGCGTCCCTCCGTAACACTAAGCAAACCACTTCGCTGCCAGAGCATAGATCTTCCAGCAATCAAGACTAAACTGTTTGTTTTCCCCTGTTGAAATCCTTCTTTCCTGTGAAAATTCAAAATTTACCAAACTTGCCTTTTTCTCCTCACACCCCCCCCCCTCCTTTTTTTGTTGGTTTCATTTGTAAATGGATCAGAGGCACATGTGAGATATGAGAGTGCCAGGATACAAAAATATGTGGGTTCTCTCTCCAATATTTAAATGCAAAATGCAGTATTAAATATTGAAGCCTTCACTTAAAAAAAAAAAAATTGTTCACACTATTCTCCCACCTAATAGTTTTGCATTATCCCCACATTCATCCACTTTTTCTGTCTTCCAAGGCTGGGCTGCCTCTCATTACAGTGACCCCTTCTCATGGCACTGTCAGCTTGGACAGGGCAAGTGAATGGCAGGGCTCAGGAAGATGCAGTACAGCCCCTTCTCCTAATGACAACTCATAGCCCAAAGGACATTTCTCAGAACACCCCAAGGCTCCTCCCTATAAAAAAGAACTCCAAGAGATTCTTCATGGTCTCTCTGACTTTGAAATTCTCTCCTGAGATCTTCAGCGTTGCTGAGCAGCTTTGACATCCTTGCGCTTAACTCACAGAGGCTTCACGACAAGCGTAGAGTCGCCCTTGCTCCCGTTGGCTTGGCTGACACATCTCCGTTGGGGCAGAGGTTTGCCGAGCCTGACCGCCAGGACAGCAATACCTGTTCAGGACTTCAAGATCAGCCTCCAGAATTGCTTTTACTTTTTAACTCTTCTGACATCTTCCAGCAAAATTTGGGATTGACTCAGGTTCACCCATCTCCCACGCAGAGACGCACAGCATCTGTAGATGACATTCCTGGTCTCTGCAAAGGCTCAGTCTTCTCCAGGGTGCATTTAGGGTATTATTTTCTCCCCCACGGGACCAGACATTGTTCTGACATATTTCCATCTGGAAATGCAGAGTTGAAACAACATGGAGTACATCTCAAAATCCCTTGCCTGCAGCATGCACATATGTAACAAGTATAAAGCCCTGGAAAAAGTGTAGGCATTGAAAAAGAAAAATACAGGGGTATAGAAAAGCACGTCTCCTGCTGCTCTCTGCCATGTAAGACTTTGGGCTAGGCATCAAGGACTTCCATGTTCTCAGACTGTGAACCAAAGACAGCAAAACTTTTTTTATCCTATTCCGCACTGATATTGCCCATTTAGATCAGGAGGCTCTCTGGACAGCATCTATTACATACCTTAGAATTCTGCTTGTGCTAGTAACCCGAAACAGAAGAGTGGCCCAGCTATCTAGTGTTGCAGCACTCTCCAAACTATCAAGCTGCAACAAGGTCTTTTACCATCTCACACCAACATTCTCTTCATGCCAGTCCCTCTGCTGCCTTCTCCTAGTCTCTCCTCACCCAGGGCACGCTCTGTCTTCTCTCTGCTTCTTCCTCTCTCTTCCTTGGCTGCGCAACCACTTAACAGCACCAGCCACAGCTGCACCTTATCTATATCAGCCAACCCACTGCCCCTGAAGCCAGCCCACAGCTGTATATTATCAATGCTAATTAACCCAGCTTCATCCCTCTACAATCTAGGGGATGAGAACAGGGCATTTTTCATTCCTGGTTCCTTTTTTCCAATAATTGTTCCCTTAAGTATAAAAACCAGGCTAAATACAGTCATTATTGCTGTTTACAGAGGACCCATAAACATCTTTTCTCTCCCTCTTGTGCAAGAGCCTAATAACACAGCTGTGAATAGAAGTTTTGTGAGGCTGAGGAGCTACGTTACAGTATAGAGCAAGGACCTTCTTAGCACATCTATATACCATTTGAGAGTTTAAGGTTGCAGATCTTTACTGATTCCTGTCCAAGGAAATGCTACTTCTGAAGATAAAAACCACCTCGTGTTATAAAAATGTATTCTAAGAAAAACAACAGCAAAAGACTCCGAGTCTTCATGCTTGAGAACAAACCGTCTCAAACACATGACGTGTCAGTTGCAAAAGAAAAGAGCGTTTCCTGCCTCCATAGAGGCAGGTTCAGGCTTCCTTGCTGCTGCAAAGCCTACCAACATTAAATATTTAGAAATGGGTACTATATCTGCTCTACCAAGTCACTTGGCTTTTCAATATTCTCATTGTTCTATTTCTTGCCCAGAACTCAAGTTTGTCTTTGTCTTTCCTGACACTGAAAGAAAAGAAACAACCATTACTTACCTCACAATGATGAAATTAAAATTGAACTTCAAGCCAGAACTATCACTTTGAGTGACAAAACAAAAAAAAAAAAAAGCAACTTGCAAGAGTTTGAAGCATTAAAATAGAAGCACTTCATTTTCCACAGGGCCTGCTTCATTCATTAATTCAATCAAATAATTAATTTGTATTAATTTCATTAGCTTTGCTCAAAATTAAAAGACGTAAAGAGAGGTGGCAAACCAAGGGCACAGCAACGTACCTTTTAGGCAAAGCTGTGAGGGGACTTTGCTCTGGGACGCCAGTGTTGCAAGGGAGAGAGGCTCATGCTGTCCTTCAGGCACACACCTGGAGCCACTGGGTGTGCCGTCTGACCTTGCTGCCGCAAAACACCCTGACCAATGCATGCTCACCTGTGCTCACCTGCTTTGAGTATCTCTACTAATGTGTCACAGGTGACCAGAAGCACCAACAACAGCAGTAGTTCACCCACACTCATTGCAAGGCTTTTTACTTCAAATCCATCACCCCTTGCCCAAGAAGAAAGAAATTCATGGCTTGCCCTTTCACAGCTGAAACCAGTATTCAGTAGCAAAGAGGGGCAAGTAGTGGAGAGCAGCTCTGAATTCGTGCCACTGACTGCAACACCCAGTGGGTCACCCCAATAGCACGACAGTCACTCACTATGAACACCACAAGCCCCAAAGACAGTGGCCCCTTAGAGAGACTTCAACCAGAGCCAGGGGGACCTAGATGACACCCTGGGACAGCACAGAGAAACCGTACTCAGGCACACCGTGCGGGAGAACCCCAACGGCCCCCAGTCAATGCTGTCTTCCTGCCAGGGTGCTCCCAGGAGCAGTGAGGAAGGCAACACTACTTGGAAGCTGTCCACATGGAAATGGTTATGGCCAAGGTTAGGAGAAGAGGAACATCAGGGAACTTTATACCTGACACAGCACTACCTGTTTTAGAGAGCAATAAACCAGAAATTTTCCTTTAAAGGAGGCTTAAAGCAGAGTCGAGATCTTATGGATTATCTTAGAGATCCTGGCAGACATGTGGGTCATCGCAGGGAGGGAGAGAGGCAGTGCACGAATGGTTCAGCTAAACCACAGCCCCCGCGGTCCCCAGGGCTGGGCAGAGCTGAACTCCTCCCGAGAGCTATGGCTCTGCTTGGGCCCACGCACAGCACACTGCACCCCACTCCCACCCCCAGCTCCTCACATCCACAGAAGAGGCACATCTATGGCAAAGACAGACCTCTCAGAGAAGGCACATTCATTATTTTTAAGAGAGAAAGGGACAAGGAGACACAAAGACAGAGAGGTAAGAAATGCTAAAGACACCATTGGCAGGGGGGAAGGAGTATTAACATCCAGAATAAAAAGAATAAGGAATTCTTTTATTTTAAAAATCATGATTTTGATGGCTTAAAAAAATCCTATTGTCAGGCAGGGTGAAATAAAGAAAACCCAGGAAAGAGTAAATAAATTCATTGGGAGGAGGGAGATGTTCAAGGGAAATCAATCCCTAAGCAATGCCTGAAGTCTAGCAGGCAGCAGGCAGTCCTCACCTTCTCTACAGAACAGCCTGGAGTCAAACAGCTCTTGGGTCAAGGAGGGAGACAGCTGGATGAGAGGGTGCTTCCCTCCACCCCAGCCAGGTGCTGGGGCCATTGGGACCGAGCACGGCCAGCAGAGACACTGTCATGCTTGGAGAGGTAATCTCCTTCCAAGGTAAGGAGATTTTCATTTTAATTTTGCACTGGTTGCTTTACACAGGAAATGTCAGCTGAATGAGGGGAGTTAATATAATCAGATAGCGGTTAGCACAGCAACAAATACATCCAGCACAGAAAATAAAGATAGGCAGGATAATTTCACTAGACATCCCTCACTTCCTATTGCTCCATTCCCTTCTCTTCCTGGACGGATTTTTAACACATTAAACGGGTGTATTTCCGTGCCTCAAAACAGGAGGTTAACACCGATGGACAGAAGAGCCATATGAGAACCTACAATAGACTAACCTCTTCTCCCAGCTGTACACTTTCTATACTACCCGCATCCTGATGGTACACAAATGCTTCTGTCGGACATGCTGCACCCCTTGCAGGAGTGCCATGCTTCTCCTCTGTCCTCACCATGGGTACCCAGAACCAAATCAAACTTTTGGTCAAAAGACCATTTGATCAAACCAAAAAAACAACCACTCCCAAAGCTAAAGAAAGTACAAATTGCCAGCACCACCTTGTCTGTTTTGGGTAAGCTCTATAAGACAACAAAACAATACAGTCTCAGGGAGACCTAACATCCCAGCCTTTTTTGTTTGGTTGATTTTGGTGGGGTTTGGGGGTTTTTTGCTTTTTTCTTTTTATTCTCTCTCTCCTCCCTCTCTTCAGCCACTTTTTGAGCTTTTACTTTACTGGAGATAGATAGTGGCTGAGACCCTGTGAATTTGCCTACTTCCATAAACAACACAACTAGCTTGGTATAAAACCCCTCTGAGATGACTGATGTGTTGGCGGTGTGAGGACCAGCAGTAAGCACTGACCCTCCACCTTTGCTCAGTGGAGCTCTCAGAAGCTTTTCAAAGGAAGATGCTCCCCACAGTTCAGACTCCATTAAGTTATCCTTCTGACCCCACGGTCTAGTGACAGTAGTGAGGCAAGAGCTGCTAAAAAAAAAAAAAATGTGGGTGGCTTGAAGAGTCAGCCTATGGACACTGTCATGTTGCTCTTCTTACCTGCTGGAGTCTGGCTTTTTTTTTGCAGCACCTTGTCACCATTTGTTTGACCCTTTTCAGAGAGGAAACGTACCAGAGTTACACACTTAACCATTCATAAGTCTCAAGAAAATTATCAGAAGTCCTAAACATCATATTGCTTGGGAACTCTACATAGGTCTATGCGTGCTACCTGACGGGGTCCAATACAAACTAATTGTTGGGTTCTCTGTGCACCCATAGACACACACAGCCCTCAAGCGGCCTCTGCAGCATTAGCCATAGCTAGCAGGGAGGATGTGGTAGCGGCTGCTCTCTGTACTCGGGCAAACAAGTGGGAGGCCACTTTTTGTGCTTTGAAGTTGTTGAGTTATTCTCAGAATTCTTTCCAAAACACTTACATTTCAAATACAATTCTGACCCTCCACATTTCCAGAAAAAAAAAAAAAATTGAATTAAATATGACATTACGGAAGATATCTCACTATTTTTCAGAAGGCAACTGCTCCCTGATGGATGCCTCCACTATCCAACAACTGGAAGAAATCAGTATCTGCAATCAGGCTTGCTCTGGATTATGTCTGTTCTTGGAAACTCTAAATGTGACCACACACGGAACTAACCAGTCAAGAACACCACCAAGAACCATCTTCGATCTTCCTGCTCTGCAAGTCCACACAACCTCAGTAACAACAGAAGAAAGAGAAGTGAACTATTTCCAACATTTCCCATTTTCCTCGGAAATCAGTAGCTGTACAAACATTTGAGTCCTCCATCTCTCGTCTTTGAGACCTTGTTAGCAACATGCCTTAACGACTTAGCCACCATCACAAGTTTGAAGCCCTCTCTGGATTTAGGCTTAAGCCCACCATCCCTGCTCAACCCTGCCTTAAATGGCCAAGCATGACACGCTTGCATGTGGACACAGACTGAGATGCAGGTCAGTAAAAGCCCTCTAGTTTTTTCCCCTCTTTCCATCATCAGCTCTGTCATAGGCAGTTAAAGCCAATTTTTAATGTCCTTTTCACCCCTAAGAGCCATGGTCTCTGGACATGCAAATAAAGTCCTTCAGGCCTCCCTAGCACACCTTTGCACTCTCCTCACTCTCTGGTTACAAACAGAAAGCTTTTTCCAAATTGACTTGAAACAGTAATCTTCATGTCCCCCTGTCAAAGCACAGTTGTAGGGAGCATCTCCCTAGTGGAGAAAGGGTAAATGATCTGCTGATGCTTTACGTGGGGATAAATGTGAAAGCCGACATCCCAAAGTCGACACCTGGGTAGAGAAAAACATTATTTCCTACTTGACAGATAAAGAACTGAAGTTGTAGTGGTGCTGTGCCCAGTGAGCATTACATGGTAAATGCACTTCACTAGAAAAGGGAATTCTGGTCCTCTCTGCCCTGCAGCAGTGCCAGAGGGTGATACTCCTCGTCTTCTCCATCACTCCAAGACTATATATTCCTTAGGAGTCGAAGTCAGCATTTCCGTTCACGTCTCCCTCCTAACAATACCTTCTGCAAGTGGGATTATGCCCTGCCAACAGTCCCTAGGAGCAAGAGCAGCCCCAGCTGCACACAGCGAAGGATGACTGCAAACCCTGCCACTGCTTCCACACCACGAGGCTTGGGATACTGCTGTGGAGGGGAACACCGACTGCTTGCAAGCCCTTGCCAGGCCCTCAGGTATGGCTCAGCTGATCACTTCTGTAATCAGATATTTTAAAAGGCCACAGCCATCCTGCCAGGAGCAGAGCAGAGCACTCCTGGGGTGTAAACCACCCAAAGAAAACCAAAAGCTTCACCAGCTCCTCTGATGCAGCGGCTCACCACCAAGCAGCTGCCCAGGCCCCAGCACACATCAGGCTGCTGGCTCAGCAAGAGCAAGACAGCTCCCCAAAAGCTCCTAGTAAAGCACAAGCTTCCATTCAAACCTGCATTTGAAAAACAAAGGCAGGGGCACTGACAGGCCTGTGCACCTCCACAAGTGGGGAGCTAGAGGAACTGCTAAGCAGGAAAGCAGAGCTGCCCTGTAACCACTGAAGCAAGCAGCCCTCCAGCTTGCACCCTCTTCACATCCAAGACAGAGCATGGCAGGGTCGGCTGCCTGTGCTGCATCCCCCAGCACGGCCTTCATGCTAAGCATCAGTTTCTGGGGCGGAACAAGAGAAAGCATTAAAAATCCATCTCCCCCACGCTGCAGGTAACAGAGGAGCATATCCTGCTTTGATTCCTGGCTCCCATACAGAAAACACTCCCCCAACAAATGCAGGTTGAGGCCACAGCTAAAACGAAAAAAAAAAGAAACCAAAAACAACATGGTGTAGGTCTGAAGGAAATAAGCTTTTCCTGGGTTCCTCCAGCACAGTTCACATCCATGCTCATAGCTGGCATCACAATAAACAACAGGTAAATTAAAAACATCACACTATAAAATATAATTACAGAAAAAAAAATCCACCAGGTACTTATTCAGGGCAGCTGTCACACTAAAACCTTCTGAGTTTCCTGTGCAAAGTGAACTCGGGAAACAGAAATGCACGTGAAGTAGATGGGAAACTTTACAGAAGAAAAGTAATCCAGATGTTTTAAACATGTTCTATTTTAAACATGCTCTACGTGCTCCGTAGCTTGCCCTTCAAGAGGCACCCAGGTGAAAAGGACAGGTGACAAAAACAATCTGTTCGAAGGACAGCTTCAGATAAATAAACCAGATCAAGCACAAATCAGCTCCCTGGGTCTGAGATCAGAGCAACAGCAGAGCAGAGGGCACACACACAGCATGAGCCATTATGAACAGCCTCTTCCAGATATCCCACATCACTTGAGAAATCTCCAGCACACAACAGCACGTGGCCTGTGTGAAGAATGCCATTCGCTTATATACTGCTTGGTAACTCATGGCAAGTACATACAACAGAGTCCAGCTCTTCATGGAAACAAGCCAAAATAATTCCCTTACCTTCTGTGAAACTGCCTGTAAGAGTTATGACAACAAACACTTTGCCTTCGGGCTCCAAATCCACCTGAAAAAGTAAAGGAAATGTTAGCTGATCTGATTGTTTTTCAAGGCAAGCACTCTTCTTGGGGTTTTGCATGATAAGTCTTGTCAACATTTGATAATATTTGAAGCTCTCTATATATTCTCACGCACACCCTTAGTTTTACAAAATAAATCAAGCTCAAATGTTCAACATTCAGGGCTCCATAGAAAATAAGGAACTTGATTCCTTCATTTTCCTAGAAGTGATGAAAAATCTCCACCTTGCTAGAAAAAACAGAGATTAAAGAAAAAAAAAAACAAACGTGGTTAATAGTTTTCCAATTTTTCAGATAAATGAAGTGGGAGTAACATTAAGCACACACAATTCTCTGAAAAGATCCATGCATATCTGTTCGGTGAATTATATGGATATTTCCTCCCTACTATATCTTATCCCACTGAAACTGTTTCAGTCTCTCAAAATACCATCAGTGCTAGGGTAAACACTGATTTCTTACATAAATCACCTTTTGGCTTTAAACCACAGAAAACAGAAAAATGTTAGTGCTGTTACCTAAGGGCTTGTTGCCGTTTAATCTAAATTAGATGGAGATACAGAACACAATTTTAGGGATCAGAGATTCAATCCCATTGTTGGTCAACCTGTCCTTGAAAGAAGGTATTTAGTTTTTGGTGAGTAGATTTTTCCTTTTTAGTTACTTTTTTCATTAAGGTCTTGCTTTTGGGTTTGGGGTTGTTTGTTTGGGGTTTTTTTGTTCACCAAATAGTTTTTAGCAAAAAATCACAGCTAAGGATCCCTGAAGTTTGAGTCAGGCTGTCACACAGAAACCTCACTTAAAAAAAAAACAAAAAAAACACAAAACAAACCAACCAACAAAAGAACCCAAAAACAACGCATCCTCCACACACACCCAAACTGCAATGTTAAAATTAGTGAAGAGCAGCTTCACACCTCGTGTGTATCAGTAATCTATGCAGAACAGAAATTCTGAAAACAGAGCTCTCTGGAGGAATGACTAAACATGATCGCTCAAACCCTTTCTCTTCTCTTGTACAGCCACGTTTCCTTGGCCTGGCAGAAACAGAAGCAAGCCTTCCACATCAGCAGCACCAACTTTCATCACAGAGGTGCCCAGAATTTAATACACCTCTGTGTGCACACTGCAGAGTAGAAAAATATTTCTCGGTCCTGCAAGAAAGGATGATGAGCCCCGGCTCCCTCTTTATTCTCAGGTAACACACAGCATAGCCTGCCAACGCTTTCATTCGTTTCCAGTGTTAATACATATAATGTAATTCAAATAAACCTCTAACCAGAAGCCTAAACACCCACAGCAACAGTGTATGGACCACTACAGTCCTGACAATATTTGCCCATGGTTTGCAAAACCCTGTCATGCACCAACTGGTTCTTTTAAGGTAAAAACATTAAGATACAGGTTCAAAGAGAAAGTTGAACTCAAACAGAAGAGCCAAACAGCCATGCTACAAACGGACAGAAAGTATCTGCATGGCTGTAAGCAGGCCAAAAAGGTGTCAGCCAGACTGACTGCAGTGTTACGGTACAGCAGCACTTTCTGCTGGCACCTCCACTCCTAGGGATGCTAACGGCAGCTTCACTAACACGAGCCAAGAGAAAACAATCTTCTGGGGTAAGAGTTGGGAGGCAGAGACAGCACACACCATCACCAGGCATTGCCCTCACCTACAATTTGTTGCAGAAGTATAGAAATTGGTTTTTAAACTATTGAGAATTTGTTAGGATGAGCAGAGCAAATGTTTTCAGAGAAAGGATGAGAGAACATCCTACTCACATGACTCCAGCTACAGTCCAGAAGTGACCTCTACAAACGGGTTACAAAACAGGGAAGCTAGAAGTGCTTGGGAAAATCCTATCAAGTCTTGATTTTATGGACACTATATTTTCAGTTAAAAAATATATATATATTTATATCAATCTCACAGGGAAAATTTAAATTAAATATTTAGCTTTGACTCAACATAAATTCTTGTGTTTGCTTGGGCTGCTTACTACACTGGCTTTAGGAAGCTGTATTTGTGCAGCTCTGACTCGATTAATATTGAAAACATTCACCAAATAAACTCCAACTCCAGAGATATCATGCATCATTTTGCCTTAATTTCAGTTCAGTGGAGAGGTACGCAACTTTGTAAAGAATGGGTCTTCCATAAATATAAAACATTTATAATATATATACATATAGAGCCACCCAAATTGATTTAGGCTATAGCAAGAATTCAAATTTTATGGGAAAATCCTTACTTCTTTAGGTTTCCAAAATCATTCTTCAATGCTTATCTTTCTTCTGCCTGTCTGAATGCATAGCGATATGTTAGGCTCCTACTTTCACATTCACAGAGAGGATCATCCCTCCCTTCTGACATACAGTCTCTGGAGGGATACAGAGCAAATCCTGCATTCCTTGTTCAGTCGCAAACACAAAGGTTTGTCAAGACACAAGCAGCTGGGCTGAGACCAGGAGATGCAACAAAAGCATCACGCACCTCCAACACAGGGCACAAACAAAAAATGGTCCAAACTCTGTGACACACCTTGCTCTCCATCACCGAAATGGGATTCCTCTGCCCAGGGTAGCATTATCTTACAAAACAGAAGTAAAACAATTCTGCATGTAATAGCAGAAGATTTACAGGAGTTATAAAACAATCTCTCTCCTCTCCAGACTCCAAGATTAAAGACCAGTCAAATCCCCTACCTCAACTAAGCAGCCGTGTTCGTATTATACCACAGTTCAAGAGCACTCGGTAAAGAGGATCTAGCTACACTCGAGATCTTCTCAAGGCACATGTAAGCAGGAGAAATGAAAGATTACAGCTGAAAGGCTCCAAAATGAGGAGTGAGGCCCCAGCATGCCAGGAGCTGCTAAAATTTTTGCACACAGGCATCCCACTGGATGCAGGGCTGAGCGCAAAGTCTCATTCTGTACAAGAGGTTAAAACACACAATCTTAAGAGCTTCTCTGGTGTTAAACTGATAGCAACAGCAACAACAAAATATAAGATACAATGAAATGGAAATAATTAAAATTAATAGACCACTGGTAAAAATTCTGGCTTTTGAATCTGCTGTGATGTCCTTTAAAGACGAAATTTGCCCAGCTACATGTATGTGGAATGTACCTGAAACAGAAAATAATCTCTGACCTAGAAAACTGAAGGGAAAATGTCTGACCACAGGCCTGCCCTCCCATGAGCCTGCCCGAGATCAGACGATCGAGCAGCTCCCGGACAGCAACACCCACCTGATGGGACGTGCTTCCCCTCACCATCGCACTGCCGCCCCACACCATGGCCACACGATGCGGAGGAGCCTCGCGCCGGCAGCAGTTAACGCCTGTGAGCTCCTCACACTTGCTGGACCACAACCTGCAACGCCATGCAGCCAAACAGATGCTCGCATGCTGAGCCAGCGCGCACACCGAGCGCCTTGCTAAGCCCGGGCCCTGGGGCTAAACTCAGCCATCTTTGCAGTACGGTTCCTCGCGTTCCCGGCCCTGCTTTACACCTTCATTGCTGCCTTCACACTTTGCGGTGCAGCTAATGAAACAGCACATGCTTCAGGATAGCTTTACCAACCCAGCAAGCAACTGCAGCCACATTTGGGCGCATGGAAATATGCCCATAACCATCTGAAACCAGATGCCCACAAATGAGGAGTGTGGTACCCTACTTCTTCCCCAAAGGAGGAACTCTGAATGTAAGCCCTCCTTCGATCTCGTCAGCCACTGAAGGACTTCTATCACTAGCACTGACTTTCACAGACTGAGAGGCCTTCTCACTTTGCTCTGTTATTTAATAAGATTTGAGGACTTCGGAAGGAAGCAGCTGCCAAAGGACTGGCCCTCCAGCCATGGAAAGGATAACCCTACCAAGCGACGGCTGGCTGGCCGCCCAGGCCCTGACTGCGCGCTGGCAAGGCTCCGGTGATGGCGGTACCTCCCAGCATCAGCGAACACCCTCAGGATCCAGCCTCGCAACAGCAGCGTGGGCGTAACACAAAGTACCACACATACACCAAGTTTTGCTTCTCACTTCTTTCTGTTCTTTTCTCCCCAGCACTGAGTGTCGCTGCCTAAAGGCAAAAAACCCTATGTTTTTACAGATAAGCAGGGGCCACAGTATTATTCTTGACAGAATTATTAAGGTTCAAAGCAGACCACGCAATCAGTTTGGGTCAACAATGCAGCTGATGCTGATCTTTCTCAAAGAAAGCAGGACAGGCTCAGAAAAACTCAGCAGCCTGAAGGCAGCGCAGATGATGCTAAGGGGGAACTCCTATATCATAACATAGGAGATAAGTGATACAGGAATGTAACCATCTGTATGTATTTGACAACAATATTAAAAGAGTACTAAGTACAGAGAAAAGTTTCCTAATGCCAAGATCTATTTGGCACAGGAACTTCTTTCAGGGAATTGCAGAATTTTGCCTGGAAGGTTTAGTATCAAGAGCAGGAGACTGCAATGGGAAAGTCCTGTCGTATTGGGAGAAGCAAAGGAGAAGTCTGAATTTTTAGGCACGCGTGATATTGTGAACGCTATGAGGTACACTGATCTCCAAATAAACCAAACTAACCTGGCGGCATAAGCATCACACCATTGGCACGTATAGCTGCATACAGCGACCACCCTCCCCTCTCTCTGGCACTTCCATCCTCAGCCTGGTCCCCCAGAGAAAAACTGGGAGGAAAAAACTTTTGGGCTGTTTTGGAGGTAACTTGGCGAAGTTTTAGTTAACTGGGAAACCGTGCTTGTCAGTGTAGTAAAGCCTGTAAGCGCCACTCTTTTCTAGTTCAAGGAAATGGAAGGCAGTGCGTTCCTCCACAGCACAAAGGGAGGGGTAAGGTCAACTGCTGGAGCTCAGCTGGATCTGTAAGAACAACACAGGGGTTTGGCCCAGAGCTAAGCATACACTTTAACTCCTGTTGAACTTCACAGCCGTACCTAAGAGAAAACAAGTGCTGGAGGATCCTGGCAATTGCACTGGAAATGAGCAGGTAAGGACTGAGGAGTTCAGCCGCGGTTTTGTTCACTTCCATTGTGAGACACAACACTTTGGCAGCCAGGCTGAACACAGGACCGAGGACTTCGCTCCTAACCCAAACCGCTCACATGATGCCCCATGCCTGAACTTGCCAGGATGGTGCAGCTCCGCGTGACTTCAAAGGGAGCTGCGAGGGATTGGTTTCCCACAAGGAGGGGCCCCAGTCAATCATGTCACACACCTTCTCCAGAACAGGACTGTACTAACATCTTCCTGACAACTAGGCAGGTGTTATTTACTCCACTTCTCTGCATTACACACGTACACACACACACACACACAAAAAAAAAAGCTAGCTCGGGAGCAAACAAGGGAACAGATGCAGGGAGACCAAAACAGGGCTCCTTAATCATATGCCTTCACACATGTAATAAAAACTGGTTGTGTGTGATTCATCAATGGAAGAGGTTTGGAAAACAAATTCAGAAGGAGGGTAATCTCTCAGGCAACATATCAACACCCAGCTGAAGCATCCACTGAACTCGAAGAGCAGGTATAGTCAGTCGGCCTCTGAGAGCATGGCATGCCTCTGTGAAAAACTCACGGTGGATGGGAAGAGCCGAAGGAAGGCTGCCTGCCTGCGAGGCGCTTGCTCTCCAAAATGGAGACCAGGTGGACGAGGTGGACCTCCAGGATGAAGAGACATCTTCAACGCTGCATCTGGCACAAGCATTAATCCTTGCAAACAGTACTTTAGGTTTTTCTCCTCCCTTCCCCACAGCAGATAATCTGGTCTGGGAAGCCTGATCTGAAGTACACTGAAATCAGTGTGAATCTTTTTATTATCCTTGGATCAGACACAAAAGACGACTGCATTTACCCTGGAGCCCAGAACATCCTTTCTCCCATTGCTGCTCCGTCCTTCCTTCCCCACAGGCACAATTAGTAAGCATCCTAGAAGTACAACCTTTTTCTAAGCCATGTCAATGCTGACGTGGCTTCAAAAACAGAACAAGCCAGACACTTGCAGTGAATAAAGCAAATATAAAAGCTACCTGGGGACTTAATTAGCTTAACTAAACAAGCAGCTATATCTTTTTACTTCCTACACAATTTTTAAATTTAATTAACAGAACTGCATATATAATCAGTCATTTATAGAGGCAATTCCCAAGGCTCTGTTCAGTCAAAAGAGCTGAAAGTCTGGGTTAGGCTAAAGCTGGTTTTTCACATGCCTCTAGTTATTTCTTTCAATTTTTCTTGTTTAAGCTCCTAGTAGATCATGCTATGAAATGTCAGATCTTTCTGTATTTTAATAAGGTAGCACCTCCACCTGAGCATGCCTTTGTTGGACAGGTCAAGTAGCAACTTTCTCAGTCAAATAAACAGTGACTAGATTAATCACTCCCTCTTGTACGTTCTGAGGCTGATAGACACCTGCCTATCAAGTTAAGCACCTCTGAAAATCCTTAGGGCTCTCTAATACAAATGGGATTTTGCATTTCCAGATCAATAGATTAAAGCATTTTTTTCCTACAAATGCAGGGCAGGCAATTTTTAAGATTCCAATCATTCTGCCTAAAAAAAAAAATGGGGTGCCAAGTACATTCTCATTCCTGCACAGGCTGGCAAGTGCTAGGGGCAGTAATTTCCACCACAGGTGCCAAGGGCAGACATAGACAGTTTAGCAATGACCCATGGCAGGCTCTGTACAGGGGAAGCCCGAGGAGATGTCATTCGGTGAACAGCAGCGACCCCAGCTCCTGTTCCACCCAAGCTTTGAATCTGGTGCTGCCAAACAGCAGCATCTCCCTGCTCCCACCAAGATTTAATTTTTATGCCAGGTCTCAAAACAAAGAGCGAGCACAGGGTGATCCAGTGCTATGGACAGGCTGCCAATGCCACCTTGAACTGATAGGTCCATGCACCGTGCCAAACTCACAGGGCATTGAAGCCCTTGCAGCTCACTGATTCCAGCTGTTGTAGATGGACTGTTAGACCCAGAGGTGATACCTGGTCCCTTGGGGGTCAGCCTGGCCATCCCTGGTAGGGGACAAAGGCTCAAAACTGCCTCCTGCAAGTGATGGTAACTGTCAAAGTATCAGGGGGAAAAAGAAACCTTTCCAAAAACCATTACTGCCATATGCTCAACACTTTGGAGGTAAACCCACAAATGGGTGGAAAGTTAGTCTCTCTCAACTCCTACAACCAGTTATTCCAGCTATTACTGTAATATTGCCATTCTAATTTTTTATTCCAGGACAGCTGCTTAAAATACTACTTTTGTTTTCAGTCAAGCTGCATAATTAGAAGCTGTGTGCCAGCCATGAACAATCATGCATAACTAATGACTCTTGGCCAATCCTGGACTCTTTAATCAATTTTAGTCTGGTTTCACCCAAGAGATTGCCCACCTCAACAGGAAATTTGCTTGGGTAGGAAGAGCAAGGGCTGCAACAAGATTTATCTATCCCGTGAAAATTCCTGCCAAGAAAACTTGCTTGAAGGGCTGCAAATAAAATATAGATAAAAAAGGAGGTTTCAAATCTTGAAAAAAAAAAAAAAAATTTTCAACAGCATGAGCCAAAGCCTGCTCATAATGAAATTACACCAACTTACACTGCTTTTGAGAAATCCCACCTCTAAAGCAATGAATGATTTATGAGTAATAATTCCAGGTGGCTACTCTTCAGTATATTTGAAAAAAATTGGAGGGTTATAAAGCTAAAAAGAAAGACACACACACACACAGTTCGTTCAGGGACTATGATATTTTTGTTCTTATAAACAAAAACAGCTACTCTCTGGCGGGATTTCTGACCTCATTTTCCCTAGTTATGCGGCAGGGGGAGGGAATCCAATTGCCTGTTTACCAGTCCCACAGTACTGGAGTGTGTTGAAGACCAGGCACTGACACCAACAGTACGGCTGCTGAGCAAGAACCCATTCCTTCAGAAATTTAAGTGAAATTCAGAATGAAATGGGGGATGGGGGAGAGTCTAAAAGTCCCATGCACACGCACTGGAGTCTGCAACAGAGGAGGGCTTTCATCCACAAATCCAAGCCAAGTATGGGGCTAGAAATTACTAGGGTGGTAAATGGGCTGAGAAGAAAACACGACAGATGACCAGACACCAGCAGCGAGGGTCCAGCTTCTGAGGGCACAGATGTCAAGCATGAGATGACTCTGCAAATCGCCCACAACCAACAGAGCAGGTGCTGAAACTCCCACCTCAGAGCCCTCCCCTCTCGATTCAACAGGGCAGTTTGTCATCAACCCTCCCCAGCTGGGCCCGTGAGTTGGGGCAGGAACGTGGCTGTCACGCTGCTGTCAGCATGGCTCGAAGCAGCACACCCAGCCCAAGCTCACTGCAGGTGGCTGGGCCATTACAGCACACAGCTTCCTTCCTACCTGGCTCCTGCAGCAAGCTGCCACTGCCAGAGAGCTCCCGTACCATGAGACAGGGGAAGCTGGTGGAGCAGCGCTACTGGGATACAGAGCCCTGCAAGGCCAAGGTCTCCCCTTCTGGACAAAGCCCTGGGGAATGGAGAGCAGCAAGGTGGCAAGAAGCCTGCTCTGAACCAACCTTGCACCTGGGAGATGACAAGTCCCTGGTGACTCTGCTCCGCTTTCCCACCTGCCAACAAACAGCATCTCATTTGCTCTAGTGACTGCACATGGCGGCCAGGGGAGATGTCGGGCAGAGAGCAAAGGGAGCCTCTGCCTCCCCCAACAGCCTCTGCAGCCCAGCTGAGCACGGGGCACAGGGGCAGGACACCACTTCTAGGGGGGCCTCTCACACCTTCCTGCCGCCTCCCCCAGCCTGTGTGCCCACAGCCCATGTGAAACCAAAATCACATGGGCAGGACACGTTCTGCATTTCCCCAGCACATGCACGTACAAGCAGAGTTTTACCTCTGCTGCATACAAATTATTAAACATACAACTTGCTTCATAACACCATGCCAAATACCACCATGTCCAGTCCATCACTGGATTTTCCGCCCAACTCCTCCTGCCTTCCTCCTACAGCTATTTTTATTTATTTAAAATTTTTTAAAAGGATGGCAGGGGTGGAAATTACCAGTTACTTTCATTTCCTAACTGGCAGATACTGACATCAATGCAGGACCACTAAATTAAAGGATGGCAAATGCAGGACTTGATTTTTAGCTGTTTGAACAGTTGATTATAGCGAATACACCATGCACACAGCTGGTGTCAGGCTATCAGCTTCGCACATGCAATGTATGGAAATCTGCCTGCAAACACCTATATATGCAATTACAGGTAAAAGAGATTGGAAGCGGGACAGGGCCTCTGCTCTTGAGAGGACTTGGGAGCTTTGAGAAACAAGCAAACAGAAATCTATTTCCACTCAATGAACAGTAACAAAAGGTCAACACACCTCAACAAGCAGTTATTAGCAACAAAACAAGTCTTTCAACAGCTATAGAGCCCTGGGACACCACTTTAGCTATTATACTCCAGATGTGCGAGTTGCAAAGGGATGATACTGATAGCTCACGTTTTAGGTCTCTCTCAGAGCACATAATGCAGGAAATGCCGGTTTCTGTCTCCAGGTTCTGGAGATGATCAACAACCATATTTTCCATCACATATATTAACTCAATATAACTTGACAGAACAACCAGGAAGTTGTGCAGTTTAGCTGTTTACAGTAATAAAGAAATAAATCACTGGTAAGTGCCAAGCAGGCAAGCTGGTGGCACTTCCCTTTGGAATTGCTCCAAGGGCCACAGCAATGAGTTGGTGCATAAAGTTTCCTCAAAGTAAAGCACTAACAAATTTGCACAACAGTGCAAAGCTGAGCTTAGCACTGATGCAGTGTCCCCTGATAAGGAAAGGGCAAGCAAGCACTAGTGAGGGAACAAGCCCAGGTAGCCCATGCACCAGCCAGCATGTACCAGAGACCTGGGTTTGGCCTATGAGAAACCAAAGAGGCACCAGGCAGAAAAACAATTGGGCAGAGAAGCAATAACAATGCTCTCTGTCTCGAGGAGAATTCTTCTAAGGTACAGCATTCACCTGCAGTTTTAATTAACCTTATTAACAAATCCAGGCAGGCTTATGAATCATTCACAACTTTAAGCAGCAAAGTCTGCATCATGATCTGCATTCAAGGCACTCTTGTTGGCTGCCCAAGGATCGTCACTGCACAGCTACAACAGGAGAGCGCTACGTAACTCAGGGGAAATCACTGGGTTGTATCACATCAGGCAGGGTCCTCAATACCCTGATCATGGATCCAGTCCAATAAACAGTGGACCCCTAAACCAGCTGCAAGAACACTTCTGTCGTTGTCTCTCCAGCACCTTGCTCAGTTACATAGTTGCACTATTCTCCAGTACTGAGTGCTAGAAAATAATTTCTTGTTATTCATCCATTTTATTGCATCATCTCCTGTGAAATTCTTCCCATTCACGTCTCCATTAGGTGTGTCACTATTTCTAAAATATCGTCCTACTACATATAATTCATTTGGTGTACTGCTGCTTTTCCATTTTTGTCCGATAGCACTTTCTTCTTTCTAAAGCCAGGCTACAGCAGATGAGATCATGAACCATTATAAACTATTAGTCTCTCAGATATAATCCATCAAATTTCTCAACACCCCAGGTAGAAAGGGGAAAGGTCACAACTTCCTGGTATTCCAACCATTTCTGTCACAGACTCACTTTTGAAAAGCCAAATCCCATCTTTTTAGTAACAGTTAAAAAGGTAAGTCCTGGTGGCATAACAAAAGGCAATCTGCTGAAACAGTCCTATTTATGTGATCAAGCACTATTTATGGTGCTTGATCACTACTAATCAGTGTTGTAAAATAATAAAAAAAGAGGATCCCGGAGTGAGATGTGATAAGCATTTCCACGCCCACAGCTCAATGGCAGGAAGCTGGGGTTCCCTGATACAGAGATTCAAATGCAAACCAAAAACTCTGCAGACGGATTGATTTGCAGGCACCTGCCCTCTTTTTCCCTTTGACACCAAGTGTTGAGAAGATCTGTACTTAGTTGAGGGCCTTAATACCCAGTGCTACCCTGTGTGGTTGAAATGTTGTGTGTGCTGTATGAAGGTCCAACAGTTATCTGTCCTGATCATCTCAGCCTGACTTCCAGAGCTGCTATAGCACTACACGAGGGATAGCTGGAATCCCAAAATGTGGACGGTAGGGCTATCTGACGGTGCTCGCTTTCACCCAGGGAAGCGTCCCTCACAGGCTGCCATCCCGTTGTTGCAACCCTGGTATTGCATTCCTAGTGCAGCGTTGCTGTGTCTCCCCTTAAGGCCATGTCACATACGAAAGGAGCTGCATATATGAGACTGTACACACCTCCACCCCTTCAACCAACGACTGCAAAGCCCCGTGGGGTGCTGAGGAAACCTTATACCACCGATGTTATAGACAAAAAACGTAATGTACAGAGATGGCAGAAGCAGAGCTAGAAACAGTGCTTCTGGTCTTCAAAAGCCCAACCTAGCACACTGCGTGGCTGGCACCCCACCCTGAAGAAGTGCAGGGAAGACTCTGCAATATCCATGAAAGCAACGTGTGCCAGCACTGCACAGCGGTCCAGACGTCAAGAAGAGTCAATTGCTCCACGGCACCAGAACACATCATTCTTTTCAGTGACTATACAGACTTACACTAAGTGCATGGGGGGTGGACACAACACACCACCATCACCCCATCAGTATAACAATTAATTCATTTATGTGCAAAATTATGTTAATCAGCAATACTTCTGACAAAACATAAGATTTCAATTGATATGTCTCAGTGGCATGCCAGTCTTTAGAATTACAGCTCCCATCATAGATATCCCCATGTAAAGCCTTAACTGCATTACTCATCCTTAGTGAAAGATACAAAAAGGAGGATTAATTACAGCAACTTTTAAAACTCAGGTCCTGGTATAGGCTATAACACCACGGAGAAGCCTAAGCAGCTATGCTCTGACCATTCTTTCCAGATCTTGAATTAATGACAGTGACTTCTTTCCTTGTCATCTCACTTCCTTATCCAGCAGTTTCTTAACACTGAAACTATTAAGGACTAACACTTATATCCAGCCAGTACTAATCCATCACATCTCCTCTCACACTCCATGTTGCAAGATGATCTGTCAAATGATTTGAGATAAAAGCATGAAAAGCAAACTATCAAATATGGGTGGTGTCTTACAGAAGAGAATCTGCTTACAGAAGGGAAAGATGGAGACGAAGGTTAAAAGTACTTTAGCCCACACACCAACCCCCTCCCATTCCCTGCCAACAGTTTATGGGATTGTTTAACATCCCTGGTACACATATCTCAGAACGTCATGTAAAAGCAGTAGCAGTTTCTGGCCGCATAGCCAATTAGATGTTTCTAAAGGTACAAAAAAAGGAGTGCCAAGGCATGCACTCCTCCAACATTCCTAAAGGTATGATGCTTGATCCTGGTGTCCAGATGTTACCGCTCATGTCTCTACTCTAATCCCACAAGGTCCGGCACTGGGAGTCACAATCAAGTGTTCATGCAGCAAAAAGAATGTAGGTTGGGATCCAGTATGCTGCTGACAACACCCAGAAAGGACATGCCATTGCCAGCATTTGCTTTGCCAAGTTAGATCATATCCTATTTGTGTAGTGGGTTTTGTTTATGGCTTCCTTTTTCTGTTTGCGATTTAGCGTTTTTGTTGTTTGCGTTCTGGTTTTGGGTTTGATTTGGGGGGGGGGGGGGCACGGTGGGATACAATAAAAATATTTTTGTAAAACAGCAGTTTAAAAAAAAGAGTGCATAGATGAGGTTCTACCTCATGAAGGACCTTGCGTTGTATATTTGTACCAAGATTAGGGGGAAAAAAAAAAAGTCCTGAAATCCTGAAGCCAAGCACTGCAGTAAGAGACAGACTGTCCAAGACCAAGCAATTTTTAGTCCCATCAAGTCTGTGATTACAGTTTTCCTCATCTGCCTTATGAGAGAGATGATCTCACTACCCACTTGTGACCATAAAGTCACAGCTGTGACTCCAACAATTGAGTTGAGATGGCAAGAGAGCTGAAAAGCATTGGCTTCCAGCCTCCTCCAGGCCACTGGATGGGTGACGAGGTGCTGTGTCACCTGGATGTGCTGTTCAGCTGACCCTGCCACCTGCCTCCGTCTGAAGGAGGCGGCACTTCTGGGGTTTGCATGCAACTGCAAGCTGACAGGCAGTCTGCTGGCATCTACCAACAGCACGTTGTCACATATTTCCCCTTTTTAGTATTTCTTTTTCCCCTTCCAAAGTGTGGTTTCAAGATGAGGAAGCCCTTGTCAACCAATGTGACCAAGATGTACCTTGGATTAGAAAAAAAAGGGGGGAGTGGAGGGTGTGAGTGTGTGCACTGCTCGGAAAGGGTCTGTAGGGGAAAGGGTCAGAACATGGTTGCAGTGGTTTTGCTCACATGTCAATCAAGAACATAACCTGATGCTGACCACATTTCCCATCTGAAGCTCAACATCACCTACAAAGCTGCAGATAAATGTCCTCTTCAAACAGAGCTTTTGCTGGGGATCACTGCAAGTCCAAGCACATGGCAATCCTAGGTAAACCGAGAGCCGGACAGGCTCCATTGCAAGGCCATTATATTTAGGACAACTGCTGTCCTCCTTGATAAATATTTAGTTTCTTTATGAATGGAAGGCCTGGCATTTTATCTGTGCCACAGCCAGTGTTCCATGTGCTTTGTATTATAAACACACATGCTTTTAACTCCAGCTCACTAGATAATACATTTAAAAGTATGAATTCCCTTCTGGAGAGAAGCCCATCCCTACCTGGGTGGCACTGCTAATGTGAACCTTATGCTCCTCTTCCCATTGACAAAGAGCCTTTGCTGAGGGGGCACATGCTACCTTAATTCCCAAAGTAAAATTTTATTCACTCCAGGAAGTGTCACATCAATTTTAGTCTTATAACCTTAACCAGAAAAGTTTCACCAGCTAAGGAACGAAATCCCTTGGACAGCATTTATCTTCTTTCAAAATAAAACCAAATAACTTCCCTCCTTTAAGGTTTACTAAGCCCTGTAATATAAATCCAAGAAGCCAGTCAAATAGTTCCTCTACTCTGTATTAGCAGGATGCTCAGTAACAACCTTGGGGGGAAGAAAATGAAAGAGATACGATCCCTCTAATCACTGCCACACATCCAACGAAATGAGCCATTACAAACACAGTCCCCCAAGAAAAATAATAAAACACCTAATGCTGTTCGACTCCTAATCTGCATGATATTTAAAGAGCCCTAGGTAAGATTACAGAAGAGTTAGATCCTAAACTAGCTGCACTGCAACTGCTGACTGGCTCCTCACCACCGCTGCACCACGAGTTTCAGCTTTTCATGAATTTAAGAGTATTTAGAATATTCCTCTTGCTGCCCAGCAGCACTTGAAAGGCTTCTGGGACATTACTACACACAGCAATATGAAGCACTGGGGTGGTTTCAGATACTGAGAAAGAAAGTCTGAACAAGTAATGACCCACTGGAAAATTCACAGCAAGAGATGGAAAGATCCAGTACTCGCCAAACACCTACATGTTCTGACTGTGGCTTTGAAGCAAACCACAACACTATCTATTGTAAAGAGCACCGCTCCTGTGGAAATGGTTGCTTAATATTGTTAGGGATGGAGTAAGAATAAGTGCTATAGGTGTACAGAATTTTGCAACTAGCCATTTACTGGCTAAATACATATATATATACACATTTAAATGAGGAGAAAAAAAAGGTCTTGTTCTTATCTTTGATAGTGAAAAAAAATTATCAGGCACAGATAAAGAGTATTTTTGTGCAGCTGAAGTAATTAAATGTAAACGCAAACCCACATTTCTTTGCAAATAAGTTTCATACGCCCAGGACTACTAACATAAGGACACTATTTAGTCAACCTGGAAATGAGCTACAAAACTTATATTGAGAAAACGTTGATGAGCTTTTCTGAGGTCAGGAAGATTCTTACAGAACAATCATTTGGCAGCCAAGCACAGGGGTACTGAAGGTTTTTTTAAAACCAGCAAACCTCTATTACTCTTTTCTCACCTAATGTTCATGTTCAAAACAGGAACAGACGCTTCCAAAATTTTACTAAAATAAGAAGTGGCATTGCTTAAGAACAATGAATACTGCATATCCATTGCTGAGGCAAGTGTCTTTGCAGTAAGCTTATTTAAATATAGAAATAAATCCACTGACCTCGTATTAATCACAAACACTCCCTTCTCTATGACAAACGGAAATGACAAACTTGCAAGGACACATCAGAAACCTTCAGAGATTGCATCCACATAAGCCAAAACATGTGATGACTTGAATGGTCACTGCTTCTCTTCAAAGAAATCCACCCAGACCCTACAATTTTACTCTTCACAATATCAGAAGAGTGCAATTCTAAAACGGACCACCCAATGATTTTGGATATAGCTTCAATTCTCCATTCTAAGGTTCCTCTAAAATTCTGGAGTTCTAGAGTTCTTAATTCTGTTTTACCCAACAAACCGGTAACTAGAGGGAACACAAGCAGCCAAAAAGGCATTCCTGCTCTTCACACACAGTGATAAGTGAGAACTGAAATAAGTGTCTGTTTTGTGTCCTGTCTGCCCCACAACACGCACATGTTCAGAGACACTTCTACACCGCAAGCATTAACATCCTGTGCTCCTGCAGATATGCAGCCACACACAGCAACTGCTCACCCAGGACAAGCCAAAAGACCCAGCTTTCAACACCCCTTCTGTGGAGCTTAGGTAACATCAGAGCAGGGTCTTGTACATGTCCAGCAGTGGCTGTAGTTAACTGCTGGGAAGAGCATGGGGTTGATCACGAATGGATAAATCATTAACCAAAGTTCTTTAGCAAATACAAAATAAAAGGAAAAGTCATCTTGATAACAAGCTTTGATCAAAGGATTACTGTTCTCAGCCCCCCCTGCCCAAGCTTCCCCCCGCCCTTTTCTTCCAGCTGTCACCACTCCTCTGCAGAGGCAGCAGGACGGACACTGCTTTTGCATGACACCAAAACCACAGTTCGCAGCCCACCACATTTGGCCTTTGACTGATGTTTTATTTAGCAAGCTTGGCTGTGAAATGGGGTAGGCAAGAAGCAGAGACAAGCTGAAAGGACTCTGCCCCTGCACAGCTACTGCCCATGGGGCAGAGGAGGACAAGAACCTGCTGAGTATCCTCCCAGATCTGCCACGTACAAACTGCCAGAGCCCCAAGGCACAAGGCTGCTGAAAGAGCGCTCATCATGCTTAAACACACAGCCCATTCCTAGTCTGGATAAATTTGTAAGCATTAGCCCAGACAAAAAGGGGTTCCCCCATACTAGCATATGAATGTATTTTGTCTGCAATGGCCTGAAAACCTTCTGTGAGAATGCGGCATAGCTTCAGCTTCTCATGCTTTATTCCTGAGTCTGCCAGACACTCCAGAATCCAAGAGTTTGCTTTCCATTTCAACACTGTCACTCTAAGATGGTGACAAGCCCTAAGGATTTGGGTACAGTGAGCCCTGGCCTGCAGGGACAGCACCATAATGGTAAACACGGGAGTCCCACTGTCCTTCAGGTAGAGCTAGAGATCGTAGCCTCAACCTGTAGAGATCTGGAACACACAAGAGAAACCATATCTACTTCTGTAACATTCCTGCCCATTTCTTTTGTCATTTGTCTGCATCACGCCCCTTTTGTGCCTCAAAGGGAAAGAACAAGGCCCTGCTCTCCGGGCTCACTAGCGCAGCTCTAGAACTTGCTCCCTGAACATGAGCTCAATGAACTTGATGCTCTTCTACATTCACACTAAAAAACATTCAGCAACATTTCGCAAAGGAAAGCGAACATGTTCCTTCCTAGAATCAAGAAGATAGGGAAAAACTTCATTATCTTTATTGGCAAGACAGGCTAAATTTTACTGGAGCTAACTGTTTAAAAACATGGTCAAAATGAGTTACTATCATTAAATACTGATGGCGTGGTTATAACAGGGGCTAATTTTTGAGAGAAAGATGGCTTATCTAGCACTGGTTTATCACTGAGTTTCAACCTGATTTTGCTCCATTCCAAACCAAATACAACTTAGTTACCTGTATAGTAGCTACTAAACCACCACAATTCTGTCCCAACTACGTCAAGGAAGACTTAATAAACCAGCGTTTTTTTCTTAGCATAGGTCTTTAAGCTGCCACATCACAAGTCCCTTGCAGAAACAAGAGCCTGAAACTTCTAAGAAAGGAAACTGATTGTAGGGTCATTTCCAACAATCTCCTGTAAGTTGTCCTCCCTCATCAAGCCAGTCTTACGATCAATTCTTGTGGGAATACCCAAAGCTCTTACACTGGACTTTTAACTGTTAAGTAAACTGCTAATGTAGCAATAGGTGTGGGGCTCCATCTTGCAAACTGATTATCAACCGCAACACTCCCACATAGCCCTATCAGGAGATGGAGAATCACCCTACACTTCTGACACCGCTATAGCTTTTGTATTAAACAGTGTGCTCCAGCTAAGTAGCTTTGGCAAGAAATCCCACCATGGATTTGGACTGCACAGGAACATTTTCCTCACATAATTATATTTCCTTCCAGGCTCAGGAGCAAACTGCCTTACAGAATAAATTTTCATTGAATATATTAATGTTAGATGCCTCCGTCTGTGAATGACCTAGATAAAAAACTCACTGCACGGAAGGCAATTCCTTCCTCTTTCTCAGAGCTCCATGAGCACTCACTGTGCTCAATAAATAATGTACAACCCAGCCATCATCATAAACCTTTGTTGCATGCAAGGAGGAGGAAAGAAACATGTCCAGTTCTTCTCCCAGCTAGACTGGTGGTGCAAAGCTGGCAGTGTAATTCCATTGATGCTATTGGGAATCTATCAACATAAACCTTGCAAGCAAAAGCCGAGGCAGGCACCAGGCTCTTATTCTGCTGAAATCTCCCAGAAGACAAAGGCACACTTTTTAGAGAGTGACATTTTACAACAAGTAAGAAAGGAGGAACACAGCTTTCACATCAATGTTATTAAAAACAGATGCCAGAAAGAAGTGAGGTGTGGAGAGCACCTCCTCATGGAGTGTACTAGAGTTTACATGTGAGGGAAGGATAAGAATTGGGCCTCACTGCATGAAAGGCTTCTGCCTCTCTTCTTCAGATTTAAATCATTTAAATTTTAAGAGAATTAAAATAGGAGATGGAAGAAAACATTCAGTAAATAAATCCCCAGATTCCACCGCTAAGAATAACATACTTTTCCTCTGCTCTTCAGTCCTGGGGAAAAAACCCAACAAGCTATATGGCCTAGTTTACCAAGGAAAAGAAATGCAGGACAAAGCAGGAATTCAGACAGGGTAATCCAGTCTTTCATTTGCTGTTCTTGATCTAAAAGACCTTCATTATGCTGAAGGAACTTAGCCCAGAACTGAATACATTCAGTACAGGATGAGCACACTGACCAGCCTAGGTGAAGAGAATTCCTCTAGAAACTAACTCACACGTAGACAAGCCAACTCCAATGACATCGGAGACAGCATTTATTTGCAACTATTTTGTCAGATAAAAGCACTTTGGAGTACAGACATGCTGATTTTTACTGTCACAGTAAAACTGTCACCCTCTTTCCTGTCCAGACCGTACAGCCAGCCAGCTCCAGTGAACTGACACAACCCTAAACGATCTTTCTGACGATGCCCATCTGACTCATACTTACAGCACTCAGCACAGTTATGACTGGTCCCTGCTTGAACCTGCTACAGCATCTATAAAGCTGCGAATGACGGCAAATATTTTCTAACCAAAACCAATAAAAGGATTGCCAAACTAAGACCCCATTGCTACTGTAGGAGGTTTAAGATACTAAAGTGAAGATGTACATGAAGACTTTAATTTGCAAGTGACATCCTCCTTACATGACAGAGTAAAATTAAATTTACTCAAGAAAGAAGCCCCACAAAAATACAGTACTGTGCTGCTAATGGAGACTAATGACAAAGACCTAAGGGGGAATTAAAAAAAAAAGAAACAAACAGAGGCAACACAGAAATCACAAAGTGGGCCAGAGAGAGGGCTAGAAACAGAAGTGCTGTAGGAAGGTATGAACTGCTTTTTCAAACCAAATCAGACCAGCTGACAAGTCAAAATCCCACCTCTGAGGATGGCTGATTTACTAAACATATGAGACAAAGGCAGGAAAAACAGCTCAGCGTTCAGACATGGAACTACCATCTCAAACCTCTCCTCAGCCCCTAGATGCACATTATCAGACTATCGTCAGTATCATTCTTGCTATTAGGTGTAATGTCCTGAGACAGTATGAATACACAGCTCATTTCTCACATCTCCTCCCTCCCTCGCCTCCATATGAAAGGTTACAAGGCTCCGCTGATCTGTCAAGTGATTTCACACTGCAAATGATTTAATCAATTTTTTTTAAACACCCAGCAGACATGTAATACTCATACACCAAATCACACATTTAGAAATATGTCTTGCTTGGACATATTTTCCTCCTCTCCTCCTTTTGACAAAAGTATCTGTATTGCAATAAAAAGTAAAAAAAAAAAAAAGTTAAAAAAATTCCACTAAGGCCTACACAGCATTGTCTGTCATGTTAAAAAAAAAAAAAACCAACATGTATTCTATCTCCCATCTCACAAACTGAAGTCAGCTACCAAAGCTGCCCAACTTTTGTTTCTGCACCAGTACTTCATCTCTTACCTGCTCAAGAGATACAAATACAATCAAATCATTCATGAAACTCAACACTTACAAAACCTGGAAGGTGAACACCAAGAAAAAGTCTTTATGTAACGTCATCTACACGTTCAGACTCTCCTCCCTCCTGCCAACATTTCTTTGTATTGCAAAGCTCATGGGTAACCGCAGCCATAGCAGCATGCTCTTACTCCAGCACAAGCTGCATGCTGACCCGAAGGGCAGCTCCACACCATATAATGGAGCACAGGAATTCCCATCCAGAGACTAGGAGGGCCAGTGGACAAGCTCAAGTCTTATCCCAGACCTAAGTCCCACACACTCTGCGTCTGTGCAGCCCAGAGCTACCATCCTTCCCAGGCTGGGCTTCATTGGTTTGCGAGGTGGTACTCGGAGGAGACAGCCCTGGATGTGACATCCATCTGTCACACAGGCAAGACACAGGCATCCCTCCATCAGGACACGGATCACCGGTGGGCTAGAGGAGGACAAGGCTTTCGGAGATGCAGGAGGTTTCACAAGGCAGACAGTGGCCAAAACCAAGCTGGTGGCTACCAGAACAACACTTTTGCCTGCAACTTGCTCCCTGCCCCACATGTGAAGAGCCCCAGGAAAGAGCAAAGCAGGGAGCGGGCTGTCAGCCAGTAAAACCACTCTGGCAGGCCTCTGGGATAGATCTGGTCATTGATTAGATGCCTCTGGTCTGGCGTAACAGGCACAAAGGGCACACAAGGCCTCGCAGGGGGCAGTGAAAAAGCAATTTTTTCCAATCACCTTGGGCCCAGCACAGACACCGAGACTTTAGTGCTGAATATTAGTAGTGCCAGAATTGCTGAGGAGCACTTACTCTTGCACAGCATCACGCTAACACAACACAACAAAACCAGGCTCTTACATCTGTTCGTAGTGCTGGCTTTCAAAATAAAGCAGGATGGTTTCCTCAGCAATTGCCTTCCCTGAGCGATGAGAACGTCTCATGATAGTGAAGAATAGAAAAAAATGTCTTTGCCATTACAGAAATCTCAGTCATTTGTCTGGCTTGCCCTAAGTGGCTTAGCAACATTAATTGGATGCTTCAGGATACACTTTGTTTTAGACATACATTTGCTATCTTTGATATAATTATAAAGCAAGCCTTTCCCTCACAGCCAGCCAGTGCTTCTTGTACCAGCACAAGGGCATGGCTCCGGAGAAGAACTACTGCCTCCACCAGGACACGACACCAGGTTAGCTATCCAGGACTCCAGCCTGGCTCACTGCATGGCCCCACAAATAATGCAGGGGCGGAATAAGCAATCAGAACAAAGATTGCTCACTGACTCCAGAAGAAATTAAGTCTGCAGCGTGGTTTGCCATGTATTAACTGTGTGCCTAAATAGACTGAGATTTGGGAGGCAAGAAGGCGTGATGCCCTATCCAGAATCCTTTCCAAAAGCTGCCAGCAATTCATTTGACTTGATAACTCTTCTGCTCATCTTTTTCTCCATGGTTACACAAAAGGTCCCCAATTTCTTGATTGTATTAGCAAAGCACAATAGCTACAATCGAGCCTAAAACATCAAGGAGTTTTAATAGTTTGCAAAGAAAGGGTGGGAGTCTTACTCGCCTCAGTAAGGGATATGCTTTCATATTGAATTACACTGTAAATCAACAGACTTTCTAATGGCATTTCAATAGCTTAAATGGCCCCCCGACAATCTTTTCTGCAGGGTTTATTGCCTATAAGCTCAAAATGGCCAGAAACCAAACCATTGCTCAAAAATACTCCAAACGGAAAGCCTCAGACAGCCTAGATGAAATGCATTTTTACAGAAAGACTTGTGGTAAAAGCTAGATATAAAAGGTGAACAGAGTAAGGCGAGGCAGGCGGGGTGCAGAGAGCAGGGCTGGGGACAGAGCTTCCTGGGGTGCTGGGCTCACTTGTGCTAAGGTCACTCTGCTGGTCCCTACTCCCTCCTCCTCCGCACAGCCTCTCTGAAAAGAGCAACCCCAGGGCTGTGGGCGCAGGTCTGCAAACACCCTCAGGATCTTCTTCTGCCATGACTAACGCTGCTGAAGGAAACACGGGCATCAGCCCTTGGCCTGCCTGCTCTCCCTCTAACCAGGGCTTGCGGGTAATTCAGCAGCCACACCACCAGCTGTGCAACAGGCAGCAGCAGCAAACTAACCTTGCATCAAAGTTAACCCCACACCCCAGCAACCATGTTAGCAAGGGCTTCAACAAACAACTCCAGAACACCTTGTGTGATTATGTGAGCTGAGGCCTCTCCCAGCCACCTGCTCCACCCCCACACCAGGGAGCTGCCACCAAGTTGGAGAGCCGAAGTGCCGGCACGTGGGCTGGCAGGCAAAGGCAGCGCCGGCTGACAAGCCAAACGTATAGGGAGCAGACCGGCCTCTGCCTGCAAAGCTACGCGCCATGGGGCCAGTGGGCCTGGGTACCCGTCAGTGGGGCGTGCGTTGAGCTTTCAGCTTGGCAGCTGCTTGCAGCCAGGGAAAGCAATGTGGTGATACTTGCACTGCCTATCCCAGCCAAACTGCACCGGGTGGAAAAGCGTGCTCCTCTCCAGCACACCTCAAGCGTTCCCAGAGCCCTTCCCAACTCCAACAGCATCAAAGCAATAGTTCTCAAGACATAGCTGTGGAAAAACAGACTAAGGAACACACTAGAAAGCTGGTACCACAGCAGGGCCAGGCATCCAGCTGCACGAAGGACAGCCAAATTCAGATCCTGCTGTACCCAGTTCGAAGCCAGGGCATGAACTCCAGTCCCACAGACCCCAGCTGGCATCCCAGTGCCTTTGATCACTGGAAACTGGCTCTTCTCATGCTTTGACCAAACCTTTCCAGCTTAACACGCTCAAGCAAAATGCCTGTGTTCTCTCTAAGGATGCTCACAGTTGCCAGAAAGGTGTTTATTGGGGAGGAGCTCATGGACAAGCATGAAGCAGGACTTCTAACTAGTTCAACTTCTGATGCTGTAACAGGGCTGTAGGTGTGCAGCTCTTTTTGACAGTCAGCTCCAGACGTTGTCAGCTGCCTTGATCAGTAAAACTGTTATTAGCATCACATGCCCTGGGATTATTTAATACCTGACAAATAGCAGGAATTTTTCCTTTATTTATATATTACAGCCTGGCTTAGGCTGCAGGGCACTCTGAGGTAGCCTTGGTGCATGGGACTCTGCTGGCCTTTTGAAGGGTTTGTTGTAGGGCCAAAGGACAGCTGTATGCTAAAAGCAAAGAAACAGAAGACAAAATTCTGGCAGCTTTCAAAAACCATCTTACCTTGTGCAGTGAGTGTTTCTCTCCACTAGTCCCATTCAACATAACTGCATATCAACAGAAATAACTTAAAATGTTTAGAAAAAAACTAGGAAGAAATAGGAAAGGAACTTAGTTTATACAAGCAGGGTTTGCAATTACTGTGCAGCATGACTTTCACACAGATCAGAGATCTGCACTATGTAAATGCCATCACATGCATGGAAACAGAAATTATATTCCTATTTCCTCAGAAAACAAATTCCTACTGCTTTTTATCTCAGCCTGCTGCTGATCTATGGAAGGAAAGACCATTTACCCCCACTCTGCAAGCTGCAGTCCACCACTACCGGTAGGCACAGGCTGATGCAGACACAACTGTCACAAAATCCTCTGTCAACAGCTATGAAGTATTTCTGGCTTCCTGAAATGAGTTTTGCCCACCTGGAGCACACTCTGCAGTGAAGTGGGAGTCAAAATAAGAAGCAACTGTATCATATTTGATCTGTAGTACCCTGGCTCTCTACTAAGGTAATGATGCTCTGGGGAAGAAGTTGCATTCTCCTTTAACGCGTCAACTTAATGTTCAATAATACAATTGCATATAAACATGGGTAAACCACAATTCTTTTTGCCTTAAGAAAGAAAAAGTCATAGGAAAGGATACAGGCAAAGGAGCTCAAGGTAAAGAATGCATGAGAATTATTTGTCTTAATCTCTTCCTGCACATATAAGCAAATGGTAACAAACTCATCAGGAAGTTGCGATTGGCTCATTAATCTTATAGTCCATCTGTTACCTAGTTTCCTTTGGTATACTCTGATAATCTGCTACTTCAAGATCAAGGTTTAATTTTAACTCCTTGTTAAATCTTAGAAATTATGACATCTCTACCCAGGAACTAACTATTTTTACAACTGTAAGTAATTCCCTAGGAACAAAGCAATTCAGTACCTGTGAACAGTGTTTCCCAGGCTTAAGAATTACTTCAGCTGCTACATAAAACTCATAGGAATAATCCTATGTATTGTAAACGTCTCCCCTTTCAGTTACAACTCAGTATTCCAAATCATTTATGTTGTTTCACTGACATATGACTGCTTCCAATACTGCACTCAGATAGTTAAAGAGATACTACCTTTTAAAGATGCATATGCCAAGTCAAAAGATCTTAGCACATGCTAGTGCAAAATTAAATATTTTAAAAGACAAGTTTCCACCCTGATGTAAATCAAAACATAACAGCTTTTGGATAGCAGCCAGTTTAATTCTCTACTGCGTTGCACCTGGCAGGGTCACACACATCTGTGTAAAATGCTGCTATTCAGGTTTGCACAATTTCACACCCACACAGGAAAATGCCTACCAGAAAGAACATGGTACCAGAGAAATCGTTCATGGTTTTAACTACATTAAAGCATGCTGAAGGCAAGATGGCATTTAATTGACAATATTAATAAAAACTGCTGCAACTTGACAAATATAAGAAATGGGAAACAGAACGATCTTGAAGTTAACAAGCTCTTACAGATTTGATCTGTGTGACATTTGACTAATGTGTTTAACAACTAATACACAAATTAAAAAATATCCAGATCATGCTAATGTGTTTACAAGAAAGACTTCAGAAAACAATCAAAATCATTAGAAGAAAGAGAGCCAGTTTTGAAGAGTCTCTGGAACATGGATTTTAATGCAAATGATGAACAGAGAACTCTGTCCCAGTACTCAGTTGAATGACTCAGGTGTACAAGCATTACTGATGAGACAGTTCATGTCCATACACTTACTCATCTGCATAAGTGTTTGGGGTCATAATTGCAGTGATGTACCTGCAAGGCATCTGGGAAGCCCCAGTGCTTACACACCAGCTGCTCCTACTTGCCTCTTGCTGACATTTCCTACAGTTCTCACAAAAGGTGGTGACCAATGTTGCAACTAATCACTTTTTTTTTTTTTCAGCAGGAGAAAATCCACATTTATAAACAGAACAGCATGAGCCTGAGAGCTCATGACAAAAGTTTCAGAGGAGCAAGTGAGATGAGGGACTGTCCCAGGTAATCCCCAGCAGCTCAGCTCTCCAGAGGAGAGAGCTCAGGGAGCAGAGGCAGCCACCTGCCCTGCCCTGTTTGGCTGTTACCAATCCAAGGAACATTTGGAGTTTAGCAATATATTGTTGTCCTTGTCTCTGAAAAGCAAATGTAAAAATTCTATTTCAAATCAAAATGAAAAATGGTGCACAGCCAAGTGTAAGCCAGGCTAAGCTTTGAGGATTTGCCAGTTTTTCCCTCAACCCATTCACTCCTTCCTTGCCTGTATGTGCTTCTGCTTTGGGGATGAAAAAAAGACAGTACGAATGATTTCAGAGTGGAGGTATTGCAATTCATCTACAGATCTCTTGTGGTGTCATGTATCGTGCCAGCAGCTCATGGACTTTGAGTTAGTACAAAGCAGCATTTCCTATCTTTCTGATTATGCAAACCCCAGCGGCAACCTTGCTGGATTTATCAAAACATATTACATTATCAGGGCAAGATGCTGTTTCTTGTCATCATGTGATCCTGGCTGCACGCTATGTGAGATGCTAATGAAGCAAGTCAAAAGGGAGGGGAGAGGAAAAAGGGAGCAGAAGATGAAAGCTTGCTCACTCCCCACTACATCCACCCTACTTGCAATTTTTAGACATTAACTGAAGAGGAGAGCAGCAGCTTTTGGACCCTGTCTACATGCCCAGATATAGCATCTTCTTACATCAGTCTAGTTAAAAAACTCACCTATTTCCCACCCCATTGCATCCCTCAACTCACAGGTACAAGAGTTTATAAAACACGTGCCTATCCAGCGGAGATAAGAAACTTTCTCCTCACCAAAGACCAAACAAGCATTTCAGGCCACAGACTGCAATCTGTCCTAAAAATCAGCACTGCAGGATGGATGAAATTAAATGAACAGTAGGCCCTGGATATGCATGCATTCACACCGAAGGCTATATTACTGTAGATATTTTAGTCACGTAAATAAGGCCACCACCTTTGCAACAGAGAAGTCCCACCCCACATGTAGCCAGATGGACGCATTGCAACCAGGACTCCAGACTCCCGAGAGGACAGGGACTTCTCTCAACAGCAAAGACGAACCACCACCAGCAAATTCAAACATGAAGAAAACCCTCAAAACCACAGCTCTGTATCCTGAGCTCATGCCTTTGCCCTGGCCCACAGGGGTCCGTTCTGTGTTTCAAACTGTTTTAGCACAAGTCCCAGGAGAAGTTTCTCTCCAGTGGCACAACTAGCCTGGGAAGCTGGGTATGCACCCATCTGAGCAAACCCTGGCGAACTCTGTTCTGGCTGGGGTGTCAGGAGCAATACCCGAGCTATTCATCTGAGGCTAGTTTGGATCCCCCTGCTCAACACAAAATCACATCAGTGACTGAGAGACACCAACTTTAGCACATGAACCTCAAGCCTATCCATAAGGTACCCACGTACACCGTAAGAAAAAAAGAAATACTACCAATATACACCTATTTATCAATCCCGCTACTGGTATTTCCCTGTAATCACTCCAGAGGTGTAGCACCTCACCTCAGTCACAGACACCGGCTGAGAACAGAGAGCACTGGCACTCTCCCCAGCGATATGATCGAGATGCCTATCTCTTCTCTACAGTGTCAGCTCTCTTTCCTCCACGTCTGATTTTATTGTGGTGGTTACCTGAACACACGTGCTGAACTTCCTGGCCTCAAAAAGTTAATACCTATCTTAACCTCGGAAATTCTCAGCTCTTCTGCACCACCTTCTCTACCCAGAATAAATGCCCTTCTTTTCTTTCCTTTTTTTTTTTTTTCTTCCTTTTTCTTTTTTAACCTAACACTTAGCAGCAAACTGCTGTCTGGATCAATTCGGTTACTTCCTCCTCCTTTACACTGCTGGAAGCAAAGGCACAACTTTAGAGCCTGTACTATTCCTTTCACTTACCGTTAGGACTAAGACAGATGTGGTTCTCTGGGCTGGATGCAAGTGACATCTACTTGGCAATAACCTAGAATTAGCTGTAAGTTAAACTGTGTTCAAGCAGTGCAGCGCAGCACATAACAGACACAAGACTAGTCCTGCTGTTCTGTCAAGAAATCAAAGAAATTCACATGCTCACATCAAACAATTGTGCAGGCATGTGTAGATCTGAGCAGAAACACATCCAACCCCAGCTATCCAAGTTTCTAAGTATGTCTCTGTAGGCTAAGCAAAAGAAGGAACGTACATGACCGTGTGAGTCTGCAGGTGTACTTTGCCAGTTATGTATTACAAGCCGTATCTCTGCTAGTCTACAGAGAGACTTCACAGCCCTCAGCTGCAAGGTCTTGCCTCTCAAGCTACAACAGCTGAGACTTTTTGTCCTTAGGGTCTCAAAACGCATCAGCTGGAATAGCAGTCTAAGCAAATCTAAAGCAGGGGGCCACAAACTGATGCATGAAGGCACACACCTGTGTAAACGCAGCCACACATGCTGGGTGCGTGCATCTGCAGCACAGGCATGCAAGGACAAGCCCCAGCGCTGCCAGCACCCTTCGAGTGCCTTCATTCATTCAGAGGAGCGCGGCTCCAGCTTCTCCTACTCACCCAGCCTTCGAAGGTGTCGCTGGGGCCCGCAGAGCGCAAGAGGTCCTGGAAGTGCAAGGTGCAGTTGGCCACAAAGTCATCGTAGCCGATCGGGGTGTCGTGGAAGACGGAGAGCTCGATCTGATGGCCGTCGGTAACCGTGGCGGAGAACTCCTCGTTGTAGGTGGGTTTGTTGGTCTTCTGCTTGATGCTGGTCTGCCCTACGCGCACCTGGTCCACGCTGACGGTAACATAGGGGTCCAGGAGCTGGTAGCCCTTACGGAAGAGCGAGTGCCGCAGGGACCAGCGGGTGGGCTGCAGGCCCACCGCCTCCCCAATCCGCACCTTCAGGTACCCGTTGAACTTCATGGCTCCGGACATGGCGGCCCGCCCAGGGCGCCCGGGAGCCCGGAGGAGAGCCAGACCCCTGTCCCGCGGAGCCGGGCCGGCAGCCAGCCCCGCCGCGCCTCCTCAGGGGGCCGGGCGGCGGCGGCGCGCCCGCCCCCGGGCCATGCCGGGGCCCCGGAACCGCCGCCCCCCGCGCACCGCCCACCTCCCGCGGCAGCGGGCAGCCGCTCCACCGCCCACCCCGCGCCGCCGCAGCGTCCGGCCTGGGCCTCTCCTGCCGAGGGGGAGCGAGGGGGAGCGAGGGGGAGCGGGCGGCGCGGCACGGCTCGGCTCGGCACGGCTCGGCTCGGCACGGCGGGAGACACCTGGGGCGTAGGACGGCGCCGGGCGGGGAGGAGCCGCGAACTCGCGCCGCGAGGGCGGGCCCGGGGTGGGGAGCGGGCGGGGCGGCGCGGGCGGCACCCCCCGCCGTTAGCACAGGTGCGGCCGGCAGCAGCCCGGAGCCGCGCCGAGAGGCTGCCGAGCCCCACGCCGGCCGCCGTTCCCCGCGGGCAGCGCGGCGCGGCCGGGCCCGTCCCCGCTCCACCTGGGCGGGCCCCCGGGCCCCCGCACGGCCCCGGGCAGGGCGGAGGCCGCCCCCGGCCCTACCCACGGCGCGGGCAGCGGGGCCGCACGGCGCGGCCTCACCCCGGCCGGTCCGTCCCTTGCTTTCTGCAGCAGGACGTGTACGGGGAATATAAAGACACGTTGATTTTGCTACTGAAAAGTTTGTTCCGACAACTCTGCCGTTTGGGATTAATTGCGTATGATTAACGTCCCTGGCACTCGGTGTGCAGGGTTTGTTTTCGGGTGGATTTCTTTTGGTTTCTCATTGCACTTAATGAAGTCAGAATGTAAACCCTTTAATTACTTTCCAAAGTTGACAGCAAAATGGTGTGGCCTGGGTAGGGGAACAATGAAATCCTGCTCTCCTGGTGACACTGTTCGGCCGATGGTGTCTGAATTAGGTTGCGGCCTCCACAGTGGAAGAAGATACGTGGTCACTCACACGTCCGCACCACAGCTGCATGGTACCAAGGCTGGCTGAGAACATGCAGCCTGTTTTTTCTGCGTATGTTTCTTTCATTTTTTTCTTTTCTTTTACTTTTCTAGACTATTCCTCTCCCCTCAGTGCTTCATCTTTCATGTTCTACCCATTCCCTAGCAGACCGCCTCTGGTTTCCCACCCCCTTGCATCCTTGCTCTCCTCCCCACACCCTTTTCTCCTTCTAGATGCTCCACATTTTGCAGGAGCATCAAGCCAAGGCTCCTTCCAGCCTCAGACAGAGCAGGTCCTCGAAAGCAGGTGGAACAGGTTCAGTAATGTGATCATTCCTGACATGGAAGCAACAGTTCTGCCAGAAAAACTCGTAGACCCTTAAATCAGACTTTTGACAGGTCTCCTTGCAAGGCTTTTAAGTTCCTTGGATGTCACTATTAGCTAGAGTAAGTAAGTGTTCAAGATTTTTTTTTGAGCTTGGTTAGGACAGTTCATCCTGGGGGGGGGACGCAGGCTTCATCTTAGAAATTGCCAAACTGCACAAAATCCAACCACCACAGGGTCTGGGATCTTGTCTCCAGGATTGACCAGCTCCAGGTCTTTTAACAGAAGGCACGGCCAAGCAAACACAGAGCAGTCTGTTCCCATACAAGACTTAAAGATTTTGGAAATTTTTTGTTGGGTTGATGTTCCTTCTGAAATGCGTTTATAGCATTAGCTATGATCACTCTGGGTAGTATCTTTTCCCTACATATATCCTGGTTTTAATCTTCACACCTTCTCAAATTCCTCCATCCCACAGCAGTGAGCTTGTCAGAAATAAATGTTTCTTTTTATCGGCTGTATGTCTATCGCTTTAATTTTTTGATTTACCACTGTTCTTCTTTCATGACACCATAAAATAAAAAAGCCCCTCATTTACCTTGTCAGGCGCATCATTATTTGTCATTTTGCACTTTCATCACCTCTGTCCTTCCTAGTCATGAGCTGCTGCTTGAAGTCCATATAAGCCAGGACAAAATCCATACTGACCATTGTGGGCAACCCACAGTTCTCAGGAGACTTTACCCGGACTCTCTGTAATGGCTGCAGACAAGACTTAAAGACAGCCTGAACTTCAAAGCACCCAGAATGAATGTCTGTAGGATGAGGCTGAAGGCCTTAAGAAAGCTGGACCGCTCGCTCTCTAAGCCCCAGATCGAACATAGTTTTACTTTGCTTAGAGGTCTTCAAAGAGCTCAGCACAATAGCAGTGAAGAATGTTGATTTTAATAGAACAAATTTTGGCTTAGTGCAGCATGTCTGGCTTGCCTCTTAAAGTTTCTTGCGCTGGATCTGTTTGCCTTATGGAAATTAAAATCTCTGTAGGATCCCCCAGCAGTACAGATAAACCCTTTTTAGAAGTCTGAGCATCAAATTAGATTCACAAGAGCTCTTGAAGGCTGGAGACTAAAGTTGATGGATAAACATGAATTACAATTGCAAACTGCTACAGTACTGTCAAAATTTTTCTCGTTACCTTTCCCTCAGTTTTCTGAGGAAGCAGAGTTGAAAACCTTCCCAAGCAACTTGTTAGAAGAAATGACTGACTCACATATTTACTGGCACAAACGGGGAGAGACCAAAATCTCCTAGTTATAGGGTCAGATGGCACCTTTCCTCTGCTTAATCACACAAGCTGAAGTACTTTGCTGCACTGGAGTTCAACATGTAATAGCAATAGGAAAGTGGACTTAAAGAACTTCTTCCATGCAGTGGTTCATCGGAGTCTCATGTAATAACATGATTCCTGTACCTGGGCCTTTGAAAAAAACCACAAAGTATTGCAAAGTTTACAAAAAAAAACAGGTGTGCTATATTTATTAAATATTTCTGATAAGCCGCAGTACTCATTGCTAGCTACTTTTCCACTGGAGGAAAAAATCAATTCTGTGGAGTCCTATGATGTGTATCTAATTAATTTTGTTTATCCACTTGAACCAGTCTGGAACAGATCATCTCAGGCAGCATCTGAACACACCCCTATTCCAAACTCTCAGCCAAAGCGCAAATGTCCTGTTCTCAAAGAGAACTGAGTAGTGACACGAAGTTAGAACATACCCTGCCTACTGTCCAGACATCCAAGCAGCAGAAAAACATCCCTAGTTCAGTATTTTCTTCCAAGAATCAAAACACCCCTGAACACAATGACCTTGCAAGGCTGAATGCAGCAGCACCATCTGGTGATGGCTGCACTGAACCTCCTTGCACAGCTCTGGGTGCCAGGCAGGTCTGCAGGAGCTTAGCTTGTCTTCTCTGCCCCAGCAGGAGCTCGGAGACCAGGCTCCAGACATGGCAAGTTGATTCATTTTGTGCCCTCAAGTGTTCAGAGAGGCTGAGCTCTTCCTAGAGCTTCCTGCCAAGCTGCATGGTTTCCCGAGCAGTTGGCCGATGACACATAGCTGTTCAAGAAACCAAGAAGAACGAACAGATCTCCTGATGTTATGCCTGAGCAGCAGCATGGTGGATGGCATGCAGTGGCAACAAACAGCAACAAACATAAAAAAAACACAATCTGAATTATAGGTAAATTACAGGACAAACAAACAGGTAATAGGCAATCTTACTAACCTACCACTCTAGGAGAGGGTTTTAGCATAGTGGTGGAGAACCCCCTGGAAAAAACAGCTTAGTGCTCACCGACTATCAAAAAGACAAATAGACTATTAGTAATTATTAGAAACAGAACTGAGAGCACAGCCAAAACTGTCACTCAGGCGCTGCATAAATGATACACCCATATCATTTATATCAGTGTGCAAGACTGCTTCTTCCTCCATGTCAAAAAAATGCAGAGTAAAACTAGAAAAGTCACAGAAAAAGATGCCAAAGGTGATCACAGGCATGAAACGTGGTTTTCAAGGGAGAGAGACTTCCTAGCTTAAGATTTCTGGGTCTGGGAAAGAATGACTTGAAGAGGAAAAAGCGAGTGAGATCTGTACAATCATAAACCATGAGCTGGATGAATGTGAAAGGATTTTTCATTTTTTCCCAGACAAGACCTGATGGGCTCTCACTGAAATTTTGAGGTAGCAGGTTTAAAATATACAGAAGCAAACACCTTTTCACAGAACACATGGTTATAATATAGAATTCATTGCCAAAAATGGAAGTCAGGAATACAAATAGCCTCATAAAGGGCTAGATATTTATGGAGAATAGACTTACTAGTGGCTACTGACCATGAGGTAAACCCTGGCCCAGGAACTTCCTAAACCATAAATTGCGAGCTGAGAGGAGTCAACAGAGGAAGGACAAATCTGCGTTTCTTATTTCTCATCCTTTTCTGCTTAAGCATCTTATTTCTTACTCTGAAGCCTCATTTACTACCCATTGGAACAGCATGGCTGAGCTATGATGAATCTAGGAGGGACCCAGTGTATCTATTATGTTCCTCTGGATTATAATTTCCATATCTAAGTAAGAAAACTCAGGAGTGACACCTCTTTAGACTGGCTCAGGTGCCATTCCCTGCAGGTGGGTGAATGGCCAAAGACAGGAACAACTCTCCAAGTCTACTCTTGCATTCTTCCTTCACGTCACAGTAACCTTAAAGAATAAGTTTATGGAGGTTCTCTTATGTTTTTGGGAGTCTATCTGGAAAACTTGCAATTCAACTCCACAAATGAAGTCAAAAAGGTTGGCTAAGCCCTGTTGTAAGTTTATGATTTAAGCCTGGCCTCATCTCACACTACAGCTATACACAAATTAGAGCCCATTCACACACCATGTAGAAACCTCCACTTCTTTTTTCCTACCAAAGTGTGCATTATTCCTTTCACCAGTAACCTATAATTCTGTAATAATTTAGTATCGTCCCCATTTGGCAAGTTAAGGGCAAATGCTTAAACTGCTCCACTTTAAATTTCTACCAAACACTGGTTACATTCAGAAGTGAGTCTGTAAAGTGATGGAAAAACTTTGGCTTTCACAACTACCATCGCAAAAATGCTACTGACATTTCTTGTAAATGGAACTGCAGTTAAATACACTTTAAAAATACAAAAATTAACAGAGCTGTAGAGGCTAGTGAAGCAGGAACTAACTCTATTTGGTTCCTCTATTAATTTTAGTCTATTTATACAACTTCCCTTTTATAGTTCTTTCTATAAGAGTGCTTGTTAAACCTCTAAATAATGACAGCTGCTAAAAACTGAATATCCCATGTGTGGAATCATTTGTGGTCTGGGGAAAAAAAAAAAAAAAAAGACCAAATTCCTCTCTAATGATAGTAATTACAGGATCAATCCAAAACTCACTTAAGTCAAAAGCAAAGCTGCCACTGATTTAAGCTATGCAAGAATCAGCCCTGGTTTGTATGTCTGCTGTTGCTCCCAATTTATTCCAGTGCAAATGAGAAAAAGAGATTTAACCTAATATCAGCTTTTCTTAGTTAAATAAGCATGCATACTTATTTTCCACTACTAAATTGAAGCTCACCTGATCCTTATTATTTTTTATTTTTTGGAAAACACCAGGTCATTTTATAAAGTGCTGGTATTATAAACTGCAGAATATAGTTTATAAGAGCACTAACTCCTACAAGCCAACCATTAATACAACTAATGGGCTGTTTGTTGTATTAAACTGCTCTCATTTGTCTGGGTCCATTAACAAATGCAGCGGTCATTAACTGTTAACAGCAACTCAGTTATTAGATTTTATTACTTGTACAGGAAACACTGGAGAACAAACCGATTGTTTTGGTTTACTGGGGTTTATTTCTTTCCCAGCAGTTTTGCCCTATTATTTATAATTTAGCTCCTCACTTATTCCCAAACATGACTGACGCACTCAGAAATGGGTTGAAGCCATCCATGCGACAGTTAGTCTACGTGCCAGCCCCTCCTGCCAGCCCCACCTAGCCCAGCAAACCTCTCCTTTGAACCAGAGAGGTCTGAGGCACCGGAGTGGCCTCTGCTTTTCTGATTTTTCTGTATCTTTGCGTTGGACAGCAGCTTCCCCCCACATCATGGGATTTAGGTAAAAGATACATTAATGTGCATCTACAAGGCTATAAAATTTTCTGCTTCATTCATGGTTCTCTCTTCCCAATTCACTGAAATCCAACATTCAAGGTTAAAAAAATTTTTTACTTCCTCTTCCCTGGGACTGATGTATCAAGTAAGGATGATCTCTCTCTGTCTTGCACAAACATTTAGTCCAGATAATTGTACACATTTGTTCTGGCCCTGTGGTTTACGAATCAGCTTAAAGCCACAGTCTTGCAAATGCTCATATGTGAGGAACATTACTCAGTATTGTCAAGATGTGAAAGACCTTCCACATTCTGAATGCCGAAGACCCTGATGCACACCTTACCTGCTCTGCTTTCTCCACCCTGATTCAGTTCAAAGCAACAGAAAAACAATACCAGTGTCAAAATGACATGAAGGAACAGCAACGGCTTGTCATGAAAGTGGCTTTCATCAAGCAGACTGAACAGCTTTCTTCAACCTGAAGTGCCAGGATACACAAATGAGGGAGGAGACACTCAGAAATGCGTTGTGAGTGCTCTTTGGAAACAGGATCTTCCAGACTCCCACCAATCAGTGTTAGACCTGACTGGTGTTGCAAGACAACTCTCAGTACTTAAGACGTGGAGATATGTGAAGTGACTGTGGTTCACCCTCTGTGGGGCCAGGTATATTTAATGAGATTGAAATAACTCCATTTCTGAGCTATTGGTCTTTTTCTAGTGCACTGCAGTTATTAATGGTATTTATAAGTTCTTCTCTCATCCTACAAAGGCACAAGGGTACACCTGGTATAAATGCTCCCAGCTGTTCACTAAAGGCTTGGGTCAATCAGAAAGGTAGAGCCACAACCAGCACATTGGCACAGCATATCGGTGGCACACGCGGTGCTTAACTCTCTGAAGAAGAAAGACCACACTCCAAATAAAGTGATTCACAATGCATATCTGAATGTGTCGCACTGGAGATGCCCCACTAATCCTCTTCTCATTTGGCTTGTGAAACAGCGTCTTATCATGGTTTGATTACACACTAAGTGGTCAGAGGATGGTCATAGAGTGTAATTTTGGCCAAATTACATCAGTCCAGTGCGATCTGCAGATCCATTCAGATGCAATGGCAGCCAGTGGATCCAACTCAGCATCAAGAGGAAAAGGGTAAGAGATGTTGTTAAGAACAGGCTGCTAGTTTGTACAGCCCGCACAGGTGATTAGAAAGTGCTTTTATTATCCCTGGGGCAGAGGTTAAAGTCTCTGTATTCCCATGCCTGTGTCTCACGTGGTATGTGCCTGGGGATGTGTAGTGTTGTGGTGCTGGGGACTCAAAGATACGAGTCAGCTTATCTGCTCCTGCCTATAAACAAGGCAGTACTGATACAACATCCCTCCTGTCAGCTTCTGATAACAACTTCCTTCCTGCCCTCTTTCCCAAGCTAGCACGTGCTAACATATTGTGCAACAAAACCAGCTGGACAAGAAATTATAAGTATTCAAGGAGCCCAAGGACGTGCACATTATGCCATTAAGCAGAGACTTGCTAGGAATGCCCCCAGATCATCAGGTATGTATGCATTCTCCTTACCTTACCATAACAGGGTAAAATAAAAAGAACATCTCTGCCTCTTTCAGCTCGTGGTACAGCTCAGAATGTAATAAATCCCAGGGTTTTCCATGAACAGCAGGACTTTTCAAACACGGAGGACACCCCTAGTCTTTGCTTTTTACATACAGAAAGTAGGTGCCAGAGCTGTGGTCTAGAGTCTCGTTGCAAAAAGGCTGAGCACCCCGTTCCCCACTCTTGCACAGGATACTGTGCCATGGTACCAATCTCCCTCTCCTGTTTCCTCTCCTCTCCCTCAAGCTCCTCTTGCAGAAATGGGTCTTTCTAATAAAGTCACTGTGCACTTTGTGCAGCATGTTATTCCTTCTTTTTGCTCCCACAAGATCATTTTTCTTTCACCAAGGATCTGGGTGTCAGCTCAGCAAACTAAGAGATCCTGCCACAGCAACTGAAAAGCACATTATAATTACGGTGCAGTTAACATGCCTGAGGGACAGGATGCCATCCAGCAGGACCTGGACAAGCTCAAGAAGTGGGCCCACCTGAATTTCATGAGGTTCAACAAGGTCAAGTGCAAGGTTCTGCACGTGGGTTGGGACAAACCCTGCTATCAATACAGGCTGGGGGGGTGAAGGGATTGAGAGCAGCCCTATGGGGAAGTACTTGGGGGTGCTAGTGGGTGAAAAGGTGGACATGAGCTGGCAATGTGCGCTCACAGCCCAGAAAGCCAGCCGTGTCCTGGGCTGCATCAAAAGAAGCATGGCCAGCAGGTAGAGGGAGATGATTCTCCTTCTCAACTCTGTGCTGATGAGACCCCAGCTGGAATACTGCATCCAGCTCCGGAGTCCTCAGCACAGGAAAGATACAGAGCTGTTGGAGCGGGTCCAGAAGAGGGCAGTGGCAATGATCAGAGGGCTGGAACACCTCTGCATGAGGACGGGCTGAGAGAGTCCAGGGAGACCTTATTGCAGCCTTTCAGTACTTAAAAGAGGTTTATAAGATGGGGACAGACTTTTTAGCAGGGCCTGTTGTGACAGGACAAGGGGTAATGGTTTTAAACTAGAAGAGGGTAGATTTAGACTAGATATAAGAAAGACATATTTTTACAATGAGGGTGGTGAAACACTGGAGCAGGTTGCCTGGAGGGATGGTAGATGCCCCATCCCTGGAAACATTCAACGTCAGGTTGGACAGGGCTCTGAGCAACCTGATCTAGTAGATGATGTCCCTGCTCATGGCAGGGGGGTTGGACTAGATGACCTTTAAAGGTCCTTTCCAACCCAAACCATTCTGTGATTCAATGATTTGCCAGTGCACCCAGCCACAGCACACTGACTGGCTGGTCGCCCCATTTGTGGGATACCTTTTTTTATACTCTCCATACTACTCTGGTCAGGAGCTGCTGCCTAAGTCAAGTTGACAAGCCCTAGATGGCATGTGGTAAGAGCTACACATTCATCTCATTTTAAAAGAAACTGAATTAGAAAATTATGTTAAGATCCAGAGGGGAGAGTGAGGCCAGGGTCCACCACTGCAACAGTATGTAGCTTTATTTCAGATCAAGGGACTTAGCCCCAGTGATCCCAATCAGAGAAGCAAGATTTTAGTGAGGATGAGCACTCAGCTTCCAAACCTGTGGTCCCCTTGTCTCTGCAGCACATACCTGATCTGGCCTAGATGCACATCTGTGAGGTAAAAGAAGCCAAGATATCCTGGAGGAAAGAGAGTTTCTGGAAAAGAGGTACCTGCCACAGCCAAATAAATCTTGCGTGCTTCTGGATCAACAGGACAGACTCCCAGCTGAGCCAGACCTTGTGCAGGTGTCAATACAATGTCTCTGGGAGACAAACTCTGCTGGCTGTGTAGAGCTGGGAGCTGCATTGCTGAGGAGATTCAGAGAAGTTTGGCAGGTAGCTCCAAGAGCTGCCATGCTGTGGTCCTGAGGAGACAAAAAACCAGCCCTGTCTGCTTGCATCGAGTGAGGAACAGCCTCTATCAGAAACCAGCATGAGCCATGCCCACCTGCCTGGTCTTCACAGAAGAGCCTGAAACTGAAATAGGTGAAACAGCAAATGATGGAGAGCTTGATAAACAAAACCACTGCAGTGGTTGCCAGAGATCTGTTTAAGAACTAGCACTCCCAATATTCCACATAAATGTTTATCCAGTATGAATATTATTCCTTAAAAAGTAGGATGTTGTTCTTTTCCTGAGTAGTTTAACTTTGCATTTTTTTAATGTCATCAAAAGTCTGAACTATGACCTGCGCTAAAACAATAGTAGATATTGTTTAGCAGTAAGTAGACTAAAGAGGAGAGAAAAAGAAATGTATTAACATTACGGGACTATTATGACTACATGTTGCAGACTCATTATATTAGCTAATAATACCTAACTGAGTTGACTGGCAAAGGATCAGCAATCCCTCAAAGTTCTTTCTTCGGTCAAGACTTAGCCTGATCTTTCAGTTTCCTGCCATGTCTTCCATTAAATTCCTTTTTCTCATTTAAAAATATAGTCCCATCTGCTGAGAACTGCACATTCTCTTCTTCATCACAAGTGCTGAACTCTATTCCACTGAAATGCAGGAGTTCACCAATAATCTCTATTTATCTGTACATTTTCTAGTAACCGGAAGAGCTATCATCTTTAATACCTATAGAGCAAATGGAAGTTGAAAAGCCAGCAGGGAAGGGTTAGAATGAATGGAGTTAAAAGTATGCTGTGGTGAGTATACGATAGAGAATATAATGGTGACAAAGAATGCTCAAAGGGAGAAGGGAACAATTACCTGGACTAGGTGACTAGAAGAAAAAGAAGCACATAGTAGATATTGGGCATTACTAATCTTTAAATTCTACATAAGGATTATTGATTTTTATTCTTCAGCTGATTTCAAACAACACTCATCTTGGTTCAGAACCAAAGCCCGAAACATCCTCCAGCATACGATCACAGTGCTGCGGCAAGCTGCACTCTGGGATATGCTGTGCATCAGATGCATCTCTATGTTTCTGCTTTAATCGTTACTGATGGGAAGAAGACATGCTGTGTATGCACTTCTATTGAAAGCTTTAAAACCTCAGTAAATCATAAGAACTCTGTGATACCAAGATGCCGTCCCAAGTACTCATTGAGACAAACTGTTAGATTCCTAATTAGTTAAAATGACACTTCTCCTGGTGCACACCTACCAGTAGAAGTTACCTGCATGTCCCCATCCCCACTCCATGGTGGTTACCACAGTGATACTCTCCCCTTCTTTTGAATCAGTGTAGGCTGAGCCACTAAATACCAGCGCAGACCCAAGTACAGTCCTCTCTTACGTATCACACTGAGAAATTCCAAGATGTCTGTAAAGAAACAATGGTCAGGACCTCCCCATCCACCCCATTTCTGCCCGAAACTCTGCACACAGACAGCAAAGTGTACATATATGGATGCTTTTGCTGAGCTGCAACTCACTCTGAATAACAAGCAGGGGAAAAAAGGAGTATCTCAGGATTGCTCTAAAACTTCAAGGCCCTGCTCCAAAATCTTAGAACTTACAAAACATTTAGAAACCAGAAGGCAGAACTACACTGCACGAGGGAAGGCACCCCCATATCCACCACGCTGCATCAGTCAGAAGTGTAAGGGCAGAGCTAGGAAAAGCAGGTTTTCTTCTCTTACCGAAGACCTCTAGATGGTGCCACCTCTTTTGCTTTCGAACCAAGCAGCAGCTAGTGAGGCTGGCAAGAGAAATACAACGCTGTGTAAGGGAAAGAAGCTTAGGCATTTGCAACCATGTACATAGGAGGATCATTTTGCATGTATGATGTGCTGTTGTTAGATACTCTAAGCTTTTTCATAAACCTCTGAGAAACCAGCTGTGTTGCCAATGCCTTTGTAATGCTTTAAAAAGTTGCCCTTTCCAGAAGAGTAATGTTTGGGAATTAAGAGTCAAACTGGACTGCAGACTGCTGAGATCTGAATGTAAACAACATGCCAGATCCCCAGCTGATCCCCAGATCAGCCAGACTTAATTTATCTCAGTGGTGTGGCACTGTTAGACAGAAGCCTGGGAGCTGAGCTCAGTGCTGGGTGAAGTCCCTGTGAAAAGGGAAAGACTGCAAAAACTGGGACACCAAAGAACTCCTTTGCCTCCCATGATGAGGGGCTTCATTTCTGGAAGGCCCACTCCTTCCACAGGCAGTAGTAGTGATTTTCCCAGCAGGGCCAGCCAGCCTGAAGAGAACTGACTGTGCGAGTGTCACGCTCAGCCTTCGTGATCCTGTAAGGCTGGAGAACAAGCCCTGAGGGTACCACCATGCCAACACTACACACAGAGGGAAATACTAACAATGTGTGTCCCTCTTTGCACTGCACTGTTCCCACCAGGGTTGAGAACTGGAAAGCCCAGAATTTTGGAAGGATTAAGGCAACACACATCTCCCTTTAAACATGACCCCTAAACCCACCTGCACCCTGTCAGGGTCCAGACTTAGCATTTCATTTCCCCCAATTTCTCACCAGCCCTAAAAAAGCCCCTGGGAAGGCAGGACACCCCTGGCCTCTGTCAGCAGCCACAGTGTTTCACGGCCACCAAGTGTTGGTTCCGCTAGAGGGTACCCGCACCCTGCAGCCGTGCCACGCAGGGAGCTCTGCCGAGCGCTGCTCCTAATGAAACCTGAAGGCCAGGCCCAGGGAAGTAAAAATCAAACTTTACAGAAAAGCATACTGTAATTTTATGACGCATTTTAATTTGATTCTTGTTTAGTTAGGGCAGCCCCCTGGGCAGGCTGGGACTGCACCGTGCAGCGTACGGCTGTGCTTTCAACTAACAGCTCCAGCCTCTTCCAAGGAGGTAAATGTTAAAGCCTCCTGTGCAATCAAAGCTGAAAATGACTCTGGGGAGTAAATGAATGGGGGGGGGGGGGGGGGCAGGGAAACAAAAACCACAAAACAGGAGGCTGGCAGAAGTTCACATTTAAAATACATATTTCATCTTATTAAAGGGATAAGAGCAAAAATACTCAGATCTCTAATAGTGTTTGCATTATAGCAGTGCCTGAGGGGAGTCACATAAGCATAGGACCGCCCTGTGCTAGGAACTGGACTAGCACTTAGTAAGAAGCACACAGCTTGTCCCACAGAACTTGCAATCAAAACAGACAAGGCATAAGGAAAGAAGGAAAACAGACGCAAGAAGGAAAAAGTGATGGCCTCAGACCACCCTGCAGATGGGGCAGAGCCAGGAGTATGACCTAGGTCACCCCCAAATTCCCCTATCAGGGTCCTCCTCCTTGGCTCACACTATCTCAAATGCTCTGTGTTCACAGCATGCCCTTGTTTCGCTGTGTTGGGGTTTTTTAATTCCGGCTAGGTTACAAACATGGATGCACAGCTCTTCTGAAAGCCAGGTTCCCTGCAGTCCAGTTTCAGCTAAACTAAAGCAGGTCACCAGGAAAACCTAGCATGAGTAAACATTAGCCTAAACCATGACCTGGCCAAAAGAACCAAATATTTGGAAATGCCACCTATTTTCACATTGGTAGGAATACACCCAGCACATCAAGCTCTGCCTGTTCCAACACCTGGAGATTGGTGGCTGCGTCTGCACCTGCCATATTCTAAGGGAAGCTTAGAAGGACTTAGTGAGCAGTTTGGCTCACATAACTGCCTATGCTAATGGTCAATTTTTAATCCAGATTAGGGATATCATCCTGGAATTCATGCAACTCCATCTCACTTCTGTGGAAGTGACAATGCTTGGCTACAGTGAGCAAACTCCCCGTCTCCATTTTGCTCCATATTGGTGCAAGACCTGGTTTGACTTTCTACTAAACTGGGATCTTTCAACAGCCTCAAACCTACAAAAATGGCAGCTGAAACAAAGCCCTCTGATGGGAAAGGTGCTGGTTTCCACCCAGCTCCCAGGGGGAAAGCCGGCTCAGCCCAGGACAGGATTTTGGTCAGTGTTAGTGATGTATCAGCAGACAAGGCACTCTCGTGGGATGTGGCACACCAAGGTGTAAATCCTAGGTTTGCAAAAGGACTTAAACTTGGGTCTTCAACATCTCTAGGGATTGCCTTAACCACAGGTCTGTTTGCTATTTTGGTACCAGCTCTCATACTCACACAATATTTATTTTTGTAGTAAAAGGAGAAAAGGATAAAACCCTGAGTTAATAGCAGAAAAAAGTTTTCTTCAGAGGGCTGAAAAATTATTTGCTTCCCTATACTAATTACTTAGCATCTAACTTACATGCATGAAACTGTCCCTGATATCTAAAGAGCAAGTTGGACAGAAGGGATTTTCATGAGCTGAGCATTACTGCACTTGATTTGAGAGCCAGGAAAACCTGTATGCAAGTACTTATATCTGTCCTTACTGCAGAAATTACTGAAATCCCACTGACATTGCTGGGGAATTTTCCTGTCTGAAACAGGGACATAAGGATCTGTCCTGCAACATTAAATGTGACTGTTGCAAAAACATGTCCAGCTATAGTTGGTGGTTCATTTTTCATTCAAACCTTTTTTATCTTTTTTTTTTTTTTTTTTTTTTGAGGGGAGGTGAGCAAGGGGAAATAAACCATGACAGATTTCTCACATAAAATTATATTATATGGCTTGGACTAATATGAGCATTTCTGATGTATGTGTCTATACAGCTCTGCCTGTAAAAACACTTTAGGAGCCTTGTGCACAAGATGACAAGATGCGTTCTGATAGAAGTGGATTATACACGAACAAGCAGTGCAATGAATGCACACTCACACGCTCCCCAAAACCCCTGTGGGTTGGTAGATATCAAAACCAGAACCTGAAATTTCCATTTAGAAGCCTTATATACGTGCTTGGAGCTTTCTCCCTGCATTCGATCAACTGATTTACAAAATGAATAGCAGATGAATGGCTGTCATTTCCCTGCTGATTTTGACAGTGGCTGCACCCTTGTGGTAATCAATATTTTTTAATGGAAAACACCATGTATTTGAACTGGATTTCTTAGCTATATTTTGGCACTCTGTTTATGACAGAATTATTCGTTATTGAATCCTTAGTGGTCCATAGCATCAAATTCATTCTAATTACCAAGGCAGCCAAGTAATAAGTTTTCTCCATTTACAGATATTTGCAGGACTATAACCAGAAAGCAAGCCATGACTGACTAGTCCAGTAAACAGTGCACTTTGCTGACTAGTGTTTGGTTTATAACCTTTGGCACATCTTGATATGTACATAATAATAGTTCTTAACCCATAAATAATATTTTACAGAGGTCACACTATAGTTATTTAAGTTCAGGGGTTTATTTCCCAGAACACTAAGTAGCTGTGAATGAATTATGTTTAGTCTGATCTGCCACAGAAGGGTCATAAACTTATACGTTGTAGCAAACCATGGAATATTACTCCTGTATGTCAGGCGAACTGTAAATGTAAAAGAATAATGCTTGATAAGGGGAAAGTCTTTTTATTTTGTTAAAGTAATATACGTTTCTAGGGAAAGACTATAAAAATTCATGTTAACTTAAGTGACAATTTGGGCAATCTCTCCACATACAGCTTGTGAATTCTGCTTGCTACAGGGGACTCTCTCTGTGTGTCTGAGAGGCTACAAAATCCATTCTGAGCAGGCAATCTATTTCTTTCTTGGCTCCCTCCAGCTTACAGTGTCCCAGAATCCACAGGAGGTGATGAGAGAAACTTTTTTGCCTTTGCATAGGGCTAATAAAAAAAGGAGTCATTAAATGTTGCCGATAGCCTGTTCAACTGCAACAGCCATGGACAAAGAGAAGGCATTTACTAGGTCTGATGAACACATAAGGGACAAGGAGGGAAGAGAACTAAGCTGCTGATCGTCAGGTAGGGACTTTGATCACTTTGGAGGCTACTCGGGGTCACCTGACAAGGGAGGGTATATCAGAAAGCAGTGGTGGGGAACTGAAAATGAAAAGACCAAAGGGACTGTATGTTCTGGGAAAGATGCTGTGTGCAGGAAACAGGAGATGGGGGCATGCTTTTATAACAGAAGGATTTTTGTTAATTTCAAGACCAGCTGAGATGAAGAAATCCAGCCAAAGAGGAGCAGAAAAGGCTCCCAAGTCCCCAAGATATAGGCAGTAAGACTGAGAAAAAAACACACCTGCATGAACTTTGCCTTGATTCCAACAAGCACACAAAACTGAGAAAAGCAGGGAAGTGCATCTGAGTCCGTATGTTTATTGGTGTTGATTATAGTAATAACTTCAAAGCAATAACTGAATTTAGAACCTGCTGCAAAACCTGAGTTCCTGTGTGCTTCCACCATCCCAAAGCAGTGCACTGCAAAGTTAGAGCCCCAGGAAAGGGCAGCTTTAGGTGAGGAGGAAGAAAAACACTGGACCTGAAGCTGTTCAGCTGCTGTACCTGTAACTCCTGTTTCAGGGAAGGGGTACCAGATCCTGTGCTGGGGTTACACCCAGGGCAGAGCCCCCACTGCCAGCTAACCTGACAGAAGGCAGCAGGGGAGCCAGCTCACTGCATACGGACCCACAGTCACAGTCCCAGCAGCAGCTGGCACACTCGAGTCCATGTCACACTTCCCAGCGCCTGCCCTGTCACGCCCGTGCCCAGTACAGCACTGTGCTATCCCTACCTTTGTTTACCAGATGAACTGGAGAAAGCCAAGGGCTCTTAAAAATCTGAAAAGTTTCATGGGTGACCTTTAAGGGGTGCTGTACTGAGGTGGTGACAATTTCCCAAAACAGAAATAAAGTATGAACCAAGAGGATTAGTAATGAAGATCAGATCATTCTGGTTCTCCAAAATTTTCCAACTCCAACCAGCTACTTCTCTCCTACTGTCTGCAGGGGGCCTGCTGTGAAATTCTAGCTGGCCTGAAGACTTTTAAGAAAAGAGATAAACAAAACCAAAGCAAAAAGTCACCAGCTACATGTTTCAAGTTTGCACTCCTAGTGCTGGATGCCTAAATCCAGGATTAGCTGTCATGAGGGTGCTATGGCATGGTGAGACAGGACCTAGTTCACCACCCAGCTGAGCCCTCTGGTTTTTGCAAGTTGTGTTGATGTTCTGGCACTTCCTTCTATACAAAATCCTCCCTGCCTAAATGAATACTTGCATACCGGTGGGGGAGATTTTTAAAGTAACAATATGACAGTGAATTGTTGAGTTCCCACTGAAAGCCAGCAGGAGATGCATGCCTAATTTGCTCATTTGCCTTGAAAAACTCCAATGAATATTATTTTGAAGTTCATTAGCTATCAAAAGAAAATAAAAATTGGGTGATTTTTCTTGACTTTAAGAAATTTAAGAACAAATTATTTCCTCTGTGTGTAACCTTTGAGGGAACTTTGTGGAACCCATAAAAACAAGTCTTTAAAGAAAATAAAAGCGCTCTTAAATGTCCTGACTGTACTGCAAGTATTCCAATTCATAGATGCTTTCTTATGATGCTGAATTCAAATTAAATTGTAATTTCTGGGGGTGGGGGTCTAAAGCCAAGGGGTTCCGTGAACTGCGTAACATGTGAAACCTGGTTTCCTGTGGCTGTCTCATGCTTGGATCATCCCGTATCTAACACAGCATGAACTCCAGCAGAGGCTTCTCCTCTTCTTGGAGTCTTCAGTATGACTATTTCTCATGTACTTCCCATTTCTATTAATACAGAAGAGGCTGTGCTGCAGCCTTTCTCTCAGGGGGGCCATTCATTTGCATTTTTCCCCTTCAGACACACACCTGTTTCCATAGAACCTGTAGGAATCCTCTGTGAATCCTTACTTTAAATCTTCTTCCTGTTTGCCTGATCTGGTTGAAATTCCCTAAAAATTTCGAAACTTTTCTTGAGTGAATGTAAGCCAATAATACAGGTGTGGGAAAATGCAACGTATTAGGTAATTTTGTTTGTTTCCTTATCCATAACCATAAGGATAATTTCACCTGTACTTTACCACCAAGTTTATTTATTGTGAAATTTCAATTCAAAATAATGGGAAAATAAAATAAATTGACCAACCATAACATCTCCTGTGCCCAGAGAAGTTTAAGGAACAGAGACCTTGAGCTCTCTGGTGATCAAAAAAAGTGATGTGTCACAAAGCTCCCGGTTGTGCTCTATGACCATCCATTTCTGAGATACCAGCATGATGACACATATTTTTTTATTATCTGTGTTTTAATTCAAGCATTTGCAATTACAGCAAATAACATCACTGTTATATAAAGCATATTCATTGTTTGGTCCTTTACTTGCCACCTTCAGCCACCAGACAACAGTGGGATATAAAATGGTTCATAGATATTTCCTGGGTAGTGAAACCTAACAAAACAACGTAGTACAAAGATTACTGGTTTTCAAGGCCACATTATACATATGTGACATTACCCTCAACTGGACAGAAGACATGTAGTGTCACTCCTATATTACTAGGGCTTATACAGCAAATAGGACTGTGATTTAATGCATGAAGGTCTTGTGCTTGATTTCCGAGTGCAGTACCTTTTGTTTCATTCTAGTAAAGAAGACATTTACAAAATAAGGTGTTTTAAAACTGATGTAATTCTCTGATCAGAAGGAAACATCAGCTTATTACTTAACACGTTGCATTCACTCAGTGCTTTAAATAAACAGATTATGCCCTCAAGAATGCTATTGTGCCAAGCAACACACAAATAAAGAATGAAAAATGTTTTTCTGAAGAGGTCTCGTGCCCATGCCTATTCTGTTAAACATATAGGAAGTCTGACATCTGGGCCCATAGCCACATTTGTGACATCAGTCCCTTGCTGCATACCTACCTACCTGTTACAAAACCAGCAACTCTCTGTTGTTCAGAGGAGATATCACTTTAAGCTGCAGTTCCCCATCCCTGCACTTTTTGGTGAACCAAAAATCTACACTGGTGTCACTGGAATTTCTAAGGGAAGCTTAGTCAAGCAAGCAAAGTCAATAGCTGTTGGTCGCCTAAATAAAACTGAAAGCGTCCTTTTGAAAATCCTAGCCCTGGAATTTTAGGTGCAGCAGAAATAAAAACTGTGACTCTTTCCGCTGCTATTACTAAATACAATATGTGATAATTCACTTAAGACTGTATGTATCCTTTCTAGACACAAATAATTTCCTAGCACCACAAAGCATCACTCAAGCACCATTCTTTGCTCCTTACAGCACAGTCAACCTTGGCTAATCATCCTAATTGTGTTTGGTACTTAGGACTGCACCACCCCTTCTCCCCCCTCTGCCCAAATACACAATTAGCAATACTTTGACCATGTCATGTTTTCTTCCCAGCTTTCAAAAGTGACATTTCTAAATTACTGTGAGATCATCATTTATTAATTACAGTAGTGTCTAAAAATCCCAGATACTATTTTTCAAACAGAACACAGAGAGAGATGTAAAAGCCCTGTAGGTGAAAGACACAGAGACACAAGTTACAGCATTTTAAATTACCACATGTCAACAAAACTGACATTACTGAGCATGTGCATATTCTTAATCTGTTGCAGACAAGACATGAAATGTGTTAACTCAAACCTCTCTTCCTGAGATGTATTTTACCTTGCTTTTGTTGCACGGCCCCAGTGAAGAAGTCCTGCGTAGGTGTGGTGGTAAGCCAGAGTAACTCATCAGGGCACCTGAGCCCCATGGCACTCCCTGTATCATCCAGGCAAGGACATAATCATCCCTGCAGAGCATGGGTATATGGGGCACCACAAAGCACAAGGCTAAACACATGTGTTTCCTACTACCCTCTGCAAAAAGGGCAGATTAATATATAATTAACATATATTGACTTGTCTTGTGGTGCTTATAAAATGTGTTTTGCATTATGTTTTTGTAACAGTTGGCTAGCAAGCCTTGACCTGCAAGGGTTAGGACGAATACCTGCACAGCTGGAGCCTTTGGTGGCCAATCACAGTCCCACTCTCATCATTTCCCGGTTTTATAAATGTAAATATTGGAGGTCTTGTTTAAACCTTCAGAACCTAAACATGTCATCACTATTAATAACATATGTTATAAGACACCACATGCTGGCAAAATAACCTGCAGTAAATGACACCAAAAATATTGAAAAGCTTAGCATAAAATTGAAACTCGTTAATGGTACACTGTGCAGTTTGGCATACAACTAGAGGCAAGAATTCCACACAATGGGACTGTGTGAGTGCTAACAGCAGGCTCCCACAAGATAAAATAAACTTGTTTTATGGACATGAGAAATTGATTTTTAATGAGATTCTGCTCAGCCGTAACATCATCCTGGGAGGGTGAGCTGGTTTTACCCTTGCCTCTGGTGCAAAATTATAGTTTGCAGAATAAAGAAGCATTTAAATTAGGCCTATGGATTTGCACCTTCATCATATTAAGTGAAAAGTAGGTGTTATCCCAGGTCTGAGTATAAAATGGTTGTTAAAATGCCTGCAAAGAAGATCTCCTCTTCCCTGCACTACCTGTCTGTACATTTTAGGATCAGGAGGTCAGCCTACAAGCAGAACACACACTCCTCAAGTTCCTTAGGAGATAAATTATCTTGCAGGCTTATTTCCTGAGGACAGAAGATTAGTAACAAAAGGGATAAATCTCTCTCTTTAAAGAAGCTGAGTACAGGCATTTTAATTTATCTTTTCATGTCCAGGTCTCAACTGCCTGTTAAGAAAACATTAAAATGTAAAGAGGTTATCAAACTTGCAGTTTGATGTCAAATCACTGACACGTTCAATCACAGCAAGAAAGGACTGTCCCTTTGCTGCCTATTCACATCTTTCTTATTCATTTCATCAATTAAAACGAATACTAAATCTTCTCTTTGAACCCCCAGAAAGAAAACCAGAGTGAAACAGATGGAAAGTGCCTTGTAACTAGGCAGCACTTGAGGAAAAACAGAATACAAAAGCAAGAACAACTATCAAGCCTCTTCAAACTCAAAACATTTTCTTTACAAAGAAATCATATTTTTGCTTCCCAAATCAATGTCACTTGGCCCTGAACAAGCTGAGCTGCACAGTGTTGTTGCTTTTCTTTCCTCTCTGCTGTTATGGTTTGCACTGTTTGTGTGCAATCATTGGCTTTTAATTGCCTTCTATTGCCTATTTCATTTGTCAATAAATAGAAAGTGCAGACCTATCACCAAAGGCCTTACATCTGTTTCTCATACATCTTAGCCACCCATGGTGCCTTAAGCTAAAGCTATCCCCTACTGCTAACCAGGCTACCAGTTTATTAGGGTTTTTTCCCTGCCCCTTTAAAAAGATGAAAGTTCCTAAAAGCTTTTTTTGTGCAAGTGATGGTTGAAGTTAATGAAGTAAGCATCTGTTAGGTGAGAGAAGGTCACCCTGGGGTTGGGCACCTCCCAGTGGTGGAACTGGCATTCACCCAGCGATTAGTATGTGATGACAACACCTTAAAGATAATTAGTTGACAATGAGTTGAGAGCCTGTTAACCCCTTTAACACCTTATAGTTTATGATTATAATGAAACAGTTTGTGACAAAACAAAATAGATCTAGTTTTCCTTGAGCGATTTACCATTTTTTTTGTGTTTCGCTTATCATTTTTGTGACCACCTTCCAAAGAAACAGTTGCCAGCAGCTGAGAGCATGTTTCTTCATGAACCAGGCCTGAAATGTAGCACCAGCATTCTGTTCATTCTTCTCCACTAGCTATGAGGTTAAAGACTCTGTGGCCTGGGGTAGGAGCTATTGCTGGGGTAGACACATGAAAACAGATAAATGTAAATTAATGGCATTTCTCATGTGACTGAACGCTGAAATGTCAAACTAAATGTTTTTTCAGGTGGTTTTTCACACTGATGTGGACATACCCCTGCAATTTCAATGGAGGCCATTGGATTTGACTCACCTGAGTATTAGAGCTGGGCTCACTCAGGCTTCCCCCAGAAAGAAGGGCTACTTGGCAGAACAAGAGAGAGGCTGAACTAAGAGGTAAGAAAGACAGGATCAGGCCACATCTCCATTTCAGTGAAGCAAGCAGGAAACAGCATTGATCGTGGGTGTAGAGAGACAACGACGAGGAAGCAAATGGAGAACAACTGGCAGTCTGCTGTGATTTATATACACTGGCATTTCCCATCTTCATTCATTCACTCAATGTGTTTAATCACAACATGAGTTCAAATGAATTATGACTGGCAGTAGCTCAAGAAATTTGGCAATAGCAAAGTAAAATAGATCTGTGCACAGCATTCAAGAGAAGCTTGTCCTGAGATAAAAAAATAACATTCCATTTTATTTAAAAAGATACATTTCTTGCTTTCCTCTTCCTTTGCACTTTCTAGTTCAATGTGATAAAGGCAGTCCTGGTGAGAAAATTTTATGAGAACATGGCCTTGCACCATTTTTTGACACAGACCCAGAACAAGGACTGGTCTTGCTTTCATTAAGTTTAGCATAGAACTTCTATTGATTTCAGCAGGAACAGGCTTTATGTTTCTATGCACCCAAACACAGGGCTACCTGAGCTATTCTGTAAACTTTCTGAAATGTGCCCATCATTAACAGTTACCAAGGTACTAGGATGCACAACAGTTCCACACAATCCTCCTTTCTCCTGGGCCTCCTATTTCAGTCCTTTAAAATGCTTTAAAAACATCAGTAAATTAAGTTCCATTGTGGCAAACCTTCCCTGGAGAACTTTTCTTCCCAGGTGACAGGCAAGGCAAGGCTTGCAAAGGATCCCCACAGCAGTTACAACCCAGACCTCCTGGCTCCCAGCCTTGTGCTTTACTGCTAATTAAATACATCTAGATTAATAGAGAAAATGTAGAGAGATTTGGTATGCTTTTTAGATTTAAAGGCAATATATGGATTCAGCACTGTATCGAATGTCCATAAACTCAAAAATAAAGTATTTCCAGCAATTTCTAAGTCCCTTATTAACTACCTTGTACTACTGGGTAGTATTGAGCTTAAGCAAAACTTGCTATCATTTACCTTAATATAATTCGAGGAATAGAAAGACTGTCCTTCTCCAAGAGTCAAGACTGTTATCTAAAACTGATTCACCTCTCTGATATTATGACCATCAGTTCTTCTAGCAGTGAAAAGAACTCATAATAACTTCAACTTAAACATAATATGTTATTGTAGGCAGATGGGTCTTAAAATCAGATTCCAGGAACGCATCATTGATTGTTTGAATCTTGATTATTAAATGTGATTCACGGGTAATTAACCAATCCACTCCATGACACAGCAGAAAAATATGCTTAAAACGCCCTACAGATTTAGATTCTCTTGCCTGAGGGGTATTGCTCTCATACTGATCTTTAGATTTACTGGTCCCTCTTCCTGCAACCCTTAAATGCATGATTAATCAGAATGCTGAAGTACAGAATTATTTGCCTATGAATTTAAAAAATACGGTTTGTAATTAATGATGAAGTTAAAAGGACAACTTTATGGGCTAAAAGACCAGCTAGCATAAAAAGGCCTAGCTCCATTGGTTTCAGCAGACCTAAAGAAATTTATGCCAGCTAAGGATCTGTCCTCATGTCTACAAAATCTTTTTTAGCCAGTTATTTCCCTTATCCATTTCTAAACTCCTTTAGAACATTGCTCTGGGGAACCCATCTAAAATACCAGTTTATAACAGGGTTCTGTGTCAAGCTGCATAATCCTGTTGAATTCAACTCTTACCTGCCTTTCTTGTTATCTCATAAAAAATGATGAAAAGTCATGCTGATTTCAGCATACACAAATCCAGAAAACATACAACTTGTACAGGTATGTTGGAAACCAGAGCTATGCAAGTCTTAAGAACAGCTGGATGTGGAATAAGTGGAATTATCAAGGACGTCAAGGAACAGTGCTCTTTCCCTATACAATTGGCAATTTCTTTCCAAGATGATTACAGCACTGTTGCCACCACCCTGCTCTGTTGTGGGCTGCTGCCTCCTCGGGGCGAGGGGGTCAATCCAGCTCACTTTCCAGCTGGATTTGCATTATCCCAGCAAAACGGGAACAGCTGGTTTGGTTTGGTGGATCATAAAGTCTTTCTTTAAGAATTTTCAAGCCATACAGTAAGGTGTCCAGGTGGTTTTAGCTCTCAATGAGAAAAATTTGTCATTATACAAGGATTAGCGTATTAGGTACCTCACTGCACCACCTAATCTCACAAACAGGCCAAACCAAAGCACACAGGTTGTATAGGTTCTGTCTTTTGATGGAGCAGCACTACGTTACCCATGTCTTATAACCAGGAAGGAATAGTATGAGCTGGACTTTTTAACAGACATTTTTATTATTAGTTTCACAACGATTCTACAGAGGTGTGACCACAGCCAAAATGCAAAGCCATGCAATGGCTAATCTCATGAGCAGCTTCTGTGACAGCACTCTTACTAACCAGCAAAGCTCTCCCAGACTGGACAGAAGCAGGAACGGGATGCACATGCGCATCCTGTTGCTCAGTCATGAAATCCACTCGACTGGCTGCTCAGCAAAATGGTCACTGCTTAAGCAAATGTCTTCTACTGGAGAGGTTACCAGCATCCAGTCATTTGAAAAAAGAAGATCTCTGATGAGCAGCACTGCAGATGGAGAAACTTTCCACTGGTATAGAACTAAATAAATATTCCTTTCTCAATGTCAGCAAAATGCCTCCGCCAGCACAGCCAAGAAAAAGAAGGAAACCAGCATGGGAGCCAGCACACAACCTTGTTTGGGACTGCTTGAGACAGGAATGGAGCCTGATATGTTGCCATTTTCCATACACTGGCCATCACGGAAAAATAAAGTGACAGAAATAAACTTTGTGGGACTTCAAAAAGATGAACAAAATTTTCCAGACCCCCTCATGATTTTACAGTGTTAAAAGCTATTGCTAGATCAACCAACAAATTTGCTCCCAAGCCCTTTTCCTGAAGCTGACAGAGATCCTATCTATAAAGCACGAACAGACCTAAACCCACTAAAGCTTAGAGAAATGTTGCAACTATGTGAGGATCTTTTCAGTAACAGAAACTCGGAAAATGTCGGGAGAATTGTCACAGTTTGCTTTGTCACCTTTATGTTTACAGAAGTTTATGCAAGTTGCAAGCTTGTGTCATTGACTTTTGCTTTCAGATAATGCTAAAGATTTAAGCAAGCTTCCTTCTAGAAGGGTAATCACATGCCTCCAAAGGTCAGTAGTCCTTATGTTTATTTAATAGCAGCCTATGTTTGTCATGTGCCATACCACATATTTATCTGTGGCCTGTTTTTCAGGCTAGCAATGTCACTGCAACTCCACCATGTCTTATTAGTACTGCTGCTGGTCTGCCCATGAATGCCAGCTTTGAGAAATTCCCCTATTTATACAGCAGCTGGTATCTGTTCTGAAGGCTCTTCCAGTATCCACAGCTCACACGCACACACAGTAGCAAGGAACACCAATCCTGTCTTTTTCTCTGAACCAAGGTGTCTTAATTCATTCTAAATTATAAAGATAAGTGAATTAGGACTCATAATAAAAAGGCATCAAACCTCAATAATCCTCTTTTCATATGAAAGTTTCTGTGCATAGAGTCTGCTTCTGCCCAGGTCAGACTAACTTTTTACAGTTTGAATTTAAGGGCAGGAAGGGACATACACAGTGTGTTGCTTCACGGGGGACCTCGGCCATTTGACAGACCTGTCCAAGGGCCACCCAACATGGGAGACTGGAAGTTATAAAAAGGATCTCTTACCAGCCCGTTTAGGGAGGGACAGATACTGAATTCATTTTCTGGAGAAGACAAGGGGATTTATCATGGAATTAGGCTCTGAGCGAAGAGCATGTAAATAGAGCATGCGAGAGGCCTGAGGAAACTCAAAAAAGCAAATATGCAAGAAGTGTTAATTTTTTAAAGTCTCTATACTTCTCTCAGAAGCTGCTGTAGATTACTACCATTATTAACTAACAAAATTAGAAAACTTCATTCATCGTCTGTTTCTGCTATTACGTGCCTCTGAAAATATGACCTCTATGACTACAGAACATAAAAACTTGGAGCTCTGCGAGGATATTCATACTAGCTGGAGTGTCTTTGAGGTGAGGCTTTGTGGAGGTTTCAAGTGAACAATAAGGTCCATTTTTGCAAAAGAGGACAGAGAAAAGGCACCTTAGGAAGCATGCCAGAGGACTGAGTTCATGTTATGCCCAATCCATACCACAGGGACATTAAGGGTAAGCAGGCCTTGTGTGGCGAGACCCACACATAGGAGCCAGTTGTGTGTCCAGCTGGAGAAACTCTACCAGGGCCATGTGACATGCAATGTTCAGTTTTTGTTAACATCTGTGTGGTCTAATTTTCTATTACTGTCAGCAAGCTATTTCTGGGAGTGCCAGGTTATTTTGTCCATAAACATTGTCCCCATCACACATTTCTAATTTTAACCCTATTTGTCTCCAGTTGATTTACATTTAGCTAAGAGCAAATTACCTATTGGAAGCATTTATTGAAAATTAATTAGGTGGCTAAAATACCTCCAGCAGATTCTGTTAACAGTGTCTGCTCCTTGTGGCTCTCCAGAATTCAGCATTTTCCAGTTAAAACACCTAGCAATTAAAAAAAATCCATAAAATAAATGATATAATTAGTTCCAGAATGGAACTTAGTCTCTTTGAAATCAGATGCTTTCTTCTAAGGCTACAGTGCCATACAATAGCAAGGGGTTTATAGTGCCAGGGGATTTTCAACAGAGAAGAGAGTAAGCACTTACAATAGCTAAGTCACTGCATGAAGCAAAATGAAGGTGTCCTTGATAGCTTAAAATCAGCCAGGCATACAGGATAACTGTGCAAATACCAAAGTCGGGAATAGGAGGGAAGACAAGATGTATGAAGTGAGATTTAAAGCAAAAATACAGGATTAAATCAGAGGCAACCACAGCACCCAAGAACATGGAAAAACACACTGCATCTCTCTAAAGAAAAGCCAGGATGTTAACATGATTTACTGCAAATAGTTCCACAACATTAAAATGAGTTTTTATTTTCTGTGTGTGCTGCTTCAAAGACCAACTCTGTGGGCTCATAAAAATGCAGAGAACAAATAGGGGCCTCTAAGACCAATTTATATGCCATGCCCACTGTGCACTGAGACACATATAATCTGTAAAATGTCAGCTTCAAAGTTCCACAGAGATTGGTGTTAACCCTGACCCCCGACCTTGCCGACTCTAGCTGGGCCCTCATGCTCTCTTAACCAGCTGTTTTAGATAAATGTGCTCCATTTTTAAAGAGATTGTCTCAGAGTTTTACGTGAATAGTAGTAATATTATTAACTCTCGCTGAAAAAACCACCTTAACCGAGAGTCTTTACAGATGGACCAATCAAAGTTTTACCCCATGCAGAGAGTGGTGGGTTAATAAATATGTCATTGGACTGAAAATATTTAAACAACACCGGGAGAAAAGAGCAAGGCATACGACAAAAGGAAAGCATATTAGTACTGTTTCCTGTCAAAATACACAGAGGAAGCACTTTACTTTGACCATTTTCCTCATAAAGAGACACGGTAGGCCAAAACAAACAAAGCTAAGGAATCTGGTTTATCCCACTGTTGGATACCGAGGACTATCAACTTAAATGAAGTAAGGTTGAGTGACCAAAACCAGGTTGTCCTTGACGAGACTGTTAACTGAACATATCACCAGAAGTAATCACACAAACTGTGGCCTCATCGATCAATACTTCCATTTTACAAGGCCTTGTATATGTTTTTCATATTTTACTTCATGTATCTTTGCAAAGGTAGGTGAGGGTTAGCCACTCACGGTCTGTCAGAAGTCCAAAAGTATGATGTAGCCTGCTGGTTTGGCAAACCATGGACAAAGTCTAAATCATCCTTTTGGAAGGAAAATGTCGAAGTTCAAGGGCAGACAGTATATTTTAGACAACAAAGAAGCAGCTGGTGTCCACTCATAATAAATAAAAATAAGTTGGGGTCAGAAATACAAGTCAACTGGCTCCCCATTCACTGAACATGAGCCAAAGACAACTGGAGTCAAAGGGAAAGCTCAGAATGGTTTCACAAGGTTTTGACTCAGACCCACTGTGAATCCAGACCTACTCTTCATGTAGATCAGGTGAGACTACATCCACAGATTTCCATGGGACTTGGGTCTGGCTCTTCAGCATTGCATTCAGAAACCACCCACCCTTCTTTTTTTGCTACTGATGTGTTCAAAAACTGTCTGAATATATAAAAAAATAAAATGTCACTCCTTAGAAGCCATAACAAACACAAAAATACAGCATGCAGGTTAAAAAAACAGTAAATTTAGAAATATCCCTGTTCTTTAACAAATAAAAATGTATTTCAATTCAAACCACTGTTTAAAATATTGCAGCCAAATTGTTTTCACATTATTTACTTTCAAGGACCACAGTACAAACCAATCTTCTCACTGTGCTTCTAAACCCTCTTTACAGTCTTTCTGGGTTACTAGATAACCATAATGTTGAGAAATCAAATACACAACTGTCAGAACATGGAAAGTTAAATTGAAAGCTCAGCTTTTGCTCCTCCCTTCATTACCTCATGACTCAAAAAAGAAAAACTCAGCATCATTACCAGTTGTTTGGCTGTTACTGTAATACACACAAGAATCTTACTCACATTCACAGTACCCTGCCTGCAACATTGACTCAGTTTTAAGCATCAAAATGAGATTGAAAAGAAAAGGCCGTTTGAGTAACTCACGACCACCCAAGCTTTGGCATATTTACCCATTTGCTTTCTCAGCTGTCTTTACCTTGAAGTTTGAAATTTTCCAAATTCTTTAACAATTTCAATAAATTAGATTTGAAAGTTATTTTCCAATTTACTGGATCCATATTTTCTAAACAGAGCATAACCTCCCATTAGAAAATGCAAAACATACACAGACACAGTGTGAGATGGACACACAACAAATTAAAAAGGAAAGAAACAAAAAGAAAAAAACAAATAAATACAAACAAAAATTACAAATAAATGCAAACAAAAATATAATAAATACAAACCTATAGTTTTAATATTTATGATTGCATTTATATACTATATAATTTAATATTTAATGTAATACAAAAATCTAAAATACTTTCCAACAGAGGAAACATTAGGAAGTCTAAGGCCAGGACATACAGAAATCATTTACATAGGACTGATCTGTGGCTGCTTTGCTTTTGTCAGCCTTCTTTAATACATAAATTGGCTCCCTAGAAAATCTGTTTGTTTTTGAAATGTAATCTCCTTAACTGGCATGGGAGAGAAAATGAGTTTAAATTACAGGCAAAACAAGTTTGTGAAGGTAAACATTTTGTTTTCTAAATCCCTAAAACAGGTTAATAGTTTTTAGTTCTGTGAACTTCAGGAGGTTTGCCCTTCCTCATGTGAAATATTTACTTCCTGTTTCCACTTGTGTCAACAGAAATGCTGTCAACTAACAGGGAAGCAAAAAAGGACACGAACACATGAACCAACCTAAATAAGAAACACGTTTCTCAATGCTTGTTTATGGTAAAAATCCAATTATGGTTCCTCAGGATGTCTGAAACAGTATGACAAAGCCCTTGGGAAGTAGTAGATTGTCTTGATTTCAATTACAGCTCTTTTGAGGAATAAGAAGCTGTTCATCCTTGAAGCTGATCAATTTTTTTAAACCCCCTTGGCACAGCTTGTTTGTTGGTAGCACTCCCATGTTACTGGTTCCCTTTTAAAACTCTCTGTGGGAAAAAAAGCTTCTCTCGCTCATCCTTAATCTGGTCACTGCCCCTCTTGTGTTAATAGAGACACCACAGCCCTGTGGCTAAGGTACTGGCCTCATATTTGGCAAACAGGCTCACATCCTTCCTCTACCAAGGACCTCCTGTGTGGCCTTGAGTAAATCACGGAAGGGTTAATCATGAGGCATCTTTTGGTGTCCAACTCACAAACACAGATCTTCACCCTAGATGCAGTGCTACTTGAGCCTATACATCTAGAGTACCACCCTCACAGTCTCTTGCTGCTGGGCACATGTACAACCACTCCAACACTGAGCATGTGTACAACTCCAGCTGTTCAGCAACAAGGAAACATTTACCTGATCCTACACAGCACAAAACATCAAGAGGAGAGATGTGTGGAAAGGTGTTGCTTCTATATATCCAGTATAGAGAATGTGGGAACTTTCCCCACAAGATGGGCTAAGCTTCACTTATTTTCCTGCCCAATTCAAGCCTCTCACCTTCCTAAAGATTTTCCTAATTACTGCTCTATAGGATATTCGGAGGTAGCACTTTTCCATTCTGTCCTGCATGCACAAAATACTTAAATGCTTATCGGAGCAACTGCTTTTGCTGAGTGAATGTGCTAACCACCAAGCCAGAATAATTCACCCTCTGACCCTTCATGCATCTAAGCATTCAGAAAAATTACTCCTTGTAACATTACAGAGCTTCAGTTTTCAACAGTTTTCAATTTACGAGCCCCCTAAATATTTTTTCCAGAAGAGGTATGTATCCTTGTATAGAGAATTTAAACCAACTGACAATAGGCTTGCTTCTGTTAGTTGTTTTTCATAGACCTCTTGGAGTATTCCACAGACTCCCCCAGGTATACAGACCACAGGCTGAAAAACACTGTTGCAATGGGAAAAAAAGCACAGGTTTAATAACGTTGGCTCTTTCTCCTGAGGCCTTAAGACTGCTGCCTTCATAATGCATGTTCTGCAGACCTTGGCTCTGAGAAGACGGAATATGAGACACAATCTAGATGTTCACCTGCCAAGTGAGGAAAATCCTTTCCCTTCCCAATGAGACGCAAGTATTGGCACAGGAGGTCACTAAAACCAAGTGTTTGCTGCTGTGGTGATGTGGGTTCAAAAAAGACAGATGTGTGTGAAACAGGATCCTCTGTTCCATAAGATCCCACTGTACTGTAAGAAAGTCATATGGGAACTCTGACACAAGTGGAGACTCTTTAAGTTTTGAATTGCAAAAGGTATGGTTTGCTCCCCTTCCTGCTCCCTGCAAACAAAAAGTAAAGGGGAAGAGATACGTCCCTACCTGATGCTGATGGAAAGCACATTCCAGCTAATCTGGAGGTATTTCTGAGCTACAGCGTATGGTAATAATGTCACAGGTACAATACCTGATTGTTAGAATCACCCTAAGATACTCATGACAAGTAGGAGCTCAGCCTGAGCATGGTGAAAAAAATGCAATAATAAAATCAACAAAGTTGCAGACATTCTAACATCTTATTTCCTGAAGGAGTTAGAGTGGATTTTGCACTTAAAGGTCTTTTTTTGTAATCACATTATGCTCCCTTTAATCACTGGAGAGAATGAATATGAACTAGACCACTTCCAGGTCTATTTCATCTGAATTGCTTCAGACTTTTTCACTAAGATAAATCACACACTCCATGGGCCTCTCTCTTCATGGACTGCAAAGAAATGCAGAGTATTAGCACAATGCAGAGGACTACACTGCATACACTTCCATTTTGGACAAATGAAATGCAGCCCTTACGTTTAACTAGTGCTGGTTCAAACTCTCTGGTGGAATAGCAAAAATGCAGTATCTTAGCAAGAAAACATCCATTTCTCTAATCAACTTTTCAGACATATTTTTATTTTCCTGTTGGGACCCTGGGATATTCATTTCTGCACACATGACTCACCACAATGGGGGCTGCAGGTCAAGCACCTCAAGGCCCTGTAGGTTGTGATGCATAGCTGGACTATGTTTCCTATGATGGACTGTGGCAGTTTTGGCAATCAGGAGATAAAAATCCAACTACTTTTTTGGAGCTGGAACAAACCCCTGTAATCTGGGCTTGCATACGAAGGGGATTGGGATGAAAACACCAAAGAGCTGGAAGCCAGATGGCTGAGAAGCAGAGACTGAGTTTATTCAAAAAGAAAGCCTTCTGGAAGCAAGCAGGGAACTGAAGCAGGTCAAGAGTCCAGTGACTGTGGTATAATCAAAATGAAATCCTGCTTCAAATCAATTACTTAAGTACTTTGCCTTGGGCAAAAAATATAGGCATTTTAATCAATTCCAGTATATTTCTACGGTACACAGACTACAGAAGAGTAATTAAGACCATAATTAAATTTTCAGTAAAAGGCTAAAGCAGTGATATTAGGAATAATGTAGGTATTGGTGGACATTGCATTGTTGTGTTTTTCCATTGCATTGGTTATGGTACGTGTTTGCCAGCTGGCACTAAGCAGAACAGCAGTCAGCTGTCAGATGATTACCAATAGTGGCATTGTCGGGTTTCCTGATTACTAACTCCAGAGCAGTTTGCCCGAGAATAATCACAGTTACATCATTTACAGAAGGGGAAATCCATGTGGTCATCATAGTTTATAATTTTTTTCCACCTGAAGTAACACTTCTTCCTAAAATAGTACTTCGAGCATAAGTTCTTCCTTAGCTACATCCCATAGCATAATGCAGAATTAGAAGAATGAAAGCAGTATGCTGAAGGCCATAACATGAATATAATGTAAAGTGAAAACAACCAGTTCTTTGGAGGAGAGAGCTTGTTTTCCGCTTCTGGGTTTGCACAGCTTCGACCATGGTAAGAATAAGGACAACAATAGACAGCAACAGGGAGAGTGAACAAGAAATAATAGCAGGGACTTAGGATCTTCCAGGCCATTCAAGATGCAAGTCCTGAAATTCCACAGAAACCCAGACATGACATCCAAACCAGAATCAGAGTGTCTTTGTTGCCCACTGTGACTCTGAAAAACAATCCAATGGAACAGAGTTGAAGATTACCAGTCCATTGCAACAGAAGCAGGAACCAAGGATATGTTTCTCAACGCCAAAGAGAAAGAACCACATACAAAATACATCTGAAACCCAAGAACTTTCTGGCACTTGGAAACCAGGCCTCAAAAGCTCCATTTCAACACTAACCTATTTTTTCAGTAGCCAAAGCCCAGGCAGTGATACATTAAAAGATTTTTAGGCCATAAGGAATCATTGTCATAAGCAAATTAGAACTCCCGCATAACACAAGCACAGAACTTTTCCTGACACTCCCATATCCAGAACAATGACGTGCAATTTGCCTAGAGCTCAGATGTAATTTCAGTAATGCTATTTTGCCATTTTAAAAAATGAGAAGGGCACACATCTAATGAAAAGCAAGCTGAACATATAGTAAAACTGTTGTGTTCATAGAAACACTACCTCTTTCATGGAACAGTATCCAGTACGAACTTTAAAAGCCCAAGTGATGGAGGTTTAAGCATCCTTAAACAATGCTTTTGGTGTGATTTTCTCCTCAGGACTATTGTATTCTTTGCCATGACTTCCCTGCTGCTATTTTTTACATGGTAACTTGAATTTTTTGTTAAAATTCTCATGCCTGGCTCTGCATTTGAGAGCTTGATGTAGTTGCAAAACTTCTTTGCTCTGTTTGCCACCTTCATTATTCTTGCAAAAAGAAGTATCTCCGTGTAATTAGAGTTGCTGGAAAAACAAATCTTCATGCTTTCACCATTGGTTTTATATTTATTCTTCCTCTGCTAGGTATCAAACCCACCACTTTTTTATAAATAATTGTAGCTCTATTTCCTTAAGAAAGAAGGACTGTGCTCTCATGGTGGCTGTGGCTGTACTTCAGTGTGCATTTAAAGCAGGCGCTGTCAGTGTAAAGAAAAAATTCTTACACCCTCTCACCTCACCCCTCCTGGCCACCCACTTCTGCCTCTGCAGGAAGTATTTGTGCAGCCTTGCAGCAAATCAGATGAGGGAATGGTGGTGGCTGAAAAAAGATAAGCCATGCAGTCTTATTAACCCAAACCTAATACTCAAACTCTATCATTCACACATTTTAAGTGCGATCAGTTCACCACCCAGCTGCGTAAATGCCTGTGCCAAGAACACTCACAGAGCAGCAATGGGCTGCCTGCACTGAGCACAGAGGGAGAGGGGTGATGCATTTTTCAGTGGCCAACTTAAATGGTCACCAGACTATTCCATGTATGCATGTGTGTGCATATGCATGTGTTCATCATTCTTTGCTATTCTCTCTCTCTCCCTATATAGCTCTTCAATCTGTCTGGCAGTCTCAACCCAACCTTAGAGCAGGGCTGAGGACTCAAATACATCAAGTTCCTCCTTACACAGACATCAGAAAAGGGAGGAGATTGAAGTCAGAAACTCCTCAGAGGAGAAAAACCACAGCATGAGCTCACCTCTTATCAGCCATCCGAGAATCCACATGTGCAACCACTTCAGAGACACTGATGTTATTAAACACCAAAGCATCCACACTGGAGAGGCACAGGAAGCCTGGCTTCACAAGTTCCACTGCTCACTGAGCAACTTGTTAGATTTACTAGCTTTTATTCAACTGTTTTGGGGTCTCCAAAGAATCTGCAGTGCTGACTGTACGAGAACAACTCACTCTGGCACTAGCAAGTAATTAGAAGGAAAAGAACCAGAACAGCCATTAAAACAGTCAAGGCAACTTTTTGATCCAGGACTCTTAAAAAAAAATGGAAAGAGAGAGAAGAAAAAAAGACTTAAACTAAGTTTCAGCATGTAAGAGGAAAAACACTTCTCAGTCTGCCACACACACACAGTCCCCATCTCAGGCTCAGTCCTAGGGGGCCTGGAAAAATGTTAAGACTCTTGTTAGGCTGAGTTTCACCATTGTATAACCTTTCAAATTCATAGCAAAGTGTGGCCTTGTCCTAGGGCCTGACAACTGCTTTGCAAGGAGCTTTTCACCCGGAATAAAACTAGCAGCAAGAGTTCATTACCCTTCACAACCATTCTGTGCACGACCATTCACGACCATCCTCTGTGAGGAAGGCCAGAGCTCACTCAAAAATTTCACCTGCCCCTTTCTGTAAACATACATTATGAGTTTGACTCAAGAAAATAGGGAAAGAGGAAAGACTTTCTCCAAAAAATACGAGAACGCTTACTTTTTATGGTTACTACTACAAGCCACAAGTCCATTCAGTCGTTTTGCTCAGAGTCGTTTCACTTTGTCCTGCAGAGGTCGGTCTTGCCTGCAACACTCCGCAAAGTAGCCAGCCCTCTTGCTCTGCAAACAGCAGGTCTGTTCCACTCCCCTAAACCGCTTCAGGGATTAGGAGAATTAGAATTTGGGAAGGTTTCATCCCCCAAAAAAGCTTTGCTGGAGAGGCATTGTTTTTACAAGAATTTATGTTCCAAACAAACAGAAGTGATGATGATCCTCCTAAATTATATGATCTATCCTAAGAAAAGCAAAGAGCAAAGGATAAATCTTATTCTCCCCAAAACTCTGGTAAATGGAGAATACACTAGTCACAGTTGATGACTTTTGATATAAACATGCTGAATCAAGGCTTTTTATTGCTTTTTTCAGCCCAACATTTGCACTTGCACTAACCAAGGTGTCTGGACATAAGAAACAGAGCAAGGCCCTAATGGATTCAGCTTTTCTTCCCTTGTAATGAACACACACGTTCCTCCACCGAGGGATCCAGCCTTGCTTCTGATGCGGCACACAGAGACCACAGCATTCTTTAAATCCTGCTCTAACTCTGCAATTCTCAAACGTATGACTGCAGACATCTTTTCCTGACATTGCACCCCTTGGGTATACTCCACAGAATGGCCTGTCATCCTTCAGGAGAAGAAAAAAAAAAAAGCCATCCCAGTTCCAAAGCAATAAAGCACTCCAATTTTGCTTATTTACCCTAAACAAAAGTGCTAGAAGTTCCTTGCCTCTGCACTGTGTGTGTGTGGGGGGGGGGGTGTCTTATCTCCTCTAGGCCACTGAAACATGAGCTGAGTGGCAGCTCTCTGCTAAGCTGGTTTTGAAAGAGATTTCACTAACATTTTCCAAACCAGTTCAACTTTCCCACCATCTCAGGACTGATCCCCAGCTAGAAGTATTTAGTGTGGCAGCTGCTTCCTGAGACATTTCACCTCCTGAATGCATTCCTTTGGGACTAGGAAAAGGATCTGAAGGAAGCCGGAGGTAGTTCACTTCTCAGCATTTTGTGGTCAGCCTCCTTTCCTCATCTGCAGCCCTGTCAGTAGGGATCCTCAAATTAGAAGGAAAATATCTGCCAGTTTAAGTAACCTGGAAAGAAGCTGGGGCTCAAAGACGATCTTCAGCTTGCATATGTGTGAGGGCAAATTAAGTTAGGAAACTTGTCTAAGACCCAGTTGCTGTCAGAGAAAGGGCAACATCTTTGATTTTTAGTCGGAAGATTAAGAATTCATGAATAGGAATGAAGGCAAAAGTTCACCTGAGGAAACAAGGGGTTTGTCTGGAAGGCGACGGGGTCCTTTATTTAGACTTTATCCTGCCTTGTACATTCCTATCTATTGCTTCATATTGTCACGTGCTGGTCTGGATGAGCAGCTAATAGCAGCTGCCCTGATCTAACCAACAGCTTGAAACTACCTTCAAACCAAGCAGTAGAAATTTGTGCTGCAGTAGATGTGGATGACCCGACTCCTACCTATGCCTTCTATTAACAGGCAGTATTTCCTCAAAACCTCTCAATGCTTTCCAGGTGAAATCACTGAATCCCTACCGGGGATTACATACAGGATGGATCACAGAGAAGTGGATTTTTGTCCATAGTTATTACGTCTCATTATTCTTGTCTGGCAAATGTATACTCTCACCTTTATTTGTCACCTTTCCTGCTCTTACACTTGTAAATGCTCCCCACAAGTTAAAAATATTTCTGAAGTGACTAGTCAAATATATAAAACAGATGCACAATTCCATCTTGGGATGAATTAATTCTGTGTGTGAGCAAGAGAATAAATGTGTGGGTAGATCAGGGAATACATTAGACTAAGCACACCAGCTGATTTTTAAATCTCTAGATCTTGATCATTGTTTCTTTGTGTCTGTTTTTCTCCCCTCTTATGTAGAGGGGGAATCAAACAAGGACATTTTAACAGGTAATCCCATGTTGAGTAGCACATTTTAATTTAAATCAAACTACCTTAAGGTAAGGCCAAAATGTATCCAACACTTTTACTTTCTGTTTTTCTGGCGTACGATGTGTAACTTAAAAACAGCCAAATTGGCAGGAATTTCCCTCTAAACTAGTAAGGCAAGGAGCCATCTCTGTAGGCCTTCCCTCAGATCAGTTCCTCTAACCTTCACCATCAGCAGGCAGTACAAATACTGGGATTTGTAGGTGTAAATTAGGCCACTACATACACTGTGGCATACATTCACAGCGGAGATGCAGGTTCCCTCAGTGTATTTTAAACAACTGTTCTTTGTCTGAGAGTTTGACAACCTGGCCCTGTGTCTCAAGTGTCAGGGCTACAGCAAGTTTTATGGCTAGGCTCAGATCTTCTCCATTACATACATCATCCTGTATAGAGAGAGTTGGACATTGCACTTCTGAGAAGGCAAGCAACATTTGTGTTATTAAATCCTCACCTCTGAAAATCTGCATTATATATTCACATCCTCCATAGACAGTATTTCATGACAAAAATATTAACATAGTGATCAACAAAGCTATAATTAATGGCAAAAGGTATGGCCAGTGAAGGAGATTCTGCATAACCATATGATCAGCTAGGAAACTAGATGAGGCATTTGGATCACCAAATCTAATTTGGGGTACCATAAGCAAACCTGTCATCAACATTTCCAAAAATTAAAAGCCACATGCCCAGGAAAACAGCTACTAGCCACTTTCATTAACTATGGAGCATGGCTTGCTTTCTTTTCACATCATCTGCTGTATTACCTTCAGCAGGACAAGTGTTAAAATAAATGATGTGCATAGTACTGGTTTGGCTCTCAAAAAAACTCAACTCATTACTTGATACCTTCCTACACAGCACAGGAAGCCCAGATCCATCAGATACAGTTAGTTAGTCTATTTAAGTCAATGGAAATTGTGCACTGAACCATACTGAGGTGATTCAGGTTTTCAGTTTCTAGTGATTCAATTTTCAACCTATAAAATTCCCTGTTTCTGTATTAATTGTGATCTGTTTCATGGGAAGATGGTGTGTTTTGATCAAAAAACCACATTTTGACACGTTTTATGTACATATGTTTTGCTTACGTTACACTGATTAGGCCAGGACAGACAAACATCTAGAAAAGTAAAAATAGTCATATTGAACAGGCAAGATTTGGTCTTCTTTGTTTATACTGTTTCTTCTGCATTCTGTGTTAGAAAGGAGATGTGACAGAGCCAAATACAGTTTATTTTCTCACATGCTTATTATATAGTTGTGCATAAATACCCAGACTCATGCAATCTAAAATAATGCATTAATGCCCTTGTAAAAATTCAGCCCTTCTACTTTTCTAAGGAGCCTGCTAAAAGAAACAGCTACAGGGTCAATCACAGGTATAATAGATTTTTCTTTTAGGCTTCAACAATAAAATAGTTGGTGGTCTCTAATGCTACTGCCTCTAAAACATTCCTGGGTTTTATTAGGATAACCCCTAAGTCTGGAAAGTCCCACCCCTAAGAGCAGCAGCAGCTTTTGTTCAGAGAATACAAGTTTCTTCTTGTACGATGTTGGACTCAAGGGTGTCTGAAGTATGAATGGGTGGCTAAGGCCGTAATAGGCAACAGGTTTCAGACTTTTATGAGGGGTGCAGAAAGGCAGCCCTACATTGTGGTGCTAATGTATAACACTACCTGAAACATGAAAGGCCTTCGTCCAGCTCCTGTTATACATGGTCAGATCCTCAACGGGTATAGCGTAATGAAGCTCCATTGATCTCCAGGGAGCTGTGCTGATTTACATTCCCAGATCTGGCCATGTATCTACACACCATATGTTATTCTTAAACAATTCAGAGAATGCATAGATTTCTTCAGCCAACTTTTCTATGAAACCACATGCAAATGATGTGGGGTTTCTGAAGTGCATGAAAGATACCTGTGCAGAGCTAAAAGACAGTTTCTGAGATACACAGTCATTTTTTCCACTGCAAATGACCAAGTTGTTCCTTTCCTTTCCAAAATGCCTGGAAAATAATGCCATGGCTCACTGTTCTTATGAAACTGCATTTCTTCTTGCTTTATTATTGCTGACTGACCTCATGAGCTAACTTTTCAGAGGAGCACATGTGAATTTATTTACATACGTGCCAATTATATTAATAGAAGTTGCAATGACTCATCACTGCACACGGCTAAAAATCCTCCCTCATCTCATCTTCACAGTGAAATGTCTGTTCCATGTGAATTTCCTCAGCTTACCTTGCTACAAGTTCACACCCCCTTAGTCTCTTAGCAATAAAATTTCACTTCTCTTTCTGAGATGGCAGTCACTCAGCTTACCATCCCAGTGAACAGACCTGCAGCACTTTGACTTTGTTGCAAGGGCCACTGTAAACTGTAATCCTATTTTGGATTCAAATCCCAGCAGCCTTCCTGGCAGAAAACAGCTGCTTGCTCTGCTCTCTCTTGGTCCTTGTTCAGTGATGCTTTAGGACCACACACATACAAGCAGTAAGAACGTATCATTCAAATTTGAAACTCTTCTGCAGTATCATAACATTTGTATAAGATCAGGTGTATCTCATAAACCTAGAGCCAGCTGGACCGTTACATACTTCATCTAGAAAACATTTGTTAATTAATATTTTTCTCTATCCTCATTTTGCTCTTTCACGTAGCTCCCACATCTTTGTTTTTTCCCAATCTTCTTGGATTCCTCTTTCTCAATCCCACTTGATTTTTCTTCCTGTTCTTTCTTCTCATGGCCTCACCTTTACAAAATATGTATCCAGTCACAGTCAGACTGAAACTGAAAACCTTACAGCGTTTGCATATATATACAAGATTAAGCAAAATGCTCAGTATATATAGACACCTGCAGGTAAGTGGGCAGCATGACTCAAAAGTACTTATGGCAGGCTTTATGAAACCACTCTGCATTGGTCCAACACAGATTCCAAAGAGGGCTTTTGAAAATCCCACTGCGATATTTAAACTCCTGATCTAAAGTTCAGAAATGATTCCTAAAGAACACTGGTTTTTTTGAAAACTGTAACTGATGGTGGTTACCGACGGTTTACAAGCCCGAGTCCAGAAAGGGTGTTCTTCCTGAGGACTATGAACGTGTCCACAATTCAGACTGTCACTCTGTCCAAGTGAGAGATGGAACTGGAATAGCTGAAGTGTTCCGCATAAAACTGTCTTGACTGTTCGTTGATGACACTGCTATTAACAGAACATTTCAGACATTTTCTTGTAGAAAGGAACCAAACTAAAAAGTGGTCCCTGCCCCAAAGAACATGTCAGCATTTCCACTTCTGTAGTGAAGCAAAGAGGCAGATAAGGGTGTGACTTTTTAGCACAAAACTAAAAGAAAGAAAGAGCGCAAGTGTTGCAACCCAGGACCATCATGAAGCACAGCCATGGAGTCTGAGAGAGCGTAAGCAACTTCCCCCAGGAGCTCACAGGTCACATCACAGAGCTGAAATGAACTGAACCCAAGTCCCTCAAGTCCCAAGTCAGTGCTTTAACCATCCTTCCACTTAGGCGGCTTTACCCAGGTAGCCTCAGAGGTCCAAATTCTGCCCTGGGGTATGTGTTGGCCTCATTAACTTACTCTAAATAAGAGCTGCGAGCAGAACTTAGCCCACAGCAAGCAAGATTTATGGACTGAAAATGCCACATACTTCACTTTTTATTCAGTGAGAAAAAAAAAGCTTGAAACAAGCCGAGCAAAGTAAATGAATCAAGACTGCATATTTTTCATTCTGCAAACAAGAAAATACATACATGTGAACATAAAAAATACAGGTGCCCAAATACTGCAGTCGCCTCCTAAATCTGCTATAAAGCACCAATGGCTATGTTATACCTGTCTCCAAACAGATACGTAAATTACTTTTTTTTTTTTTTTTTTGAGAGGGAAAAATCATATTAAATAAGCTTATTTTTTGCATCTTTCCCCCTAAGGCCCTGTGGCCCTTTTACTTGAATTAGGTGTATGTAGGTGCCACGCTCTTTGAACATACACTGCACAAGTTTATTCTCAACAGGAAAAGGCAAAGTTTTGGTTATGCTGCGTTCCTAATATTTTTTGCAGTTTATGGAAAACTCCCATAAACAGAGTACAACACAGTAAGCTTTCTCTGCTAATATGCTGTCTAGACTGCTTAAAATATGAGTTCTCCTTGCCTACCATGTATCATGGCTTAAACTTTTGACCTTGTTTCTTTTCCCTTTGACCACTTCATAGGTTTTGACCCTTTTCAAGTATTTAATACCCAAAAGGCATGTCACCAAAGCTGCTGGGGGTATAAGAACAAGAACCCTTAAAACCTCTCCTTTCTTGTGAAGTTGAGAAAACTGACTGCAACCCACCATAAAAAAGTAAGAAAATGTCTTCCACCTTCATACAGCATCCAACACAGGCATCTTCCCAGGCTGGGCGACATTGATACATTATACAAGTGACAGCAGGCTATTCTGTAACACCATCACATACGTGCTAGAAGGGGCAGAGGGTTCATCATGGAACCATACAAACACTGGGGCATTGCTAATGCATGCCTTTGATTTCTGTTTATGGCCCCCAAGTTGAGTGATCTGTCTTGTTGGCACCAACCTGACTATTTTTAAATGGTGTAGCAGCTGGCTCAACACATACTTCAAAGATTTATGTTCATGTCGCAAAGCCTTCTTACTGAAAGGGAAACTCTGGGGTAGCTTCTACTGGCTCACCCCACACACAGATACAGTCTACATACTTTATCCCAGGCCATGATAGCACACATTTTAATTAAAAGAAAGCAGTAAGATATATAGGCGAAGGCACGTACAGAACAACAAAGGCAACAATAAAACATGTGAGCGTCTACAGACCTTGAAGTTGCTGAATTACAAGGCATAATTCCAGAGTTCCCAATGCTGCAGTCAGACAAACTCTTGATGGGCATTAAGTGCAGGAAATTGGCCTTTCCTATGAAATGAAATACAGAAATTGAATTAATTCCCACACTTGCAGGAATACATGGGTAGGCACACACCCACATGAATTTACATGTGCTCATATTTCAGTAACAGAGTAAAGAGCAAAATAAACACGCTGGAGATCACTGTGCTGATTATTATAATCAGGTATAAGTTTATGGAGGATATCTAGCAACACCCACGTCTGATGCAGAAGCACAGAATATTTCATCTAAGCTTTTCACATGCTAGCACTAACAATTACTAAAGACACTCTTTTGCACGGAGGCATTTAATATGATATTTGGCCTACAATGCCTCTCCATTACAAATAGTCTGAGCGAAATCCTGTGGTTAACAGTCGTTCCAGAAGAGGCTGATCAGCCTTGCCTTCGCAGAGGTCTAGAAATTCAAGGGTCCATAAGGGAGTATTTTTCACTACTGACTAGAAAAATATACGTAACTCCTGGCACTGTTTTCCTAGCTAACTCAAGGTGGACACTTGTATGAACCAGAGGTCTGCAAAAGCATTAAGCATCCCTATGCAAACGTGGGAAGCTGCCCCAGTACCATCTGTATATTTAGGCCTGTTGTGATGGGTCAGGCACTTACCAAACCAACCTGAGATATGAACCCCACCGTAAGAGACCCGTGTTGATGGGGTGGGGGGACGGGGGGTTTGTTTACTGCTGTTAATTACCACAAATTGCCCTGGGTTTATAGCAGCTCTGACACTACAAGGGAGGACCCTTCTACCCCAAAAACCTGAAGGAAAAGAAGCAGGGATCCCATCTGACTTCTGTATGGGTTAGCTTGGATTCAGCTGTGCCTGTTGTAAGTCAGTTTTAACACAAGGTAACAAAGCACGGCTACCTTTATTTGGAGAGCAGAAACTAGATGATTGAATGAGATCATGACAACCCAACCCCTTCCCCCACATCACTACATAGTGCTGACTTCAAGAAAGATGCATAGGCCATGATGCAAATTCCTAAGCCCAAGAGAGTTTAAGCAAAACTGAAGTGTGATGTGCTGGCTCTCCTCTCGTTTCTGACTCCTCCCAGCAGGTGTACCCAAGGCAATAAACTCTCCATCCAGTTTGCTGCAAGGCCATTTCAGCCCTTAGGACCCTGGTATCGTCCTGCCTCCTACCCCACCCTCCCCATACATCTTTTACGCCCCCCTACCCCAGCGCACCCCAGTCCCTATCAGTTTTGCCCACCCCCAGAGCCCCCAGCTCTCCCCTCCGAGCTCTGCCCCTCAGCGCACCTGAGCAGCACAGACGGCAGCAGCCCAGCCGCAGGCGCGGTACTGAAGCAGAGGTAGCTGGGAACCCTGCTGTCCCTCTCGCCCGCTTGGATTGGCTGCTCTGCCCCTCTGGAGGCGGGCCTGGGGGTCGAGAAGCCAATGAGAGGAGCTGTTCCTTGCCTTCCCGGCCCCTCGGTACAGGCGGGCTCTCCTCACAGCGGGCGCGGTCGGGCGAGGCGCTGGCGGCGCTGCGAAGCGCGAAGCTCCGTCAGCGCTGGGGGCGCCGGACGTGATGGCGCTGGGGGGCTGCGGCTGTGTATGTCCCGTTAAATCCATGCAATGGCTGCAAGCGGACGAACCGGCAAGAGCCACACACGCAGAGAAGGAACAAATCTGCAGGACACTCCTCAGAGGGAGAGTCTCTTCTCTATACCTGAAGCCTATCTTCTTTAAAAGCCCAAGCTAGACAAGCTGTAGAAGGCCATATAGCCCTTTTTCTCTCTCAGCCGTACCGTGTCATTAACCAGGGTAGCAGGGTTTAATCTCTTTTGCTCCATTTGAGAACTGGGGGGGCTGAAGGCAGAGGGGGAGCTCCATCCCTGCCGGGACAGGGGCACCCAGAGCTCAGAAATTCCTCCTGCACCAAGCCCCACCATGGAGGTAGTGCTATAACCTCATCTAATTCTGCTCCTTCGGCTGCTCTCTAGCTGTTTCCTGTGCTGTCTGCTTCGCTATCCTAAAATAAATCACTTTAAAAAGAGATGTTTCATTAAAATGTCCAAAATCAACTGGTGATCAAATGCTTGGATTATGGGAAAATTTCAACAATTTAAAAATTTAAAGCACAGGGAACATATACTAGGAGGTTTTTTCCTCCCTCTTTCAGCCTTAATATAAGGTTGGTGTTGGAGCCATTTGGACCTTGTGGTGAATTCCTCACCCAAGCGATCCCCGGGGTTTCTCAGGCGCCTGTGCTGGTGATCACAGACCAGCATTGCTGGGCGGTGAGTACCTGAAGGGTACCCAGGCCCAGCTGTGTTCTCCCCCAGACTCTTCCCCTGCTCCAAAAGCATTCCAGTTTACTCACAAGAGGTTTTTGTTAGCAGGACTAACACTGAGAGATTCCTACATACGTTAGCCGAGCCCTCAGTCTGCCAGTCAGCCATAGCTTTCTCTCCTTCATTAGTGCCTAATTAATATTTCTTTTCCACAGGTGTTCAAATCTCACTATCCTAATGACTAAGCTTTAGCTTCTAATCTTTGACAATACGAGCAAATAAATCTTTCGTTTCTGTTCTTCCCTGGCCACAGTTTGTGCCAGGCTTTTCCTGTGGCAGAAAGGGAGATCCAGCTCCTGTCCTTTCTCTCCTGGACCATTTTTCAGGGGGTTTATAACCTGTTTCTTTTACAGATTAGGAGGTCCCACATCTGAGAAGCCAGACAATCTACAGCTCCCTATGCCAGCACCAGCGGTTCGGGCAGCTTTCCTCCCCTCTGCCTAAAGGGGCACTTAGCCCCTCCTCAGCAGCCTAGGGACTAGAAGTACACCTAGCCCATCACCCTTGCTCAGGGCGCCTGCCTGTGGGCAGGACCATGCTTCTCCCTGGCTTCAGATCGAGAGAGTAACTCCGTAAAACCCATGCTAAATGTATCTACATACACATATGTGCACACATGTACACACACGTTTACTGTCCGTATGTCTGTCTCAGTTTTGTTCTAAGTTTAATTCTTTATTTAATCCTAAGCAAAAATCCTTCTAATCTGTATCAGACACTGTGGCTGTCACCCCCCTGTGATATTTCAGTGCCTCGCTGCCTCTAATGTTTTTTAGCTAGTATTAAGAATTATTAGCCAAATGCCTTTGAGAACAATAGGAATCTTTCTGTCAGCTCCCTTGAGTTTCAGAAGAGGACCTGAATTCCTGGTCTAAGCCAAAATCTGTACATTGTCCTCTCTCTTTTCACTCTGATTTTCCCATGTCTGCCACAATTCTCTGTCTTTCTTACAACATCTGGTAGAGTTTTCTCTGCATCTATATCTGAGGGCTGAATTAGACACATGACTTTTAAATTGCTTAAAATGTTTTGACATCTTCCACCCTACTCCGAAACCCTACAGATGGGTCAAATTATCTGCTCAGATCTGCTCAGTGGGTCTCACTATAGTGTTTTCTTGTCCCTAAATGTGCAAAACAATTATGTGAAATGGAAAAAAAACTTAAATTATAATTAAAATTTAAATTTATGGTGCTGAGCTGAGGAGATAAGTTTGGCTAAATATTTTGTCAGCATGTAGCAAACCAAATGTGAATAAGGAATTGATATTATCCGTACATTTTGGTGTTCTTGTCTGTATTTTTACTTGTACATCTCAAGAGCTAACATTGTAGTGATACAAATTTTATGCGTCTATGGAATATGTGCACACCATAATATTGATACATTTATAATGGTCTTCATATGGAAAATTATAGCAAGTTGAAATGATTCACTAAGATTTTGTTTAGGTATTCATGTCTGAACCAGAAACTCTCCAGAGGGTCATTCGATTGTTTGATAAATCAGAAAAGAACACATTTTTATACAAGCATTTTAATACAGGAAATATGAGGTCTAGTCAGTATCTTTACAAATACATGTGTCTGAGTGGTTTTTTGATGTGAAATGCTGCTTAATGTATTTTAAAGTACTATTTAAACAACTTCACATGAGCAACTACCAATCAATGTCTCCCATTTTCTAACACTAAAAGACCAATGCTAAATAAATGCTTTTAAGAATCACATATAATGAATAAAACAGAAAGAAGAGGAAGAAAAGAAAACAGTAACAAGGCATTATTTAGAATAGGTATTACCCCAAAAATGTAAATGGTCACCCCTAATTTGACTCTCTAATGGAAAAGAAATAATATGAAACTGGGCAATTACAGACTTTTTGCTGAGGTATGACTTAGCCTGCTGCATTTTGTGAGGGCTGGCAGGAATGGCACTGGGAGTACTGGGCAGTGTCCAGGCAGGCCAGAAGTGACTGATTTATGACATGAAGAAGGGTGTAGCCAGAGAATAACTTCTAACAAATGCATCTAAAAATGAGCTGTAAAGAAATGATGGATTGATAGCAAAGAGCAGGCCCCCAGGAAATGGTAGGGTTTGAAAGCTCCCATTTAACTCGGGTTTAATTCTGTTTTGAGTGGAACCAGCAGAGGGAGAGGAGGCTTTTCCCAGAAACCATATTTTCATACTGTAAAGTGTAGACCAATTCAGACAAAGAGTCCCAAGCATGTTAACAGAGGAAATGGAAGACAAAGCTGCTTGCCAAACATGCACTAGCTATGTTTGCATAGCTTTCCTTTCCAAAAAATTAAATCTAAGCCATTTGGTAGTATGGCTTATCAGAAGGATTTCTGAACAAGCATCCATATGTGGGGTGGGAAGTGTGGTCTATAATACAGTAAGCTACATAAATGGGAGTAGTCACAGTGTTTTGGATGTTGAGGTTTTGTGCATCAAAAATGCTGATCAAAAGCTGGAGAAAATGACAGAGACTTAAACAGCTCAGAGTGTTTTGCCCATCAAAAACAAACAAACAGAAGACTGATAAGTGACTTCATGGCAGTCTCTCCATCAAAATGCTAAGTACTGAAGTCTTTCTAACCCAAAAAGGAATGGCATCACCAAAACCCACAGGTGGAAGAAAGTGTTTTAACTCTTTGAAGGAAATACTGAACAGAGAGTTGCGGGGACTCATCACCAAGGAAAGTGAGAGGCTTTCTGTCTCTGTATGTGTTTAGATTAGGACACTATGCCTTTCTGGAAAACAGGTTTCAGCCAAACCCAGATTAGTCTTGTGCCAAACTCAAATTACTGTCTCAAAAGACACTTACCCTTAGTAAGTGGATTACTCTTTGCTAAACTAGACTAGATAACCTAATGGTCCACTCTGACCCTAAATTATCTCAGTCTTTAAGTCTTTGTCTACCCACTTCAATGAGTGTGGATACAAACGGGTAATGTTGCATTAATGCACCTATTGAGATTTGTATTAGCATATGATTTCTGGGTTGGAAAAGCCTCAATCCAGTTTAAGGGAGCACATAACATATGTTAAAGTTCAATTGAATCCACCAGGACCCAATTTCATGCACTAATGGGCATTCCTGAAGCACACTGTAGAAAATAAAGATATCCATGTAAAGTGAAATACGTAACGCTTGGTAGCACCGCATCCATGTTTTCCACTTTTCCGGTGTTCGTAGTGTATACACTTCTTATTTAAAAACTTCTCTCTTCCCAAGTATAGGTAGTTCCAAAATAAGAAAAAAAAAAAAGGCATAATGATGGTGATGTTAAGTGCAGTACATGTGGGACCAGTTGCACTGCCTTTCATTACGATTGCTCAGCATTTGCCATTGTAATGTCCTGATAATTTATGAAAAATCAATTGCATACACTGAGATTTCTCATATATTCCAGAAACCTCATGTTGAATGTTCGGGACTTCGTAAAATATCCATTTATTCAAATCTGGTTTATCCATGTTAAAACAACCCTAGTGCCTTTTCTATTAATAGCTGTTGTGCTTCTTACCTTTGGAGTGAAGAACTCCAGAGCTGGTAAATTGTTGGAAGGTGACTTCTGCTGTGCTAAAAATAAATAAAGCCAAAACCCCACAAAAACTGCTTTTACTGAGCATGTTACAGCTCTTAGTGCTGCTCATACTGGACTGGGACCTCCTCACAGGGCAATTATGGATGCCTGTGGGGACTCAGGACTGTCTCTGTAATTAAAGCTCTGTCATTTGGGTATGAAGGCATTGGCACTGAGGACAGGTCCTTGCCTCTTCTGTGGCTTCTCCCCTGGTGTTCAACCAGCACAAAGTGGAGAGCAGCCTTATTCAAATGTAGAGGGGATGAAAGCTGCTCTAGGCAAGGACAGAGGAAACGAGATGTGTGGGTTAATTTTCTGGAAAGGGTATACTCGAGCGATTAGACTTTAAAGAACAACAAGGCCCAATTAAGATTGCACAGGCAGCCAGGGTTTGGGTAGTTTCTGATTTTTGAGGACCCCGTTTTGTATCTATGATGTTGTTCCTCCAGTTTATTTTATGTGAGATGTATAATGCCTCAGCACAACCAGTATGCAGTAATGAACTGTCCCAAAGCACTATCATTCTGCTGTCCCCAGCATATAGCTTTCTGTCCTTGGCAGACAAACAGCAGACCTTAATTCCCTGAGTATTTCTCCCCTTTCATTTTACTTTCCTTTTTTTTTTTTTTTTTTTTTTTCCTTTTCTCTCCAGCAGCTCCCCATCATGATGGTCATCATTCCTATCTGTATGTACCTTTGTGGCTTCCTCCCCTTTTCACGCACATCTTCTTTGGTCTGTCCCCTGCACCTTCCATGTGTATTTTTACAACCCTTCTTTAGGCAGCTTGCAAGTGCGAGTAGTCCCTTTCCAGATCAGTTCTTCTGTCTCCCTAGAGTCTTCTCTTACTTCACTTGCCCTTTTCCTTTGCTATTCTTTTACTCTCTTGATCTCTTTCTAATTTTTCTCGGGTTTCTTTCCTCTGGCAGGAATTTCTCTAGTCCATATCTCCTGATTCCCTAATCTATTAATTTCTCCTAAATTCTCATTCACTGTCCCCTTGAAACCACTAAACCTCTTGCATCCATAACATCCTCTGGTAGGGATTTCCACAGACCAGTTACCGCTGTTTGAGGAAACACTACCTGTTGTTTTTCACCTGGTTCTTGCTAGCTCCATGTCATGCCCACTAGTTCTTGTATTGGAAAAGACAGTGAACAGCTGATCCTTGCTCAACATCTCCTTACCATCTGTGGTGCCATAGACCTCTGTCATAACCCCACACCCAATCTGTCTCTTTTCCAGATTCAATCATTTCTCACATGAAAGTCATTCCAAACCTTTCATCATCCTTTTTGCCCTTTTTTGAACCTTTTCCAGTTTAGTGTAGCCCTTTTTTTCAGATGAGGGGACAGAACAACACACATTATTTGAGGTGTGGATGAACCATGGCCATAGAGGTTGATGAAGTGACTTTTCTTTTGCTTTCTATTCCTTTCCTAATCATTCCTAATATTCAATGTGCTTTTTTTCTGGTGGCTTCTGAGTCCTGAGCTGATGTTTTCATTCAAGGTTCACTTCTTAGTAGTAATAGTCAGCTCAGAGCCCATCATTTTATAATGAATCTGGGATTGTTTTTCCCCACATGCATCCCTTTATGTTTATATACACTGAGTTTCATCTGTCATTTTATTGCCCAGTCACTCAGCCTCATAAGGACCTTCTGCAATTCTTCACCCTTCACAATCCACACTGTTAAAAGCCAACAGGAAGCCTGTGGCTCCTTTTTCTCGGGAAAGGTTACCAGGGTCTGAGCAGTGCAGAGAGACTCGTCTATGCTCGAAGTAGCCTGGATGAGCTGCTGTAACACTTTTCTCAGGACAAACTGGGCACTCTCAGGGATGCTGGGCAAGAGCCTGCAGGCAAGAAGACTGCCTAGCACTGCTCCAGGAACGCACTGCAGTCTTCGCCTAAACAGGGCCTGAAAGCGTGGGTGTACGAGCGTGGGGAGGAGCAAGGCAGGCTCAGCCTGTACAGCTGCACATGTTGCTTGGGAGTTAGACTGGCTATGGTACAGCCACACGTCTGCTAATGTCAGCTCATAAAAGAAAAAAAAAAGAAATCGCCTTTGGTTTAAAGTTTGCCCCCTCTGTGCCCCCCTTTTTTTTCCCCTCTCTGCTTCAAAAGAAAGACAGGTTTGAGTCTGACTCTGAAGCACCCTCTGCTACAGTATGTGCCATTTACTTTAGTAAGGCTGATTAAGTCATGCATTTACAAGTAGACCTTCCATCAGAGCTAATTTAAAGCAGATGTTCTGGGTTCCACAGCCAGGGAGGCATCAATCTGAGAATTGCAAGGGTCTCTGTAAGAGCACTGTTTTTACTGCACTTTATAGTGCACTGGGAGGAGGTTAATTGGTGTAAAAGTTTAATTTCAAATAAGGTTCCCCTTTTAAAGTTGCATATATGCATATACTTTTTATGGAGCGTTATATTACAAAGTCAAAGTGGGGGAGAAAAATCATCCAAAAACATTTCAGGATCAAAGACACCCAACCTGTCAGATGCTAAGATATTTTTATGAGGAAATAGGACTCACATTTTCTCCAGAAGACGCAGAGAGAAGTAAGGAGTGGAAAAATATTTAACTAGATTCCACGGTATATTAGAAGAAGGAGAAAAAAAACACCCATGCCAATATGTTGGTTTCAGAACCTTCTGGCTTGGCTTCTGCTGCTGAAAAATATTGGCAAGAAAATGCTCTGCACTGGGATTATTTATTAGAAAAGCAATAGATTTGTACAGTTTAACAATAGAGGGAGGATTCAGAATCATCCATTTGCTCTATGTTCTAACTTTCAACTACTTTTGTTTTTTATTTGCGAGCCAGAATAACTATACTTATCCCTTGAAATGATCATCAGCACTGGCTTAGCATAATTTTATTATTTGATTAATTGTACTGCCTACGAAGGGGTTATGGCCTGTTTCTTACACTGAAGACTGCACAGGCTACTCCCAGATGGGAGACCAGTTTTCTTATGAATCCTAAGTCATTTAGATTTACATTTTATACTTATTAGAAGTTATCAGATTTTTGCCTTTAATAAAGACATCAACAAAAGAAAATGTATTTACCTTGAACTTCAGTCTAGTTTTGCAGGTAATGCAGACTATGGCAGTATTCAGCTCTGGAAAGGCTCTCTCTCCCTCCCTCCTTCCCTCCCTCCCTCCTGAGGGAGAAGCTCTAAATTTTGCTGCTCTTCCTGCCTTGTATTACAGGAGCACCTATGGGCCTCGACCAAACTTGCATAGCACTTTCCAGACCACAGACTTGACAAAACACATTTGAATCTTACCGGCGTAAGATAGATAAAGACAGGCCTATAATCCTGTTCTGCAACTGAGAAATGAGTGATTTACTCAAGACAGTAGGAAAACTATGCCTGGAGACTTCATACACGCTTCTTACATCCCAGCCTGGAGGCCTGATCACAGCAGGTTCAGTTTTGTGTACCTGATGAAGACTTCTTATCAAACAGCAGCAAAACGTGACAGCAAAGCTCTCATCTTTCCTTTCCCCTTTCCCACCTGTTCAATGCACAGAGCCATTTCAGACTTGCATGACTGAGGGAGATTTTTGTGGAGTTCAGTGTGGAGGGTCATCTCAGACTTTGTGGGCTGTAACCTGCAGATTGAGCTCGGTCAGGTCTTGTGCATGGAACGTAAGACGTGCAGCCCTGGCCCCATGTCCTGGTTTCAGCTGGTATAGACTGCCTCAGGAGAGAGTATTTCAGGGACCCAAAAGAGGACTGCTGGGGTTTTGGTATAGCTGCCTTGGAGACGGAGGAAATTAAACGGCTGTCTACCTCGCCTGGTGTCTCAAAGCACCCTTCTGTTTCAGGGTTGCTGAGGGTCAAAGAACAACAGGTGCTAATTTCTACCACAGTGGTGCACCAGCAGCAATATCACGCCAACCGAGGCTCCCTTGATTCCCATCCTTGAGCTGATTCATCAGCTGGAGAGCCAAGGAGTGATCAACAAGACCCTTTAACAGTCCCATATGGCCAGTGCAAATGTCTAACGGAGAGTGGAGACTAACAGTACACTATCATGGCCTGAATGAAGTCACACCACCACTGAGTCTGGCAGTGTCAGACATACTAGAACTTCAATATAAACTGAAGTCAAAGGCAGCCAAGTGGTATGCCACAACTGATACCGCTAATGCACTTTTCTCGGTTCCTTTGGCAGCAAGAGTGCAGGCCACAGTTTGCTTTCATTTTGGAGGGATGTCCAGTACACCTGGAACTGACTGCACCCCATGGACTGATCCAGACTGCAGTGGAACAGGGTGAAGCTCCAGAAGGTCTGCAAAACATTGATGACATCATCGTGTGGGGCAATACAAGCAGAAGTTTTTGAGAAAGGGAAGAACACAGTTCAAATCCTTATGAAAGGCAGTTTTGCCATAAAACAAAGTAAGGTCAAGGGACCTGCACAGGAGGTCCAGTTTTTAGGAATAAAATGGCAAGATGGATATCATCAGATCTCAACGGATGTGAGCAACAAAATAGCAGCAACATCTCCACCAAGTAGCAAAAGGGAAACACAAGCTTTCTTAGGCATCGTGGGGTTTTGGGGAATACGCATTCCAAATTACAGGCTGATTGTAAGCCCTCCCCATCATGTGACCTGGAAGAAGAACAATTTTAAATGGGGCCCTGAACAATGGCAAGCCTTTGAACAAATTCAACAGGAAATAGTTGATGCACCAGCCTCCAGGAAAATTGAACGATACAATGGACTGCTAAAGACTACACTGAGAGCAATGAGTGCTGGAACATCCAAAGATTGGGATAAACATTTAGCAAAAGCCACTCAGTTAGTCAACATTAGGGGGTCTAACAATCAAGCTGGCCCTGCCCAATGAAAAATTTTGCGTACCGTAGAAGGGGTTAAAGTCCCTGTAATGCACATAAAGAATATGCTAGGAAGACGGCCTGGGTTATTCCCTGTCTCAGGCGAAGACAAGGCCGTTCCTGGGATTGCTTTTGCTCAAGGACCTGGGTGCATTTGGTGGGTAGTGCAGAAGGATGGGGAAGTCCAATGCGTACCTCAGGGGGATTTGATTCTGGGTGAGAATAGCCACTTATTTGAGTTGTATTATGTTAACTGCTATATATATATAATACTGTATGTCATTACTGCTATGGTTGTTACATGCCATATCAATGGTATTATAGTAGAATTACCCAGCTTAATGAAGAATGAATTTTGATGATAGAACCAGAAAAGTGCAGTGGTAATGGAACTAGAACTGGCTTCAGCATGCCATGATCCAACACCACACACCATCTCCCCTGCTCTGAAAGACTACTATGACAGATGGAGCCCAAAGTCATGAACTAAATGAACTCAACAGACATTTTAGAGGGAGGGCACATAGACTAAAGGAATTATATCTGTGGGTATATATCAAAAGACAGGAAAGGTGATGGTGATGTATTGGGATGTATTAGAAAGTGTGGGACCTGGGCATGATGTAAATGGTATATATATATAGATAGATAGATAGATAGATACTATCCAAGTTTCAGCTGTAATAGAGTTCATTTTCTTCTCAGCAGCTGGCACAGGGCAGTGTTTGGGATTTAGTATGAGAATAACGTTGATAACTCACTGATGTTTTTAGTTGTTGCTAAGTAGTGCTTATACTAAGTCAAGGACTTCTCAGCTTCTCATGCCCTGCCAGCGAGAAGACTGGAGGAACACAAAAAGCTTGGAGGGGACACAGCCAGAACAGCTGACCCAAACTGGCCAAAGGGGTATTCCATTCCATATGACATCATGCTCAGTATACAAACTGGAGGGAAAGGGGGCTGGGGGCTACTGATCAGCAACTGGTTGTGCATTGGTTAGTGAATGGGGAGAAATTGTATTGCGTATCACTTGTTGTGTATACTATTATTATTACTACTGTTATTTTCTTCTTCCTTTTCTGTCCCATTAAACTGTCTTTATCTCAACCTGCCAAGTTTTCTCACTTATACTCATCTGATTCTCTCCCCCTCATCCCACTGCAGGGGGAGTGAGCAAGCAGCTGCATAGTGCTTAGTTGCTGGCTGGGGTTAAACCATGACACCCTACCTCATGCTCCTCTTCTCCTCCTTGGCAAGGACTGTATTTCAGGCATCTGTAGCGTTGTGCTACAGGAAGAACCTCTATGGTGATGTTCAGACTCATGTTTGAATCTGCTAAATGGGATCCACATCTCATTAGTCAAAGTGCCTATTGAGATCCTCACCTCTGACCATCTGTCCGTAAGCGGTGCTGTCTGTTGATATGGGGAGGGCACTGTCTGAGCTCTGTGCAGCTCAGGAACAAGGAATGTGTGGCACCTGGAAAGGGATTTACTTTGGAAAATTCCCAGCAGGAGCTGAATACTGGGCAAGCTAGAGGTGCAGCCATGCAGGACATTTCCCAGACAGCAGAACAGTGCAGGTGTTGTAACTACACCGACTGAATGGGAACTTTTATCATCGGCAATGTAGTGAAGGGGTTGGCAGGATTTTATTTGTTTTGAAAAATTCTTTTCCCAAAATTGTAGAAGGACTCAATCCCCAGAGCTGTCATGACTGGGCAGGGCACGCCAAGCCCATTACTATATATGTTCTTTCAAAGGGCAACTCAAAAAGGTATTGACATGATCAGTGAAGTTGTTGTGCAGGGTTTGCACCTATTCTATACAGACTAGGTAAGTGATACACAGAGACCTGACCAGGCTTTGTACCCAAGGAAGAATATTATCCTTCAGGGGATATGGAACTAACAATCTCATAATGTACTGGAGCCAAAACAGGCAGAGCACGCTGGGCCAAACACATCCTGACTGCAAATCACGCAATTTGAGAAGGCTACAACAGATGAATTTGACCCAATGTGCTTTGAATTTAGAATAGATGCCAAGTAGTAACCATTCCCATGTGAAAACAGCTAACATATCTCTTGGAGACCAGCATGCCCCAATGAAGTGCAGGAACTTAAGGATTTTTTTCTTTCCAGGTGAATAATGCAAGAATAAATTAAAAGCAGGAAATCCTGATAAGTACTACAAGGATGTCCATGCTACAAAACCATCAATCCCAGTCTTCTCTGGCTCCCTGTTTCAACACCTCCTTCCTTATTAATCTCGCTTTCAAAGTTCTGAGACAAGTTGCTGCCAAGCCTGGTATCTGGGGCCAGGTGGTTTTTATACTACAGCCATTTGGAATATATATTTAAGCTTTGTTAAAATACAGGGACACTGCCCAAAAAGCAATTACTACCCAGTTTATAGAAGACGACAGTGAGCTTCAGGTTCTTTACCTTTGTTTTGCCTTTAAAATCCATTTCTGAAAAGATTGCTTCCAAATTCCATGCAGCAATTTTCAGCCCCCCAAATGCAAACTGTGAGGTCTTCCAGTTGGCAAATACTGAAATCCAAAGTCAGCTTTTCCAAAAGGTCTTCTGGAGCACATTAGAGTCCTTCTGACTTTAACAGGACCTTTTGTTTTAGCCTTAATAGAGACAAGGACCCTAGTAATGTGGGATCTTTTCACCTTTTAAGCCCCAGACTTGCAGTTCTCCAAATATCTCTTTTCCCAGATAAAATATGAGTACTTACCAAGACTTTGGGGAAATTTAGAAGTTGCATCTAAATACAAACTAGAGATCTCCAAACCCCTATTCATAAACTTCACACCCTGCAAGTGCCTAGGATCCCTAGCACCCACCAGCAAAGTTCCCTGGACACCTAAATTCATGCCTTAGATTAGATTAGCTTCTCCTTCTCGATGCTGTTAGGCATTACCAGTGTCACCAAAGGAACACAATCCAAACTGGGAACAGTAGGCAGAGGAAGGTGCTTCTCTGAAACCAGGTTTAGGGGCCCAAATATCAAATCAGAAGAGAGACTGTTGCTGCAGCTTCATCTCAGGTTCTCCTATTGACCAGTCTATGCAACTTCCAGCTCGATAAACTCCTTGCTTTGTACATCCCATTTGCAGGTGCCTGTTTCTTCATGAGTCATCAAGGAAAACAAAGTCACTAACTTTGCTTTGTGGCTTTTTCCATGTACTTAAAAGTATTATAATGTCAACCTAAGCTTTACAGCCACTCTGAAATGGAGGAGAAAAACTGACAAATATTGATCCATCTCCCTGGGATCCAGTGACAGGATGCATGGGAACAGTTCAAAGCTGTGCCAGGGGAGGTTTAGACTGGATATTAGGAAGTATTTCTTTACCAAGAGGGTGGTCAAACACTGGAACAGGCTTCCTAGAGAGGTGGTCGATGCCCCAAGCCTGTCGGTGTTTAAGAGGCATTTGGACAGTGCCCTTAACAACACGCTTCAACTTTTGGATAGCCCTGACTTGGTCAGGCAGTTGGACTATGGGATTGTTGTAGGTCCCTTCCAACTGAAATAGTAGTCTATTCTATCTTTCAAATATTAATATATGTTGATAAAGGCCAAAGCAAGTAATTCCTATATTAGATACTTTTGATATGGAATATCCTGAAGAGAGTATAGATGAGGGCAAGCTTGTACTATGACTTACCCAAAAGCATGGAAAAACTGAAGATGGGTGTAAGCCACACGCTCTGTTCTTTATGCTGCAGCAAAGGCTCCAAGTTGCCAAGAGCTGGTCAGATCTGCCCAGATAGAAGATTTCTTTATCAGGGTGAAAGATGATGTACTGAGACAGCTTTCAACCATGACGTTCACGGCTCATTAGGAACAACTTGCATTTTATCCTAGTTTTCACCTGCTCAAGTGCCCACAGGGGACTGAAAACATCTGAACCGCTTGTGTCTAAGCCAAAACTTTAAGATCTGAACACAGGAGTGGGGCTGACACTGGAGGTCTAACATGATCACTTCCATCAGCTACATCTTTTTCCTTTCCTTGTGTACCTGTTACTTGTCCCTAACATCAGTGGGGAACTGCTTGCCGAGAAACACCAGCGTGAGTAGGACTTCACAGACAGTGAGATAATTTTTATATCACTCAGCTTCTATAGCAAAAAATGCTAAATAATCAGAAATGCCACAGAGGTATGTTTTCATCATTATTTTTCCTTCCTCCATTTCTAAATGCACAGATCAGTTTGATGTCCATAAAACCAGGAGACAAAATGCAAGACTGTGTCCTTGGATGCTTTTCCATAGATCCTGGAGTCTGGCTGCTGGTGCCAAATGGACTGTTCACAGCACCCCATTCAGCTCTGCCAACACATTTCTTGCTCCCCACTAACTTATGATGTCACTTGGAGCAAAACTCATCTCAATATCTTACTTCTGTTATGGTAACTGTGTTGCAAAGCTGAAAATAAAAGCAGCAGTACCCTGGCTTCTCAGCTGGTATAAAAAGGAGAGCTGTATCAGTTTATGCCAGCTGAGGATGCAATTCAAGCTGTTTGGGGGGTTTGTGGTTTTTTGTGGGTGTGTTTTTGGGTTGTTTTTTTTTTTCACTGCAAGCTCTTTGCTGTAATCTCAAGGACATTAGAAGAATGTTAACATCGTCCAGTTGGGGGCGGGAGTGAAAAAACCCTGAAAATTTAATACAGTTGCAGAGCACTTTTTGTTTTTTCCATTAGCTGATATTCTCAGGTTACCAGAAAGGAATTCATTGTACTTCTCCACATTCACTGTTAGCGAAACAAGAGATCGAAAGATTTTAGAATAAATGGCTAGGCTGCAAACTAGCAGTGCTTGTGCTGGAGTTCGGGTTAGGGCCTTTACAAATTCAAAGCTGATGAGGCATCTATTTCCTGGTCCTCAGCAATAGGAGTAGGAAGTGCAGGAAAGCCATTGCCTTCAGCCTGCCGCTGTTGCCTTGCTCCAATAGCTATACACCACACAAAGGACTGACAAGCTCAAAATGTCCATGTCAATCTGCAGCTGCCTTTAATCATAGACAGATTTATGAGACACCCCTCATACCCCCGTGGAGATCTAGAAACTGTGCTTTGTTTTGACTTGACATACATTTTTCCGTTTAAGATTAAGAAGTATGAGCCCTATTAGGCTGCATTGCAGCTACGAAGCAGAAGGGGTAAAGCTCTGTCTGAAATGGAGGAAATGATGATGTAATTTTGAACCGTTAAGGACTGAAGGGATTAAAAGATTTGGACTAGGATTTGGAAAGTCTCTGGTGTTGCATACAGTAGGGCTATATTGCCTGCCTCACCATCTGGCCAAAGAAGGCCTTTTTGCTATTTACTGGTTTGGGGGTTGTTGTTATAGCTGTGCAGCTCACGAGCACCACTGCACTTAACATTCCATCATCATTTCCATCATAAACCCTTTTTCCCCGTGAGGGACTACAATGTCACAGTAAATATTTGCTGCAGGGTAAAGCTTGCCACTAAGGTCTGGTCCCAGGCCTAAGAGCAGCAGGGGCACAAGGCAGGATCAGGCTTGGAAGCTTTCCACCTTATAGTAACATTGCACTTACCTCATTTTCTACAAATGAACACTTCTAGCCATTACCAACAACCATGGAGCAAAGGCTGATGCTCCTTTTCCATGGGTTTGGACAGCTTGCTGTCCAGCCCGTGCAAGGATTTATAACCTGACCAGTTTGCTGGTAGGACACGTGCCCTGGGTTGTCCTTGGCCAGTCACACCTCACACGAGGGGGTATGTCAAACCTCAGCAGCATGCTGGCTCGGCAGGGCTGGTGACTCCAGGCAGCTGGCCTCCTGGTTCAGTTTTGTGCCTTCTGATGCACCAAGCAGAAGCTGCATAAAGAGGGAAGCGGCTGTTTTTCCTCAGCCTCCCCTCAGCCAGTCTGCTCTTACAAAAGAGGTCCAAGAGAACAGGGATGAAGTCATCACATGCTATAGAAATTACGCTGTTGTTCTGTGCTGCTGAAGTCCTATAGATGGTCCTTGCAGTGCTATCCTTCCAGCAGTTCAATAGTATTTGAGATCTCACTAACTGGTTCCATTAAAAGAAGAAATTAACTTTATTTTTTAAAAAAAACTCCATCATCAAAACCTCTTTATGAACTCAAATCAGAGGATTATTATCCAAATCTAGTTTTTCTGAGCACAGAAGGAATCAAATAATACATGGGGCAACAACTGGTCCTATTGAAACAACAGCTCACCCATATTCTCTCTCCCTTTCCGTCTTATTTTCTCAAGGCTGGGCTTTAAGCACACCTCTGGCGGAAGCTCAGGTCCCTTGCTCCCTTCTCCACTCTGCTGCTGCTCTCATGTAGAGACACAGGATCACAATCAGAGCTGTACACTGTCCTGCTTGTATTGTCAGAAATGCTTTTGTTAAGTTTTTCATGGAAACTTCAATTTTCCAGTTACAGATATGTCCACATCAAGTACATGACATGGATATCAAGCTAAGAATAAGTGAACAAACAGCAAGACAATAAATTATTTCTTAGTCTCTAAGAGCAGAAGTGGTATTTTAGACGTGTTCTTGCCAGGCTTTAAAGGATAACCAAACCCCATGAACACTCTAAACATATGGAAAATAAGTATGCATGCAAAAAGTGGGCACATCCCTTAGTAAAAATCTGATTGAGAAACTGCATTGCAAATATATTTTACACTGTAATTACATTGCATGAATTTGTGGTCTGCCTCTATTAGTTTTAATCACAAAGCAGGCAAATAAAAGTGAGCTATTCAGACATGATGAAATAACTTTTTAAGGGCCTGATAAATTTGCAAGGTCAATCGCAGCTGCAAATCAGAACTTATTTGAAAATCAAAGTGCATCAGTATAAGTCAAGAGGCTCCCAAAGATCTGCTTTCTTATCTGTCTCCGAAGTCAGGAAAAATTGAGTGTAACATGCTCTGATAACTTGTTCCTTATCCAAATAGAAATAGCCCGTAGACTGTCTCACTAAGGTGACTGTAAATCAAAAACAAAACAACAGTTTAGTGGAGCCGCTGGGATTTATATCAGCTGGAGACTGATACCATTTTAGCATATATATACATATATATATATATACACACACACCCCCCATATATAGCATTTATAACATATCAGCTGAAGACCATATCATTATAGCATACAAGCTGGCCATAAAGGCAGCGTTAAATGAATCTTAAAAAAAACCTTTAAAACAGGTCAAATTTACTTTCAGAAATGGTCAGTGCTTTACAGGATTCATACTCCTATATTATTTTTTTTATTATGTGGTTCATCCAGGGTCAACTGAGACTCCACAGCTCTCCAAAGCTGAGCTGTGCCTGTTGCAGTGGCTAATACGAGATGTGATACTGAGGAAGTCATAGAATCATTTAGGTCGGAAAAGATTTGTGAGATCATCAAGTCATTTCTATTTGTCCCATACCTGGGCATACATTTATGCTGGGGAGAAGAACGCTGCTTGGTAGGAAAGAGGGTATAGCACTGTGCTGAAACCAGGCAGGCCTAGGGTTAACTTCTCAACAGCATAGCAACCTTCATGGGTCCCAGAAGGAGTATTTTGAAGTTGCCCAGAAAGAACTGTTTTCAGCAGCATAAAACACTCTTAGCAAGTACATCCTGCTTGGTTCCTGAGATACTACTCTGTGGTAACAGAAAATAATCCTATGTAAGCTAGCAGACAGCTTGTGGACATTGTCCCACATTTCTGCTTGGATTCATATGAATCTGGTGATCATCTTAATTAAAAAAAGAAGGACTGGGTGACACAAGTACACACACACGGATATGGTATTCCTATTTGGAAAGGCCAGAAAACCATAATTGCCCAGAAGAAAAATATTGGGCCAAATCCAAAAGTCCTCTTTACTCAAAAATATTCCACAAAGAGTGTCTATCTAGGGATCACAAGCTGTATCCCTCAGCAAAGCTGAAATAATATGGCAAAGTAGTTTTACAGGCTGTCCCACTGTATGCAGTTAGGGAATAAATGTGCACAACCAAAGCCAATATTGCTTGCCAGTGGCTGAGGACCAGAGAAGATACAGTTTTGACTCATTTTTTCTTCTCTTTCTCTCTGTGTGCCTTCTTCAGAGCAATTACAGACAGCTATCCCACAGAAGACTTCAATGCTCAGACAGAGTTCTGCCACCTTTTTACAGATCTGTCATGCTTGTTGCGGGTACCAGAAAGAATGGTGAAAATGTATCTCAAGATATTTCTGATACTTTGAAAAGTATCTCAAGATACCTTGTAATAAGTGATGCTTTCACAGTTATAACTAGCAGTTGACTGGTAGGCTGAAAACAACAACCTGTTTTACCCAAACTATATTTTCAACCCACAGTTGTCACTTGGATAGGCACCATCAGTTAGTCCTTAGATCTGGGAAGAGTTTGATTCCTCCTTTCCTGAGCCCTGACAGACAGGTGGACTTTTGCCATCGACCTGGGAGGAAGTTCCATTTCAATTCCAGATGCATGAAATTAAATCTGTACGTTCTGGTCAGTATTGCCATTGCTGGCTTTCACAGGGTTGTTTAAAAGGGCTTTTTCCCATTGTTTTTCCAGGGACCTGCCCAAAAATGTTTCCATCCAAACCACCATCACGCAAGACTCCAGCAGAGGAGCTAAGAACAATAGCACACAAGGTTCCAAGTTCAATAGCAATTTCAAGGATTTCAGCTGTCACAGTTAATTAGTGGCAGTTTCTCTCAGGCATCCTTTGCTTAACCCCTGAAGGACAAAGCCTAGAGAACTGCTGGTTGAGAGGGCAGGAGAGGTCAAAAGACCAGTTTTGTAGCAGCTAGGAGTTATTAAGAAAGCAAAACTAAAAAATGGAATGTGATGCAAAATAAAAGTTTCAGACAAGATTCAACTTCTATTTCTACTTTTGCTAAAGAAAGAGGCATGAGCCTGTAGGGTGGGGTCCAGAGTCTGGATTTTGGGCAGGGTTATTTTAGAAAGCTGAACACAGGCCAACTGTTGTTCTAGGGCAAGCACTTCCCAACTTTAGGGTATTTTAAAAAAATCTGGATCCCGATCTGAAATCTGTGGCTTGGGCTTGTTTCTAAACATTTCTTTTTCTTGCAAAAAAGAAAAGGCATCATATGGTAAACCACTGCAGAAAAACACTGCAGCTCTACTTCCTTGCAGGAAACTACCTTGGCATGCCTTCCCTTCCAAAAGGTGTGGCGTGGTTGCTAGATACAAGACTGAAAACCAGAAAAATTGGGAAACCCAACGTTCCCAAACACCAATGCACAAACCACTTCTAAATGATACACTGGAGCAGTTCAGGCCTCCTCTCTGTGAGGACCCCTGACGTCCCAAGCGAGCACCTCCACACAGACAGTATCAGAGGATGCCACCTGCACGCAGCCTCTTTCTCTGCCGCTCAGGGAAGCGGTTCTTCCCTAGCAGCTACCAACCTGCACTATGAGGGCTGCTGGCCTGTTGTGCTTACCGCCTCTGAAATAATAAGGCTCAGGACACAATACCCCTGCCCCAGCCTGTAGTGGGTATCATGGCAAGGGGCAACCCCCATCGTGTGGGCTGACACAGGAAGAACATCCCCCCAGCCAGCCCAGGTCTCACAAGAGGGCCATGTCCCCTTGGTTGGATCAGGTGGTCGTGGAGATGCCCCTTATGTCAGGTCATATCGCACAGAACACATGTCAGGATTAAAACTTGTCCCCTGACACAGCCAAGGGACTGCAAGAGCTTCCCAGGCCAGAGCCTGAGAGAGGAGACAAACACGCCACAGGCAAAGACACAGGATTTCAACAGCAATATGAGAAAGCCCCTATTTTATGGGAGGTTGGCAGCCCTGCCAGGCATTGCTTCCCATATGCAACGCTCTGAGCTAGTTTGTTACTTCTGCAGCAGAGAGACAGATTAAACCTGTGGGGCAGAGGGAGCATCTGAGCAAGAGGGACCCAGGAAAACGTAGCGCTTCTGCCTCTCCTGACACCAAACTCAGCCTCTTGCATCATTAAGTATCCAGACGTGCTGCTACCCTTGCCCGCGGGCTTGTCCAGGACAGGCCCTGCCTGAGCCTCCTCCACGGCTGCCCCCTTTGCCCCCCATGCTCACACGCACCTCATGGGCAGAAGCAGCAGCTCAGCACCACTCTCTGGCACGGCAGGATGGCAGGCCTGAGCCCTAGTCCATCACCAGTCCCCTACCAGAGTGGTGTAAGTCCCTTTGCCTGACCGGTGAATGGGACCCCCTGCTGCCACCTTGCCCTGCCATGCCTGCAGCACGACGCAGAGCAGAGAACCCCAGCGATCCAGACAGCACTGTCCCCCCAAGAGGCAGCCTCAGCTGGCCCTTAGCCTGGCTCGCTTCGATCCTGAACGCACATAAGGGCAGGGGCTGTCCCCTGTGACATGTTTCTGCCACACCTTCCTGCACCTCACTGGGGTCTTGGGGCCAGCAGCACCCAGTCTTTGCTGAGCCCATCCAACATAATACGGTGCTCCCTCTGCCTCCATTTTAACGCATTCGTGTCCTGTGAGCGTGAAAGGTGTCACAGGTGGGACCCGACCAAAATTAGGGAGTGTCCTGCAGGACACAGCAAAGGCAGCTCAGTAGAAACAAACGGTCTATTCAGAACATCTGCACTTTGGTGTTACCTGAGATACATCATTTGTAGCTGCTGGTGGTACTCCTAAGCCTTCTGTCCATCTTGAAAACAGCAACAGCTGAAGTGTGGGTAAAGCCTCCAGCAGGTCCCCAGAGAAAACAAGAGGCCCTCACATTCAAGGAGAATGCTTCTCACAGTCTCTTTGTGACAGCTCAGCATTTGATATGAGTGAGGGGGGAAGCTGATAGCAGGTGGAGATCTTCAAGCTAATTACCTTGAATAATTTGCCTGCAGGTGCTGTGCAGGTGGTCTGAGCCCTTAGGTGTTGACCTAGGAAAAAGAATGGGAATCCCGCATCTGCCAGTGCTCCCATCTGAGCTGCAGGTCTAGGATGCTGAAAAAATCCAGATTCCATACCTTAATGTGCAGTTAACAGTTTAGGGTTGTTTCCCTCAATGTTTTGAAAGAGGACAAAACAGGTTGATCCTATGGAGAAGTTTAACTCTGTTCACTTTAGTAGCTTGCTACACATCAGCTTTAAAATAACCCCAAAGTGGGGAACTTTCTTGCAGATTAGAAGAGCATCCAGCAGCTAAACCCAGTAGGCATTTAAAAAGCAAACCAAAACAGGCGTTCTTTCCTGAGGCTGGTGAGGCAGCTGGTGGGAGTCACACCCTCCTGAACAACTGCCCTCTGATGTTTTAAGATATTCTGGGGTTTAGTTAGTGACAAAGAATCATGAAGCTTACTCGAATTCTTCTTCTCCAGACCACTGACTTGAGGGCTACTACGACTGCGTTAAGGTTTACAGCTATTTAACAGATCTTTATTTTAAGGGCAGTTCTCGCGACTTATGAACCTTGAGAGTCACTTCTAAGGTGACGTAGTAATTTATACCAGTGAGAGCTAGATTCTTGGATTATCAGAAAATTCTCATTTTTGGAAACAAATAAAGAAGCTACATCAGTATTCTTTGCTTTGACATACAGGAATATGTTACTAGTTTATACTACATGCTCTACTGGTTTCTAAAATCAGATACAGGTCTGTGATCAAGTTAGAGTTTTATCACACATTTTTTAGTGTTGCATGTGCAATGCTTGGGTTTATCCCAAGAAGCAATTACAATCCTTTCTACACCCAGGGAATGTGTTGGTCAAGACTCAATACAGGCTGATCTCAAATTTACCAAGGAACTAAAGGCTTCGCTCACATGCTCAGGGCCAGACTTCTGGGGGTAGAAAAATACCTCCTGGGGAGTTCCCATTCAGATTGCAGAACATTCCCTTAAACCCAGCACGGATTGAGGATGTGAACGTCCTCCCATGAGTTTTAGGGTAAAGAAATTCAAAGTATTCAGACCCTACTTCAAAATTAACTTTTTTTGCAAATGTTGTCCTCTGGTATCAAAAGCTGAAATGCAACAAGGAGGTACAGAAAAGGATCAAAAGAAAGGACTGTTCAAAGAAGGAGAGAGCAAAAGTATTGAAACCAAAGGAATTCCAGGCTGTTCGGTATATCTGAAATTCATTTGCCTCCTTTACAGCTGGCAACCTGCCTTACCATAAAAGCTACCATTAATTCACCATCCTTTTTGTGATATAAGGGGCACTTCGTGTACACAGTGGACTAGATCAGACCCAAGAGGCAATGGATTTTTACATCCTTTGGAAAGGAGCTGAAAGCAAATGGGTTTTGCTTTTGGTGCAGTTTCAGAACAATTCTGTAGCATATAATTTTTTAAATAATAAATATGTGGAGACCTGTAACTGCTAGTGTATATACATGTGGGTGTCTTGTCACCTCCCTTGACTCGGATGGTTTCAGAGTGTTTCCACGAGGAGAATACATATGCTGAGTTGTAGTCAGATGCCACTTCACTGCCGTTCTGTTTATTTTTAGGAAATGCAAACTGATCTCCATGTGCCAGGACACGGTGGGATCAAACAGCAGGAGGCCATTTCTTTACTCAGCCTTTAGGCCTTGTGCTTGCTACCATGCTGCCCCAAAGCTTTTGTTCTTTGTTCTTTTTCAGGATGTGCCTTGTGTTTTCTTTATCCCTTGCTGTTCTTGCCCGCTCCACTCTATCAAATAGCATCAGCCCCTTTAGTATAGGAAATAGAAATGTCCTGGGAATGTCCTGCTATCCCTCTAGCCTCACAGCTCAGTTTTTAACCATTTGCCCTATGTTCTGCAGGTTTTTTCAGCTGCCACTAAATAAAGGAGTTGTTTCACAGGAGAAGGGAAGACAGCAGTTATACCACCACCACTAACCTGAGACGAAACACACTGTTTGAGAGCCGGTTTTCCAGGGTAACAGCGTGCTTAGCCCATCTTCTCCTGCCTCTTGCTGGGTCCTCTCCAAGCAGAGAAAAGGACCATGGGCAGATTACAAATGGCACAAGCATAATCAGGCAGCCACTATTTTTTGTCATGATCTTTTCATACCGCAAGGTCAGTCTGAGCTCTGTCCAGGTGGATTTTTAATATTCCCACTTGTTTTTGTTCCATCTGTCTTTTCAGAGAATCCCTGAGGAATATTTATTCTTTCTTTGGAATCTGCTGTCTCTTTCATACTCTTTCTCACTTCTTCTATAAAAACATACCCAGGACAGAATTCCTTCCAGCTTCCAATTTAATTTTGTTCCTGGGCAGTTTATACTCAGTTGTTTTTCATGCTGTGGCTGTGCCTTAACTTGAGTGGCTCTTTTCCATCCCTGGTGTTCTCCCCCACAATGTGTGAAAGGTAAATTATTTCTTTTCAGGGCTCCTCACATTTCTTTTTGTTTCAGATGGGCTGTCTTGAGCTTATCACAGATCACTTGTAAACAGTTTATGAGTTCTCCTTCAAAGACTTTGGCGTGCGTCAGGATATTGGCTAGATACAGCACACTAGACAAAAGACACGTACCACACAGCAGCCTCTTTATTAGTGGATGGTGCATTTTCAAGCTGAAAGCCATCTCTTCAAATGAGTACAAGCCTTGTCTTGCACTAAGGGCAGGGCTTTTCTCTTCCTGTCTTTTGTATCAACTGTTATTTTTCCAGATCTAATAAGGAAAGCCCAGCTGAATCCGCTATGGTATTCTGAAGGCCATCTCTTCATGAAAGCAATAGCCATCTTTTAAAATGATTGAATTTAACTTCCCAGCATTCACTCAGAAACTGGTGCTGTCATCTTATTTCATAGTAAGAACTGGATGAAGGTCAGGGCTTGACTGCAGGTTTAATTATGCTTAGTTAATCTATTTTCTCAGTAGCACATAAAGCCTCTTCTTTTGTTGCTAGTAAGTGGTAGAGTGATTGCTAAAGAAGCCCGTTTCTGCCAGTACCTGGACCAGTTTAAACACCTATACCTCTATGAGATCTGGAAAATAAATCCTGATTCCTTTTCAGAAATTGCCTTAAATTCTTGTTTTCCCCCATTTAGTGGTACTGTCCTGTGCTGGCACTAGTTCAGGGACAATTCTGAGAACTTAACTTGCACTCCGCTTCTGTCTTCAGCCTTTTGCCCCTCCACACACAGAGGTATGAGCCATGTTTTGCAGTCATTCCTCATTCTATAATACTCTGCTGTTTATCAGAAACGCTCAGTAGGTGAGCGGGAATCCATACTTCCTCCACAAGCGCCAATTCCCTGAACTTCTGTGCAGATCTCAACCATGCTGCACTTTTCCTCTCTTGGAAACCTATCACAGGAGGAAGTTGTTAGGATAGCTTCTGTCCCTGGAGGCAAAAGGAGTCATGCACAGCAAATGAGGTGCGTGTGCCTGCCCTCCCAACCCTGAACCACATGTTAAAAAGGGAATTTCCACCAAATTATCATGAACTCCTTTCCTTGCCTTGGCCTAATGAAGTTCAGAGTGGTCAGAAATTCCTTTGCTGCCTTGGCTAATCAGTCTTCGGGCTCAAACCCCAGAGATTCCATTTTTAATCTGTGTTTAAGCCCTTCATGGACAGATTCCCCTACCACTGACACCAATCGAAGACTCAGGTTTGGATCCCTTGTTCTCTGCCTGTTTTCACACGCCTACGTCCACTGCCTGTGCGTGATCCCAATAGTCACGGTCAGTTGCCAGCATACCTCCTCTCCTGGTGTTGGGCTGCCATGACCTAAACTTCCATGAGCTGACTATTCAGCTTTGTGTTACCTCCTTCTCTAGCCCATGTTGGGGGAGAAGCTTGTATTAGGCACTTCTGAAATTCTATTCTGGATTATTTTCTATGGTTAAAGGCTTTTCTGCAGCTAGGATTTATTATTTTTTTCCCCTAATTGCTAAGTGAAAGACTGTAATGGAACTATTTTTCCTCCTTTTTATGCAAGTGCATTTTTTCTTGTTTTACAAGGATTGAACGATGTTTCAAGTCACAGGCCACCAAGTATCCCCTCTCAGCAGCACTATGTTCAGAATGATCTACTTGCATATTCCTCTGTAAAAGTTGCTGCTGCTTCTAATGAATAGCTGGAAAGACCAAGTTATGTTCTGTAAATGATTTCCACAGCCTCTTGGAGTAGCTTTTTTTCTTTTGCTGATACTGAATGTCAAAGCCCACTTGTGAAATTATAAATAGATCCATTGCCAATTCATCCTAAAAGACCTCACTGTGCCAGGACACACATTTCCTCTGCTTCTCTACCCTTTCAAGTAGGGCATCTCCCTTCCCTTCACTTCAAGCTTTTGACTCTTTCCAGGCCAGCTTTGGTTAATGGCTGGTGCCAAACTATATACCAAGGACTTGTACAAAGACTACCATAATTCAGCGCTTTTTTTTTTTTTTTTTTTCTCAATCTGGTAGTAAATCATGCAGCAGCATCAAAGCTGGCCTGCTTGGGTTCATGCTTACAAACCCATCTGTGTTCAACCTTCCCAGTCAGCCTTTTAGACCATAATGTTGAGCTAAGCTGAAAAACCTTTGAGGAGGCTTCCCCTCCCACTGCAATTTTGCATTATTTGAGAAATAAAACCCCCGTTTATTCACACTTCCCAGAGTTACTGATGGGTATGGAAAAGTGCTACAAATGTCTTGTTTTAGCCAAATTCTCTAGGTGGCCCAGCTCCCACATCAAGAAGGCTGACTTTCACCGTCCTCTGTGACCCCTCTGTCACCTTAGTTGGGCAGGTTTTCAGCTCCCAAAAAGCAATTGCAGAATCAGGAATTAATTTGCTATGTTATCATCTTCTACATCATCCAGCACCATATAACTGGAGGAATATTGGAAAGTACATCAGTCTTTTTTTAGACTCTCTTTTTAGACTTTTTTGGGTTACATCAAAGTATTTTTAGACTAAATAACTAACCTCTTCACTCACCTTCTGCTGTTTAGTCCTGACAGTAGCAGGATTGTTAAAAGAGATGTATGTAGCCTATACTGAGAAGTAAATGCACAGGGCTGCCTCTCATCCTCTGCTCCAGCTGCCAACACTCTTTGTGCCGAAGTGGTGCACAAAGAAAGGGCATAATAGAAAAAGTATATCTGGCCACAGCAAAGGGAGGAGAGGACCAGCAACCACCACATTTCTTTCCACATAAAGTAAAAAATGTAGCAGAGTTTAAATGTGTGCTGCATTCACTTGTCCAGAAGGTCCACAGTGTTTCATAAGAAGTGGTAGTTCCCTAATACAGCATGATCTGAGATGAGACTGAGTTTTGGTTCAAAGCTTGTTTTTTTGAAATAGAAGAAAAAAATCCCACTACCTTAGAGAAGCCAGTGATGCAGTTTTGTTATATGATGTAAAAGGTCTGAGCAGATGAAGCAATGGCACATTAAATGTTAGTTTAACACAGAAAAGGCACAGTGAGAAGCAGGGACTAGGCATGAAAGCCAGGCAAATCCGCAGGAGCAGCTCATCTTTAAGTGGGGGCCCTTTATCCCTGGAGCAATCCCGGAGGGCAGAGGTGGATTGGTTTGTATCTTGTCATCTCTTCAGGTGAGGGGTGGAGATTGAGGTGGGGGCAGGGGACAGGTATGTGTTAGGCAAACACAATAGAAGCTTTAGTCACACGTAAGCTATTTCACTCAGAAAAGAAGTTAGAAGTGGATGAAACTTAATACCCAAGACATTAAAGTAGATGTGAAAATCCCACTGGACTTCAGCCTCTCTGTTCATATATCGTCAGGGCTTTTCTGGGTTAGAGCCAGTTTTTCCAGAGGAATACCTTGCTTGAAAATCTTTTGGTTCTTTTACTCCTTTGGGACACAACCCAAACACCGCTTATCTGAACTCGTCCACTTTGCTTTTTACATTTTTAAACCTGGCAGGGAACATATGACCCTGTAAAAGCATTGCATTGTTGGGGGTCTCCCATTTCTGTCACAGCCAGCCTATTACATACCCCCCCCCCAAAAAAAAAAAAAAAAATCAGTGCAAAGGGAGATGACCACTTCATAATTAAGACCCCTTTAAGAGTTTTCCTGGCTCCATTTTACAAAATCTGAGTCACCCTGGCTCAAGCTGGGAATCAGTGTTCAAACCTGCAGAGATATTATCTGCATTTGAAATACTTAGGAAAACTCTCAGCCTTATTTGGAAAAGTGAAATCTGCCATGATAAGCAAAGCCTTGATTTGCTGGGAGGAGAGAAGGGTCCTAAACACCTTCACCCTCCACATGAACTCCTGCCCTGTCTCTGTGGCACCCTGTGGGGCCACCGGCACCTCAGACACCTCAGATTTGTTTCAGAACACCCCACAACATCCCAGGCAACCTCCCCAAGGGCTAAAGCCCTCCTTCCCCTGTTACTGCAAGACCATGTAACACATGGTCCTACATCAGTGACACACGAATGGATGCACAGCCCTTCTCCCATGCTGCCTGCCTTCTGGGAGCAGGACCACAGTGCTGGACTCAGGCTGTGGGAGGGAGACAGGGAACACAGCTATTCCCCTTACCGGCCATAGGGTATCACTGTCCTACAGCCGGCATTCTCTGATTCTCGTCTCCAGCACATGCAACAGGATGAGAGCTGGCCCAGCAGGTCACACGCGGGGATAAAGGACAGTCTGGGTCTTCTAGCAGGGACAGGGCTGGAGTGAGGGAGTGTTTCTTCTCCTGAGACACCTTTGACCACAGGGGTTTTGTTGGTGGCACAACCTCATCCTCCCTACCAGCCCAGTGCCACCACCCTGCTCTTTCCTGAGCACCCCAAACACCAGTGGTCCCCCAGCGGCATGAGGTGCCAGCAGGATCATGGTGCTGGGCTCATGGGGCAGAAGAGATCCTGTGGTGCTGTGCTGTGGTAGTGGGAAAGCCACCCTGGGCAGCAAGGGTTGGGGGATGGGAGCTGGCTGCGCTCACAAAAGCCAGCGGGGTGTGCGTAATGGTTCTGCATCCAGGAGACCAGCAACATATCGCTTATACTTGCATAATCACCAGTAACACAGACCTGGCAGCTCCTCAAAGATGAGCAGAGGTTTGGAAATCAAAGATATTTTTCATTCCCAAGCATTTCCATGATACCCACTGGGTGTCTTTGATTGTATTCTGCAAGCAGAATAAGGCAACCAGAAGTGTGTAAAAACAGTGGAAAAAACCACACTCCTCAATTTGACACAATTTTTTTACCATTTGCTAGAGGATGGCTACACGCCCCCTTAAAACATGAGTTTCCTTCATTATAGAAATACTTTTTTTTCCCCTTTAAAATCCAATGGAATGTGGACAATGAACAATTTCACATTTAGAAGCCAACTTTTCATCAGGGTTTATCCTTTTGATTTGGAAACTGGCTCATTTAAGCTGGAAAATTCTGTGAAATGTTGCAATAAAAGAGGCTCTATTTTTGCATTAGCTAAAATATGCACACACAGAAACCCAAGCAATACAAAAGCAAGCAAACAAAGAAGTGCCCAGCCCGTAAGCTCCAAATTGCTTTAAATTTCTTATTTCAAGTACAAAGGCCACATAGATCCTTGCCATCTCTAATAATAATGCAAGCTGCCACCCAACAACAGCATAACATTTCCACTAGGCAGTATATTTTTCCCTGCAAAACATAACTTAGCAAATGTGGCTTCAGCTGCCTAAATGTCATCTAAGTCTGTTGCAATCTGCTGTAAACTTTCAAGAACTAGTCACATGTCATAAACTCACAACAGTTTCTGGATTTGCTTTAGGACTAAAATGTTCCTGGGCAAAAACAATTCGCTAAGGAAGAAATCCTATCCTCTCTTTTTTTTTTTTTCCTGATTCCCTAGAAGTAGCTTCTCACTGATTTCCTCCCCCCCTTTCTTGCCTACCTCCGTGCGTGCCATTTTACTTTATAAATCAGATCCACCCCAGTTCCAGTGATCAGAAATGGGAGTACCTCACTTTTCTGTATTGCAAAGTAGAGCAGTAATTGCACATACTGTTTGAGGGGAAAAAAGGAGTCTCCAAATCCAGGATAGGCTTCTGGCCAAAGCGGCTCAGATTTTCCATCTCATCTGCAACTGAGACATGAAAAGTGCAGGTTAGGACCAGGCAGCAGCCTCCAACAGCAGAAGCCCTACTTCTGGCAAGCTTCTTCCCAAAGTTTGTGCATGTGACTCGAGTTATGGGCTTTTAGACCAAATACAGTAAAACTAGGTACGAGGAGGATACATTCAGACACTGAATCACAGCTTGAGGGAAGGGTAGGATTTTTACGTTCATATGAAGCCCACATATACTTGCTGGCAGATATTTATAGAGCATGACTGTATGAACTCTGATTTACAGTCAAGAAGTGGGATAAGTTACATGAATTCAGTGCTGCCAGTTCTACATAATTTCCTTTCAACACCATGACCAGATTGCCTTGATTTTCACACCTGTATAATGGGGATAATATTTATCCCTTTTACAGGGGATAGTGTTATAAACATTAGTGAAATTATTTGGAGAAGCACCGACTTCATACTGTAAAATAACTTTATCTGTACTAGCTGTTATTACACAGGAGGAGCTGAAATCTAAACCAATAAAGCGAGGGAGAAAGGAAGCATAATTTCCTGTCGGTATGATGTACTCTGCAAGTGCGACTAAGAATATAAAACCAAGGGACTCTGCGAGAAAAGTTTTTCTCAACCTTCCTTCCTCACTTTCACCAGGTCAAGCTCACGCAATGCCACAGTCCTCAGCAAAGACGTTCCTCATGTACCCAGCCTGGGAGGAGAACCCAGTCTTTTCACCTAAAATCAATTTTCCTTAGATTCCAGAGCAGCTATGGTGCTACGTGCCAGCAACTCTTGCCTATCTCACATGCCCATGCTGTGCATAGTTGTCCCCTCTGGTTGCAGAATACGTTGGAGGAGCCACCGCAGTACAGCTGAGAAAGCAATGGAAAATCCAGCCAGCCAGGAAGCTTTTTCTTCTTGATTTCTGTGAAGTTCCCCACGTTTGGCAAGCTTTGTAAACTCAGTAGTGGGAACTGAGAGGGAAAAACCATCACGTACAATATTTCTGCGGCTTGCAAAAGTGAAATAAATCAAGAGATAAAACAGCAAGGCATCTGTGACACAAGATTTGGTTTGTGAATGTTTAAAGCATTTAATCTCTGTCCTTCTGGCATCCAATTCTGGTTACTGGGACTTGATTATTTTACCTATCTTGTAAGGTATAATCACTTACATGTCAAGAATTTTCTGGCTGTGTTCCATATTCCCCTTTGCACAACTTGGATAAATCTCCATAACACTGTCCATCTGTCCCCCTTTTCTACCTTCTGATTTATCATCTGAAAATTTTTCCATATGACATGAGCAGAGTCCCTGTTGTCACCAGTGGGGCCAGCTGTGCCATCTCGTTATTTCCACCCCTTTGCTGCCTCATCAGACCAAGGCCAGGTGCCCCTGTGTGAGCCACAGTCACTCTGCTCAGGCAGACAGGCACCCCCATACCCCCCACCCCCCCTCCACGGGGCAGGCACAAGGTGAGCTTACTGTTGCCACCACAGTCCTGTCCATCCATCCACTGTGCCACAGTGCATCGCCTTTTCCGTCTCTTCACCCAGAGAGGTGACAAGTAGCATAGCTTAGCTTAGCAGGGGAGACCTGGGGAGCCACCACAACCCCAGCAAGAAGCTGAGACTTTACCAACAGCCCCTGGCTCTGGCTGCCTGCACAGAGAACACAAGCAAAGGTGAAAGCGGGTCCGGCGAACAGCCCAGTGTGTATCAGCAAGTTGGTGGAAGACCTGAAAATAGATGCTGCTGCCTCACCTTAGTCCGTCCCGCATGGACTCCTCTCTGTCTCCAAATTCTAGTTATCCCTGGGGCGTGCAGGAACCCCTTCCCCCAAGTAGGTCTCTGTTGTGCCCGTTGTTAGATCTTAGCTACAGCTGCTTAGTTCTTATTAAACAGCCAAGTTCCTTTTAATCTTCTTCCAAAACAAGGAGCTTAAGCCTTACAACATCTCCTAGGAACTTTCAGCTCCCCTTTGTCTACTGAAGGGAAAATTTCCCAATAACTCTCTTCTGCTGCCAGGCATTGAGACCAGAGGCAGTGCTCTATCGCTCCCTCATCATTTCCTAAGGGACTCCCACACTGCAGGCTGTGCCCTCTACCTTTAGTTTCCCATTGTCGTTCCAGCCTGTCTGCTTAAATACACTCAAAGGTGTAAGAAAAAATAACTCTTGGGACAGTCTGTCCCATGCTGCACCCACCGCTGTAAAACCTCGGCTGCCATACTACTGGTTCTTATCAGCCATCACACCTTAAAGTACAGAAGGTGTGTCTAATATTAGCCAGGAAATGTCGCGGTGAAGACCTGGACTTTTTCAGCTAATCGGTATTAATAACTTCCTATGTTTGAAGGCAGCCCGTAGGAAATGCAGCCTGACTCATCCACCCTGTAATTAGATGAACTCCTCAAAAAAGTGCAGGTGGCTGCACCACAAAGGCGTATTAGCCAAGGTATAGAATATGCTTCTGACCAAAGGGCAGATAATAGCAGCAATAATTTCCTCCACTGATACAATACAAAAAAGCAGTATTTCTGACAGATTTGGCATCTGGCTGAGGCTGGAAACTCAAGCAGTCATTTTCTTTCTTATCTCACTCAAGGGAAATCTGTAATATGCACAAAGCCTTGATTTATTTTTTACACTCTCGCAAATTACTGGAAAATAATTACGAAGCAAAATTTCATGAAAAACAGAAGATATTCAGGCCTATTTGCTATATAGGTTATACACAGGCCGTGATTCTTACCAAAGCTATTTGTTTCCTGTGTTCTATTTTCCTGCCAAGTTCAGCCATATATCACTTTTATGTATCTGAAGGCCATGGCGTAATGCAATATGAAGCTATGAATGGGATAAAGTTACATATTCTCCATTGATTTTCCATTGTATCCATTATCTTTAATGCTGGAATGCAGGTTGGTGAGCAACGGAAGCCTCCGCACCTCCTGCTGCCTTAAAAACCATCCCCTGGGGGCAGCCAAAATCAGCTGCCGCTGGCAGAGAGGAGACAGGAGTTCCCCAAGGTGTCCAGCTTAATGGGGGAAGCGGGTGGGTCTCACCAGTCTGTAGGGAAGAGAGGGGGAGAAGGTAGTTTCAGGGAGGGGGACATGAGAGGGGCTGGGAGGAAACCAGAGATGGGCTGGAAGTCAAGGCAGGAGAAGAAGAGAGAGGGAGAGGAAGGGAGCACGACAGATCCGCCTCAAGGCTGCTTAGCAGTGGAGAAGTACTTTTTGCGTGTGTAACAGAGGAGAAAAGAAAGAGATCTGTGGTCCTTGATGCTGCTGTTCCCTGCTGCAAAGTTCCCCAGGCACCACCGGCATCGCTGCCCAGGAGTGCAGCAGGGCAGCAGCCAAGGGTGCTCAAAAGCCATTGCTCCCCAGCCCCAGGTCTCGCGGAAAGCAAGCTGAGGGTCACGGCCATTGCTGCTCAGCCCCACGGGTCAGGATGAGCCGGGAGGGTGTTTTCAGGCAGCACCAGAGCTTGCCACGGGGCAGGTCAAGCCAAAGGCTGAGCATCAGCATTCAGGAGTGAGGAAGAGGAGCAGGATGGGAGGATGCATGGGGAAAGCAGGATGCTCAGGAGGCTTACCACCCAGATGGGCCTGGTTGCACTGGGACTAGATGTTAACACTAGCTCTCTAACAAGCTTCTCAAATCACATTTTTTAAGGCCGCGTGTTAACAGAAAACAACTGTTCAAATTTAGCAAGTTCCAGCACCACTTTCACCCTTGTTACATCTGGGCTGTAGGAGTAAGAAACACCACTGCCACTTAATTTTTCATTCCCCTCGCAAAGGGTTCGAGTGGTGTCGTCATGTGAGTGGTCGCCTTGGATGATCCCATGCAAGCAATCCCGGCAGGATTTCCCTATGTGTGACTAACTGCTCCTTCTGGGAGGCCAGAGCTTCCCATCAGGAAGGCAAAGGGCTCCCCGTTTAGCGGCACAGCTGTCAGTAATCTTAACCCTGCAGCCACCGCTGCTGCCCCTGCAGTGTATTTTTAAGATCAAAATTCTTTTGCAGGACAAGTGACCTGTTTGTCTTCATCTGGCCTTTACCACTCTGGCTACTCTTGCTGACATCTGTGACTAATTCCTGACGTATGAAACTGAGCTACGACCAACACAAAAAAATCTTCATCAAAACCCTGCCAGGCTGATCAGCAGACGTTTCTTGGGAAAGCTGCTCCAGAAGAGCCGGCTCTGAGTAGCTCCATGGGACAACGTTTCTGGAACAAGCACCTCATCCCAGCTTACCTTAGAATCATAGAATATGTTGGAAAAGACTTTTAAGGTCGTCAAGTCCAGCCGTTAACCCAGAACTGCCAAGTCCACCACTAAACCATGTCCCCAAGCACCGCCTCGAAGCACGTGAGCTCACAGCATCTCGCTTCACCTGTAACCCTGGGGACAGAGCTCAGGGACCTTCACGAAAACTTTCTTTCCATTATTTGGCCATATGGGTAGAGACGAGACTCAAGCCAACACAGAGCAAAACCTTTCCAGCTAGTGCAAGAAAAATCCGGTACCTTGTTTTGCTATTTTAGCAGGGGGAGAGCTCGAGCCAGGCTCCTTCCCGCCTGCCCCCCCTCCCCCCCCACTGTACGGTGTGTACGTGCATGTGCTGCGCAGCAGGACCCCTTTTCTCGTTTAAACAGCCAATTAAAGCCTACTTTGGCACTTAGCACATGACATCAACTTGCAGTACTTAAGCTGCCTAGCACAGTGTGAATTTAATTTGATAAAGGGGCAACTAATAAAGATCTTGGAAGGCTGGTTAAAGTTCATTAAGCCTTTCCTTTCAAGGTACACTTCCCTCCAGTGCAAAAGCTCGCGTCTATTTTTTTTCTTTTTTTAAAGCTGTGTTATATCCTGCCACCAGAAAAAGGTGCCTGTGTCACATCCCAACCGGGTATATTTAAAGTCTCACTGTCAAAGTCATGTCAGGCCTTGGTTCTTTGCCCAGAAATGTGCAGAAAGAAAAATAAAAGCCCCTCTCCCTGAGCGTGGAGCAAGGAGCGCAATGCGGGTTGGTGCAGGCAGGCTCCTGAGAGGGGAACTGGGCTTCTGTCACACTGGGCTGCATTCATCCTCCTTCTCTTAAGCCATCCATAATTCCAGATGGCTTTCATAAACAGATGAGGAGGCTCCTCTGAGTTCACTGCTTTAATGAAGCCCGTATGGCTGACTCATGTAATAAGTATTTAATCATGCTGATGAAAATGATTTTAAAAACTTCCACCACACACAGTGCTGTTCCCTGTGCAGCCATGGAGCTGATAGCACAGCATCACAGCCAAGGAACCTCCGTTTCCCAGAGCATCTCCAGGTGCCTGTCTTGACTTTCATCAAGGGGAACATAAACATGCGTGTGCATTTGTGTGTTGCCACCCTCTAACAAGGACCCGCTCGTCTTTGAAAATACTCATCAAATCACCTACAGAAGTGCCACAAAAGGAATTCTTTTTTAAGCTCCACATTCCCCGTGCAGCTGTTTCAGAGGTCACTCAAGGGTTAACACTTCAGTGTTTATCTTCTCATTAGTTTCTGTTTGTGCTTTCAAAGGCCCATGCCTTAAAAATTTGCTGAGCTTAAGTGGTGCCCACTTTGAAAGAGAGCAATGCCACAATACCCTTGCAAATTTATGGATGGACTTGACAATCTCTGAGGTCTTTTCCAACCTAAATGATCCTATGATTCTATGAAATACTGAGTCAATCTTAGATGGAAAGTTCATCTTGTCAACAGAAGTCATCATCAATGCCTTGAAGGATTATGGGCCTTCATCACTTCCAGAGCACAGACCTTAATGAACGCACATAATTCCATCACATGGCAACTGGTAGTCCACACAATTTCAGTACATTTTATATTAGCTCCAAAAAGTCAGTCCTCCTCCTCTCCTCCAGAGAAAACCCAGCGCTGATGGTTCCCTTCAGAGCAGACTGCATGCAGAGGGTGAGGGTGACCCCCGCCCCTGGGGCAAGGCTGGGAGCCTCAGACCTGGGAGGTGTCATTTGCTGTTGTCACACGAACAGTCCCGTGTGGGCTGGAAGACTCAATGACAAGATTTGAACTTATTCCGTGGGGACAAGGTCCATAAATCACTACCTTGGAGCATCGGGAAGGGCTGAAAAAGTCAATGAGGTCTGAGAACAAGAGAAGCCACCTTGCACGGGCAGTAGCACTGAGAAAGCTCAAGGTGCTCTGCCGGGTGCTGAGTTTCTTTTCATGAAAGGCTGAAAGAAGAAACATTAACCCTAGGGCTGGAATCACATTTTCATATTTGCCACTACCTTTACAACCGGCTCATTACCATTCAGCAGGTCCAGTCACTTCTTCTGAGACCTCTGGGAAAAAGAATATTTTCAGACCTCATACTGTTCTGTGCCAGCTCCTGGCCACAGACTGAGGTACCCCTGGTTTTATCTACATGAAATTTTGTGGACCAGTCCAAATTTTGACAGTCAGATATTATTTTTTTTAGCATCAGCTAAATTAGATTCAGTTTTAAGTGCTGGGGGCAAGGCCACTTGAAGAGCTTTGATTTGTAAGATTATCTTTCCCAAATTCTAGAAATTTTGAAAACTGAAGGTGTGTTTGCAGTATGTTACCAGTTACAAGATTGCTTACATCCTGATGGTGAAAAAGGTTTATTTTCTGACAGGAGACCAAACAAAATCTCCACTTCATGTCATTAACAGTTAGTTTCCTTTTGTAATCAATTTATTGTTCAGATCACTAAAATGTAGCACAGTGTTCACAGCTTCAGAAAATGGGTTTATTTTAATTTCCCTCATGTGATATCAGAATAGACTTTTTTTTCACTTCTAAACATGCACATGTTAGAAAGAGACCAGTATAGCCCAAACAGAAAGATGACTCTGATCCCACCTCATCTACTTAGAAACAGTGTGCCCAGGAATTACCTCATGCTTTCTGACTGACCGAGATGCCCTTTGTGCACGGTAGGTGCTGCTATAAATAGTTGTTCCTTGGTCGGCAGTGTTTAAGTCTTCAAGGCTGGGAAGCCTTCTGGTTGACTCCGAGTCATATTGCTGGAGCACCTACATATATGGAGCTCCAAATAACTGGAGCATTACTGTCTTTAGAGACTTGATAACAAAATCCAGAGTTCACTTTATACAAGTGCTTCATCCTCCCATTCATGAGTTTATGAATTTTGGAGCTGCAGGATCAAACTCTGCAAGTGCGGGCATTCTGCACCCCCTCCTGTATCTTACTTCAGAGCACCTAATTAAGATGTCAGCGTGACTTTTCAGAAGAGCACCTTAAATAGAAAAACACTGGAACAGTGGAGAGAGCTCAATTTCCTTGGGTATGACTTCAAACTCCACAGCTAAAGGACACCAGAAAGAGAGCTTAATGCCTATAAATCTTGCAGTGTGAACTGATTCATGACTCAAAGTGCCCAAGCCCCTAAGAGTCAGGAGAACCACCCTTTAAAATACAGTTCGCTACTATCACTGGAAACTTTAACCCACTGGCTTCACACTCAGAAGGTTTAAGCGGCAAATGGCAGGAGAGGATTTATGTGTTCCTCTGAACAAAATACGTCAGGGTAGGAAAACTTGACCCGACAGTTTTGAGACATGCCTGCCATAAATAACCAATTGATTGGCTGGCTCGCAAAGCCATTAGCAGGCGTGAGGTGCCTGCTGAGATTCAGACGCCGCATAAAATGCTGGAGGTGCCAGCAAAATGGACACGGCAATTGGCTACACAGTCGTCTTCCAGCAGGCTGGTGAAAAATGGAACGGCTTTCATCTCGCTCATCTGACACTCGCTCTGGAGGGGGATTGTGCGTGGGAGCCAGTCTGTTGTGGGCAAAGGGGGAAGAAAAGAGAGATAAAATGACCACCTTGTGTTTGAGCAGGCGGTCATCTGGAGGAGAAGTATTTCAAATGAAGTTGGAGATCCTGCCCTGACAGTTGCAGATAATGGGTCTTTTCTGCTGTAAATCACCACAGCTGCCAAGTGGCACTGGTATGTTTGAGCTAATGGGGCTTTTCCACCCCCTGAAAGATGGCAGCAGCAGTTATAGAAGGGAATTTGATGACTCAGATCACAGGCTGTCAGTTGAGAGGACCAGAGGTTATGTTTTACTGTCTGAGAATGGGTCGTTTTCACCTTTTCCCTCCATCCCTTTTCCCTCCCGAAGAACACACGCGATGCACCCATCTTCACCTTCACTGCTGCAGCCACACTTTCTGGACTTGGGCTGATCTTTTTGCACTGTCCCACCCTGACAGCAAGGGAAAAGGTAAGAGCAGTGGAAGTCCCTGGAGCTCTGCCTACTAAGTCTAATTTTGGAGAAGAGCAGGTAGTAGGAAACAGAGCAGACATGATGCTGGTCTACTCCAGACACTCATTTATACCATCTGAGACATACGCACTGTGCAATTGAGTAGGAATCTGGGTGTAAATGCATAAACAGCAGCGTAATGATGAACCAGAGCCAGCTCCTGGGGAGGCTGCAGCTTCAGGCAGTAGCCTTGAACAAGCAAAGACACTTGTTCCAGTATCAAATGTACGATGAGAAGTGACGGCTGGAAGATAAAAGGCAGGTAGAAAGAACATGGGTATGTGAAATTACATCCAATCCGATCCTGCTCAGGTTTCAAGTTCTTTCCAAGCTGTTCCTGCTCAAGGAGACAGCAGGCCAGCTCACAAGGACCAGCTGCCTTGGTGGGTATCTCCTCCTGCGTTAGCCAGATTGCTTCTTGTACTGGCTTTCAGAAGAGTGAGAAAGCCCTCAGACCTGCCACTGTCACCACTCGAACCACTGGCTCTTTCAGAACCAGAGGAATCCTCCACTGTGTAGGACCTGGTTTTTCCAGAGAGTTTTTTATTTTATGGGTTAGATTCAACAGTTGCTTTTTTTTTTTTTTTTTTTTTTTAAACCCTTCCAGGGAGCGAAGGCCTGCAAGAGAAGAATTGGTTCCAAATAACTGCATTTAAACAGTTTGCAAATATGCACTGGCCGAGTATTGACATGCTGCTGCCAAGGTGGTTTCCTGGTGGCTCCTAAAACATGAGAACTGGTGAGCATCAGCAGAGGTCTCATCTGCTTACAGGAATCTGGCCCTATTCCTATAAACTACAAGGCTGTACAAGCATGAGTGTGCCTAAAGTCTCCCTAGTAGTCTCAGGTTTTATTGTAGTACCCCGCTAGCCCAGAAATGTCTTTCAAAGAGGCAAAAATATCTCAGTCGCCCCATCCAGCTCTAGTCCCCCCATTTTAATGCCATGAAGATACCTACTTGCGTGCAGTGCTGTCAGAAGAAGCATCCACTTGAACCAACCTTCCAGCAGAGCAATCTGCAGGACAATGAACATCACTGGCGTGAAGACCTCATCCATGCACAAAGTGCTGTCCCCAGAACTCGTGGCATTGCTCTAGTTAACACATCCGAAATACTGAGGGTTGGCATCACCGGAGGCTGCTGTTCTTGATCCTCTTCACACTGGTTAGGCCCATGGTCTCTAAAACTGGAAGCTGAAGTTACAGGCACAGGAAAAAAAGAAATCAACTAAATATTTTCCATCTCTGGCATATGGAAAAATGAGGGGGTCCCAGGTTGGATGGGGTGTCTCTGCTATCAGGAAGAAAAGGGGAAGAAAAAGTCAAGGGAGAGGGACTTTGTGCCTGGAAAACACAGGGGAAACTGCTGCCAAATACTTTGAATTTATTCTCCCCTTTTTCTGTTGTTCTTTTTTTGAACTGAAATTAGCCTTAGGCAAGGGATTGAAGGCAAGAAGCTGCTGGGATCTTTCTTCTATTTTGCAAGCCGTAGTTCCTTTGAATTTGTGGGCTTTTCATATAAATTAGAGAGATAAGAATGACCATACTTTATAAGACCAGGAGCTCAGCATCTCATCTCTGGCAGTAGTCAGTAACAAATGCTTTGGAAAGGAGTATCAGAAGGAAGAGCAGTTGTCCCCCACCCACCCAGCTTCTAGCCCACAGCAGTTTAGGGTCTTCTGAAGACAGATGTTGTGTCCATATGGCTTCCACAGTGAACAGGCAACTGTTTGTGCTGTTTTCTTGTGAGTTTGTTTAATCCTCTTCCGTGAAAGCTTTAGCCATCACATCACTAGCAAGGCATCCTGCAGTGCCATGGCCTGTTAGAAAAGCAGTTCCGTTGGCTTCCTTTGACCTTGCTGTCGGGCAATTTCTGTAGCACCACCTAGTCCTGGTTTTATGGGATAAAGTGAGTAACAGCTCCGTGTTCACTTGGTAACTACTGAGGGCTCAAGCCGTGTCCCCTTCTTGCTCGCTTCTTTCCAACGAGCGTCTTACTCTCTTTGAACTGCCCATTTTTTTTGAAACCCAACCCTACAATTCATACAAGTATTTTGCTACGAGAGAGAAATTACTTGATTTTGGAAGCTTCATTTTAATACACACAGCGCAAATGTTTATAAATACATACCTGCACACAGACAGGGCACTTGTCAAAACACATTCAAAGGATACCTAGGTTCTTTCATGTATTACATATTCGGAGCGAAAATAACCAGCTATATTTAACCCAGACCCAAGCCCAGGCTAAATGATTTTAAAGGTCAATTAAAGAACAGAAAATCTAACTAGCAGAGAGATAAAAAGCTCCCATTCATCCACAATTCCAAGAGCTTTAACAGAACTAAAGCACAGAATAAGATATTGTAATTAAGTACAATTTCATATAAAAGTCATTGACAACTCCAAGCTTCTATACCTGCCAAGACCTGAACTCAGATGACTGCATCTGGCCTAGAGCAGTTGATGGAAACTCCATCACTCACCACGCTGATGTAGTTGTTTGGAAACCAACGGCTCTTGGCAGACAAAACACATTTCAGCTTCTGTTGAATGACTGCACATATGATGAGCAGAAGTTGAGACAGACCAATAACCAGTGCTCAAATGTGGATTATGTTTTGGCTGGTGCTTAAAGTTCAGGTCTGAGGCCAAGTGAAGGCTAGAATTTAGCCTGCAATGTAATCCTGAAATCACATGGACTTTTCTTCTCAGGTATTACACTCTGTGGCAGAGACCTGGGGGTATTTTCTCCGTTGCAATTGCGAGCCCATCAGTTTGGCAGGCGCCACTGTCCTTGCTGCATTCCTGTTCTTCGGCCTGACATGAGTCAGTTCTGAAAAACTCTTAGTTGACCACAACTGGAAAGGAAAGAGAGAAAAAAAAAAACCAACCCCAAGCCAAAACCCACAGATCAAATTTGTAGGATGGGTTTGAACCACAGAGTCGAGTTTTCTACCCCAACAGCCGGCATGATCTCAGCTTAGAGATCCCGCTGCAGTCCCCGCAACCGCCACCAACAGCCGAAGGAAGCGCTTGCGGAGCCGAGACCCTGCTGCAGTCACCCAGCCTGAGCCAGGCAGGCGACAGCAGTCCAGCTGGGAGAGCAATGAATATAGCAAGCCAAATCCCTGAAGGAACACTGCGATTTGTTCTCTCCAGCCACTTGGAAAAGCTATTTCCAGAACTTAACACCTTCCTTCAACCTCAGAACACCTCCTTGGGTAAACATAATCACCTTCCAGGTTTGGGCCTTACACAGAAAGAGATCAGTCCACACAGGAATGATATTTAGCACAGGTCACAGTTTAAAATGCCATCAAAAATATCAGTAAGGGTGTTCATGTTCCAGTTTTGCCATCAGCCCTAAGGTGAGGACAACTCAGTGCGTCTGCTCAAGGCGTGGATTTGTGATGCGCACCAGAACATTTGTGCAATAAGCAGAATTGATGGCCCAGCTCCATTTCTTGTGTAGCCTGCAATTTCTTAATGTGTCCGACACACTGGGAACCCATTCGAAAAACAGTGATGGAAAACTTGGAAAGCAAATGGAAGTGAAGAAAAGCCCTTGGTGTAATTTTACAGCGTGTGAAAGACTTAAAGCAAGAAACACAACCAGATGCCACAAGGAAGCTACTTTCAATTAGTTCTGCTTTGTGTTATACCTACTGATGAAAAATAAAAACAAATTCATTCTGTCAACAGCTCTATCTATAGCATAATCCTTAAATGAACTCATCCGTCAAACTGGTCTCCTCTGGCAAAACATATTACAATCCCTGTTTCTCAGCTGTGTGAATCAATCATCTGTTTCCCAAACCCATTGGTCAACATCTTAGGAACCCAATATATTTTTATTGCACTAAACAAGCCACTTGCAGGGCACCAACTTCATCACACCACCTATGTACAAAGTGTTCATCTATTAGTAAACTGCAACGTCAGGGGAACTATTCCCCCATCAAGGTTACATGGTAAGCGCGCCTGACCTGGAATAAGAGCAAACCTCAGCCTTCTCGCCCCAGCAGCGTATGTGGGACATGCTGCTGCTCACAGCTGGACAAAGCAAGAGCACAAAAGCACAGACCAGGTTTTTTTCTAGATGGACATTTCAGAAAGTGATGCTTGAACTAGAAGATAGAGAGGTACATACATGCATTTTTAAGACAAAGCTCACATTGAAGTTGCAGCAGAACCACCCCACCAAACAGCACAGACATCGCCAGCAGTATTCAATAGCATTTGCAATGTTCCCCATCCTCCGTGCAGGAGGACCTTGAAGAGGGGGTCCCTTCCCAGGGCTCTGAAGGCTGCTGCAGCCCAAGAGCCCACCCTCCCTGCAAGCAAAGGGATCCTGCGAGGTGGAGACCTGCTCTCATTCCCACATTATCAATGGGAATACACAGGTTCAGCCATACCCCCTGTCCCGGATGAACAAAGGGATGTAGGTGTGGGGGTTCCCAAGGGCTCCAGTGCCTAACCTCCCGTGCCACACTGAGATGACATGCGCTGTGCTCTGCGTGAGCCACATCAGGAATAACTTTAGTCATAGTTATCAAAGGCTCAAACGTGCTTCAGAGTCACACCTGAAGTCCTGTTTCCCACCAAGACTCACTTGTGCTGTCAGCAGAGACTTATGCAGCTGGTTCTTCTGGCTTCACAACATTGGTCAATAGAAAAAAAATCTGCTAAAAGTGTAATGCAAACCTGGGTGTTTCTTGCAGATGTATTAGCTTAGACAGGCAGACCGCAGCAGTGGTTTTACCTGAGGCCACCTCGTGAAAGCTTATTACTTAGTTGTATTTTAACTTATTTGTATTTTAACTAATAAAAATGACAATGAATTTCATGAAATTTACTGGGAATGCCTTGAATTATATTGCAGATACCAGCACAGACATCTAAAGAATTTTGCGCAAAGCAGGCCTACCAAGGACCCCCTGGTCTTACTGTCCCAGCAACGGTACCAGCTACCCTCAACATTGCATGAGGAGCAGCAGTATCTGACAAATAGCAGACGGGTTCAAGATAAACTTCCATCAGCTCCCACGGATTTCAGTTACCTGCAATAGTTGAGAAATTTTCTTTCCAGGTTTGACATTTTTTGGTGTAAGTCTTTACAAAAAGCCAAACCTTTCAGAACGATTGGGGTAACATTTTCTCAAATCCTGAGGTGCAAGCAGAACAGCAGAGGACACACACCACAGACAAGCGCATCTTACAGAGGTCTGTTATTGACCGAGCTTGGCTCAACATGAACAGTTCATGGAGAAGTAGCTCTGAAATCACTGCAGGAAGCTGGCCCAGTTATGAGGCTTTAAAAAAATAAATATTTAGCCACATTTTTAACAATATCAGTTTATTGAAAGGGTGGGCTACCAGCAGGTTGGAGGAGATCAAGATACGCCCACAGTGTGGCAACCTACCTCTTCCAGGATGAAGACTGACCATGGCCATACTCAAGGTCACTGTGTGGCCAGTTCAGCAGGTACGAAGTCTCCGCTGCAGGGGAACACTGAGCCTGCCCGTTGGTGCCCACAAAGACTACTACATTGCACTGCAGAAAGCAGCAAAGGCAACAGGACTTACAGTTTTGTGTGGATTTTGACAGCTCAGATGCATCTGCCCAGGGCTCCCAGACCTGGCCAGTCTCAGCACCAGGCCTGGCAGCCCAGGGAGGAATTTATCTGAGCTGAAACTAAAGTCAGACTTCCACGAGGAACAAAGCCACGGCTCCCAGACACACGTACGCCAGGGGAATCTCGGGGCAGACAGGTGCCTGGCCCGCGCCTGGGGACGGACAGGGAAACTTGTCAGTGAAATGTCTCCAGTACTGATACCCTTGGGAGGAATGACAAGTTGCCAGCAGAGCTGGCCAAAACACAAAGCAAACGAGGCATGTATCACTGGAGAGTCAGATAATCCCTGTGCAGCGAACAAAGTCAAGTTCGAGGAATGAAACCTCACTGCTCGCAGGCAGTGGCTGCCGAGGGCATCTGTGCTGTGGAACCTGCCTCTGGCAAGTCATCTGGTGTTCATCTTCCCTAAACCCCAAAATAACCACCCCAAATCCCCCGGCATCACCGTGGCGAAGCAGCCTCAGCATCTTTCCTGTGTCAGAGAAGAGACATGCGCACGCACACACGCTCCCCCCTCGCTACAAGCAGCAGAAGGGATGCACTTAGCTCTGCGCACGAGCTTGCCCCCTTCTTTATTGAGGGTGGGCTGAAGTCATCCGCCTCTCTTGCCCTCACTGGCTCGTTGTTCAAAAGCTCATCTGTAAATGAAACTGAAAGGCCCACCAAGGGCATCATCAAATCCAAGCATTCAAACCCACAGGTCAGCCCCATGCCCTGCTCACGAGTGGCGTTAAACACCACAAGGTTCTTCACAACGATAAACTGAGCCCACCTTTGCCGTCCTTTTGGGTCTCAGATCTGCTCTACAACCACAAGAAGTAAAAGAATTTTTCTTTTCAAAGACAAAATTCTGTCTGCTGGCAAGACCTTAGGCATTGCTAATTCATACCAAAGCAGTGAAAACTGGTGACGTGGCACAGTTCTGTTGCTCACCCCAGGACTTTCGACTCAGATTTTGGCACAGACACGGGACCATTAAAAAAAAAAAAAAAAAAAAAAAAAGAATCCACATCAGTGCCATTAACTAAGTATCAAGCAGCTACTTGAATTCTGATGGAGATAAACAAAATCTGTTCCATTCAAGAAAAAGTGAAAAATGCTCTAAATGTTCATAGCATTTTCAGCAGGGAAAAAAAAGAAAAATAATTATTTAGATAAGGCAGACACAAGAACTAACACCAGATCCAGCCCTTGTTGGTCACTTCCCAAAATCTCCAGAGGAAGACAGCAGATGCCCAGGGGCAGACGTGGCCTGGCCACAGGGGCCAGGGCTGCTCTGGGCTTTTCCCACCACGATGATGCTGGGGGCCAGGGCAACATTTTCCTACCAGCAAAACCTTTGTTTTGCTGAGGGTTTTTGGCACAACCAAAGAAACCAAATCCAAAGGAAACCATGCAATCCTCAAAAAGAGCTGAGATAAACAAGAGAGTGGCTGCTGAGGGTGTAACTGTACTCCCAGCTAGGGGCAGAGCTCCAGGGGTGCCTGGGGCACGGCAAGCCCATCCCAAGCCAAGGGATGTCTTTAGTGGAGGCTGGGGCTGTCCACTGGGGCATCACTGAGCATGAACTGTCTCCCCCCAACCCCAAGTGTTTTCTCCTGCTCTGCTCAACACTCATGACCGGAGGGTCTGGGGGCTCGCCCTGACAAGGCGTGGGGGACCGTGCTGCAGACCCCTTGCCCTCACTGTCAGGACATTTGTGCTCTGGGTCCCTGCATCCTGCTGTCCTTGGGGAGCTGTCCCGAACACTTGTGCCCTTCACATCCCTGGGAAGGCGACTGCCCCCCAGGCTCTGCGCTGAGACAAGCTATAAATACTCCTCCCAACCTTCCCCCATCACTCAAGCCCCTGGCACCCCGGCAGTGGCCGCAGCCTCTGTGGAGCAACCCACAGCCCCGGCCGGCACGGGGGCACCACCTGCTTCCCCCTCACAGCAGGATGCCTGCGGATGCTTGAAGCCCCAGGGGTGATGGGACATCCCAGCAGGCTCTCCCAGAGACACTGGCAGATTAACGGCTCTATTTTTCAAGCTGATCCTCTCCCACCCCCTCCAACTCCATTCAACTTACAAGAATTCAAGACAACTTGGCAGGACAGGCAGGATCTATATATAAAAGCCGGTGGCCATTTCGTCAAACCCTGATGAGCAAATGGCCTCTGTACCTGGAATGCGGGTTTATGCAAGCGACAGGTCAGGTCAGCAAAGCAGCTGCCCTCTTCCCTCGCAGCACAATGGGGATAGCAGAGATGCCATCAGCACTAGTTTTTTCCTATCCTGCTGTGCACTAAAAAAATTATTCTAGGAACATTGTGGAGCAGGGGAGTAAAAATAGATATGCAGGTTCAGCAAATGGTTCTCTCCACTTCCCCCCCCCCTTTCCTCCCCCCCCCCCCCCCCCGGGGAATAGAAGCAAAAAGTTGCACTACCCTATTAAACTCTGCGTGTTTGCACAGCAGCTCCTGCTAATGACAGTTGTTGCTTTCTGGGCTCATTTTAAAGATGCTTCCAGCATTCCTGGGCATTTCTGTGGTTCCAATTAAACCAGAAAAGATGAGTCTTTAAACAGATCGGCCTGGGTGGGAAGTGTCAAAACCTTTGCTGTAATGGCCCCCATTAAGCCAAGTTCTGCTTATCACTATCAGCAGCAAGTAACGTTAACCACCTGGTAAAGAAAGTTAGAAATAAGGCTTACTTTGCTCCAAGACCTCTTGCCTGGGGGTGAGCAGCCTGCAGAGCTGTCCTGGGCACCAGCCCCAGTCCCTCGTGCTCTCACCGCCCCAGCCCCGAGCGCCGCACGTGTCCCTGCACAGAGGCAGCTCCCACAGCTGCTCACCGAAGTTTTGGCTCAGTGAAGCTCAGCAGAGACTGAGCTGGCTGGAGCTGCTGGGATGCAGCAACAAACCCTGCAGCTGCTGCGCGCGTGCAGGGTGCCCATCACAGAGGGCTGTGATGGCCAGCTTTGCCTGGTCCCCAGAGAAGTGACAGTGGTTAAACAATCCTGGCACTAATGCTGGCGGAGTTGTTTCGGTGAAGCAGCCTGGGAGGTGCCATGCTGGCACTGGGAGCATCTCCCACCCGCTGAGCCACCCCTGTGGCTTTTTTAAAGCCTCGGGGACAGGCGAGCGTGTTTATGGCCAGCTCAGAAGGGGGCGAGTGACAGGATTTGACCTCAGGCTCTCCTCTGGTTTCCTTGAAGGAGAAGGATGAGGCTCCAAGATGGGTCACCACAATAGGACCATTGCGGGGTGTGAGGGCAGACCAGGCAACCACCACAGGGAGGAGCAGGCAGCTGGGACACGCAGGGTGACAGAGCAGTGTGGCTATGTCCCCATCCCAGCCCCACAGATCCCCTGCAGAGCAGGGATGGTGCTGCGCGCTTTTGAATGTGCACTCTGCTCCAGGTCAGCAAAACAACAGTTCCAAGAGGCAACCTGACAAATCCTTCCTCTCCCCTTGCTCCCTCCTCCTCTCCACTTTTGGCCCTCTTCCCCCTGCCCCAGGGGAACAGCAGCGCTGGGGAATCCCTTTGCCTTGGTGATGTTTAGCCTTGGCCTCTCTCTGCAGCTGGAGCAACAGAGCCAGAGCCCAGCCTGGGCAAAAGGAGCCCCTCTTTAGGGGCTGGATCCTGAAGAACCAGGTTTCATCGAAAGCCTCTGGCATTTAGGCTCCTAAATACTGCTTTCCCAGTAGCAGGGCATCTCCAGAAAAGGGGTTTGACCCACAGGTGACCATGTCACCCGCACACACTCTTTATCCTCACTCAAATCTCCCAGGCTGGCACGGGACAACAAAAAGCTTTTAAATTCACCTAATTACCAACAAACCTCACCTGCTTGCACAGGCAACATCCATCGGACTCTGCTTTTCAGACCTTTCCAGTCCAGCATGTTCCCTCTGCAGCACAGAAAGGGACTTCAGTCCTCAGCTTCCCAAGAGCTTGTTTAACAGCGAGCTGGAGGGACAACGAGGAATTTTAATAGAAGGCAAATCAAGCACTTTATAAGTCACTTCCAAATAGATTTACGTGGCCAAGGCTGCTCCGCTACAACTTTCCCGGTGGAAGATCCCTAAAGCAAACACCTTCAAAAGACTGATCCAGCTTGAAGCCGGGAGAGGCCAACCCTGCAGCCCAAAGCTGGGGCTCCAGTGTGCACAAACCCGCCTCACAACTGCCAAGCGAGGGATTGCTCCCGTGGTCCCCCCAGCCCCCGATGCTGGAGCTTAACAGATAACGCTGAGCTATCAAAACACCAATGCACGCGGATTTTCATTATGCCTAGCAAAACGCTGTGCTTCGCATTACGTTTTTAAGACTCAATATCTCAGCATTAACGTTCATGTCAAAAAAGGAATTTCACTTGGTCTCTCCGGGGACCCCTAAGGCCCTCGTGTTTGTATCCCACCCCTGCAGAGGGAGCGAGGGGTGGTGGGGAAATGCTCTAAGCCAAATATTTCCCCCTTTGCAGCGCGCTGGAGAATGTGCGGTGGCACCTCTGCTCGAAGGGAAAGGCCTTGTTTAGACAAGACGTGGCGAACACGAGGCCCCTGCCCTGGTGGAATGGCTTCAGTGGCTGGAAGAAGGTTGAATATTGACTTACTGAATTTGTGGGGAAAAAAAAATAATAATCTGTCCATGGGTTCCATGTAGTTCCAGCCTGAGGGTTTGCATCCCCTTGGGAAACATCATTCCTTGGCTTCCGACCCACCAAACTGAACCGTCAGATTAAGGAATGGCAAGACAGACATCTTCGACTAACATTTGGCAGCCAGGCCGAGACAATGTCTCTCCACCATCATAATCTCCCCCTGGAAAAGGACCAGACAAATGTTCCCATTGCTCAGATGGTTCCAGAAGAAACGACTTGTAAACAGCAGCAGAAACTGCGCCAGCAAATACCAAAAGGAAAACCGTACCATTTCAACAACAATTTGGAACTGGCTCCAGCAGCAACACTCTGATGAGCATTAAAAATGAGCGTAGCCACCCAGCGCTGTCCGGCCGCGGCTGCCGCGGAGCACGGCAGAGCTCTCGGGGTGCACCTTGCTGTGCAATGCCATCCCGCAAGGCGCGGACCTTTCTCCTCAATCCTATCTCGTGACCACGTTATTCAAGAGGTCTGGTTGCCCTTGACAGGATCATCCTTGCGTAACAGCCGAGGCTCTTCATACTGATCCCCACCCCAACCCCCTTCTGACCCTCAGGACGGGGCGGCAGCAACAACCGGTAACCCCGAAGTGCCACGGCAATGACTGTCTGCACTTCAGCTGTCTCGGCACCCACCAAATCCACAGCAGCCCATTTTCACATACAGAGTTTATGGGTAAATATCAGGTGACCCAACGAAAGGGCTTTTAGCTCTTCACCTTTCCTTACCGCTAGTGCCTGGCAAGTCCCAGTCTACCAGCAGGACCTCCCTGCGCTGCATCGCTCCCGAGAAGAGGGCACACCCAGGAGTGGTAAAAGGACAAACATTCTGAAGATGCAGCAATGTTTGGGTCATAAATTCCACATAGTGTCATTGAGAGACATGGCATGGTGACCCTGCACAGGTAGGCAACATCAAAAGGGCAGCGAAGGCCGTTGCCCCCCTCTGGAGCACGGGCAGAGGGATCAACTGTGGAAGCACTGAGTCTCAGATGCTTTTTAGGGACCTCAGCTTTCCCTGTTTGAGCAAAGTCACCTCCAGACAGACCTGGAATCTTCATCCCCTACCCACCACCTGTGATTTCGCCTATAGCTCCCTGCACCTCTGACCTCCAAGCCTTGATGAACCAGGTCAGCACCCAGTCAGTGGAGCAACCATGGAAATTCCCCTGCGGCCCTGCCCGCAGCGCAGGGGTGAGGAGCCCTCCTACGACCACACGCCAACCGGCAATCAAAACGGGCCAAGAGGAGAAGGTCGGCGTTATTTCAGAAGTTTGCCCCAGTGCCATACACACAGGTTAATGGTAGCCCCATGGCACAACTTCTGCCCAGACTGTCTCTGCATCCGCATCTGGTTCCCACCAACATGAAGCTGATTCTGTCTCACTGCTCAGGTTCTTCAAAGCTCAGGCCTGCAGGATCAAATACTGATTTGGATATTTGGAGCAAGAGAAGCGAATTGCAGACAATAAAAAGCATGCATTCACTCATTTCTCACTTGAACAGGGAAGGAAGTTGTTCACCAAGATCCCAAAGCAAAAGTCTAAACACGTGTCCCACAAGCTACCCCTGGTGCCAGACCTGGAGGGAGCTATAAAACATGCAGGCTACTTAAACCCTTCCTCCAGGAGATTCCCAGCCACAAGCTGCACAAACGCAGCTGGGGGAACGCTACGCTACAGCCGCCCGGGCCAGCACGTAAACGGAACAGCAGAGCATGACTTGGGGGGGCGAGAATAAGGCCTGAGATTTTCATCACCCTCCAACTCCAGCCCTACGGGTTCTACGCTCTACGGGTCATAACCACATCCCAAATCTTTTCTCCTTCCCTGTGTGTAAATCCCATTATCAAGTGGAGCTACCTGGGAGGGTGGAGAGACTGTGCTCCTGGGAACACCGTCCCACTCCGGTCGATGGAGCGGCAAGACTGGGCTCCTGAAAGGCAACAGCCTGTAACCACCGCCCCGAGCTTCCAGGGCTTGTTAACTCTCCTCTGGCCAGATGCACGATTTGCTACATGATGCGTGGAGCAGTAATTTCCACCCTCAGCCTCCAGAAAAGTAGTTCTGCGACCTGGGCTGATCAGCCACCGCACCAGCCTCGCCGCTCATCGTATGTATCTAGTGGCTTCAATTACATCATGCCAGAAAACGGAGACGTAAGTCAGATGGCGAAGGCATTAATGGCAGCACTGTAAAGGCTCAACAATGCAAACCTTCCCAAAATGAACTGTCTTGACCTTCACTGGGCTGACAATAAAAGTGTGACATCATGTGCAAACGAGCTTTAAATTTAAACCAGGTGTGGAGAGCTGCCTGGCGTCGTGCGGCTGCTGTATAAACCACGAACATGCGAGCAGTGATGCTGGAGGCAAGAGAGATGCCAGCATGGACAGGACCCACTTGGCAACAAAACCAGGTACCAGCAGCTGGTGCGAGGCAAGACAAAACTCTGCATCACGCTTGAAAAAGCTGGGGGTTGGCTATTTGGTACCGGTTTTAGTCAGGGCAAACATCATTAAACGAATACAAATTTGCTGATACTCATTTCCACGTGTGTGAGCATTCATACAGCTCTGGAATCGAACCAGCAGCACAATAACAATGGATTTTTTTTCCCCATTTTTTGCTTCTATTCAGGACTCCCTTAGACCCTGCAAAGCACTTGGAGCTGTGCTCGCAGGCTGCCAGTCACAGCTATAGGAGAGCACCCCGATCCGCAACCAAAAAGCGCACCCCTGCTCCAGAGCCCTCCGAGGGCAACCACCAGCCCTCCGCTGCTACCCCGTAACGACACGGTCTGCCTTCCCCAGCTGACCCTCACCTTGCTGCACATGCCGGCCCTTCCCAAAGGGGCTTCCACAAGCAGTTTTTTTGCCCGCGGTCCACAGCCTGCAGGCAGTGCTGGCGTCAGGCAACACGCTGCAGGGCTGCAGCCTGCGAGAGCTCTCCCGCGGCCTCTTGTTTTACAGAGGGGAGCAGAACAGCACCGAAGAGGCACGCTTTGCGGTCCATGAAACCAACACCTGAAAGGACGTCCAGTGAGAACTGCAGCTGACAAGTTCTTTTCTGCATCCTCTGTGTTTTGGAGAGCATGGTTCGCAGGGCAATGAAGCACCGAGAGCAGACAGGTCTGGGGGCAGCAATTCCTAACAGCTTCCCGGACGACATCACGCATCCATTTCAAGCTGGGTGCTGCAAGACATCACCTGCGTAACAGAGCAGGGATCGCACACAAGTACACAGATGAACAAGAACACTTGGAACTGCACAAGTATGGCACCATTACCAGACTGGGAATGATTTTTAAGAATGACACCCTCCCCTGGGAGAGTGATGCTGCAGCCCGAGCTGGGGCTAGAGCAGCCACATCCCTGCACATCAGGACCTAACAGCAGAGACAACAACCCTCGGTTATTTCACTAAGCAGGCACGTTACGGACAAAGCAAAAATGACAACTGCATGAGTTATACAAGTACTGCTCTTTATTTTCTGCATTTTTTGGAACATGCCCTGGCTCTTCCACAGGAAATCGGAGGAAGGGAGAACTCAAAATTGGAAATCTGTTGTACAACATACAGATTTGACACGAGCTAAGCAATTTTTACATACAGATAATTATTAACTTCTTAAAAAGAAGTCAAATTGCACATGAAGCATGGTTGGATGATCACTACTGAAACACAAATACCAAAAACACCACCACAAACTGTAGAAATTAGGCAGCACTTTTGTAATACTGAAAACGCTCTCCCACCAGCAGTCATTAGGAAGTAGCAGTAAACGCATCAAAATTTTTCAGTACGTAGAGCATCTACGACTGCTGCTTTCAACATGAGAGCCAGCTGTAAAACAGCAATTTCAGGTAAAGCATTAAATCAAATCTAATAGGGAAAGGAGTTCTACAACTATCAATGTTACTTTAGCTCCTGGACTGATCTGAATCTCAGTCTTTAGAGAGCACGTTAGGATGCCCGCTACAGAAATCAGAGTATTTTCATCTCCTTAAGTAGGGACACGTGGAAACAAGTTGATAAATCTTCAAGTATTTGTAGTGATGCATTGGTAAATACGATCACCCGTCTATATTTTACAGAACTATCAGGGTAAGCCACATGAAGACCCCAGGCTGCTGAATTGGCAGGACTCTGAATCCTGAGCCTCCCCTTGGCTCAGGAGCTGGACTGCCAGGGAGGTGTCCCTCCACCGTCACGGGGATGGCGCTGACACTGCTACCCACGACAGACATGCTGCCATCCTCACATACCACACATGACGCTGAATACGCATTGGCTGACGCTAACAAAAGCGCTTCAGATTCTTCACAAATAATCCTCAAAATCAGTTTTAGGAATTTATTTTAAATGAGACCGGCCATACCGGGTCAGGCAAAACACCCACACGGATCTGTAACTCTGCTCACTCCTGTCCAAAGGAGAGGCCAGCAGCCTCACAACAGGCAAGCGTGGACTGGCGGCTCCCCTGCACCCCCCACGGACTAAAGCTGCTGGAGCACTGATCAACACCAAAATGCTACTTCGTGCAGCGTGAGAAATACAGTAACAGCGTATGAGCCCATATTCTCCCTCATGCAAACAATGCACTTACGAGCTGGTGAAGGATTTAACGTTTGCCCTAGCAGCTCCATCAGACAGATCCCACTGCACCATCGTGTTTTCACCCTCATTAGGAGGATTGCAAGGGTAGGAAATATGGCACCTCGAGTATATTACACACAGTATAAATGATCTAAGAACTCCACATCAGCACAGGCTTCCCATGTTACAAAGTTAAGACGTCTCCGTGTTTCCAAAAGACAAATTCTCACAAGAACAAAGACGGGCACACCAAAAAGGTCTGTGTCTAGCACTGACCATCAGCGATGAGCAGCGGTGGACACCTGGTGAAAATGAAGCCTGCTGGGCACAGATACAGCAGTGCTTTCCCTGATCCACACCCTCTCACCCAGGCTGCGCCCCCCGCATGATCACTTGGGCTGTTCAGCTAACAGCATGTCCCTGCTCAGTGCCCTGTAACTGACAGCGATGCAAAACTGAAGCAACAGGGAAGGTGGAAGCAGGGACAGAGAGAGAACAGCAGTTTCAGTGTCTCAATTTTCGGAACACCAAAGAGAATTTTAAACAAACTTATTGCCATGAAAAGAAATGTATTTAAGAGACAAACTGCTTAGAAAAATGAAAAGAAACCATAAGCATCTGCCACAATACAAAGACAGGTTCAGAGCACTTTGTTTTGCAGTTCTCATTCCTACAACGCTGTCTACAAAAGATGCTCTCCACACCCAGCTTACCAGTCCACCTGAAATTTGAGCAGCCTTCAAACGGACAAGGAACAGAAATAGGAGAAAAAGAAAACAAATCAAAGGCAACCAATTAATTTCCAGCTCCTACATTGTTCTTCTTGTTCAGCTGGGGACAGGCAACCTTTCCAAGCGAGTTCAAAAATGCTGCAGGCCCCTTCATCCATACCTGTCAAATCTTCATAAAAGAAGGTTGGAAAATGCTAACAGCAGGTAATAAAACAGAGCCACTGAAATTTATAAAACTGGAAATGCAGAAGAAAAAAATGTATCTGTAAACAATATATTTATCTGCATTTGAGTGAGCAGAGTTGCAGATCAAAGGCCTGTTTTGCTCAAAAATTCATAGAAGTGCACAATTGTAATGAAACCCTTACACAGACACAACAAACAGAACAGCATGTGGGAGATGCAAAGAATAAATTATAGTGTCCTTATTCTGCTTTTTCATTGTGGAAAACACTCATACCTTTTTCTAAATTTGGAAATAGATATTCTTTCTCTTTCTGCCCTTCTCTCTCTCTCCATATTTTATGTATCATGGAAACTCAAAAGTAGTAGTGTTTCTAATGCTTTTTCAGTTGAAAGATAATACACATTCTGTAAACTGCCCCCCCCCCCCGTGCTGCTATCCTTTCTGCACTGCAGCCAGAATGTAATAATAGAGCTCCAGCAGAGGTGTGAATTGCTTCCATTCATCCTCATCAAGTATTAACTCCAAACACTAGCATTCATCATTCCAAAGTCTACTATTAAGATAGTTAGTTAATAGCCACACTAGTTAGGATAACACTCAGGGATTAAAAGCCAATGAAGTAGTGATTTCCATAGCATTACCAGAATCAACTGTAAAATTAACACTGTATTTCAGGTATTTTCTGTCACATTTTTAAGATGATGCACACAAACCCAACTGCCTGTGTACACACAGAGCGTTACAGTGCATGGCAAGACTCTGCTTTCTCAGGGTGAGGAGGAAAAAGCAAAAGCTCAGCAGAACTTTGCCAACCTTCTGTACCTTCACAGATAATCTAAGCCTCCCGTGTTAAGTCTTGCTGGTTAGAGTTTAAAATAAAGTGACTGCAGTGATGTCCTATGAGTATTACTCAACAGTATGCTACAAGAGCATATGATAAATGAGAAACAATTTCCATAAAATTTATAATAAATACTCCTCAAATTCTAGTGTCTGAAGAAAATACTACAGTTCATTCACATGAAGTTCTCCTGCTTTTCTAAAAAGCTTTGGTTCAATCAGACAAAATCACTTCCTCCTGTACAGCTGTCATTGCTTTCTCAAGGTACACTCTTACAAGGTGTGTATTTAGCTTTTTACACTACTGCCAGAGATGCCCCGCATGGATGAATCCCTACAGTGTAATGAAGCCTGTGAAACACAGCTACTAGAGGGTAGCCACATGCAGGAAGGCAGCTACATCTGGTTATTAAGAGTTCCACAAGCTGGGAGAACTGCAAGACTAAAGGCAAGATGGGAATCCTCAACCAGTAACATTAACACAATGCTGAGAAAGCCTGACCGATCCCTTGATCAGAGGAGACCAGAGACCTCTCATGTCAGAGGCATCACCTACGCGCACACTTCAGCCTGCTGAAGCAGAACTGCTGGGTAAAGCATGAGGTTTTATCAGAAAAACATGCTACCTAATGGCTGCTGCTGCTGCTCGAAAAGGTAGTCCCACTCCTACCTACCACCCCCCTTCACTGAAGTGAGCTCACTCCATTCGTTTCTCTGGCAGGTAACATCTCACAAATCATAAGTCACGCCTGCAAGTTAAACACGCCAAGCAGGAGCCACTGCCAGCTCCACAGAAGTAGTTGTGAACTTCTGGCCAAGGGCAGACATGCTGTTTCTGGTACTGACAACCTATTAGATGGCCCACCTTGTCTCATGAAACCCCTGCTAGAAACTTCATAAAAATAACTGCAGTCTTTTCCAGGGATCCTTTTCTTTGGGATCCTACCAAAACTTCTGAGTTAGTTCCCAGGCCTCACCACACACGTCTATATTAAACTTGTAATAGAAGGATATTCCCCAGGCAGAAAGGATTCCTGAAGCAGTACCAAGCTGCAACACCTGGGTGCCTTCAGGCCATCCATCAAAAATGAAAAGTATCTTCTGGATCCTGAGAGAGCAGAGTGATCTATTAGCATGAGAAATCCTAGTTTGTCAGCTCAGGAACACAGAAAGTGATTCCAACCCTGTTATTCACTGTTCCTCCCTATTAGACAGGTGAGGATCAAGCACATTCAGTCAGCGTTATGTTAAGGTTGGCACATCAATCACTTTTTCAAATCCAATGTTAACTAATTAAAAAGGTTAATAGCACAGACCCACTGGCAAGAAGTTAAACATGCCAGGCTTTGGGGCATCTCCCATATCTCAACTGGTAAACATAAGTTAGCGTGTTAACAGAACTGTCTCAGCAGACTTTCTAGCAACAGTCAAACTGAAGTGCTAACTGTGCACCTTACAGACAGAAAAATTCATTTTAATGTCACTGACTAGCTGCTTTCATTCTACATAAATGTATTACTTTGCTATGATTCACTTGTGTCTTATTCCTGCTTCTCAGATGTAAAAGTACTAAGCTAAATTAAAAGAAATACTGCATCTGGAAATAATTAAGAACTTACTCACTGTCTAAATCCTGCGATTTGGGTCTCAGGCCTAATTTCTTAACTTTACACAAGCCGTTTCTGTGGAGGCTTAGCTCCCTTAGGGCATAGAGCATAAAGTCTCTGAAGAGATTAGGCTATTTTAAAGGAATCGGATGCTATCAGACAGAAACAAATTTTAAAACCCTTACCATGATATGGGCCACTGCTTTCATTCTACTAACATGAGGAACTTCCGTGATGTGCTCTCAATACCATATTAACAGAGCCCAGTTGGTGTTGAAAATTGCATTCACATTTCATTTAGAAAAAAAAAAAGGAATTATGAAAGGGTACATGGAAGTATACAGAGATCCGAGGTAAAATTAGGATTCCATAAACGTAAGAATTCCTTTGTCTTCAACAGAGACACAACTTCACCTTTCAAGCCCAAACCTTCTCTGACACACAACAGTACATAAAGTACAGAAATACTCAATTTCAAATATGAAACACTCTTAAAAATAGGAGTAAGAAAGAAAGTGTCTTTCACTGGGAGGAAGAGTGAAGCACACTAAATAATATTCAAAAGCAGGTATTCATTGAAAAATGTCTGTTATTAACTGCAAAATGGAAATACTCCCTAATACTACTATAAAAGCTATTAAGCTAGATGGGCAAAGCCTTCTAACTTAAAAGTGACTTCAGTATGAGGTGTAAAAACTGCATTTCAAAAAACAATTTAAAAATGTTATCATGTGCCCATTAAACTGGGCTAAGGCAGTTGGTTTCTGGATCCATGTTAGGATAAATGAGGGTAAACATTTGAAATCAGGAAGTTCTTAATATGACTGGCTGAAATTCTAGAAATTATTCAAGCAACAGAAGTCTTTCATGGCTTAGGATAACATGTGCACATATGCACGTCATGTTCACCATGTGCACTAAACCATTTTTGTGTTGCAGAAATTCTCAAGAGACCTTTTTACTTGTCATGATTACAAAATTAAAAACTAGTATTTTAGAATGACGAAGACTAATTGACCAATAATTGAAGAGGGCGATGCAAGATTAAAGAAGGAGCATCACTAACACAGTGAAAAAGAGCACTATTTCTTCCACAGGCAGCTTTGGTCAGTGTTTTCTTTAGGATGTCCAGCATTCGTTTCAGTAGTTTTGACACACCTCTGGTTCTCGCTGTCCTTCTGAGGCTCAGTTCTGACAGTGACAATCGGCTGTTATTGATCAACCCAACTGAAAATTATTAGAACTAAACTGAGAAGGCCAACACAAATGCCAAATATAACCAACGCACATGCCTGTGAACAAAGAAAAGCAAAGATTAATGTTTTACTGAAGGAAGCATTTTACATTTCTAAGGCTTATAACTAACGATTAAATAAACCTGTAAAAACAGGTTTAAATAGCTTTAAAAATAATACTTAATGTTTCAAATTACACAGTCTTCAATCATAAGCTATCTGCTTAGGGGGAAACAAAGCTAAGCCTGCTCTGGGATAGTTTCATTGGGAACTCTCAGAGCAGCCTGGTTTGCTTGCTCATACCATCCATCCGCAAAAAAAAAAATCTGCCCTTTATAACTCGGAATGAATTAAGAAACTGAATTTGCATTTTACTCAAAATATAATTAAAGTTACAATGGATTCTTTACATTTTTGAATAGCCAGATGGTAATAAAACTACAGTTCAGGAGACAGTAGCTTGCTGATGTATAACAAGGCCCCAAATCCATTTGAACTAGTCGAGACTTTAAACAGTCAGAGAGCATCATGATTAGATTTTCTTTAAGATTCTCTACTTTGTCAATAGAAGAGCAGCCTTATGAATCATAAGAATAACAGAAGGACCACGCATAACCATCTTGTCAGCATTTTACCCAGTGTCATGAAGTTGCTCTGCTGAGCAGTGGTTAAAGTGAAGACAAACCAGTTACAGTGCAAAAAGCAGGCTGCTGCACAAATTCCAACTAGGACTTAACATACTACACAGAGAGAAACCATAAAGAGGAGAAAAAAAAATAAAAGGGGGTGGGGGGAGATGTTTTTGAGAAGGCTTACACAGAAAACAAGCATAAACACTGTTTCGCTTAAATGCAGTTTGGCTTTGTCCCAACTGCCCAGACAACATCAGAGTAATGCGTAAAAATGGAGGAGAAATTGGATTAAAAGTCAACATCTGAAAACTATAGGGAAAAGCATGTATTCCGATCAACAGTCCGGCATATGGACATACTGCTAGTCAAAAATGTCTTGTGAAGGAGTTTCAGAAAGACTAGAGCCATCACGAAGGATAAAAGGAAATGCTCACTGATTTTGTGAACTGCAACAAAAACAGGAACTTTGCCCCTTGGATTACGTGCTCTACAGTAAGATGCACCTAAAATGAGTCTGTTTAAATATAATGCGCACACATTAAAAAAAAGCATACCCCAAGTTTCTGTGGTGATAGAAAGTCCTCTCTGCTAAGTTTAAGATAAAAGAGTCCAGGATATACAAAAAGCAAACATGTTGATGTGGTTGAACCTTTAAAGAACAGAAAGTAAAACTTCACTTAGAGCAAGACTGAAGTGTATTAGCTTATCACAACATTGAATTTTTTGAAGAAAAGTTAAAAAAACACAACAAACACACAACCACCACCACAACTTACCAACTACTCCAAATACATTTTTAATGTCTGGCACGTACATTGCAAACAACACAACAATTGCATTCAGTGTTAAAGTGACAAGGATATGGCAAATCCACGACACAGGAAGGTGAGAGAAAAATACCATCAACACAGCTTTCCTTGCCTACACAACATGAAGAGAAACATTGCACGGGTAAATACATACACATACATATATTTTGACCTTATCTCAATTTCATAAACTTAAGAATTACGTTATTCCAGATTGAAAGAAAATGTTAAAAATGAAAAGGCAAAAAATTTAGTAATAGTTAAATGGTTTGGTTTTCTGTAGCATAAAGTTTATGCTAGTATTAAAGCAGTATTTACCACACCGCCGCTAGTTTTAAGGAATTTCTTTTTTGTAGGGACAAAAGGAGGTCTGGAAGATCACGTAGCAAATCTCGGTGTACTGTCAACTGATACGTAATCTATACGCTACATAGTTTCGCATGCACAATTTTTTTTGGTCCTAACTGAATGAATTTTCAGTTCTACCATGGTATTGATAAACTGAAGTAGGTGGGGTTTTGTGAAATAGGTCAATATGTGGTTTTGATTTACAATTAAATTGAGTTTTCAAGTATAAGTGTGTTTGTTTGCGGGTGCGTGCATGTAGAAAGGAAAAACCAAGTCAGCAAAACTCAATTTAAAGGGGAGTGGGGGTGGGTGGGAAATCAAACGGAATAAACTTTAGAAGTTCTGAATTCTCTAAATTAAAAACAATGCAGTGGGCTAGTTTTAATCTGAAATCTGTCTCAAGAGCACAAATTAACTTAGTGGTTACTTGTTATTTTGGAGCTCTCATGGAACATATGCAAATATGTGGTCTTTGATCAATCACTTGACAAGCAAGTTAAGATACACAAGACTAGATGTGACTTAAATATTGCAGTCTGCAAAACATTAGCGCTACCATTGCTTATTGCCAGCTTCAAAACATTTAGGAGTACTTACTGGGAAATGGATTAGAGGGACTGTCAAAAGCACCGCAAACAGTATAGCTAGTTTAACAGTCATGATGACAGTATCATGTGGCAGGTACCTGCTGTAACCTTGTAGTAATTCAGAGTCCACTTCGTCTGAAAAAAAAAAAAAATGTAATTGCTTTGTTAACCATTTGAGAACTAAGATAATTAGAAACACATATGAAGCTTACATTCAAATTGATCAATTTGCTTGTGACTAACACGGAGTGAAGGGGGGTTGCACATACGCATCCCTGTGGCATTACTGAGACACTAGTATACATAACTTTGAGAAAACTGAAAAAACTTCAGGAGGCAAGGCTCTGTCGAGCCTGTGCTGAAGCCAAAGCTACCTAAAGAGAAGATACACATATGAAGGAGAAAGCATTAAAAAGAAAGATGATACGACATGAAGCCAAGTATACAGTAAAACTCATTCTATGTCTCTGAAACAGTCAACACTAGATTCTTTCAGTTGAACTGGAAACCAGAAACAAATTAATTTTGCTAAACTGGCTGAATTGCATTTCCTTTCCCAGAAACATTAAGTGACATGCAAGGTAAAATTTCATGCTTTGAAAGAAAAGCTCCAATTCTAATTTAAAGGAAGAAAGAAATGTTCAAAATGCTAGGGTATGTGCTTTTATTGGCTATACTTAGCAATATATTGCTGGATGACATTGAGAAAGATATTTTTTATTTAAAAAAAAACAACCCCAAACTACTGACAATGGAGACTGATTCTTCCCTATGGTAAATGAGCAGACAAGCACAACACAAGGACACCTGAAGGCTGTCAGTTTGGATTCTTACAGTACCCAAAGGACAACAGAGGACTGCACCAGTGTCATGGTTTTGGCTGGGGAAAGAGTTAATTTTCTTCTCAGCAGCTGGTACAGTGCTGTGTCTTGGATTTAGTACGAGAACAATGTTGATAACACACTGATGTTTTTAACGTTTATACCAAGTCAAGGACTTCGCAGTTTCTCAGGCCCTGCCAGTGAGAGGGCTGGAGGGGCACGAGAAGCTGGGAGGGAGCAGAGCCAGGACAGCTGACCCGAACCAGCCAAAGGGATATTCCATACCATGGACCATCACGCTCTGTATTAAACGGGGTGGCTGGCCAGGCCTGCCCATCGCTGCGCAGGGACTGGCTGGGCATTGGTCAGCTGGCAGTGAGCAACTGCACCGTGCAATCACTTGGGTTTTCACCCCTTTTGGATTTTATTCCTCTCTCCCTCTCTCTCCTTCTCATGACGATTGTTATTATTATACTTTATGTTATTTATTAAATTGTTCTCATCTCAACCCACAAGTTTTCTCTTTTTCCCTGGATCTCCCCCCTGTCCTTCAGGGCGGGGATGGGGCAGTGAGCAAGTGGCTGTCTGGTACTTAGTTGTCACCTGGGGTTAAACCATGACAACCAGCATCGCACCTAACCAGGCCAAACACTTTCAAATGACAGCTCCATTCTCTTCAGTGGTAGCAATTCCATGTGCTATCCCACCACAAGCGCATTTAGCTTTGCAAAACTGACTCTGCTGTGGAATTACTGTAGAACTGTACGCTGTGATACACCATCAGAAGCATTACTTTTGTACTATTCAAGGCAGAATGGAGGCAAAATGTGATGAATCAGCAATAAATCCTTCACCTTTGACTTTTGCCCCTTTAAGGTGAAAAGTTTTACTAAGTTAACAGTAAAAGTCAGAGCCCTGAAAGTGGTCTGCTACCCTGGCTGTTTTGGTTTTTTTTTTCCTCGCACACCTTGGCTCTATGCTTTTTTGGAAACCAAAGTTTCAAACCATCTGAACCACACAAAGATGAAGCACGTCTCATTTCAAAGAGGGAACTCTTTTATCTGTTGTTTTGTTTTCAATTTAAAATAAAAGTGTTTACATTTTCTCAGACTGCTGTTCTAGGAACAGGGAACATATTCTCTCTAATACTTAAAGAAATTAGTTAAACAAGACAACCAAAGAGTGAAAAAAGGAGAAGCAGTTTGCAAGCAACCCAAACCCTCTCTTACAGGCACCCACTGTTGGTTCCAGGGTTTCAGGCTCTTTGAGTCCAAGAGCTACTACAAGAAATCAGGCTTTCAGAACACCAGAAAAGTTCCCAGTGAAACGGACTAAAAGACTACATTCAAGACAGGCTCCTGTCCCGAAAAATAAACATGAGAGTGAAGGTAGAAGGAACTGGTCTGGTTTCTGCAACTATCACTGTTCTGTTCCCTGGATCTGTCCCACCCACCTCTTCTGTGTTTTGGTTTTTTTTCTTTTTAATTTCTTTTTGAGCTCTCATCTGGAGACAGATGGTTATCCCACACTGCCTGATCTCAGAGTGGCACTCCAAATCATATTTTCCTACAAACCACACGGAGACAGTCAGGAAACAGTAATAGTGGCCTATATGTTATTAGGGGTTTCAAGACTGCCATATGATTTTTCAAAGGATTCTGAGTGTCAAGGAAACATTTTCAGACAATTATGGTCAGACATACACTTATACTTGGGGAAATAAGGTGCAGAATTCCCTAGATATCTGGAATTATTAGCTGCTGAAATCCAATATTCTTAGTGCTTTGTCAGACACTATCTCAACCCCGTGATCCAAATACAGAACACTTCGAGAGGAAACCCTCATCAGAACACTTTGTCTTACTGCCTTACTATCCCTTACAAGAATTTTTATTCATTCCAATCAACACAGGTTAGCATGTGATCATCTCATTAAAAGGGTGAGTTTTCAGAAGACATGAGAAGAATCCTCCCTCATAGATGACTCTGATGCATTTATGTGACGGTATTTGTATGAAACTGCTCCAGAAGACAGATCACCAAGCAAAGGTGATTCAATTTGACAATGTGTGCTATGTGAGCAAAATGCACCGTAACACAAATTTACAGCAGGATACAGAGCCAAATGGTAGTTCTTAGAAAAGGCATCACACTGTGATGTTATATTACAGGATACCAAAACTGCTCTATGAAACAGACACTCACCTCTTCTGCCAAGGTTATGACAGACCTTTAGAAAAAGGTCACTATGTAGATAAGGGTTCTCAATCTTTCTGCGTACTTGGGAGATGCAAGAATACCAGATAAAGTCATCTATGTTTAAACTCAATTAAAAAATTGTACTCCGAAGTATTCTAAAGTCCAAATGCAGAGTTATTAAATTGTACTGATAATTGTAATAAATGTATTGAAGCACATTGCCATGTAAATTCCACAGCAAATTAAAATGAAAGATGTCTGTAGATTTCGGTAAGGCAGGTGTCATACCCCACCCAGTTCTGTTTGTTAAATAGGAAGGTACACTTACTTCATCAAGCACTATGTCAACAACACCTCTAAAAAACACGCATGTCTTGGTTTAGCTGACCATCAGACAGATACCATCCCTGGCTGAGGATCTGCTTGCAACACGAATGAAGACCAGAAGCGTGTGCTAGGAAGCCCAACTCCAAGCTTATCCTTTCCAGTTTTTAAATCCTTCCCTAGTCTTATGTCACTGCCTTCCCCTAAAGTCAAGGCTCACACTTTCTCTGATCCAGGCCTTCTACTTTTCTTATGTTCCTTGTCAATTTTTTTCCAGAGTTCTGTAGTGTCTTTATGTTGTATGTAAACAGAGGTATTGTAGTACCAAGTCACTCTGTGCTATCCTTTAAAATAAAGCTTTTCTAAATTGGATGATTCGTGGGGAATATTTTCCCCACTTCCAGCAGATTTCTAGTGAAATAGCTAGTGTTAGTTGCATTTAATTTGTAAAAATATAAAAACAAAAGAAAGAAGCCATACGTGCTTTGCACTCAAGCTGTATCCGACAGGGAAAATATGCTGCAAACCTCCATGCCTACCCAACATTGGGGCTAGCTCGCTGTGGGTCCAATTCCCCTCATAAAAAAGTAATGGCCTCAGTGCTACTGAGAGACTACACATGTGCTGGAATATCACAGGGTTAATGAATGATAAACGTGGCTAGAAGATATAGCCTTACAAGAGACCTTTCAAACTTGTTGGACAAGCAGACTACTATCAGATCTCTAAATCTCTCATAGACCATGACAAATCCATTCCCAGCTTTTAAATGGAAGTATTATACAGTCCAACATATAGTGGCCATCAGTAATCTTAACTACATAGCACTAGAAAACATCAACAGACCACCAGCTACAGTTTAGGAACCAGTATCTTGTCTGTATAGCATTTTAGGGCATAAACTAAGCAAAGTTTAGGTACATTACATGTTGGGAGGTCCGCGAGACTGTAATACTTTGCAGTGTTAGGCACATTCTTAAGTCTTCACAGGAAGATTTCTGAGGATTCATGTGTATCAATGCACAAACAAGGCTGAAGTACTCCAGACAGAACGCATTTACCATTTATTATTAGCCTTCATTCTAAAAAGTACTTGAAGAATATACTTACCATAAAATGTCAGGTACCCAAATAGAGCAGACATAAAGTAAATTAGGAAACTCAGACCAATTCCTGTGACAGTTACATTCTGCATTCTACTTTTGGATGGACTAAAATGCAAAAAGCCAGAAAATTAGTGTTGCTTGACCTTGTGTTACGGACTACTAAAACACAATGTAATCTACATGGCAAGTTGCCGTTCATTAGAAAGCATTGTCTTAATTTATGGCTACTGAGTATTTGCTGAGGTCTGCACTGTCAGTAATATTTAGGGGCTTTTAAAGTGTTTTTAATCTGGTAATTAAAGGGCACTTTTCATACAGACAACTTCATTTTCCTCATCTTGAGAGGAATTTAGAGATACCAGAGATAGATATAAATCAAAATTTTGATTTATACAAGATGATATATATTCAGATCCAGGAACAGGGTCAAAAAACCCACTGAATCAGATGTGGCCAAATGCAGATTCAGTTACAGCAATAAAAATTAACTAGTAAGTACCTTAGCAAATGACCTTTTTTCTCCAGATTGGCCAGGCCAGGACAATGTACTGACATTGATGATGGGACCATATTTGCTACTTTTCTCTCCTGTAAGAGAGGAAAAGCCAGTACAGACTACAACTGTACATTTCCCCAAGACATGACAGCTACTTAGCTTGCATTGTTTGATGCCACTGACTTGAAAATAAAAATTATCCAGGATTAGAGAAAATATTACAGAAATACTATCTTTATATTTTAATATTGCATGTGTTTTCATACATTACCTTCGGAGCTCACAATAGATGGGTAAAACTGAGGTATGGCAGAGAAAAGAGAAGGCCATAGTTGGTATCGCATAAGCACTCTAAAATAAGTAGAAGAAAAACATCTTGTAGGTTGTTTGCTCTTACAGATGGTTGGAAAAATATCTGGATGAATTCAGAATTTAGTTAAAGCCTTGGAAGTCAGTGGAAACCTTTACACATTAATGCTTTAAGGTAAATCTCTACAACACTGAATGGCACCTCTGAATCATTCAACAAAAAAAATGGACCTTTTCAACTAGTACCTCTTCAAGTGGTGGTCATAGCTTACTATTGTACAACCAGGAAAAAATCACGCTGTCTGTAAGCCAACAACTGAAAGATTCTTTTCTAGCTATATTGGGGTCAAATGCTTACGCAGAAAGAGCAGGATCTGCCCCAGACCCAGTGTATCTATCATTCATGAAATTTTCTGAGAAGTTTTATAAACTCTAATACCCATAGCTACCTGTCAAATTACTGATTCCTTCACCTTGACTTCAGTATTTTTCAATTACTCCTTCACAAAAACTTGAATACCACATCCAGAAAATATAAAACTTTAGATGTCAAAGCATATTAAGATAGTTACATAATTAAAGTTGCAACCACACAATTAGTGGTATATTATTCCAAAAACTTGTAACAGAAGAGATGAATCATCTAGTACAGCTTATTCATTTGCCAAGTGGAATAAGCTGAACTATAACAAACACTTTGTGCTGACATAATCGGGCCCATACTGGCAAAAATGTGCACTTTCCACTGATAAAGTTAAAATTTAAAAATAAAGATGAGTCCCAAGACTCTTCAAAGCACAAAAGGCTAGAACCTCAAAGTAGGTATTTCTGGTCAAAGCAAAATTTCTTCTTTGATCTATAGATAACTTTTACGTCATGTTTGCATTGCCCAAGCTTTTATTTTCTTTATTTCTCTTTTTCTTGGGAGGGTGGGGGTGGATTTTGTTTCTTCTGACAAATGCAACTGTGTCCCTCCTAAATTCCACTACACTACAGGCCTATCCCAGATTTATTCTTACCTTTTTCTGTTTCTCCTCACTCCACAGAGCCTGGAGTTCTACATGATACTTCCTCTCCTACCAGCCTTGATGGGTGGTGACATGATGTAAATGCCACATTAATTAACAAATACCAGAGCTGGCATTTAATGAAATGCACAAGACTGCATTAGGCCTGAAGAATTAAGCTTCAGGTAAGAAAAAACTAAGATAAGGCCCAGGCAGTTTCAAGAAACCTGTTCTACTTCGCCAGGAACTGAAAGTGTGCATACAGCCAAGTAGCACTGACTTCCAGCTGAAGGCATATTAAGTTGGCTTGATCTGACTGCATCATGAGGCTGACCACTGCTGCATCTGTTATACTTTATACTTTGGTCATACTTGCAAAATGTTTTCATAAATGCTAACTTGGACAGCCAGTCTTCATATAAAAAAGAAAAAGTGAGCCGGGATACCACTTGGCAGCAGGTATAGGAAATATTTCAACAGCCTATAACTAGTTTTACAGAAGAATAGCTTACCCTTGATAGAGTTTAAACCCCATTCTTTAAAAACCACCAACCCCCTTTAAGTTTGCATATTGTTAATAGAGATTACCTCTTTTGAAAGATGAAAGAGCTTTGCTTTACAATCCCCAGTAGAATTTGAAACCTGTAAGGACAAACGCAAAAAAATGGCATAACGAAGAATAAACCCAAACCACAGACGTGAAACTTTTTCATTTCCTGTGATGATTAAGAAAAGGAGGAATTTAAATGTACAAGTGATTCTCGAAAGTGTTAATGTCAAAAAAGTATTACAGTTACTAATAAAATTAGAACTTCCAAACAGCATGCACTTTACCTGTAAAGTCTCTATGGCCTGCTTAGAGGTAGAGGACAAGGGATCGACCCATTTTTTTATCATAATCTGCAAAGACAGTATATTTAATGTATGAATGACACACTAAAAATCAGTTTAAATTTAGATATACAAACAGTCTGATATTTTACCTACATATACAAAGCAGGGAGCTACACCCATAGTAAATTAACAGGCTTGACTGGTAGATAGTGAAGGAAACTTGACAGCAGAACTTGTCAGTGCCATTGCATACAGCTGCTTACTCTGCACAGCTGGCAGCCTTATGGCATGCCTGTCCGGAGGTGCTAGATGGAAATGAGCTCTGACATTAACTGAAATACAACTAGCACCCTGCGTTCACTCTCTGTGTGCCACACTAACTGCCTCCCGTGCAGAATAGCTGCTGTGTTCGCTATCCCAGGCTCTTTCCCTAAGTAGACAAGCCCTTAACAGAGATAGATCAGAGCCTAGGGCTAATCTTAAAAGGCAGAAACATATGGTTTGGACTAGAAAGCAAAGGAAAAACAATAAATGCAATCATTGTCCCAGAATGTCATTGGGGCTTTAGCTACACCCTGCTGGTTTAGGGACTGCCAAGTAACAGGGCTGAAAATCAAAGGGAAATTAAAATAAGAAATGTTACCTCCTTTTTGGAGGAACCTGGTTTAAAATGATAGTTGCATTGCTCTCCTCACCCTAATTAATTTCCTATTGTAGTTGCCTGGCTTCAGCAGTTATAATTCTTTTGAAGCCTAGAGCAAATAATTAAAAACTTAATTAAAGACTCAGATTCGCGAGAAGAATAACATGGCAGAGAGCGCTTCTCCTGGCTCAGAGAACTAGCTCTTGCTTGCAGCCAAGTGGTGTTTTCCAACGGATAAGGATTAGATGCTCCCTCTTGTTACCAGTGCCAGGAGAAGCAAACAAATGCTACCTCTGGACAAAACGTGGGGAAAGGAAACTGCGGGTACACAGCATGCTAAGTCCATTGTGGCAGTAACACATCTTAAATTGCATGACTGAGAACAAATTACGACAACTCAAGTTACAGAACTACGTATTAGTTTGCTCAACAGCAGCCTGCAAGCTTTGTGAAAAAGGATTCTCAATGGAAATCCTCCAACCGTGCTTCTGATGCTAAACTGGTACTGCTTTACACCAGGAGATCTGTTCTTGCCCCCTTATTGCTTGGCTAAACTGCCTCCCTCTGTGCAGTGTGAACTGCAACCTCATCTAAGGAAGGGTGTAAGAAGGGACAAGGACATGCTAGTAGCATACCAAGAAGTTCAACCTAAGAGCAATCAAGGGAGGAGGAGGAAAGGACCAAACACTAACAATGCGCCTTGGGCCTGTATCACACATGTGCGTGACTGTCACATGTGTCTCCCCTGCTTCATCTCTTCCTTGTGCACTAAGCAGCAAGAAGCTGTGAGCTGAGACACAGATGCAGACTACTGCTGCTGTAGGACCACAACCAGGGATGCATGGCTGTGCTACCTCCCCAGGAAGGCCAAGCTTGCTGGCTAGCTGAAGACATTTATAAGGCTGAGCAAGGCAGCAAAATAATTTTTCAAGAAGATCTCTCTGTATTTCAAGGCACCCAGACAGGGGAAATAAAGGAGTGGCTTTGAAGGCTCCAAAGTAGAAGGCTTTGTAGGAACTCCGGCTAAAATTGGAATAGGCCTCCTGAGAAATGAAAAGGGGCATAAAGCTAAAGGGCAAGCTTTGGGGAAAGTAAAGTGTGCTTGGCAGTGGTGGGGGGCAGGGCTTCCTGCAAGCTAAAGAGCAAAGTTATATACCAACACTGCAGAGGGAAGGCAAGACAAGCCAAACCAAAAAAGCTGAAGAACATTTTTTCTAAAATAAAATTAATACAGATTAAAGACAGATTGAAATAGAAATAAAAGGAGACAAAATAAAATGCAGTAGGTGCATTTAAAATCTGTAGTTATATTTGCCTGCCTGCTTAATTATTCAAATCTGTTTGGCTTTCCAATTGTAGTCTAATGAGATCCCCGTTCAACGGGGAGAAATTTTTAAGTTGGCAGTTAGCTGGGCAGTCATGCAGGCAGCACAATCTTCCTCAGGAACTTTAAACTTATTTCATGTAAATGTTGTCTTTTGAATATAACAAACATTTGGTTTTAAGTGAAAAACCCTAAACCTAAAGAGATCCTAGTGGAAACAGGGTATTTCAAACCCACACCAAAAGCATTGCTAAAAAAAAATAAAATAGAGGCTCAAAATGTTCTAATATTCTCAGTGATGTTGCTTTTCCGTATCCTGTAGAGGGAAAACAGGAATCCCTTTATTCCAGCAGTACTGACAACACTCAGCAAAGAGGGGCTCTCTGTGCATAACATCATTCATTACATATGGCAGGTTCCCAATCTGCATCACATTTTCTTCTGGGAACATAAGAGATTATAAAACTACCATCAGGAATCATAACACCTTTGTCGAACAGGCTACCAATAGGACTGTCTCCACAAAAAAAAAAAAAGAAAAATCTGTCTTTACTCTTCACCAATATTTAATATAGCAAGAGGGGAGGCAATAAAAAAAAAGTTTAACGATCACATTTAATTTCTTTTCACTTAGGATTCAAGTCAGGGAAGTATTCAACAATCAGAAACAAAAGTTCTCAGGACCTCACAGAATCTGGCTTTGAATTAATAGTTACATATATTTGTTTTTCTTCCAGATCAGCTCGTCTCAGTGTTTTCACTTTTTTCGAAGTGAGGCCTACAAACACTACACTAACTTTAAAGGAAGATACTGAAGCACAGAGAAGAGATAATGTGACCTGCCAAGCCCACCGCAGAGAACAGAGAACAAAGAGTAGTCTCTAGACCTTTTGCTCAGTGCACTCACTAGACCCTACTGACCAAGACACATGCTGTCTGTTGTACCTATCTTTTCTGCAGGCTGTATTAGAACTCCAGTTTGCTGGCAAAAAGCTGAACAGATGGTATGCACTTGAAAATGCACAGAATTATTGTATATGCAAAATATAATTGTATTACTTCCATATGACTAACACAGTTTTCTTCTGGAAACAAATTAAAACCCTATCTGCCATACGAAATGAACATTGTGCAAACTACAACACCATTTCAACAGCACATACCACCCACTTCAAAGCAATTAGATAGAAAAACTAAACCACGTTAATGCCTTTGAGTTTTGGTGCCTAAAGAAGTCACAGAGAATATTCTGGGAAGAATATTAGTTTCTTTAAATATCCATAACTGGATATTTAATATATCCATAATTTTGACCTCTATTAGATTTACCGTGGCTGCTTCTTTGTCATTTAACAACAAAGAGTAAGCATACAAATTCAGTCATTTCATAAGAAATCCAGTAGTCTGTATACTCTTTCATTAGCACTTTCTACCTACTTTTTTGACAGAGAATCAAAACTAAACCCTAGCTTAAATCATCCCAGCTTGACGTGTCTGCACACAAGTTTTGCTTACACACTTGCTTTTTTGGAGCCCAACATTGTTTTCAAATGCATTCACCCATTACAACAGCTTTCTTCAGAGATGCATGCACGTTCCCACTGAAATCCAGGAGTTGAATTTGTTTTAAAATGCTTGCAACTAGCTTCAGCCTAAGGCCTATTTCAGCATTACAGTTCATGCTTTTTCTTTCTTTTTTTTTTAAGATAAATTTTAAGAGAGGGGTCAAAAGTTAAGGCAATTTATAAATATTACAACTGCATTTCCATTAGCTCTGGAGAGGCTGTGGCTGCTCCTCAATGTTCAGCTTAAGAAGAATACTTCCCAAGGTCCTACAAACACTGCAATTCTCCAGGGATACCCTAGGGAGATGTTTTGACAGCTTTGAAGTTTGGTTTTATCACATGGTTTAGTTCCTAATGGATTGCCTTGGTCTCCTGGATGGCATGTTTGTTCAACTTGCCTTCAACTCTGTTTATCCCTTTGTAAAACAGGTATTAAATGCAAGTCAATGCAAGCCAGAATGACAGGGGAGAGGGGGAACATTTTTTCCAGGGTCCCAAATAAGATTCTTGTTTCTATACCTAGATGAAGAGTGGAGTTGCTTGGTTGTACTATGTATTACACATGGGCATTAAACTACTTTTCCCTGTAAAAAGAACAACAGTGCAACCTTAAAGTCACATTTTCCCTCTTAGATCTGCCTAGGCAGGTCTCAATTTTGGTATTTGGAAACATCAACCTCACAAGGGCCTTGAGAGGGTGAACATCAGGGTCAAAAAACCCCAATATGGCTCAGAGAAAAACTTTCCTTTCAGCGGGAAAGAAGAATAAGGTCATTGCGTATTAATGAATCTTGTAAAATGCCTTAATGAAGTTCTAGTTTTCTTTGCCTTTTTTTTGAACTCTGTCACTCCATTTATACATGTAAATTTATTTATTTGGAGTATATTAAATTTTCTTCTGCACTAGTTGCAGTAAGTAATAGTTAGAAGCTAAGAAAACAGAATTCCATTCCACTACCAGTAGGGAAACAAAAGTGTATGTGCCAGCTCCCTTCACTGCACCGTCAGCAAAACAAAAATATTGTTACATTTACCAGTCCAAAATATAATTATTTTAAATCTTTTCACATGCTTGAAAGTTCATACACATTTCCATGCCTCAGCAAAATAAACGTAATCTGTCCAAGCAAGCACATACCGAACTTAAGGAAATCTCTAAATTCACATAAAAAGTTAAGGGGGGAGGGGAAAGACAATTCATTTTAAAAACAGGCTTATGAAAACATTCAAACAATAAGAAAAAAATAGTATAAGCTGTGCACAGATTTTTAACTTACCACAAGAGCAAAGTACACCATAAAGAAAAATGATAAACTACTTGTGTAGCCAAGAAAGCCTGTAAAATAACAGTAAAAATAAAAGAGAATTTATAAGGAAAGTGATCCTAATGTACAGCTAAAGCTTTACATTTTAGGCATGTTTTCTATTACAGTGCTTGGTATCTGGGGCTTAGGACTCAGAATAACAACATTCCAACTGCCTGTCACAGATCATTTATGTAGTTTTGTAGGGCAGAATTAGAACTGGCTTACCACTAATGGCATGCTGTAAGTAAATGCAGCTCTTTAATGTTCTGCTGTAAAGATTTTATTTTAGTATTGCAGACAAAATACTACTGCAACCCAAGTAATAGGTTAACTAGGCAGGGCTGGAAGGCAGAACACACTACAACAACTAAGTAATCCCCACCATCACCAGACCCCTGCCAGTTAAAATAAATAAATAACCCATTAAGGTTTTAAAGTCTTCAACTGTAATTGCTACTAAAGTAGAATAATATTCGCTACTCTCCGTTAATTACTCACCAATTTTAGGAAGAAGCGCAAGAGGAAAAACAATGCAGACTGAAGTAATCAGTAGCAGCAGTCTCCCATCAAGGTACCAAGACCTGTTGGAAAAACTATTTGTGATTAATACAAAAAGCTCCAGAGTCCTAAAAAACAATCACTAGGACAAGAAAAAACAAATAATTTCCAGTCTGACATGCTATTTACGTTAATCTGTATTCCTATGTTTCTGTACAGTGACATAAAATAGAGCTCCCAGATAAACGAGGATGCAGAGCATCATCCTCTAACAAACCAACATTGCAGACAATGTTCCATAGGCAAGTGTTTGCATGGATCCTAAGTCTCATGTGTGTAGTTATTTCTCAGCCACACAACATGCAAATCGCTGCCTTTATTCAAAGCAATGATCAGAGGGCAAGAGTATTTGTACTCTACAATTTCCAACAGAAGTACTTATATAGTACTTCTACACATATCTGAATTGGATTACACTGAGTTGCATATTTACATAATTGGAAGAAACATGATGTCAATTTCCCCACTTACTGGTGAACTTCCCTTCCAGTTTATTACTCCCTACATGACCCTAGCTGCTTACCATTTCCAAGAGCTGTGAAATAGAAAGCTATGCTACCCAACCTATCTGTTTGGAAATTCAGTTTATGTTTTCTAAACAATCTGCCAAGTTTCATACACCTATCATCACAGCATTCAAATAATAGAAGAAAGCAAGAAATAAATCAACTTTCAGTTAATTTGAAATTATGTTTTCTGTCCAATGGTGATATAAGGAAGAACAGCAATAAGGAGGACTTATCTTTAACTTCACACAAAGCAATCACTTACTCTTTGCATACATCCACCAAGAATTAAAGGACAGAAGAATGGAAATTATGATAATGAATCCGCTATAGCGTTTAAACATAAAACTACAAATAGTAAAAAAGCATTGTAGAGGCATATGAAGTTTTAATGCATTTGAAATCTATTCAAAGCATCAAAATCTCGTCTCCAAATTGAGGAAGGTACAGATGGATAAGTTGTTAAGAAACAGAAACATCTCCCCCTAACTTGGTAATAACCATAATATCCTGTACTGATAAACATCTTGCACATCAGCCTCCAACTTTACTACCTATAAACACCTTGGCCTTTGACCTTCAAGTTTATTTAGTCCAGGATATGGTTAGCACCTAATAAACAGGCGGCACCTCAAGTTATCATAAGGAAAGTAGCACAACACCTGTGTTAAAGAAAAATTACCATGTATGTAGATTAACTGCTGTCGTACATTGTGGACAACCACTTGTGTCACTCATTTGAAAAAATACGTAATATAAATGAACAGAGACATTTCAAGGTTGAGGGCATCTTCACCATATCAAAATCAAAGCACTCCGCAAGCAACAATGTCTATATCAAAAATTACTCAAAATACATTCTTAAAAAAATTTAAAATAATAAAAATAAAATCTAAAAAAAAGTATTATAAAGTATTTCACTACTACTGCAGTGAAAAGCAACTTTGCCAAGATCACCTCCCTGCTGTAGTACGTTTGTGTTGTTAGCATTTAGCATCCATGTGTTTTTAAAACTTTTCCTATCTAGTATGGTGGATGTTCAGATTAGGAGGAACAGTATCATAGCAGTAGGCAAAAGTACAATGAATGCTGTACTATGTGTACATGTGGGACCTCTGGTTTAAGTCTCCTGATTCCAAACATGCAGCAAATCCCCAACTGCCATTGTAGCTCACAAGCTCAGCAGGACAGAGAAAAAAAATATTTGGTTACTTTATGGGGGGGGGGGGGGGGAGGGAAAGAGAGAGGAAAACTGCAGTGAATTGATGGGAAAAAGAAATTTTGTAGACTGCTTTCATTTTGGAATACTAATTTATTTTATTTAAAAACATCTCAAAAAACGAATAGCGGATCATTTACTGATTATAAAAAATGCATCCATTTTTTCCTCAAAATACTGTTGTAGAAATACACATTTCCAAAGGCAAAATAAATGTTTTGATATTGCCTTGAAATCAGTGTGATCTGCAAATTTAATCCTATATGGTAAAGCATTTCAAATATGAAATACAGAATATAAATCCTGACCCTACTGAAAACGCTTCGGCATGCAGATGCTCCTTCTCCCTCCCCATATTTTAACTAAAAGCAGACATTTATAAATCGCTTTAATTTCATTCCTGAATGCAACAGGACAAGAGGTTCATATGTTCTAAATTAGGATCTTACTCTCAGTCCATATCAATTATATAACACACAAGCAAGACAACTTAATTGCATCAATCATATCCTCCTGACAGGGTCATTAAATGTTAACAGAGGGCTCACAAATTACAACTTTTTAACACAATCCTCATTTGAAACTACATTTATGTCATGAAAACTATGTGGAATTCTTGTTATGCAGACAGACTGCAACATCTCAACTCACAATTAACAAGTGTTCACATTGTATGTTTCTGTTTTTCGATAAAGACCTGAAGATGTATTACACACTGGCTCTGAATCTTTCAAACACATGCACACCTGCTAACCTTTACCTATAAAAATAAATTCAATGTGCAAAACATTCTTTAAATGGCTTTCCCAAATGTATGGCTTGGGAGGGTTAATACATATAAAATATCTTCACAGATAGTTTAACTGACACTTTTGATACATTCTAACTACAGTTAAAAGATAAATTCTGCACCCAAATGAAAACGTATGAGATGCTATAACAACTTAATGAAACCAGAAGAGCCATGCAGCAACATCTGGAAACAAGTGGTCCAGCTAAAGAAGTTTAATCAAACTAGTCAATCTTTACGCTCCTTGCATAAATAAGTTGCTACTTAGGCTTGATATTTTATTATCTATTTTTGTTCAACAATTTCCTACAATTCAAAAACTCTCTTAGTAAGAAACTACTCTAAACATCTGCAAATAAATGTACAGAAACAAAATATTATGATCTACCACAGCAATTAATACGGCAAAATATATGAAATATAGATGTGGGTGTACAGAGAAGGTCACCTGTGTGCATGTACCTGGAATACTGCTTGACCACTGCATTTGAAACATTTGCTTGGGCAAAGAATAGAGGCCGCAAACTGTGTCAAACGAACATTTATCAGTGCAAGATCTCCCAGTAACAGAGGCAGAAACAGGACGAGACCTGGGCTGACATAAGCCTACCACCTGGGCTGGGGTCAGTATTCCTATGGACAATTTCAGCTTTCTAAATGCAAATCTGAACTTCATTTCCATCTCAAACTGTAATTTTGGCTCAGGAAAAAGTATGGGTGGTGGCAGTGCTGACAGCGCACTAAGAATTACAATGGCTTCGACAATTCGTAATAACCAGTTAAACCACTGTAACCTGTTTGTGAGCTCATAGGTGCTCACATCCAATCTGTGATGCAAGATCTGTGCTAGCACCTTGACAAACAAAGCTGGTGGGAGTGTTATAAAATAGGCACCTTCATCAAGAAGTTGTTTATACTACCTTTTTTAGCAGAACAACCCTTTGAGTAGTATGCATGCATGCAGGACCTCCAGATCCTACCCAACACAAGTGTATCTTTGGTAAGAAAAAACACTTTGCATAAACAGGGTTGACAAAATTCAAAACAGTAGGAAGTGATGTTATATGCTAAATTTGGGGACAGACTGGAATGCACATTCAGCAGATACAGCAGCAGGCTCAACACTGCTGTGTATGAAGAGTGGAGTTAAAAGTAAGGTCTTGAAGAAGGTGATAGCATCCACATGAAAAGCCGACGACTACCCCAGCTGGAAGAGGCTAAAAATGACATATACACATAAAACATAATAGTTTAAAAAAAATTCAAAAAATCCCTTACTAAAAATTTATCATTGCAAGGGCCAGCATGGCAGAAAGACAGAAAGCAAGATTACCACCACACTTCAGTTCTCAAAATGTTCGTGACAACATGGGAAAGTCAGAAATTACAAAATATAAAATGAACTAGAGTACCTTTTGGAAAACTGATTTAAAACTTAAAATTCCCCCACAACATTCAGAAATAGTACAAGCACCACACCACCTTGAGATGATTTTACCACATTTCAATCCAGAGAAAGTATTGAGCTCAAAGCATCTGAAAATAGCAGTTCCAAAAAACAGCTGTAACACAATCTAAGATACACTGCCATGAATGACAGCAGCACTGGAACAACTCAAGCAAGATATTTCTGTGCTGGAGCTGCAATGTTTGTCTTAGTACAGGCACAGATTTCTTGCGACAGTTTTGATAGAAATCTGAGGGACACACTCCTTACATACAGCTTTATAGCTCAATTGCAAAGAATAATTTCTTTACTGGGAGCCAAGTTAAGGAATTATAAACCAAGTCTGGAAACCTGGCATTTTTCCCCAAGACAAGTCCGATTACTGGAGCAAGACAACAAAATATTTAAACGTCTGCCGGTTTTTGTACTGTGGGTTCGAAATATGTGAAGTGATAACATGACAGCAGTTTAAATGTTTCTCCTCCTCTCCCTCCTGTCCCCTCCTGCTTCCCCTTTTAAATTTTTACAGAAGGGAGATTTCTGTGGATGGAGTTTTGCCACTGGCTTTAAGGTCGTCTGATGAGAAATTGCTGTGAGGAAAGAATTGCGCTCTGTGTCTATGTGCCACAGCAGGCTCGCACATGCCAAATACATTTCATATTCCAATAACTCCAGTAAATAACTGATTATTTTAGCATGTGAGATCAGAGGGAAATGTCAGTACCCATCTCCTTCAACAGTCCTGAACCACACTCTTCCTCAAGACAAATACAGAATGTATGAAGCGTTTTTCCTTACCCACTTTCGTCTCCACTTAAGAACCCCGCAACAGCACCGGGAAGTTCAGACTTAACAATAAAAAGATAAGATGACATAGCTGCAAACAGAAGCAGAACAGATTTAGTAGTGGAATACCAATATCCCTGGCTGTAACAATTAGCACAGCTTAACCAGAGGGATTACGACTGGAACATCTCAGCTATATATTAGACACTATGGCACCAGAACCAGAATTTATTTTCTCATATACTTCCTTCAGAAATAGCTGCAAATCCCGAAGTATTGTACCGATGTTAGCTAATGCCTCCAAAGAGACTGATATGATGTGAGTCTTGAAACAAGGAAAGCATAATCTAAAGAACTAAAAGGCAAAACAATATAAAATACAGGCCTGACCTTTTACTTGGGAACACGGACCTACAGGCTAGAGACAGACTGCAAGGCTGCCGCACTTCTCCTTCCTCTTTATTCTTTACAAGTCATTGTTAACGACAAGAGTAAATAGTAAGATTTGTTTCCATTAATACAATTGGGTTTTTAAAGACTAGGGTTTTATTGTTGTTCAACTGCTGCTGTAGTAAATAAATACACGATAGAAATTTAAAGACAAGAATAGAACTTCAAAGGTGGGGGTTTTTTATATATACTTCATGGTTTGGCCCTTAGAGGCAAGAGAATTATCAGTGACAGATCTCTGCTTCTCAGCTAAACCCACCACCAAGAGGACGCCAACAACAATGTCAAATGCAAAACTATACACGAACTGCGAATCAGAAGAGAAATTGTTAAGTTACTCTTATAGGACTATCGACTTGCAATGAAGCGTTTATAGTTCTGTTCAGAAGAAAGCAATGATGCATACATATATATTCAAAAGCTACTTCACTATCATTTTTCTCCTTTACTATATAAAATTATCAAAGGCATAAATGAGAGTTTTTAAGTTAGAATTTAAACTTAAACTTAACCTGATCCTTCATATAGTGTTGTGTCACTTTTTTCTTTTACATAAGCAGCAAGTATTTCTATAAATCAAAAACCAGCAGAGAATTACTCAGAAAAAAAAAAATAAGCCTTACAAACAGCTTCAACGAGTATCAAAGCCTACATGAAACTAATTTCCATCCTTCAGCAGCAAGTAATTTTAGTAACGTGCCAACAGTAGTTTAGGTACATTTAAAGCTTGAAAAAAATTCATCTGTTGCATTCAAATTTTACTGTTCTGTATTTAGTAATTCTTTGGAATTTTACCAGGGTGTATTTATTAGTGCTTTAAAATTAAAACATATATTTTTAAAAGGTAAACCAGCAAACTTCCATAAGCTGATTTTTTTTTTTTAATTAGTTTGTGAGGTTTGGGGTTTTTTTTAAGGAATGTTTTGAACTTTAAAAAAAATGTGTGGACTCAGACACTGCTGTACTACAGCAGTTAATGTTAAATTTAAAGAAAAGTAATGCAGTCTCTATAAAGAAAGCAAATTCAATTAATGCAAAGTGACATCTACCTACCGCAAGGTTAAATTAAAACCATTTGGTAGGTCGCTAAATAAGGAAATATTCACTTCTTCATAATTAAAAGCTATGGGTTTTCCAATATTCAAGTATATTTCCCTGTTGACATGTAGCTGGTGATTGTGTCTGGTGAGGTGTTTATCTGCTATCTTGATTTTATTCTCCTGTTTGCGTACAACAGAACGTACATTCAACCACAGAGAACCTTACAGCATGCATATTTCTAAATCACCAAAATTTGTAAGTAGATTAACACAATTTCTCATGCTAAGCTACAGGCAGATGCATATTTCACCCTAAGCAAAGGGAGACTTTTAAAAAAAATTAGATTGGGGTAAGGGAAGAAGGAAAATTCCTCTAAATTATAATTCTACTTTATTCATCATTAGCCTTCTTTCTTGTATTATACAATACTTTATACAAAAGCAAGTCAAAATTTTCATATATTTACATCCTTCAGAAAGATTTCAAAATTAGTTCTTTTGCAGCCTCAGCTGCAGAAAGCTTCAAATTAATTTCCAGATCAGATTTCCTCCTAATATGCAATCTGTCACTCTTCCCCTGCATTCCTATTAGCCTCTGGCTAATCATTTGATCACTTATCCTTTGTTGTGCGCTTACTCTTTGTTTTTAAAAGAGGAGTCCTATTTCACTGAATTCCACTCCTAAGAAGGAAACCAATCATGCACCAAGAAACTTGCACATGCTAAACATTTGTATGCATCTTTCTTCCTTTCTCTGGGCATATGGGAAACAATCTCACATAGCAGGATTTTTTCCCCCCAGTATATATTCTCTTGTTTGCTTCAGAAGATGAGGAAAATACAAAGAAAATTGTTTATATCCTGATGATTAGGTAAGACATGAATCTCGTACGTAAGCCTGAGCAGTACACTCACGCTAAATAAGAGTTTAAAAAGTCAAATCCTGCTTTTTCTTCACTTACACAGTTGTAATTCTCCTCACGAGCAACAGCTCCTTGTAGCTTTACACAGCATGAAAGAAGAGACACTAACCACTCTAGAACTCTCTGAAACACCCTACAAAGTGAGCAAGGAACATTGATTGTTTTTTAAAGCTAAAGCCAAAACAGCCAAGCACCTTCAGAAATGTCACAGCAACCTGAAAAAATTCTCTCAAGTGGGAATAAAGTGCATACAACACAGAGAAAACGTCACGTATCCTTTGCTCCAAATTCGAAGTTTTCCTTCACTTCCCTGACGCCACTGCAACTGAAGGCATGTCAAGTTACATTGTAAAAATTAAACATAAGCTACCCTTGGCAGTCTTAATGTATAACGGAAGGAAGAGATTACACAGTCACAAAGCTAAACTGTGACACAAGTGAACACAACAAAAAAGCTTACACTGTGCTTTGATTTATTCTACTTTGAAATTATCAGAATGACAGAGGAAGTCAATATTTCAATGTTTTAATGGCTAACTTTTAAGGCACCTTTTATCACATACAAAAATTATAACACACATTCATCTTTAGAAGCGTTGAAAAAAATTAGCAAGCATCAGAAGCAACGTTCCCTTCAAAGTTCACCCCCCTGCAGATGCCTAGTACGGGAGAGCAGAACTTGGTGCTCTTGCAACCCAGTCTCATCCCCTAAATTAAGAAAGAATGTTATGTTTTCTTCGTATCACCTCTCTGCAACATGAGACTTCTATCTTTAGCACTGAATGAGACAGGTTTCCTGCAGAACGAATGGTGTACATTGACGTAGTTGAGCCTTTAGCAATATGCAGATGCCACCAGTGCTGAACTACAACTGCGTGAACTACAACCTTCAGATAGTCACTTCCTAATTTTCAGATCCTGAATTTGCATACAACGCTACTTTAAATCATTTTCAGTATGCACCAAGAGCTACCTGATGGAGAACAAAGTAGGTCTGAACTTCTCAAGAGGCCTAGTCACAGAAATGCCATGAAACAGCATTCAGCAGAAATCAAAATTATATTGCTTGAAAGCAGCAAAAAATTACATTCTTAAGATACATAGCGCACTGCCATGTTCTGAAAATTTGGTATTAGCTCTTCAACAGAAAAAGAGATGTCTGTTAAAACACACAATAGGGCACTTGTTTTATACTTTCATTATTATAACCTGTAGTGCCACCATGAGATATGACTCAATAAACATATTATGCATACATTATTCAGAATATCCCTAATGTGCTACAATATTGTTTAATACTGAGCATATGTGCCCCTACCTGAAAAAACAGTAGCTGCTGGAGAAAAGGGAAGCCAAGGTTATGTTTTTAAAACAGTTCTCAAAATACATCTTCCAAACTAGCCCAATCCTAAAATCAAGTACATGAGTGGCTTTTTAGTTACCAGAAAAAGTAGTGTAACTTTTCCTTAATATCCTACCCCAAAAAGATCAATTGCTGAAGTCCACAGCAGTGATGCAAGAGAATATGTGCATTAGATTTATGTGTTTAAATATAACATCTAAAATAAATATATAATTTATTACTTCCATAGAAAATGGTTGTGCTAAATCCCTCCCATTTAATTGAAGGGACCGAGTCTCACTCTTCTGGTTAGTTTCTCCTTATCTACCGCTGTAGCTGATCATATTAGAGCAGTACAGAGATGACTTGCGTTATTAAGCACCATGCAAAAATGGAACCAAGCTAGCTCCCCGACTTCACACAAGGGAAGGCAGAGGGCTGGGGAAAAACAGAGTGTACCAACACAGCCAGCCACACTGGCTCTTCCGCTCCTACATAAAATAAGGCATACTCAGTACCAGGTAAGATACAGATTCCTCACAAATGCCTACAGATAATTTAAATAGATGAAAATGCCTGTAACTTTCAACCTTTAAGTTCAGTCAGTAAGATCCCCATTTCTCCCAAAATACTGAAAAGATTAGAGGCTGAAAGGCAGAAATAGCAGAACAAACACTACCAGTCCCTGCACGCTCCCACCCAACTGAGCTGGCTCTTTCATAGCAACTGCACGTGACAAACCCCTTTGGGCTTGTGTCTCCCTTTGCTGGTATGGAGTTTGCTTAAAATTGAATCTGTCTTAATCTAAACAATGTGACAATGTTAAAGGAAAGCAGGAAAGGATTTCAAGAAAGAAAATTAAACTAGAGCAGATTTTGGGCAAGCTCCCATTTTGTCTGTCAAAGAATTAGAATGGAAAAGCAAGATAGGAAGTTCCTCAGTATTGCATTGAGTCCCTTGTAAGTAATATGAATTGTGGAAACATCAGGAATGATGCATGGATGCCACTGAAAACCATCAACTATTTTAGCCCTCACACCATATAGCCTTAAGAGTATGCTCTTGTTTTCATTTGTAATGAACGTCTCATATGCTCAATTTTAGGAAGTCTCCCAATTACTGGATGTATTTTTAGTATTTCCTGTTAGTGGAAGCTTAAAAAAAGTGAAAAAAAATTTTGGGATCATTTGTTTTTAAATACAGATGTAGAATGGAGTGTGTGAAGAGAGATGTAATGCTTGTTCATAGGGAAAAGTTCTGAGAACAGAAATAGGTTGTCAACTTCTTTGCTAGTCTTCATGCTATGGGTACTCATCCTGATGAATTTCTGCTTCTCCTTCCTTCTAACTTTAGCTTTTACCTCAATTACTCTGAAACTTACCGGGGGGGAGGAGGTCCTTCTTATTCCACAGGAAACATGGGGCAGCAGATTTATTTTGGCAAAACTTCATGAGTTTTTGTACGGTTATGCTGACACAACTGAGAAGTTTTCTACACAGCTCATCATATATTCCGAGGCATAGCTGCAGGTTGGGATTTTTGAATATTTTTTTTTAATTATTTAAAACAAGTTTAATATTCTTTACAATATCAAACCTTCCAACACCCAATCACTGCAAAAGGAAAACACAAGAGCATGGGTCATCAATTGCTAAATTAGTACAGGAGCTGACAAACCCACCCTTAATTAAGGCAGCTCTGCACTGGAAATCCTCACTTTGCATCAGTAAGGACAATTAGGCTTTCAGGTCAAAAGCAAACCACATTGTGAAAACAAACATTCCCGTTTGTTTGAAAACACAATTAGATTTCCCATACCTAAAGAAAGCCCAGTGACTTCTTCAGGTATTAACGATGCAGGTCTCAGCATGTATTTTATTCTTCTAAGATTTGCACCATTCATTTTATTTTCAAAGTTTGTAGAGTACCCCGAGTACAAAGAGGTTATTCCCACCTAAATACTCCATTAAAAAAAAACCACACAAAAAAACAAACAAAAATAACCCCAAAACAAACGAAACATTTGCCCCATTTAAAATGAGACATTTTGTAAATACTTTAAAAGCTCAGTTGCAGAATGGATCAACTCTGGAGAAAAAAAATAGTAATTTGCAAAAGAAAATTGCCTAATAAATAAAATGAGGTGGGGTGTTCGGTATTTTTTCGAGTCCACACACAGCACTTACAAGTCCTGGCTCACACAAAGCACGGATATACCCTGCTCCCCGAACCCCCAAGCAAATTCATAGGTTAAATATGTCATCGTTTACCTCACAGGAAAAAAAAAAGGGGGGGGGGGCCGCGGAGCCCCGCAGGCAGGCGAGGCTGGAGGCAGCCGTGCGAGGCCGGGCCAGGCCAGCAGATGGTGTTGCGGCAGCGCGGCCGCCCCGGGCCGGCTTCGGCACGCTGGAAAATACACCCACCAGCCCCACGGTGCAGATTCAGCGCGTCCTACGGTAATAGCAAGGCTTTGTGTATTGCCCCTCACCTTGACTGTGTCAACTCGCCGTAAAATTCAGCTCCAGGACGGAATCTCCCCTCAGAACTAATCCTGTAACTTCGATTTACTGCCTATGGCACTCCAAGGATGAGCAGAGCTCCCCATCTCTTATCCTCATCCCTTATTCTTGCAAAAAAGAAAATTGTGTGCCTCTGAGGGCATGTTACTTGCAGAATACTGAAACAAAATCTGCAAGCACCCATTCCAGAAACTGCACTTAATTTAACTGTATTTATACTAGAAAGCAAGTAATTCTTCAGATAGCTGCCTGGAAAGCTCAGTTCCAACAAGTGACTGCAACAGCGACTTGGGTACAGGCCAGGCCAGGCGCTCCTACAGCCCCGCAGCACCAGAACTCCCCTGGGAATCTCGGCCTCGTGGAAAGAAACCGGGAAAAAACAAAGCCTGCTGCTCACCACGCACACCCAGAGCACCTATGCTATGTGGCAGTACTGCAGGTTCCCCTGCTGCACCCGCTGCTAATAAATTTTAAATAATTACACTCATGTTCTCAGCAGTTTCAATGTATGTTTCGGTGGCACACAGCTACCGGCCCCCCCCTGCCCCCAGACCCGTATGTCCCTGCAGCAGTGACCTTCAGCTGATATCAGCCCGCAGCCCAGAGAAGCACGCCGTAAAACTCCCCGCATGCTTCCCACTCGACCTCAATGCTGAACATTTGTTAGTGTTGGCACCAGGCGGAGAGCTGCTCTTGTGCAATACTTTATTGTGTTTGTCTCCGTTTTTCCACCAGCCTGGCGAAAATAATTCCTTCTCTAACTTCATTACATACACTTTAAGATTCCTACCAATTTTCTCTTGGACACACTGCTGGGGGCTGACCTCTTCCAGTCACAATCCACAGAGAGGACAATTCCAAGAGGAGACATTCCGGGTCTTCCTTCCCCCACCCCCCTTCGCAAAGCATCTAGGAAGCTCCCAGAACTTCCCTGGCAGAAGAGGGGGAAGGGCTGCATGACGCTGAGCCACGGCTTTGGCCCACTGTGCCTCATCCATCACTTCCTAGAAGCACAACACTATTAAAACAATAGCGGGACTCCGTCCAACTCCAGTCGCTCCTGGGAAGGATTACATAAAGAGCCAGCGGAGCCATGGAACCGTGTTTTTGACAGAAGCCCCCCTCACTCCTTCTACACCTCCAGGCATACAGCTTCCCCAAGGACCCCCCTCTCTGAGGGCACAGGACAAGATCTGAAATCCTTCAAGATCATTTTCTGCACAGCGGGAAGACACGGGCCTTGGGCAGATCACTCAAACAGAAGGGCTGAAAGGAAAGGGTCAGGAGGAGAGGACGAACAAAGGGACAGCCTGTAGCACGCAATTTGTCAGCTTCTAGGATCTGCTTTGCAACCCCACAGACAGACCAACTCCCTCTTTCAAGAACAAGGCAGTCCACATGGAAACTCATCACCAGTTCTTTAGATTAAAGGGCTGCTGGACTGGGCCAAAATACTGACAAATGGAACAATACAAAAATGAGTAGCACTGGCCATCCCATTCAACCTTTTGGTTTCGCTTTATTAACAAATACCTATATTGCAAGAACAAGTACATATCAATGTAAGGAAAGCCAGACAAATATTCTCAGTTCAATCCCTCTAAGCTAAGAATTTGTGTATGTTCCATTAAGTCTTTAAGTCACAGTATTTAAGATTACCTTAATTTACATTTGGATATTGCGAAGTTAATGCATTATCCTGATGCATCCTTAGTTAATCCTTGGTACTTAAATGGATTTTAGTATTTGATTTGTGTTACCTTACATTTACGTAACACAAAGTGTTTCAAAAGACTATTAAAATTCTGCAAGGAAGTTGAATGCTCCTGTTAAAGATACATGTTAAAACTGCAAGCAATGTACTTGAAATTTACTTTTTTTAACCTTCCAAATTCCACATTTGACCAACCAGTGCTTTCCAGTAGCTGTACAAAAATCCTTTTTTATTTGGGTAGCCTGCTAGTAGAAAAATCAGCTCTCCTACCTACACAAATCTGTAAGTGTATGCAATTAGGATGTCAAATTCAAATTTGCACTTCAAGCTTCCTCTTTAAAAAAGCAAAGATGACAAATTGGAATGCGTAACTGTATTACAGCGCTCTCTCCACGACAAATGAATGTAAATCACTTCCACACTTAAATTATTTTTAGAAGTGATCAGACCAACCTTTAAAAAAGCCCAGACTAGATGCAGATAGTGACAATAACCCTAGTGAAGTTGCTTATTTTAATCACAAAACATCACTCATTATCTCATGCTCTCCAATCACTTTTGAAATAAGATACCATATGATGCAATGTACCAAGGTCTAATGATGAAGGAGGTAACAGAAAACAATTTTATTTTTAGCCTTACTCTGAAATTAAAGGCGTTGACAGAGTCTGGACGTCTGCCCAACAGGCAGGGTGCTCTAGTTCCTTCAAATGGAGGAGAAAAAACAAAAAGAGGGGAACACCTACCGAAGTGCACTAAGGGCAGAACCGAAATTTTACACTTCATTCCAGCATGGCTCCCATTCAGGACAAACCATGCTCCACAGTTTCATGACTCCCAATTAAAATCTGCTGAAGGACCAGAAAGGCAAGAAAAATTCCTTTCTAAGCATTTCTTCAAAAGTCAAGGCTCTGTGAAAGGTGAAGAGAACTCTTTATCCCTACATTTTTTTAAGAGCCCCTTAGCCTGCAGCATAGTCATCTTCAGAGACAATTCCTGACCCAGTGCTGCTCTGCTGACTTGAGCCGCAGCATCCCAAGATTCTGCCAAAGGCAGTTGTTAAGGAGAAAAATAACACAGCTGGGAGCTCTGCTCCCAAACAGAAAGCTAAATACTAAACAGAAGCTGTGATAGCTCCTTGCAATGACAGCACAATACATCTTCCATATGGGGAGAAGGTGCCAAGGAGGCCAGACTTGCAACCCATGTTTCCACAGATCACCCCCCCTCACAGACCAGGGCACATTTAGGCACTACTAACACCAAATTGGAGAAGGAAAGTCAGCTTTCTCTCTTCAGTGCATTTGAAACGAAGTCATCCTTGCAAGTGACCATACCAGGTGCATGAAGCATCTCAATGGAAGATACTGCCCTTGGAACCAGAAGCACCAAAAAAGTTTGGAAAGCTCCCATCTAAATGAAGCCACTGAAAATACTTGAAACAATTGTTTCAACTGCCAAAACCAAACTTTGCAACTAGTTAAAGGGAACACCACTGGTTGGCAAACCAGGCCCAACTTGTCAGCAAAGAAGGCCACTGCTGAAGACAGAGTAAGTAGTTTGATAATACCCAGCAGACACTAGTTTCAGGATCTAGAGTTACTGAGCTGAATTTTATTAAAAATGACACAGAGAAGGTTATGAACTGCTATGAGGAAGAAATGAGAGTCATATTTCCTTTGACCACACAGTCTTGTATGTGATCCCAGAGCCTCCAGAACCTGTACTGTGTATCCCTTCTTCTCTAGCACTGTTTATTTAGAGGTCCACTCAAACGGGAAAGGAAATTAAAAAATTTGTTCATTGCTACAGAACATACTCTAAAACCTGTATGAATAAATAATCCTTAATCTTGGAATATGTTCACTCTTGCCTGAAATTAATGCTTGGGGTTTTATAGCAATTTCAGTTAGACAGTTTTTATTATTGGAGCTTTTAATATAAGAAAAGATTCCAATTTTATCATAAAAGCAGTTATTTGGTCTAGTTCTAGGTCTCTGCATAGTGACAAAAAACAACAATCACTGAATTGTATGGACTTGACAGATAATGCTAAAGGTAAGAACAGCAGTGCTGGAACACCATTTGCTTCTGTCAGCATATGCGCACATGTGTATCTTCTTGGGGGTAGGGGACAAAGGAGGGAGCTTTCACCTCATTCCCTCATCTAAAAGAAAGTATCCAAAATATTTACAGTCGGAAAAAAATACTAGTGTTTAACAGAACACTTTTACGTTCAGACAATTAATTTCTAAGGGCACTAGTACTTGGTAGCTGTCAAATATGAGAACATACCCAAGATAGTTTAAATGCTTCGGCAATTTTTTAAATATAAAGACAGCTAGTGTTATTTTATTATACCTGTATCTCGTAGGTCATGCACCAAGGAAGACAAAATAAGAATAATGTAACTGGACAGCCCAGTATATGACAACACAGATTATCAGCCCACGTGATGAAAGTCAGCAAACTAAACAATACCCAACACCATTCACCCTACCCCCCACGCAAAAAACAAGATACTGAACTAATAAAAAAAGCTACCATTAATAAAAAACATATGAAACTTCATGGCTAAGTCAACGTTCAGTTGTTACACAAATCACTAAAATGCATAAGCAAGTTCCAACACCAAAAACCAAAACATATGATATGATAAAAGGTAGCTACCAGATGCAAACATAGAGAACAGTGGCGAGATCATGCTTCCTCAGCCCCTTCCCATTCCCACAGCTACAATGGCTGTGCTCCACATCCTGTGATGCCGTATCAGACGTACAATTCAACACCCCCAAGTCCCCCCATCTAACCCACAACTACAGCACTTTTGCTTAGCATGATCACATAAGCTTTTTCTTTATGCTTTCCGTCCTTTTAATCAGTCTCAAGAACGCTTTAATTACTGCCTTTTGTGTTTGTGGAGCTTTGTAGACTGTAGAGGTTATACTCCACTTGGTTAATATTGAGCATATGAAGTTTCTTACCTCCAATATTCTGGATAATTATTGTAGTTGCAACAAGGACCTATAAAAAAAAATTGATTTCTTTAGAAAGAGTAAGGATAACTAAAATCGTATGCCTATAGCAGTCATAAAACATATGTATTATCTTAAACAGACCAGATGTAGAAGCAATAACCAGTACTGAAAGGAAGGACATCTCTTTAGTGAAGAGTTTAACACATGGAAACCAACGCAATCTCAGATGAATATAAAAGCAAAAAATCTCCCTGAAAATACCACATTTTCATTCTAAGATGACAAGGTAAGTTGAAATGAAGCCTGTTCTGCAAAGGGTGAGGTTTTTTCCAAAAAAAAAAAAAAAAAATCACTGAAATACGTAAGCGCATTCTAACTGGCATCAGGTGAGCACAAAGGAAAACAATTATGTATCTCTGAAAAGACAGACAGCAGAGATTTGTACAAGCTACTTCCTCACTCCAAAAACCTGAGTATTTTTAACTGTCATGAATGTCATTATTCTTTTAAACTTGCAATTTAGATAGACCTTTCTTTAGTATCTGTGATTATTCATACTCGACTGATACGGAAGTAGAAATGACCACAGGCTATTCAAATATTTAAGCAAATCCAAAGAATTAACTTCCAACTGGAAAATCCTACAAGTGTCTAAAGTTTACCCAGTGTTTTCAGTTCAGTTCTTAAATAATATAACCATCTAGTACAGTTTTTCTTTTCACCCGCTGCAGCTCTTGATGTAGCAGGACCTGTCTACATGACTGCTACCATTAAGTCAACTTGGAAAAAATTAAGCCACAGTTAAGAGAAGAAAAACAGATTTGTACTTTCGAATAAAATCTGAAACCAGAGTTGCCATTTTTCCAATTGATGAGCTAGAAATTCATATCAGGTTTTAAACAAACTCAAAGTCAGTTTAAAAGTCACCAAGGGAAGGGGGGGGGGGAGAAAAGAAGAAAAAAATACGGTATCTTTGAGTTTGCCATAGATGGAAATAAATATTCATGCCTTTGAAAAGGGAGAATAAGCAATCTTCCAATATCAGAAAATCTCCAATCTCACAAATCTCAGAAAAAAACATGTTTGACAGGAAATCACCGTAAGGTTGAATAACTGCTCTACTTCGAGAGCAGTTAACCAGCAGTTTACTGTCAGCCTAAGATGCCAGCTCAAGCAAGGTAGTACTACTATAAAAGCAAAGAAAAAAAAAAGCCATGTCTGCCTGACTGAAGTGCGGTGCTTTCAGGACAGGATTAGAATTCAGAACGGTTGTGGTAAACTACTGAAGTCTAAAAACCAACAATATCAGTTAAAAGCAATGCATATAGGAAGTATTCCTATGGATCTAAAATACAGGACCTAGGAGTTACGAGATTGCAAAATAGAGAAAATAGTTTCAGATAACACAATCAGCAGCACAAAGCACCCACAGAAACAGCAAATCTTGCTTTGGGACATGGTGCAGGCCATTTTCTACCTAAAATATAGGTAATAATTACATTTCTTGTCATGGTCGAGTTCTCAGCCAGCTTACTGTGCTCCATTTTGCAGGCAAGGTTCAAGAAAGGTGTATAAATATCAAATGTACTTCAAGAGAGAAAGGTAAGTGTTCCAAAAAACGTCAGCTCATCAGGAAAACTTGGTGAACTTTGGTTAATTGTTTTATAAAAACAACAGCTTCCTAACCTAGAAATATTCCAGTGCTCTCCATGCACACTGAAATTAAAAGACCAGATGATTTTTAGCCCAAATTATTTAAACTGAAAATTATGAAAAAGTTTGAGGGGGAATAAAAAAAATTAACTGATGTTGACTACATAATGAAGCTGTGAAATCTCCTTCATTTAAGCTTTTCAATAACAGATTAGACAAAGATCTGCCAAGAATGGGTTACGTATGTTTAGCCCTGCTTCAGAGCAAAGGCAGACTAAATCACATTTAATATCTCCTTAAGATCTACATTTCTATGACTTCTGCATCTAATGGCTTGTGGTTAATGCATACAGAACAGCTCCTGCAAACAATAATTTTATTTCATACCTTACTAATATCAAGGTTTATTATCTCTTGAGGTTGATCACATCTTAACTTTGATCGATAAATATTGATCCTCACAGACTACTCTCGTATCTGCTTATTAATGCAAATGGAATTCTTACAAACACCCAATAGCTCAGATTTAATTCTCAGTGACATTATAACAGAAGAAATTAGACTCTAGTCTATTAACCAGAACTGATTTTTTTTAAAAAAAAGGGTACGTTGTTTCAGTAAACCATTAAAACCGCACTTCTGTGTGGTAAAATCTGCTTTTAGTATCATACACAGAACACAGAACACAGATGTTATAATATTAAATGTGGAGTATTCACAAGTAGTATTTCCTGTGCACCCAGTATTACAGGACAACATTATCTATTAGGAAAAAAAAAAGATTCAGTACACACTACTAAAAAGGCAAGGCTTACGTTTTGGTTAGTCTTACACCAAGAATGGCTAGTTCACTGGTGGGTTTTTTCCTTTGTTTTGCATCACGACGTAACACAACAACTAAGGAACGTTCATCTGAACAGTTTATTAAACAGAACAAAAAAATTAACATGCATATAAACAGCCTCTCATTTGTTCCTATTGTGGAAACTACCTAAAAGACAAACACTTATCTTAGATCTCTCTTAAATGCTAGAACACCAACAGTAAAACTTGCCTTTCTCTGAACAGTTTACAGCAGAAGTACGACAGGACTCTTAACAAACCTGAAACAGATTGCTGAGCCGACTTGACAACAATGCCAGTGAACATGTATTTGTACATAACACTAAAAAAAATGAACACACTGACAGGAAAGTATCACAAAATCTTGCATTTAAGGAACATCTACTTTACAGTTAATTAAAGTTTAGGCTTCCACAGACTAGACACACTAACTGAAACGTAACAGATGTTATGTCAGAAGCATGAGATCAAGAAGAAAAACACACGGTCAAAAATACTCACCTTTCCAGTTGATCCAAATGCAAACAGGCCAAGGTCTTCATAAGAAGTGACAGCTGTTAGTAAGAACAATAAAAAAAAACCCCAAAACAGAAAAAAGCTGAAATATTTATACCTTTATACCTTTAAAATCACTTGAAAGCTCTAGCTTTGCCTTTTTTCCCTTTTTAAATGAACATAATTCAGGACAGAATTTAAAAAAAAAAGGAGTATTTTATAGTATTTTTTATTTACAAAATAGCTTTTATATACACCTGTACTTCTGCTACAAAATACAGATATATGCTCAACCATTCAGAAACGCTCCAGAAACTCAATTTTAATATTAAAAATAGTAGTATTTTTTTTAATAATAATACATTAATGGCAAATTGCCTTCTCCCAAAGATTTTTCCAAGTAATATTATAGATGAAGAATTCTGAAGTAGCTTCAACGATTTAGTATCAGATATCCCCACATTTAATTTGTGAAGAGAATACACTTCTTTTTTTAATGAAGATAAAAGAATCCATTTTCATCTTTCTATGAATATATACATCAATCACCATCTTACCAGCAGTTAAAAATTCAGCACTATTTATTTTCAAGACAGCTGAAGGTAAACTCCTTCCTGGGATGAAATCTATTATTAAAAAAACCCAAAACCAAAACACACTCAAGCAAAACAAAACAAAAATCCTGCCCTTACCTGCACCTGACTTACATAATCACATTAAAATAGCCTGTGGTTTCCTGTATGCTTTTGTTGAGTTTTAGATGAAGCTCACTTCTAATATTGCTGGTAATTCAAACCAATCCCTTCTCATAAAGAAGGAAGTCATATTAAAGTCTTTCATTGTTGCTCTGTATTTTGTTATTAGAAACTCAAGCAATATCAAAAAGATTAAAGTTTTCTGAGAAATACCACTCACTTTCTCCATATATAATAAAACGGTCTGCAGTTGTAAATGCCTCAAAGGGCAAAAACAATCTCAAAACCCACGTAATTTTATTGTCACACCGCTTGCTTTCTCTTCCTTGGTTCTACTTGGTGCACTACTGGTTCGACTCCTGTCACATCTTAATTTAGGGCCCAGCCCTGCGATTTGAGCTGCTGGGGGCAGACCTTCACACCTGAGTGAAGTCCCACTGAAGTAAATGGAAGGAGACATGGGAGACAGGCGATTTATAGAGATCAAATGACAGGACTGGAGCCTCTGACTGCCAACTGCCCAAGCTCAGGCAGTTTTATTTCACTAAAGTTCTGCACACAATCAGATCAATATTCCGGGGGGGGGCGGGAAGGAAAAAAATAAAAAAATCCCCCACATTTCCATTACATTTTTCATATGATCTTCTCAAGGGCAATGTTTCCTGTTCTGCTCTACTAGGGACATCAATATGCTGTAACAACATCAGCTCTCGGCATAAACCTGGATTAATCTCTTACAACTGCTATTACACTGACACAAGTTATATACAGATATAATTAAAACCAGCAGTAAATCTTACTAGATTTTACCCTGTATTTTTCATAGATTTCTATTTATAAAATTGTTGATCGCAAAAAAAAATAATTTTAGAAGACCATTTACAATGGCATAAAAAACCCAGAACCAAAACACAGTAAAATGTTAAACATATTTAGCAGAGTTGGTTTTACCACATGGGAACAAATACACAACACACACATATGAGGAGTTACCAACAAAGAGAACAAAACTTTCCACACAATTCCAAAACAGCAATATGAAACCTTAAGAATATTTTCTGTAGTAACTTTTCTCTGTAATCAATTTAGCCCTGTGAATACTGGGAAGTCCTAATACTCAAGACTACTTTTGCAATTTCAAGAATATATAGAAGAAAATACTAAGAACAATTGATATAAAGATAAGTTCTGCCTGTGGTTTGATTTCTGTTACATTATTAACATTAAATGGAAATCATCCGTTTAAATGCAAAATGAAATTGGCAAGTATAGTAGGAGCAATACTTATGACCAACTCATAAAATGAAAAGAAAAACAAGCCACTAAACTTCAAAGTACATCCCACATAAATTTCCAATTCCTCTGCTTTACAGAGTAAGCTTAGCCTTTTGTCAGCCTCATCTCCAAAAAAACATAGGTCGTACTAAACACCAGGAGAAAACATTGTCTAAACTAACGCAAATCTTAACACCTGACATGAGGAAATACTGTGGGGTTTTTTGCCAAGCCTTTTGGTCTACACAAATAATTTGATTTTGTCGAAGTCCAGACCAACATAATTTAAAAGTTGAAGACACTTCTTTATTTTTAAATTACAAATGAAATACCTGTGCTTAATAAATCCTGGTCTGTCTTTAGAAAGGAATATTGGAACTTTCTCTCCAGAAGGTATTTTATAGATCAGCTCTTTCCTAAGATTACTTTAATGATTTGAATACCTGAATGAGTAGTTTACAAACACTTTCACAGGTTTTTCTTCTTCTGCCTTTAAATTTTTCTAGCTCATCTTTTAATAAAATAACTAAAATTTCTTTCCAATTCATTGCCATGGATTAAGCTTAAAACTGTAACATGGTTCACAAGTGCATGTAGGTTTCATCAAGAAAAACGTTCAATTATCTGCTTTGGAAGCAAACGTACACAGACTTTACTTTGTTGAGGCACAACAGGTCATATTTCTCACTTTTAAAAGGCAACATTCCAAGGAAAAACCTGGAATTTAATTACTTCAATAATTTACAAGAATTATAGAAAATATAATCAGAGAGAAATCTTACTTTAAAAAAAATTGAAACAGAAAGCCGTAAATCCAGCAAACATTTCTAGACATAGTTCTGGTGCTTGTACTACCTGTCAGCATTAGGCGATAACTAATTATTAACTGTAAAGTGCTGGTTTCAGACAAGAGAAATACTTAGTCCTGTCACTTCAGTGGTATTCCTTGCTGTCGGTTGTGCGTATTTTAAAAAATGCGTTCTCAAGGTGGACTGCTGCCTTTGGTCAATAACTGAGGAATGAAACCATTCCTGTATATTGGGTCTAAGTTCCTAACAACAAAACTTTTCTTACTTCTAAAAGTTTAAAACCTTAGTTTTCCCCTCTCAATAGCAGTTCTTTTGCAAGGATCTCTTTGATTGTTATTCAGCCAGATAACAACATAATACCACTTAGTGTCTATGCAATACAGAACTTTTCAGCTTCAAATAACAGGCAAACAAAGATCAAATTACTTAAGTTCCCCCTTTTTTTTGCTTCTTTACAGCTACTTATTTCAGGTTCTGGTTCCTTTATAACAAGCAGAGCTCCAAGAGGAGAAAGAAATTACCACAGACTTAGTCCCAGATCACCAAGCAGCCAACAGTATCAATCATAAAAGTAACCCTACCTCTGAAGAATATTTTTTAAGAATGTATGAAGAAGATCGCTCAACAGGTGAAGACAGGAGCAGCAGATCTAAGAAGAATCAGGAAGCAATCATCTGAGACCAAAGCTAGCTACAGAAAACAAAGCCAGTAAGGAAAGAAGTGGAAGCTTTCTCCCACCACCTTTGAAAAGAGAGGAAAACAGATGAGAGGGAAACAATAACCAGGTGACTGAAAGAGATGGAGATTTCTGGCTATAACTGGTATCTTTGTGTATGATAAGTCAAGAAAATAGTCAGTTGTTTCAGTATCAATTAAAAGAAACAAAATAAAAACATTAGCAGATTAGATTGCAGATACTAGAATCTACTGTTTGAACATTCTCAAAGCAGTGTAATTTTGAAGGACTGCAACGTGACTACTCATTCAGTGTCAAAAAAGCTGTAAACACCTACATCTATAAAAGTGCCACAAGAATTACAACAATCCACTACGATTACAACACCTGAAAGGTATCCCTTTCAAACCATAAAGAAAATATGTATTACAAGTAGAAGATTCAGTGTCTGCTATTTTATTGCTATTAAGCCTTCACTGAAGGCAACCACACACACTGAAGTAGCACAGCTCAGCCAGCACCAAAATAATTTTGCTACAGAAATACAGGATCTATCTTTTTGGAAAGATGAAAGAGGCATTTTGAAAAAATTAAAGCTGAAAATCTAGAAACTGGTCAGTCTGGCACTGACTTTTCATAAGAAGTTTCCAAACTGTATTTTTAAATGGCAAATAGTAATCATTAAAAATGTTAACTATTTCAACATCAGTGAACCACACACAGCTATCTGTTTACATGCTGTTAATTATAGTAATTATACTGGGTCATGTCTTTGTGATATAGGTGAGGAAGTATTTCAGAGATCGCTGTTAGTCAAGTCCTCTTCACTTACCAGTCTGGGTGCACATACTGAGCAGAAGAAATACAGAGTAAGTCGCAAGGCTGGCAACAATCAGCAGCAAGATACTAAAGAACACAAAATACTCAGTTACAGCACTTTTACAGTACCATACACAATCTATCTTTCAGAACGCTACTTTTGCAAGAAGTAAGCTACCACAAGACAATTTCCTCATTTTTATGGCTTGTATCTGCAGACTATGGTTCATATGGTCTCTGACCTTCCCAATACTTGAAGTTCCGCTTCTTCTTACATTGTTCATCAAAGCAGATTGTATACTACAGAGTAAAGGCCTGATATATGAATTACAAAGAGGATATAAACACAGGAGTTTGTATACATACACACAGACAAATATGCATCTTCTAATGAAATAAATCTAATGCTTAGAAAATGGTAAAAATAACATTTCTGATGACCTTGGCCCTGTTATCCATAGGTCAGCATGTACAACATGCAGAAGTGCAAACAAAAGCACAAGTGGATTCACATTTTTCAGTAACGCAGCCATCCTACTCTAGAAGGCCCATTACTGGAACTAAAGGAGATAGCAGTTTGGGAATGTAAATTTCAGTCTATTAGGAGTAATGGCCAAAAACTTGCCACCATGTGGCAATTTAATGCAATATCTGGGCAGTACTTACGTTAGGCCAGATTTGGATGACTAAACCAGAGAAGGAAGATCTTATTCAACAATGCTGAAAAGCACAAGCTATTTATTTCTTCCTCAGCTTTTGCACAGGAGTCTTAGTAATCAATTTTTGTTCCATTTAAAGCTACAAGCTGAGTTTAAAAATAGGTGTACGTAAAAACCAAAAACTTACCTAAACCCCATGATCCCTGTGTTGGCCATAGCATAGGATAAGCCAAGTATCCCACTTCCCATGATGGCATTCATTAAATTAAATACTGAGAAACCAAAGGAAGAACCACGACTAGGAGGATTCTGTAAAAAGGGCAGAACAAAGTACAGTTAGTGCAAGAGGTGTCTTGGTCTTTCACAGGCGGAAATTGAAGGGAGGGGGAGACAGTCAACTTTTCCTTCCCTCATTAGTAAATCTCTTTTCTCGTTCTATGCCCACGCAAGCCCTCGTGCACACACAATCACACGACGCTGCTCCGTAAGGATCTCAAGACGCCTACAACTCTGAGTACAGGGATAGCAGAGCGCAACCAGCGAGCGGCTAGATGCAAAGCTCGGAAGCAAGCAGCCCCCGGCCCTCGGAGGGGCGAGCAGCTGGGCAAATGGCAGCGGTTCAGCAGTCGAGGACCGAAACGGGCCAGAAGCGGCACCAGGACCAGCTGTTCAGCTTCAGGGGCCCGGCGCTGCCCCGCGCCCCCCAGCCCCCGCCCGGACCCTCCCGCCGCCCTCGCCAGGTACCACCCCCCGGGCGCCGTCCCGCACGGAGCCGCCCCGCAGCGCCCGCCCTCCGCCGAGCTCCATCCACCCGCCCGACCTTCGAGCCCGAGGCCCCGCGCCCCGCCGCACTTCTCCTCACAACCGAGCGCGGCCGGGGCAGCCAACCCCGCAAGCTCCCGCCCCGGGAGCCGCCGCGCCGCGGGCCCGCGCTGGGGGAAAGCGCGGGAAGCCGAGTCCGCCCCGCGCTGCAGCCCCCTCAGGGCGCTCCCCTCCCCGCCGCCCCTCACACGCACGCTGCCCGGCGGCGGCGGCAGCAGCGGGGCGGACTCCCCGTCCTCGTCTGCCTCCTCCTCCTGCTGCTGCTGCTGCTGCTCGCGGGCGGACAGGTACCAGCCCCGCTCGGCCAGGAGCCGCCCGGCCCCCCGCTGCGCCGGCGCCATGGCACCCCGCGCCCCGCCGCCTCGCCTCTGAGGGGAACGCCGCCGGGGGGCGGGGCCGCGGGGCCGTGGAGGGGGCGGGGCTGGAGCGGCTGCCCCGCCCTCCCGCTCGGCGCGGCCACACGGAGCGGCGCGGCGGCGCGGCGTCACGGAGCGTTGGTGACGTGCGAGGCCGCCGGCGCTCGGCATGAGGTGAGGGCTGGGGGGCTGGGGGGCCGGTAGCTGTAGCAACGGGGTGGCTCCGGCTGCGGCCTACGTGCGGGGCGGCGCAGCCCCGCAGCCCCCGGCCCCGCAGCCCCCGGGCGGGCCCGCTCACCTCCGGCCAGCGGCGGGCGGCCCAGGCTGCGGCGGGCCTGCCTGAGGCGGCGGCTGCCAGCGGGGCTCCCCTCAGGGGCGGGCGGTGAGGCCCCCGCCACGGATCCCCCCGGCGACGGTCCCTTCCCCGGGTGAGGCCTGACCGGCGCCTCCCCGGCCCGCCCGGGGGTGCGTGCGCGGTGCCTGGTGTTGCTGGGGGAGCTGGGCCGAGCCGCAGCCCCCGGCCCCTGATTCACCTCAGGTCACTGAGGGATGAACGGGGCAAGCGGGGATGTCGGTCGGGAGGAAAGGCAGGCCTGCCCTGGGCACTTGGGAAAGATGCCGGCCCTCACGGTAGCGTGGCGGCGGTGACCTCCCACCGGACCCGGCGTGGGGCTCGCCTGGGACCGAGAAGCCTGCGCGAACTAGGCCCGCAGTTTCCAGCTAGAAGGGGAATACCTAAGAAAAACACCGGGGTGCACTGGCCTCTGGATGAAGGATTTCTCCTCTCTAGCAGATGTGAAGAATGTGATGTTTATTTTTTGAGTCAGCAGGGAAAAGGAGGTGTGCTTTGCCAAAAGCTTGGCTCAGGGAAATGAACTGGCTGGGAGATGCAGGGAGTCCCAGCAAGGAGCTGGGATTTGTGCGGGAGGGAGGATGGGAGCGGTGGCAGCTTTGCTAGGGCTCGGATGTAGCATCTTTTCTTAAGAAGAGACTGCATGGCTCGTTGTGCTGAAGGAGGGCAGTGGCCTGTACGTTGGAGTGCAGATGTCTGAGGCAGGCAAAAGAGCTGGTTTCCTTTCAGAGCTAGTTTGCACCTTTCCTATCAACCCCCAGTCTTAAAACAAACATCCCAAGAAGTCAGGAGAAATGTCAGCCTCAAGCACTACCTAATCATTGGTTCCTGCCTAGGAGCGGCCGATGCAGAGTCAGGAAATTTGCGCCCCATTGAGACTGTCTCTACTCAGGGAAATCATGTAGACAGAGAAGCATAAAGCTACTTTTCAAGTCCCTATCCTATGAATGAACTGTGGAGAGGGGTTCAGTTGCTTGAGCAGACATTAGTAATGCTTCCTCGTTCCTTTAGGGGAATTCTGCATTTAATTCATGGTGTTTCTGGCATACAGCTCATGGAGCAAAGATGCTACAGTGTGTAACACCTTACCACTGGGGTACAGGAGGCAGAAATTGCTGAAGAGTGATTATGACTGCTATTGCTAATAACCGTTTTCTAGCAACCACTGCTTGGTGATTAATTTTATCAGAGACAGAAGGGATCCAACAGTAGGATCAAGACAATAGAAAACTCCATTTGGCTTACTGGGATTAATACCACTTTTATTAGAACAAAGAGAGGTCATTGGTTTTTCGGCAGGAGGGGATTATCTCACTGCTTAAAGTTAGTGTTTAAGTGAAAAAATACATTTGCAAAAGGACAGAAATTTGTAGTACATAATTCATAACAAAGGCCTTTAGTAAACTGTTGTGAATTGTTTCATACAGATGGAAATTCTAGTTTAAGAGAACAGCAAATCCATGTGATTTGCAGCCTTTTTAATGGAATGATTACATAACGTCTATAAAATGAATAATTTTTCTTCTAGGACTTTATGGAGATTTGGATACTCTGCCAGACTACTGAAAACTAATCATTTTAGGACAGCTGCATTAAATACATCATTTCCAGCAGTTTGGATTCTATCAGCACAATATTCTGGCAGAATACCTGGTCTCTTTTTAGTAGTTAAAAAAAATAGGTTTTTTACAATGCCTGAAACCGTGGAGGATAAAGCTAATCTAGAACTGTATTCACCACATCCTGAAGTGCGTGGGATGACACTACTCGACAGAGAAGCTTTTAAAAGGACAGTCGTTGTTCCAGTTCTTAAAGTCAAGAAAGAAATTGTAAATACTGTGCTGAAGTCTTTAAAACATACGGTACTACAGCGTCCTGGTCTAAAGCGAGTGGCTGAGGATCCAGAAGATGGGGACAGTAGACTTGTTATTCTGGATCCTCATAAAATACCAGGATTCTCGTTGGGAGAATCGGAGCAAGAGATATTAAAAGAGCTTAATGTTTGTCCTGAGGTGTCCAAGTATAACTTGGAGCTGACTTACGAGAATTTCAAGTCGGAAGAGATCCTACGAGCAGTCCTTCCTGAAGGTCAAGAAGTCACCTCTGGATTTAGCCGTGTTGGTCACATAGCTCATTTGAATCTTAGAGATCATCAGCTACCGTACAGACATTTGATTGGTAGGTAAAATGACTCTTCTCAGAAAAGTAATTAATGTAGTTTGTATATTGCTTAAAAGATATTTCAACAATTATTCTACTGATAAATTATTATTTGTACAAAGTAAACTTTTGAGCACTATTCATTGCTTTATATTTTGACTTTAAATAGCTTTGTGCAGATGGTGTAGCTGTGCACAAAAGGCACAGTTGCCTCCTCTTACAGTAACTGGTCTCACTGAGCATTGGGTCAGGGTAAAGTATGCACCTTAGAAAGATGTCACATCTGCAACTGTGAATTATTAGAGGAGGGTTATTCTAATATGTGCTTACTTTTGTTAATTTCACAGTAAGCAGCAATGTTTGTGTCCCTTGTAGAACATCAAAGGTTGTCGTCCTTTAACCGGAATAACTTTTGCCCTCTCTTTCAGGCCAGGTTATAATTGACAAGAATCCAGGAATCACCTGTGTAGTGAATAAAACCAATATTATTGACAGCACATACAGAAATTTTCAAATGGAAGTGCTCGCTGGAGAGGGCAACCTGATAACCAAGGTACAGGGTGTTTTCCCCTTTTATTTTAAATTTAATAAGCTGAAACTCAAAGGCATCTACTGGAAAGATGTGATGAGGAGACAGTATTGCGACCATTCCTTTGCACAGGGCCCTTCCTGATACCTGTTTTACAGTGTAAGAGTCAGCATTTAGTTCTACATTCATTTGTCATGGTCTGCCAAGAGCAAACTCACAACCATAGGGATTGTGAAGATACATATTCTTTCAAGTTCATAGCCTAGATTTTAATTATATGTAAAAGCAGTGAAGTAAAGGTTTCTTACAGGGATACTAATTACAAACTTGTAGCAGGGGACGTTTCTGGCTCTAAAGCCAAAACACTTCGTGGTTTTGAGCTAAGAAAATGCTGTTTCTTAATTTCACCAAGCCTAGCACAGTGGCTGGTACAGAATGTAAGGCTGTGTTTTTAAATCTCACTGGCTTTGCAGCTTAGGCAAGATTTTGCCTATGGCTTTTTTCCTTTTCTGTCAGCAGCAAGACAGACCTCATCTCTCCTCTGTTTTGACATTTTTCAGGTGTAAAGCACTATGTAACTGCCAAGTATTCTTCATGTAGGGTTTCTTGTCTTTAGCTGGAAACTTGGCCACTGGTTCGACCAAAAAATATTTTTCCTAACTGTTAGTAGCTTTATACTTTTAGAAAACATTAGAGTACTAAATAAAAAGTTGAGTAGTGTGGTAGAACATCTTGTACGTGCACAGATAAGGCATTTGAATTGACAAGGCAGAAGTGACAATCAAATATTACGCAGATGGTATTAGCTCATTGAGCATACATCTAGCATACCACTGAGCTGCATACCAAGGAGTGCAGATACACACTGCAGCATGTTTCTTGCTGGCAAAGTAAATGATGCAGTGATTTGGATCTGCAGTTACTTACTTCAGTCACACAATTCAAGTGGGGTGCAAAGTATTATCTTGCATCCCGTTCTCATCTGAATAAATACTCTTTCTTTTTACGTCTGTTCTTAAGATAGTGGTCATCCCAAAGTTTGGGTTTGGATTAGTTTCCAGACTCTTGTCACCTTGAGAGATAAAATACAGTATTTTTTTCAAACTGCAGAATTCAAGGCTCCCAGTTGCTTTGAATTTGTCTGGCTGTTGCCATTCTTGCGCTGTATCATTTTCAGACGCTTATTTACTATGTGGCCTCTGCTAAGGAGGGCTTGAGCCATCTTCCCAAGATCTGCTTTCAATAAAGGAGTTGTCAGCCAGCCACAAAGCTCTTGAAAAGCCTCAGATATTTTTTTTTTATGGTCATTTTAAGTTTCTGCTTTATTTCCACCGGGTGATTGAGAGATGCATAAGCCAGCCACCTGGATTGACAGTTGGAACATTCCTTATAGCTATTTCTGATGAGTAGGTCTGTTTATGCAAGATTCATGGGACAAATGTCAATGTAGACATTACTTTTTGATAAAGCACCTTGGGTTTTAGCTGTCTTAATTACTGATAATGCTTAAACATGCCTGGAATTTGAACACATGAGGCTTAAGCAAGTGTTTTGGACTTTCAGGTCAAAGAAAATAATATTGCATATGAATTGGACTTTTCTAAAGTCTACTGGAACCCACGTCTTTCCACAGAACACAGCCGCATTGTTGAGCTTTTAAAGCCCAGTGATGTCCTTTTCGATGTCTTTGCTGGGATCGGACCTTTTGCTATTCCAGCAGCAAAGAAAAAATGCCACGTATTTGCAAATGATCTCAATCCTGAATCCTACAACTGGCTCCTGCACAACTGCAAACTAAACAAAGTAGACAACAAAATAAAAGCGTTCAATATGGATGGCAGGGACTTCCTCCTGGGGCCAGTAAGAGAAGAACTAAGTAAAGAGCTCCCACTTCTGAAAGAAGAACCGAAAACCTCTTTTCATATAGTCATGAATTTGCCAGCTTTGGCTATTGAATTTCTAGATGTTTTCAGGCATCTCTTAGTTGGAGAGCCGTGCAGCACTGCTGGCCTTCCCATGGTGCACTGCTACGGTTTCTCCAAACATGGTGACCCAGCCAAAGATATTCAAGAACGAGCTGAAGCTTCGCTGGGAACCTCCCTGGATGGACGCTGTTCTACTCACCTAGTTAGAAATGTTGCACCGAACAAGGAGATGCTGTGCATTAGTTTCCAGATTCCAGCAGATGTGCTGTACAAGAGGCCCTGCCCTGATGAAGGTAAGGAACGAGCCTCCTGCGTGGTGCTTGGATTACAGACTACACCTTTTACTGCCTCGGGCTGGTCCCACCTTGTCAGCCCTGTGGGCCACTCCAGCCATGTGACAGCAATTCTGTGTTTGGTTGTGAGCTCAGAGGTGGCTGACAGGACTGAGCGCCTGCACGTGTGCAGCAGCTGTGCAGGGCTTCATGCGCTCTGGGTAACAGCGGTCTGCTCCTCTGATCCCAGCATGAGCCTCCACAGAAAAAGTGGACTGGATAGGATCATCCCACAGGCCATAGACCAGGCCTTCATGCCTCAGATTGCATACTGGGGGAGGATGGGGTATCTGACGCCAAGCACACATTTCTGTTCACTAAATACGTAAGAACTGGAGCTTCGTTTTCACCCAGGGTAGAGCAGCATACTTCCAAGTGGCTGATCCCAGTTCTAACCTTCTCCCTTATGCTTGCATGGACTTAGATTAAGTCTGGAGTCACTACATCAGCAGAATTGGGTTCTGTACAATTTAATTGAGAAACAGGTATCCTCAGAGATCTTTAATGCCAAATATATATATATATATATATTACACAATTGGTCATTTATTTCTTGAAGTACTCATAGAAGCTAGTTTGTGATTTTGGACTTTCTGCTGCCTGATGGGGGAGGAGACAGGAGAAGCTTTCAGTCTGCAGTTACATGGGCTGGAGGAACAAAGATTTTGATAAAGTTTTAATGCCATGAATCTTATTTTTGCGCTGTTGTTGGGTAGCACTGAGATGTAGGTCAAAGTGTAGCTCAGTACAGGTTTTTTGAAAGTCTTTTTTGGCATTTAGTAAAGACCCCCCCCATTACTGCTGTAAGTTTTCATTTGTGACTGTTAATCCTGATTTTAACTCTCATCTCTTCCTGTTAAATCCTGTGGTACGCGGCTTGTGGTTTAGTTCAGTCTGGTTACTGTACATTACATAGCTTACTTTTTCTAACTTTCTTCCAGGAAGACCAGCCTCTAAACGCCTGCGTGCCAGCAAAGATTCTTCTGAAGAAAAGTTGCTGAGCTGAAGACTTCAAGAGTTATGGCAACTACCTTAGTAGTTTGCGTAAGGTATACTTAGGTTACCTCTGGTTTACCCCATGAATTATTTGAAGCATACCTGTGTTGCCCATCTCAGGTGCCAAGATGTGATGTGTGTTGCAGCTTTCCTTTGTCAGCCTTGATTCCTGCATTTACCTTTTTTTAACTGTGAGATCGATAGGCAGATTAAAATTGTTGTTACTAAAAAGAATTAAACTTTGCTTTTTTGTAACAAATGTGCTTTGGTACTTTTTTGCTCTCTATTTTTTCAAACTCCATGATAACTCGGTGACACAGATTAGGATAGATTTTGCCATGTCATTTTGATACTGGGCGGTTTGTGGTGAGATAGATTTTTTTATTTTGTCAATTCTAGCAAGCTGACTTTGTAATAACTTGTGCATTGGATTCTCCCTAACAAATGATTTTGGTGTTTAAGACTATTGGATTACTGTTAGCAGATGCACAAACAGCTCTCGTGTTAGCAAGGTAACCTTTCAAAAACTTCACCCAAGATACAAAAAGGCCCAAATAGCCATATATACTTGTTCCTAGGCTTTTGAGTAATAAATGCTTTTTAACACTGAGATTTAGTTGGGGATTAGTTGACTTCTAACTTAAGTGTTTGCCCACCATTAAAGCAGGAAGTACTGAAGGCCATTTGCACATTTGCAGATGAAGTACATGCTTGCATTGAAGCGCTAGACTGAAAACCAGTACCCGGCTGAACAGTCCTGTCTTGAGACTGCGTCCCCCTGTGGCTTTTGTGCCTCTGCTGCCTCGCAGCTTTCCCCCTACCTCTCTGACTGCTCCTCTGCTGCAGTCCCTGGATGATCCCTCTGACTGGCTGCTTGTATTCTGCAGGGATTTGAAAAGCCTCTGTCTCTGGTTTCTCTTTCTTGCCCATCCAAACTATTGTTGGGCAATGTCAACCACAAATAGTTTATTTGGACAGAGAACTCGGATCACCCTGTTGGTTTCAGCTATCTTCCTTCGGTCCAAGTTCAGAGCTCACGCCTGGCCACTCAGTTACCAGATGTCTCTTACCCTCCCTGGCTCTGCTGCTGTGGCTCCATCACTGGGGCCTGCAACCTGATGTCTTGGTTCTCACCCAAACAACTGCTAAGGCCTGTGGATTTGTTTTGCTCACAGCTCTGTGTGACAGCCCTTCCCTTGGCTTACACGGCCAGTGCTTTTGAGCAAGCCTTCACAGCTTGGTACCACTGGATCGCTTTTATCAAACCAGGGGGAAAAAAAAATCATCATGACTCACTTGTACTATCTGGAAAGCTGCTGTGCAGATTACCTCCCTGGCCTGCTGCTCCAGCCCGAGCATTCCCCCACTGGCCTTTAAAATGGTATCTCAACAGCTTTAACCTATTTGTCCTCACCATCAGTGACAGGCACATCGTATCCTCTCCCTACCAGTCACTGCTCTTCTAAGAGCAAGTGCTGGACTCTTGCCTCCAGCCTTTGATGCTATCTGCTGTCTGTTACATTCTCTAACACCACTGTGTGCTTCCCTACCGCTGCCCTGCGGATTTCCCATAAACATTCAAAAGCTGCTCTTGTTCTTCAGAGCCCTCCCTAAACACTGCTGTAGTGCTAAGGCCCCTGACCGTTCTGGAATGATCCATGCTAACACACCTGCGTACTGCCAGAGACCGCAGGTCCCTTTGTACTCATTGCCTCAGTCCAAATTCAGGGCTTCTTGGCCCTACTGCACTAACAGAGACCTGGCTGCGATCACCGTTTCTGTGTTATGCAAGTCAACTACCTAACTCTGATTTTCAGCACGTGACTTGCATATCGCAGGGCAGGGAAGTTCTTAGTTCTTACAAGTTTTGCTCACTTACGGGTAGCAGTATAACTTTAGATGCAAGTCAACAGATCATATGCAGCTACTGCAGTAACCGGGGGGGTTCTGTATTTTTCTGTGCAATTGCCACTTCTGCGTATAACCCTTCCACATGAAATAGCAAACAACAGCCAACATACACACAAGTTACATAAGCATATTTAAATCATCTATATTAATAGGCATATGCAGTTCTGCATTCATTAGCACAACAATCTGAGGCTTTAGAAACCGAAAACGAAGCAGGTCATCGGTGAGGTGTACCTTACTGGGTGAGCCCGAAATGGTGAAGACTCCCCTGGCTGCTGCTACTTCCTGCCAGGGTCCCGAGCTGAATCCCAGGAGGACCGCTGCTATTGCTGCTATCGCATCTGGGAACAGAGGAGAGGCTGTCAGCCATCTGTGACGGAGGAAGGAACTCCCACAGCTTCTGGCTGCTAGAGAAACCGTCAGCTAAGCCCTGGTGGCAGCCATCTACTATGAGCGAGGGAAGGGACAAATAAAGGGCACCTGAGAGGGCAGGAGGAAGGACGCCAGGTGGGAAGCAGCTCTCGTCTCGGGGCTGAACTACCACACAAGTGCGAGTGTATGAGTGGCCTCTCACATGCGCCACGCGGCTGAGCCTTACAACACCCAGTGATGGGCTTTCTGTCTGCAGCCAGGCCACCTGCCCCTGGCAGGGAGCAGTACTCCACAGGCTACAATCTTTTCTACACCTGTGCCTCGTGCATAATATTACCTGCCAGCAACTATTCTGGGCACAAACAGCAGGGTTTCAGGGAAAAGGCAATGGAGATGTTGGTGCCTCCCTCCCCTTAATAAAGGAAGCATCAAGTCTGGAATAGAGCTTACTCTTTATTACAACACAGAAAAAATACATTCACTTAATACACTTCCGAGAGCAGCATTCCAACAGCTATTAAGGGATGACCCATAAAACGGGGTCCCGGCTTTACTGCAGAGGCGCTCGCTGTCCTGAGCAGTTTCCAGTCTCCTGCAGTTCATACACACCCGTGGCAAAGGCCAGTTCGGCTGCAGGAAGCCCATCTCGGCCACGTTAGTCCACGTTCCACTACAGGGAAAGGGGAAGAAATCTGTAAAAGCAGTAGATCAAGTGGCAAGGGTCATCCCAAGAGCCAGGCAAAGGGATGTTCCTGCCAAAAGAAGCTCCTGAACGCACGACAGAAAAGTTGCGGACAGAGCTAAACAGGGAAGAAAACCAAACCCAATTTTGACTACTTTAATGACCCAGCCTTTTATCAAGGCTTCCTAAATTGCTTCTAAAGGAACTCAGTTGAAAGACATTCAGCTAAAGATTTGTTTTCCAGGCAAAGGTAAGAACCAAGTGACATCCGGAAGGATCCTGCATAAGAGTTGTGTCAGCATAGTTTCAGGGTTTCTCATCTCATCCAGCTGGCAGGAGGAAAAACCCACTTGTCCAAACTGGGGAAACTAGTTTTATGGGAAGAAAGTGTAGGCTTGAATATTGACACTAAATGTTATAATCAAAATGGCATTTAAATGCTTGTGCAAATAAAACCCTGCAATAAGAGTAAAACCACAAACTTTAATAAAAAAGTCTGGCTTTATTTAGAAAAAATTTACAAGTGTGTTTCTTTAAACCTCAAACATACACAGCTGAGTTTTTCACATCTTCCATTAGATGTGGCTTATTGCTTCAGCCTCCCTCAGCAAAGTGCCACATGACTAACGAGTTTCCCCCTCCACAAAAATGTATCTACAATTTTACAAAGCTCTCGTGCAGACTTTTTTTTTTCCTTTCCCCCTTTAACACTTAAACACAGCTGGTTTTACGCAGAAAAGTGACTGCAACTTAGCCATTATGCAGATGGCAGCAATTTTACCCAACCTTTGCTGGTTTGATTTGCTTCTCTCTCCATTCGGTGTCCCGTGACTAAGGGCTAATGCGCACTGGCTAACTGGGGTGCCAGAAAAGACCACTGAAAGCATCCTGTAAGGCTCGGTGACAAGCAAGGGAAGAAGTGTAGCCCCCAGCCAGATCCTGCGGAGAGGCGGCTCGTACATGGTTGAGATACCTGAAACAAGGAAAAGCATTATTTCAGAACAGAAATAAACAGGTCGAACACCTGCTAGTCCACAGTACAGTGAGGTTGAGGTTACTTTTTGGGAGAAAGCAAGGAAGGGGAGCTGCCTACTGCCAGCCACCAGTATGAAACTTCCCTTAGTTAAAGCAATGATGATGCCGATGCACCTTCAGACAAGCTGCCCAACACACACACTGAAAAAGCTCAGCTCTTTGCAATAGGTTGCGCAGCGTTAAGTACACTCCCTGGTTTGTATTTTCTGTGCTAGCTCTGGGGGGAGGGTTGCATCCTCCCCCCCCTTCGGTAGTTCCTTCTAAGACAATGACGATGACAGCAGAAGCTCTCCTGCACTCCCGCTGGAATCGGGGAGTTTCAGCTCTGTCCCATTACTGCTGGGCACTCCCCAGAGCCAACTGTGCCGGTTGCTCTGATGACAACAGGGATGAACGTTCTGCTCTTGGGCCTATCTGTATCTGGAATAAGTCCACCGACACCAGGGAATTAGATCTGTAGGAGGCTGTCATCAACATTTTGGCTAAAGAAGCCTCTAAACTTCACCATTAATTAAGCACCATCACTCATTTGCAGAGCCATCTAATTTTAAACCAAACCAGCCAGACTGATCAGTTGACATTGAAACATGCTACCTACACTGGCACTGCCCCAAACTCTTGGCTCCCCTAGCTCCTTCCAAGGGCTCCAACCCAGCCACGCACGCTGAGAGCTCCCAGTAAAGGTGTCTGCTCAGGGCGGCTTGAATGGGTTTCATTCAGTGCTGTGACCCTATAGTTCTTGCAGCCCACATACGACAGACCCAAGACTAGATTCTCAGCTAGTTTTATACCAAAACCCCATCAAATACAATGACAGAGGCAGGCTGTAGCACTATTGGCACAATGTCAGTCTCAAATTCTGAACACCAGATAAAATACCATAAACGAGAACTGCTTTTCAGTGGCCACGTAAGCCACTGAGCTTCAGCTAGCTGTTTTGATTCATCGCTTGGTACGTGTTGCTCCTGGGAAGGTTGAGTCATTCCACCTCTGGCTTGGCAATTCAAGCATAAACTTGCAAAATGCATACAGCCTTTTATAATGTTATCCTGAGAAACCTAAAACAGCTGCACTTTTGGCAGGAAAATACAGGACCACCAGTAAAATATCCAAAACAGTTGCATCTTTTAATTTATGACTGTACACTGTTTCCATAAAGAGTATATAAAACAGGTCAGATTTTATAGGTAAGACATAATAAACAGTTGTACCCATCGATGCCATAAACATGTAGAAAAAGAGGTTACTTAGAAATGATTAATTAGTTTTAGAACTGCATTTCTTGCACCTAATAACTACAATGCACAGACATGAGCAACGTTTCTGAGTGATTGTCGGTGAGATGCTGAAGGTGACAGACCAAATTTGCCTCCAGGGGCTAAGCTGAGATGAGCTCTGCTGCTTTGCACCAACTTGTGACATAGTCCGGGCCTCACTGCTGGGCGCTGGTTCCCATCACCACGGGCGCAGACATTAGGGCACAAATGCTTTTAATAGCATTTGGTCCACAGAGAATCTACAAACACAGCAAAGCTGGTCCCACCTCTTCATTTGCAAGGGAAGATGGTTTGCAAAGAGCTCCTGTTTCATGGGACAATCCATTTAATGGATTTAAAAAACCATAATTTACCTTTCTTGCTATTTGTCCCTTAATATCTCATCCTTCCCAAAGGCCTCTTACAGCTGCTGTGGGGAACAGGAGCTCATTCCCCCAGCCAGGAACAACGAAGGGATACTGACAACAACAAATAATTTCCTTCAAAACGCTGGTGTGAAACTACTTCCATCCTCCAAACTGGAAAGTCTTATACAAATCAATTCCCATCTCAGATTTCACTTCTATCGTGTTTATTTCATTGCACAAACTTCATTTTCCACTCATGCATGAAACAGTCCAGAGAAAATAGAGGATTATTTTACATTTCTATATTAACAAAGGTTGGTTGTCTGTTTTTCATTACTTATCTTTTTTTCCCTTATGTATCACTACAAGGAGAGAGGCAGCGTCTACTGTTTCCCTTTTTTTTTTTTTTTTTTAGGTCATCTGAAATTGGGACATTAGTTTCATAAGACAACCTGATTTACAGCTATTACAGCTGACTATTTATAGTCAGTTGGTATGTGATCTTTGAAGTAATACGAAATCATTGTCAAAAAGGCTCAGACCAACTTTTACTATGGCAACCTGCATTAATTCTCCTTACTCCTGTGAAACAAGCACGACACGCTGCTGGCTGTCAAGTGAGGTCTTTATTTTCTTGTTAAGTATCTAAACTTACTGCTCTTGACCCATTTAATTACTGTGGTACACCAGGCAACTGCAAAGAATCTGCCACACTGAAGCCACACAATGAGAAGCGAATGTTTCACCGGCTTTTCCACACTGATCCCCATCTGTGCTGTTTGAATCTGGCCGTGCCCTTCACAGGAGAATCTCTCTGAACTGGATTCCTGGGGTTTCTGGCAGAGGTCAGCACATCTTTTCATGTACACCTTTATAACAGCAGCAGGAAGAAGCGCTTGCCAAGTTTTATTTCCAAAAAGTCAAGCTCCATTAGGTCTTAGGACCTGGAGGTAATTGCTCTCACTAGTTAGCAAATTCCAGCACACTAGGTCTGTTTTTCATAGGTTTATTTTAAGTACCTGTAAATCTTATAAGCAGAAACCAGGAAAAAGAGGTTTGCTTTTTCTGGTGCACGGTTTTTTAACGTAACTTGTTTTTACTGAGGGCAGACTAAACTCTGGAGTTAAAAAAAGCCTGCACTATTACTTTTAGAGCAGGGCTAAAGGGCTGTGTGTTCTCTGCCTCACGGTTTCACACTTCCCAGCCACCGTAATGCCTAGGCTCTGCCCAAACAAGCCCCCTTTCCTTAGCTGCTGCCATTGGATGTTGATCTTCCCCATTAACCTTTCACATCAGTTAAAACACATCGTATTTTGTTCTTCATGAGCCTTCAGGGGGCTCATTCCTGACCTTTAGTTTCTCATCACCATTGGGCAGGGGGAGTGTGTGCGTGTGTGTGTGTAGGGTAAGCCTCCTGTTTTCAAGGAAAGAAGTGTAATTCACACTTGGTGCTGAAGTTCAGAATCAAGCCAGTCATTCCTGGGGGCAGGTTTCCTTCATGTTTTCTCTTTCCCGAAGGCTGTGTCACCAGCACTTCATCAGGAATAACTGGGACTGCTGGGGAACTAGGCAGCAGCACTCAGTTCCCCATGCCTTTCCACCCCCTGCACCACTTGGCACTGCCGTTTCTAAGGGCCAGAGGACCCAACAACAGCTCATCAGCCCGTAACATCCAAGACCGTTGGCAAATGTCCCCTCACTGCTTAATAGGGCAGTCTCTCTTCAGAGACACTCAGGAAAGACTTCAGAAACAATCAGAGCAGATGGAGAAACAGCATAATCAAACCAGGAAAAAAGAAAAAAAGGAAAGAAAAGAAAAATAAAAAGAAAAAACAACCCACCCCCAACAAACACCCCAAAACATCCAACCAACAAGCCACAAAAACTCCCACAGTACTTCCCCCCCCACACCCAACTGAAAGGATCAGTTCTCGGGATGAATTCGCGCAACCTTCCCCCATCTACCCAAGATAAATACACTTGCACCGGTGTTTCTGCAGATGAATCATTGGAGGTACATGTGGAGCACTGTGTATTTGGCACACAGATTTTACTTTTTTTTTTGATCTATTAGGTATTTTATGGGGGTGAAGAAAAGAAAAATCATTCACAAGTTGTTTGACAGAAAAAAAAAAAGATAATGTAATTCTATTCCACAGAATAGATTTACTGCTCATCTGATTATCTGCAGTATCCAAGACAGAAAGTAATGGGGCAGACATTAGATCTGGGAAATTTTCCAGATTCATCATTTAAATAATAAATAGTGGTTGCATGAAAGCAAGCAAAATACTCCAGTCTGGAAAGCTGTGTAAAGCATTAGTAACACAGCAGCATATGCTGCATTCCTGAATCTTTCTGGAGACTGTGTTTTCATTAGATTTACCAAGTCTCTAAGACGATCTATCAATGCATTATTTGCAGTATTCTTGGCAGAGAACTGGATCTTATCAGACAAGAGGGGCACGTAAGAAACTGGGTTTCCTCTGGCCTGTTTTCTGTTGAGGAATGTGTAGCCTCGGTTACTCTAAGCCCCCAACCAGGCACAAACTGAGCTCTTCCACTCAACTCTGGTTTTGTCTGAACCAATTCTACCACACAGTTGGTCCATGCAGCCAAAGCAGAATTTGTTTGTAAAATGCATAGAGTTCATTGCTGTTCTTTGTTAAATAGACCTGTTAAATTCAGAATCAGACTTCGCTAGGCGTTATTCAGATATGATATGGCTCTCCACATCTCTGAGACTGTGATGTCTAAGGCAGGACAAAAGCACACGACCACATAAAGCTGGTACTCAGAAAAATCCAGAATAGCAGTTCATCCTTCCACAGACCGGCTACAAATCTGATCCCAAGTCCTCAAAAGTCAAAAAGCAATCTTTCACCTCGTTTAGCAGACACTCTTTGGGCATAATTGTTGTATTTAGACCTCAACAAACAAACCAGCTATTATTGGTGTTGGTAATTCCTGCTGAACACCAGCCAGCACAGCCAGTTCCAACACATAATGCAACTTTACCACCACCATGAACTCAAGGGCTGCTCACGAGCCCAACTCAACACCTCTGGCAGGCCTTGCACCGTGCCAGAGGTCACGCTTCCAGCCCTGACAGCAGCAAGGCACCTACCATCAGCCACGCATCTCCTCTGCCCTCCAAAACAACAAGGATTAAGTAGGAAAAATCTATTTAAGAGTTGAATGGGGAAAACTGTTCCCTGGAAAGGAATAGGTCCACGGCTGCCTCAAGGAACCAAGATGTCATTTGGTTGATAAATACAGCACAATAGTATTAATTACTTTCATTTGAATGTGATCAGGAAGCAAAAAAAATAAAAATAAAAAGGACAACAAATGATTGCAGTGTAGGGTTTGCTGCAAGCACCTGCAAACAAGCAGGCAGCTACCCAATGTAATAGCTGGGGAGTGTGTGTGTGTGTGTGTGTGTGTGTTTATTGGGGTTTTTTTAATGCCTCTAGACATTATGCCTCTGTGCATACAATTGCAGCAATCAATGTGAATGTCAAAAAAACTGCTAAGCATGATGAGGTCTAAATAAGACAGATTCCAAGGCAGACAGAAAAAGAATATATTTTTAACCAGATTATGTCACCTGTTAGCCTTGCAGCACAAGACCAAATCCAGCCCACAGTGCAGAGGTACAAGGAAAAGTCACTCTAAACACAATACAGTTTTGGCTACTGAACAATCTTGCTAAAGACAAGAGCTACCATAACCAACACCCTTGACGCCCCAGCAATCCCACCTGCAGACAGCATATTGACCAGTTCAGGTTCGGCTTAGTAAGGTCTACTTTTGTTATTAACACTGTTTAGCTATGCTAGTTTTCCGAGGGCTTAGTGAGCAGAAATTGCTCACCAAGGTGTAAGATGAGTGCCAGACCCCAACCTTTTCCATATCACAAACTTGCTCAGCCCATTTCACATACCCGTGGCCCAAAAAACTGCCACAGAACTGTCACTTAGCACGATTTGCAGAGCTGTGCCCAGAGTTCCTCTCATTCAAACCAGCATGTGATCAGGTGTAGAAGCTTACAGCGTGCTTGTAAAACCACCACCTATGCCTCCAATGCAGGACACACCGGAGTGATTAGCTTATTTGGGTCTGAAGCTGTCAGAGCTGACTGCTGAATGCACAGCTGGTACTACGAGCAAACTCTCTGGTTCCAAGGGACTTTACCTTCAATGACATTTCCAGGGACTCACTTGAATTGCTTGGAAATAAACATACCTACACTTAGATGATGTTTGAGTATTTTTCCCCCTTTTACTTCAGAGGAAAGCTTCAACCAGCTTTCCAATAAGCAGAAGTTAGTCTTCTAAACTCTTCACAATGAGATGCCTACTGACTAATGGGTCTCTATCACAGTGAAGATTTAAGAAAAAACTTCTTAATTGGGAGTTTGAGCTCATAGCTCCTAGGACTTTTATTTCTCAGGTTAGGTCTTCTAAGTGAAGAACTTTGTTCTACCAGAAATCTAAATGAAGAACTTTGTTCTAACAGAAATAACTTTTCCCAGTAGGAAAGCCAAGAAACCGCCAATCCACCAAATCAATAAAAGAAATCTAGCACCTCAGTGATTCTTTTCAGCCCCTTCCATCAGCTTCTTCTAAATAGCAATTCGTTTCAAATGCTGTCAGAGTTCCTCTGGGCAGGAGTACACCTCAACTGCGTGTGGCAAAACAAAGTTCTTTAAAACAAAACAGGTCTGCCACAGCACACCTCAGCTAAGATTCAGAGGTCTGCTACTGGACACTGAAGGAGGAAAAAAAAAGCCTAGAATATTATTAATAATATTAGCCATGAAACAGCTGTTGCTGATAAACTCAGCTCTGACTCCAAAGGTAGAAATCAGTAATGAGTTATTTCTCCTTCTTTCCCCCCATTACTCTTCTCCCTCATATGAAAGGTCAAACATTTCAGATCCTGGCAGCCCAAAGCCACACACGTCCTGCTGCAACAGCAACCCAGCAGCATCTTGAGGTTTCAGCAGCTTCGCTCCTTACCATTCAGCTACTGCAGTGACCAATAAAAGAATCTCTGGAGTGTCTAACATTAACACTAAGGCACATTTATTTCATGTTTCACATAAACTGTTTCCTCTTTGAATGATGAAACACATATATAAACTGCAAGGTACATGTAATTATGCATATCAGAGATTTTATTGCAAATTACCTATGACATTGGTGAGTACAGTTGTGAACCCTGCAGCAAAAAAATCTCTAAATGCAACAACACAAAGTCAAAGAAGCCATCCTTGTTGCAGGGGGGGACAGGGACAGAATCAAATTTTCCCATACTGCTTTCCCTGAAAACTTCCTCTTTTTGTGATGAAATCCAGACTCCAGAGAGCAAACATTTCCACTGAAAAGCCAATACACAGGGGGATGGAATGGAGGGAAATTTTCTTCTGACAGCTATCTCAAAATACATCTTCAGTGCTCCTAAGTGAATGTGTCATAAAAAACCCAACTAGTGGTAAAAAAAGTTCAAAGTAAGAAAACTTTTAGAGAGCACCTGGTTCTCCAGCATTTTCCGAGCCCTGCAATTCTACTGCTGTCTAGTTTTTAAAAAGATGTGAGACCAGAATCAGGTATTCACATTTATTTAACACAGAGAAAAACATTTGCATTTGGAGTAACTGAGAAGCAAATACTATTGCCTAAACATATGATAAAAAAGCATGGAGAAATTAATATCAAAGAACAAGGAGAAATGCCTTCTGCTCCACAGAAACAGTCTGATATAATTTTAAAAGAAATAGATGTTTTAAAGTGTAAAGACGACAAATTAGTAAGGGAAAGGGTTTTACAGAATAAAGGAAGCTTTGTATTACTCTGACCTAATACGCATTTTCTGCCTTTTCCATGCCACAGGCTAAATGCCAGTCCTGGGATGCCGCTTGCAGACTGTTCGTACAGGTTTCTGCAGGTACTGCCACAACAACTTTTAGACAGCTCCAGTCCCACCCCCAGGTTCCCATCCGAGGAAGGCACCAGCCTTGACACAATTATTTCATGCAGGAAAAGACTATAGACTCAAAATACTACGGACTATAGACTTAGAGACTATCAACTTAAAGCACTGTAGACTACAGACATAAAAGACTACAGACTTAAAGCATTCTGAAATGGGACATAAACCCCTTAAATGGTGCAAGCGGACCTATACCCATCTTCAAAGGAACTGCAAATTCAATTATACCAGTACAATATGTCAAAAATGTTAACAACTTAAATAAACCTCCTCTTTCCACCAAGGTGTTATGCAAGCTAGAGATTTACATTCAACAAGAATTTGTGTGTGTAAATCCAATGCATGTTTGATAAACACATTTTACAACTCATGTAAGCCCAGAATTCACAATGGCTGTCTGCATATTTCTTTTGCTAACAATCAAATGCTTCGTCTAATCAGGTTCTCTTAACATTTGACCAGGCAGCATCGCTTCAGATGAGGTGTAAACAGTTTCAACCTTAGAAATGTAAATACCAGTGCAAGGGAGCAGCCATGCCTGTCTTTGCAGTAGATTCAGTGATCTGAGCTAATGCAGGAAATCTCAAATGCACTTTCAAAAGTTAAGACAATGAAAGAGGTGATATTGTTTTGTTCATGCTTTGGTTACAAAAAAAGAAAAAAAAAAAAAAGAAAACCCTGAAGCTGCTAGAGTATGCCATAATCCCCAACAGGCAAGCTTCAGAGAAGGGAGGCACATTCTCAGCTGGTGTAAGTCAACACAGTTCATAGATTTCTGTGCTGTTTCAGGACAGATTCAAAACAATTATCTGAAAGTTCTCATTTTAGCACGCGACTGCCTGTTTTAAAATAAAAATGGGAAATAGAAAGCAGAACCTGCAAACACAATAATCCTCTGCAAGCAAAGGAAAACCAAAAGCTACACAATTTCATTTTGTTCATGTGTTTCAACTCTATAAAGGATATTTTATAGAAGTTCCATGCTGACTTTTCCGTCCTCAGTTTTTGGGGGGCTTCCTCACATCCCACTTTCCTCCCAGTAATATATTTATTTAGTCGTTGTACTGGCTCCACACGTCAGTCAAGAACCATCACTGATTGCAGTGTGTAAACAGTTTGCTTCTTGCTGCTAACCACTATCTCAGCACCACACATTCCTGCCGGCATTCCAGATACCATTTCCAAAATATACACAACCACTATCATTTGGATGATTGTTTGTTGGTGTGGGGTTTTTTTTTTTTCCCTTCAAACTGAAAGGATTCCTGCTTAAACTCATTCCCAAATAGCTGCTTGAATTCATTATCCCTGTGTACTTAGCTGGTAACAAAAGGTTAATGTTTATTTCTAGAAACCTTGCTCATAGGAAGCCTTCCTTCAGTGCAAGTGACTTCCGTGCCTCGCGCCTCTGCGAGCAGAGAGGCTGGGAGAGCTCTTGGATGAGCAGGGGCACCTGGTCCCCCATTTGTCATCTTCCTGAGGTCACCCACCAGCTGTCCGTCCTCTCAACACCCAGCCCCAACACCACGGGTGAAGGCATTCTCCCTCGCTCAAGTTTCCAGGTCTGAACTTCCAGATACAGTAAATCAATCAGCCATCACAGAAACTGATCAAACAACTGCAAGTAAGCATTTTAACACCCTTGAGCAGCCTTGCTGCATAACAAGGACACTGCAGTCCTAGCTGGAATCCAGCAAAGCACTCGCTCTGCATGACTAGTATAGATTACACTTTGGAGGACTGCAGAACTGCAGCTACATTTAGTCTATGACTAAATGAGGCTCCACTCGCACTTGACCCCGAGAAGAATGTCATTGAACACAAGGGCCTTTTCTCAGTTATCGTCTTGTATTTTTTTCTTTTCAATGGCTAAAAAAGACCACTAAGCCATCGTTTCTGTAACTGCAAAGTAGCTCTCTTTTTAACATGTTGCAGAAATGTTTTGGCATGGCTTGATCTTCAAATCCTTCACCTTTCCCGCTGCCCTCTAACCCCGCTCTTCCTCCCATCTGCTATGTTTAGGACAAAGGTTGCCAGAAGAAAGTGGGTATGTTTGTATAATTATTATTATTATTATGCAGAAGTTAAGCATTGTTTTGTAACTTACTACCTGAGTCAGAAGTGTTTTCACAGAGGTTGTTTGTTTGGGTTTTTTGTTTATTTGGTTTTCTTTTAAGGCTAGGGCAAGTTCAGTCTTAAATACATCACTGTGTCTTCCCCCATGGCTAGGGGAATGTGTCCTGGGGTTTGACTCCAGGGATACAGTGATAACAGTATCTTTCTGTAGGGGGGGGGGGAGAACAGAACTTTCAAAATAAAAGACAGTTCTTTTGGACACAAAAATTCTTCTTTTAGGATAAAAATTCCCTACTGTTCCTCACTCTGCCTTTTTCTCCAACTTCCGCACACCCTACTGCGTACCATAAATCCCCCAGTGCATGGCAAGCAATCCATATTGATGAACTGGAGCTTTCAGTGAGCTACATGAAAGAGATTCCTCCTGGACCAGCTTCCACGTAAATTATGCAGCTGTGAAGGAAACTGAGCCCTTTCTGAACAGAGAGCTCAGTCAGGAGCACCTACAGAAAGAGGGGATGGAGATGCACAGAGACTTTCCCCCACCCCCTCTTTTTCAGTACATTTTGCTTGATGCGCAGCTCTGTTGAAAGAGGCCACAAGGATGGTCATGGTTGTACCACAACTGCAGAGCACAGGATGCCCTGCTGCAAGCAGAGAGGAGATATTTTTGCCCCAGGAGTGCTGTTAGGGACCTTGACTTTGAGCCCAAGGCTGGAAAGTGGTCTGGCCAGCAAACAAAGTGGGTTTTTTGCCTTGAAGGACTGTGTTTCAGACCTGGCAGGGGAGGACAGAGCCCCTGAGTGACTCAGTTGTCAGCCATGGTCACAGCCAGGCTGCATACTAATGGAGGTCAACAGCCTACTTTGCCCCCGTGTCCTCCCCCAGTTTGCCTCTTCCATCTACCTGCTCTGTTGCACAGCACTGAAATGCCACTGCAGGGCACCAATCTCAGCGAGAACGGTGAGGCTGCACCTAAGGGGAAAGAAGAAACATCACCTTCTCCCCCCTGCCAGCATAAAGGACTGAGAGCAGGAAAACACCACCAGAAACACATTTACCACAGCCACAGGCTTTGCCCCCAAATCACTTCTGATGGAAAAAACATCATCTGAACAAAGAAAAAGCTGTACTTAACCTCAGCTTTGGCATGCAGTCTCCCCTGGTCAGCCGGTCTATTCTGTTTTCACTGTGACATAGCATCCTGTTCTGACAGCGTAGCAATGAATTCATGTTGTACGGCAATCCCAGTTTAATATGACTCAAAACAAAACAGCACAAGATGCACATGAATTTCTAGAGGGTTTTTAACCTCTGATACTGATCAGGTAAGTAAGTTGCCAAACCTAGTAATTATCTCAAATGAATAACTACCAGCACAGAGCAAGTTTTTAACTTGCTTTCATAGTTATTCATTTGAGATAATAAGATCCCAAAGTTATTTTCTTTAGGCAGTATCTGCAAAAAGATTGCAGTTTGAATGACACTATTTAAAGAAGATGAGGCTGCTCAGGTCAAAAGAAGGTGAAAAAAACAGCCTGCCTGGTATCGCAGCTGACTAATGCTCTAATGCATTAGACCCTCTGCTGCTTCAGGTTCTGGTTGCTGCTGATCTGGTCAGCATTTCAGTCTGATGTTGAGGATCAAGTTTACAGCTCTCAGCCATGCCAGCATTTGCTCCTCAGGAAGGCCTGGAAGAGGCGGGAGGGAGAAAGGAGAGGAGGGCAGGAGCTAGGAGTGAGGGCTTCTCCTCAGAACCACGGCTGGGTCAAGAATTAGAAGCATCAGCTCAAGTCCTGGGCTGCTCAGCCGTTGAGGCCGAGCTCTCCAACACCCATACAAAGGAACAGATTAGCCCCACTCTATCAGAGAGCAGTTAAAACACAGCTCACAGAGGTGGAGGGGAGAAGGGGCAAGAGTTGCTCTGTTCCCCTGAAAACATTTTTCATTTGAAAACATTATTCCTTTTACAGAGGAATAAATGAAGGAAAAAAACCACTGCTTCAATGCTAAGTGGTTTCCTCCTATCTGTCAACATATGGTATGAGCTATTATTATTTGGCTTAAATATAAAGTATCATCAAGCCTATTTTTCTATTTTAATAGTTTGACATTTCTATTGTGAAATTAGGGTATAATTCTCTGGATTTTATTGTCCTTCTCTATTGTGCCCTGGTGGAATTTCCAGAGGGGAAAAAGCAGTGATGATGGGAGATTTTAATTTCACTCTTCTAAAAAGACAATGAGTTAAGTGTGTAAATGGAATCATTCTTTATTTTATATAATTTCTGTTAAATTAATTTTTATTCTCTGCTGCTTTCAGTCTAATACAGTTTCCTGAACCAGCAGGAACACAGATATCAAAGCAGAAGTGTGCTGAGTTAGGCAGAATCTCTTTAAGTTTCACCTGGGGGTGAAAAGAGCTAAGAGAGTTGTTGCAGAGAAGGGACATTCACAATTGCTGAAATTTGCCACGGATTATTTGCATAACAACTTAACTCACCTTGCAAACTACATCCTCAATAAACACACCCAAAGAAGTTGTGCATACTGATTAAATTGATTCTGAAATCCTCTGGTGCAGAAACTGCATTTTTAAACATTCACAGAGAGTGCCTAGCAATTGCGGGGCGGGGGATTATTAATAAATAATGACATTTAATAAATTATCTGGTGATACCCTGCTGAGGAGAGAACTCACATTAACACTAGGTGGCAGAAGGCTCTGTCACATTGAAGACACCTGCAAACAGATACACTCATAGACCTAGACTTAAGCTTGACACTTGATTTCAGAAAAGCTCAGGAGAAAACAGTTGAAAGCAAAATAGCTATAAAAGAGCATTTACCATCCACTCTTCCTCTTCTAATTCTGGCTCCAATACCTTTAGCACGCATCATTTCACCGTTTAAAAGATCACTCACTGGCTATCCCTGAATCAGAATACACCCTCTAAACTTGAACCTTTAAACACCTCTTATTCAATTCAGGTGAAATTCTGTCTGTGATGGGTGATTCTACTAAGCTTTTACTTAAAAAAGGAATTCACAGTTTAAAGAAATAAATGGCCATTAGGGAAAGTATGCAACAAAAACATGTACTGCTAATAACCTTGAAAGATACCTGAAATTGAACTTGGAGCGCTACAGCAAGCACGCTTCTGCAGCTGAAAGAAAACCAACAACTTCCAAACTAACTCACTCAAAACTGCTCAAGGCTCACTGTGGAAGAGCTGTCCTAAAAATGGCAGATGTTCCTTCATAGAGATGCATTTTCAGGAGACATTTTTATAATTACATATAAAATTCTGTGGTGTCAACTGGTTTCTTCTTGGTTTACATAATTAACCCTTTTAAAAGCGTTTATGCTTGTTTTTCGTTTATTCTGGCCACTCTTTTCAACCGCTCTTTAAATTTCTCTCTCATCTAGTTTAAATCCAATATATTTAAGGAAACAAAAATCTCAGTTTCCAGTAAAAAAAAGACAGGTGAATAAGTATCAACAATCACAACTCAAAGGCAGTATACAAAGAATTTGTTGTGTGGGCTCTAACACGCTGGCAGAAAAGAAAGCAAACAGCAATGTCAGATGTAAGGAGGAAGCCACAAGCAGGAAGCTAAAGTGGAAGACAAGATGCTGAAAACTAAAAGGGGGTGGTAGGAAGAACTACATGCTGTTTCCATAGACAAATAGGTTAGGGCTGACGGCAAAGTTTTCTTCTAGATCACTCCAGTTCCACTGCTTTTCCACTTGCCAACCAGCAACGTCCCAGATTTATAGCACACTAGGTGGGTTCTGCAAGGGCAGCTGGTGCCAACTAAGAGCTCAGTAGCATTGCGGCGGAGTTGCTTCGCACCTTTAAGCATGGAAGCTCTTTGTGTTTAAATATAGTATATTTTATCATTCACAGTTGTCAGCAGGGGAAATTGTCATCTAAGCAGTAAAAGATGCTGTTGAAGAAACAGGAGGGATTGGTTAGAAAGCAAAAATTGTTTTGGCTGTGACAACTCATCTCACTGCTGATTTTGAGGGTAAGGGATCAAGCCACCCATTGCAAATTGCTGCCTGAGAGTCAGAAAAATCAATAGTAGGTAGGAAAGCCTACTTGCCAAGGCTACAGCCACTGCCAGCAGATTATTAATGCATCTGTCTGCATTCTTTAATGTTTCCTAAGAAGCAACTATGTTAACTGAAAAGGTGCGATGTGTCACCAACTCTTCTCTTCTCTCCTCTTCATTTTCTCTCCATATTAAAACCTTGGCTACCAAAGAAAACAATCATGTTTCACCTCATCTTTTCCCAGCTTTTCTGAAGTTCAGTCCCTGCTCTGTAGCAATATATACAGTCTAAGTACTATCCCTGACAAGCTGTTTGACAACCCTAAGTTGCACATCTATTTTACTCCCAGAGCTTTGGAGTTGGTAGGGCTTAGATGGGAAATGGAGGCCAATTAAAATAAACACAGACAGTATCAATGAATTCTTCAGAAACACACAAGACAAGCAAAATGAAACACTACTGGCTTTTGCCCACAATTAGAATTCAGCCCATCTCACAGGCTGAATGCTCTGGCTGAGGTCCAGAAAGACACTTAAGCACATGCCTTATTTTAAGCATGTGAGTAGCCTCATTGATTTTTCACTTATGCCAGTAAGAATATTCAATGCGCTTAAAGTTAAGCACATTGTTAAGTGCCTTTCTGGATCAAGGCCAGGCTATTTAGCCCTTGCAAAAGTTAGTCTACAGAATATTTACCATTATTTTAACTTCTCAAGACTTTAAGATGAAATTTTATGGTATATGAAAATATTTCATTCATCGAGTATCATAGTAGCAATGACTGGTTTACAGTAACCTTTAGGGAACAAGTATTCCTCCCCTTCCCACATCTTCTACAGCAGTAACTGGAAGAATTATCAAGACACATAAGCAAATACACCGATAGAGAAAATTAGTTTTGAAAGTGAAGCCAGCAGTCTTACTGATCTGGAAAACAAAACCAGCTCCACAGTGAAAAGCTGACAGACATTAATTTTCAGTGAAAACTAATAAAGTCATTCTGATACCAAGTCCTGTACAGCAACTCTGAAAAACAAGCTAATTATTGACTGAAATGAATTATCACAGTAAGTACACATTCAATTCCATTTTTCCTTCTTCCTTTTACATTGAGTTGAAGACAAAATGCAAGGAAAGACCTGTTAGTGCTTCCTCAAGATGATCTCACCACATCAGAGCACTTTATAGAGATCAAAGGCACAACAAACACTATTGCTTTTTGCTACAAAGCAGCGAACGCCATTCACTTTACCACGGACAACTGGATTATTATGTGGTTGGCAATATGCACGTTCAGTATTGTACCCTGAATAAGAACTAGAGAAAGGCATTTAACACAAGGAAAGCTGCACTGGGTCAGACCAATGCTCCCTCCACCCCAGCCAGCCTCTCCAGGAGCAGAAAAGGGAGCGCACGGGAGACTGACAGCTCCAGTGCGACCAGCAGGACAATATGACAATCTGCTCCTATTTTACGAGCAGATGTAGCTTTTTATTTCAGTATTTGTTTCTTCCTGGAAAGTTTAAACTCAGTGGTGAAAGTATGTAATTGACAGGGCAGTATATGAACAGAAAGCCAATGTCTTGTGAGCAAGCCTACACCTGATGGCAACTCAAGTCTCAGCATCTAACACACAGCTTCAGAAACTGGTGGACTATACCCACGGACAACCTCTGAGACCTCTGCAAAAAGTAATTAAGATAAAGGTAGCCTGCTGACAGACACTTTCTGGTAGATTCTGGTTTAGAAGTCCTCCATTTGAAATAAATACTTTTTTTTTTTGTAGGTAGTTATTTTACATAGCTTGATGCTGAGATTATTTGATGCAATTTTTTCATCTTGTCATGCAGAGTCAGAGCAGACAGACATAAAGGCCATAAAACAGAAAAGCTTTGAGGCTGGAAGGCACATATGGAGCCCATTCAGTCCAGCCCCCCTGCTCAAACAGGGTCAGCTCAAGTAAGTTGCTTCAGGCCATGTCCAGTCAAGTTTTGAGTATCTGCAAGGAGAAAGACTTCTCACACTCTCTGAACCACCTGCTCCAGCACATGACTTCCCTCAGAGTGAACATGTTTTAATGGAATTCCCTGCATTTCCATTTGTGCCCACTGCCTCTCGCCCTTGCACTGGTCACCACGGAGAAGGGTCTTGGCTCTGTCCCCTCTCCTCCCAGCCCCCCAATTGGGTATTTACACACATTGACAAGATCCTTCTAATCCTTCCCTTCTCCAGATTAAACAGTTCCAGCTCCCTCAATCCAGCCTCACCTGACAGATACCCCAAGTCCTTACCCACTCCAGTGTGTCCATGCCTCCTACACTGGTGAGCCCAGGACCAGACCTCGTATTCCAGATGTGCGTCTCACCAGTGCTGAGCAGAGGGGAAGGCTCACCTCCCTGGACCTGCTGGCAACACTCTGCCTAATGCAGCCCAGGAGGCTGCTAGCCTTATTTCCACAAGGACACACATTGCTGCCTCATGGTCAACTTAGTGTGCTCCAAGGCCTTCTGTGCAAAGCTGCTTTCCAGCTGATCAGTCCCCAGCCTGTACTGGTACATGGGGTTATTCCTCCCAGGTGCAGGACTTTGCTGAACTTCACAAGATTGCTGTCAGACCATTTCTCCAGCCTGTCGAGGTCCCTTTGAAGGGCAGCACAACCATCTGGTGCACAAGCTGCTCCTCTGAACTTTATATCGCCTGCAAACTTGCTGAGGATGCACTCTTTCCCATCAGCCAGGCAGTAATGAAGAGGCTAAGCAGTACTGGTCCCAGTATTGACCCCAGGGGTATAGCACTAGACCCTGTTTTGCTCTGAAATCCACAACACTTAACAGGTATGTTAATGTCACTAGATTGTATTGGTTCAACTAGTTCCCATTTTTAAACTAAGACGGTTATATGAGCACAGTATTTTAATATATGCACGAATCAGCCTGTTTCTGAATAGTAACTGCTGGCTTAACTCATTCTTAAAAGTGAATTTCCTCTAAGGAAAGCTCAAAAATCATTTATGACTTCAGAGGGACAGACAGACATTTCTTTTTGAACCGCTTTAGTAACTAACCCAAATGGTGAACTTCATTAAGAAATCACTTCTGTGGACAAAAACGCACCTTCACTTGAAGAAATGAGAGCAACAAGAAAGCTGTATTCCAGAACTGGGATTATAGCCAGTTTATGATGGAAAAACATTGAATGCTTATGGCATAATTATAATGTTACAGCATTTGCTGCCAGAATTACAAAAATTATTCTTAAAATTATGCCCTAAATAGAATGTTGTTTAGCTAAACTGAAAGAACATTCCAAGAAATGTGAAAAAACAAACTTACCATGATTCAAATCTAAATTATGCATACTAAGGTCTTGTTTTAATAAAGGCCTTTTAGTACATTTAGTGGCTGAATAAAGTTCCCCAACTTCTAAACATAATGAATGCCTGATGTCCAAAAGAGTGTCACATGAAATTTCATCATTGACTCGTGTAAACTAACCTCAAATTTAACTAAATGCAACTGTGATCAATATTGTGTCAATCTGAAAATATCTGAGTTGTAAGGCAACAAAACCAGATGCAAGGATGAGTAAAAAGTTGGAATCCACAAATGGAATCAAGTTCTTTGCCACTGAAAGGTCTGGAACAGTTACACTGACAGGCAGAAGCCATAAGAATGAAAAGTTTTGATAGTATTGCCACATTTAGCAAGAAGAGAGTCAAGTGCAAGGGAAACAAGAAAGGAGCTAGTTTGTTACTGTTGCATGTTTTCATTTTAAATATTTTTTTTTCTTTTAAAGATGGCATCCTCTACTTTTAGGCAGTTTGGGGCATGGACTGTTCCTCAACACATATCTAAATCACTGTACAGTGTCTAATATGATGGACTTGCACAATATGTTCCTAGGCACTTTTGTAAAGTGAAAAATGCAGCAATAAATAACAAATTCTAACCATACAAAATATAAACACTATCAGATTTACCAACATACTCTTGAAAAAAACATAAGGGTCACTGAACAGTAAGACACAAAAAGACCGGCTATATATAGTAGAGTTGTGCTACAAAAGAAAAGGACAATGGGAACAGATTCTACCTTCACTGTGAAAATAACCTGAAGACAGTGTTGTGATTTCTTTTGTTCTTTTTTCCCCCAAAAATATTAGCTTGCAGCCTTAATTAATGGCAACCATCCTCAGCCTTGATGACTTAAAGGGCTCATCCAGTGAGAAAGAAACCCATCCAGTGGGCAGAAAACCTAAGGCTTGCCAGCCAGGCAGGTCTTCCGAGCCTGTGAAAAACTAACTCCTGGGACAGTTTTATCTTTGTTCTGCTACAACACGTGGCTACCTGTCGTACCTACCAGGGAGAGGGAATGCAGGCTGGGTACCCAGCCTCACTACGGATGAACTTCGATATATCAGAGACATAGTCCCTTTTAACCGCAGTACAGATAATCTTGTTGGACATGCTAAGTGTTTGTGTAAACGTCTGCACACACAAACTGTCCGCCACTCTGCTCTGTCATGCATCACAATCTCAGAAGGGGACAGAATTAAAAATTGCCTACATCAATCCCTTTTTATTATTTATTTTATTTATACTTTCTTGGCAATAATACTTACCGTGAGTTGCAGTGGAAAAACCCACAAACTAAAAACAAAAACTAAGCTGAGGGAGCGAAAGGTGTCAGAGTGGAGAAAACGTGAGTTTGATTCCTCAAAACAAGAACCCCTACCATGACAGCCCCGCTTGGCTCCTTCTCCACTGACAGGAAATTTTTGTAAAAGAATCATGTGGTGCTAGAACACGAAACTGCAGCGCTTCATATATGAGACAGGTTATAGTCCTGACCAGGGATTAACAAACAAAGTACAGAGCCCAATCCTCTCCTTTGCCTTCCAAATACTAAAAACTTGGAATGTGATAGAAACCTGTGACTTTGACAGGGTTTAAATTATACCAATATGAAGTCAAAGAAGCAGAACAGCTAAAAGTGGCAGAAAAGTAAGTAGTCCAAGACTTCATTGCTTCACAGAATCTTCTGAAAGTTTTATCTTTACAAAAACAGGCAGAAAATCCTGAAAGACCACAGAAGGACAACGGATTTGTGGGGTCTGAGAATCCCAACATAGATACAACTGAGCTAATTGATTTTATTATTTTATCCCTGAAAGCTTCAATAGAAAAAGTAAAAATAAAAATTAAGCACAGAAAGCACCTACTAGAAAAGCACTGTATCAGTATTGTCCTTTAGGCACGTTTCCCTCCCCACCTCTGAAAAGTTGACTGGCATTTGACATAATTGGGAGGAAGAATTTTTCTCCCTTGGCGAAGTCAATTAACTTCACTGTATTTGTATCATCTGTCAGAGCTGAATTTGCCATCTTCTTCATGTGTGACACAAGCTTCTGCACCTATTTGACAGATCAAACAGGTTTTAGAGAAATTACTGTGCTTTAAAGGGAAGTTCCATGGCTACATCAAGTCAAAAAGCTGCAAGACAAGAGGTGAGAGATTATTATATTAGTACTTGATAAGACTCCCCTGGAATATTAAGACACAGCGTATCTTTGTACTGAAGTTTAACTTCTTTCATGCAATTTGCCATTTCATTATGAAACTCTTTTAGTCTTCAATCATCAAACATCTGTAGAAAATTAAAGGTCATTTTCCTGCTTTATGCTCTTGAACTGCTTAATTTCTCATATTATTAAGATATAAAACCTGCTTTCTATAACAAGAAATTTCAAACCCAGTGTGAGCCACAGCCATAAACAGGTATATGCATGTTTGTGCACAAACGTGCACTGAATGTTATAACCAAGCTTTTTTCTTTTTTAAGACTACATAAAATATTAGTGCGTTACGCAACACCATACAATGTGGTGTCATTAGATTACGTGCCATGCCACTCTTTGGCATCATTAAATCAAGTGCCAGATCTCACCACATTTTATGGTTACTATAACTCAAGTCCAAAGCCATTTCCCATTAGCCCAAATTTAATGTTTGTTGCACATCAATGTATAAACCTCCTAATTAAATGCAGCAGAGAGAAAGGTAACGTATACAATGTGATTAATGCAGTTCTTCAGTTAAAACATAAGTGAATACAGAGCAGCATGGTGGATAATGCAAGTGTTGAAAAAACCTTCCTATCAAAATGCATTTCCTCGTAATCAACCATTAAAAGCAACTGGACCAGTACTCCAGCTCTCTCGGATGGCAGTCAGGAACTGGGAGTACTCACTGGATGTGTAACTGGGTAACAACGTCAGGGTCCCTGTGCACCTACACCCCTCAGTTTTTAAGTCCCTCAGCAGCATGGAAAAACACATCACAGAAGAAAACCAGTCACTTTAATTTGGGCATGGACCTATGCTGAAGTAAAGAGCTATAGTCTACTCCAAAGCACTCCGACATTCTGGTGAGAAACAGGGTTTGATCAAATAAAATTTCTTTACTAACCAAATAAAGCTAATAATTTCTATTGAGCTGGTCAAGCGCAGTGCATCACATCTGACAGGCTGCTGATGTGACTTAAGGGAAGAGAGCAAAGGCCCATATTGATCTCTCCCATCAGCAGGACAAGCACTCTAGTAAGCTGAATTTAAAGCAGCTACATAGAAGTATGATCTGCCACACAAGTGCTACGGAGGTTTTCAAAGACTTCAATAACATTTTGGCACATATATATACTATGGGCTAATGTGATGCCCTTCATGACTGAGAACTACTTGTACTACTACAAAGGTTCTATCAGCTGAAGACACTGAAGAGCAAAAACCACAGGAGAAGCAGAGCTGGCTCTTCCCAGACCACTTCTGTGGTATTCCAACATGCACTGGAGCACACACAAGTCCAAGCTGCCCTAGAAGCCATCTCAAACATTTGAGAAGCATCTCAAACCCCACATGCACCTTAGCACGAGTGCAGCTCTACACTATTTTTCTGTAACTCTTTACAGAGGGTTAAAGCTGCATCAAAGCAAATTCCTCACTTTTTTACATAAAAAGTACATTCCATTTTTTCAAGGGAAAAAATCTATTCACTAAGATTTCCACAGGAACGCTATGGGTCTTATTCCTGAGTTAGTTATCTTTTTGCATCAGAATGACTACCTCTTAATCCCACTAGACTACAAAAGCTCCCACTATATGCTCTGTCCGTTTAATGCACTGCCACTGTATATATTCTACACTGACCTATGGATTTGTTTAACCAACACTGGTCTCAAATTTCTTCACCCCAAGAACTTACACATCACTCAGTGACACACCTCAAGCTCACCTACCTTTAGGTTTATAAGAAAAACAAGCAGTAATTTTTGTTTCTTAAAGTACCACATTCAAATTGGTTTCATGGGTGCTACAACAACAAAAAAATATTTAAGCATGATTTACACTGATAGATCTCAAGAAATAAGTGTAAATGGGGATACATCATCCAACAAGGTATTTTCCCTACAGGGATCTCATTTTATCCCAGTGATATTCAACAACTTCCATCTATGATTTGAAAGCAAATATAAAAGTCATTCCTTGTAAAATGTGAAGCTGTCAAAAAATCTGAGGGGGCTGGGAAAATAAATAAATTATTCAGGCTAATCTGTAGCACTTACTGATACGGACTTCTTCCAACTAGAGACAGCTTAATAGCAAAGGTCATGCAGCTAGGAGCAAAGAACACAGGTCACACAAGACATGGCACTACACAAATCAATTAATTGTGGAAACATCATAAAGGTAATGGTGGCCAACTTACAAAACCTGAGCTCTGGTTACTTCTGTAGCTAAGGAGGTGGATACATACACCAAGAAATATCAAGCAGGGTAAGAGAGTGGGGCGCGGGGAGAGAAGGATTTACAAATGCACTGAAGCCAAACTCCAAAGGTATTTTGGTGCTTAACCAAATCCCCTTTGAGGATTTTAGTCTACCTGATTTAACAAAGACTATAAAGGAATCTGCTACAGGATTAGATCTGATCCATCCATCTCTCCGCATGGCTGGCCTCTTCCTCTGTGGCTGTGCAAGCACCCTTCCAAGCAGCACACACTGCCCCATGCACCAATACATCCTTTTACACTAACACCATGTTTCCAACACCTTTCCTTGTCTAGTCTGATTATCCTAAGCTAGTACACATTTTTAATCAATTCAGAGCCTACAGTTCATTAGAAGTAGGAAGACAGACTCTTCATTCAATTAGTTGCTCTAGAAAACGTTACCTTTGTCTATTCAGTATTCAACCTGTTTTTCTGCAAAAAGTTCTCTGAGCATTAGCTTCTCTCTTCTGGGGCAAAACACCTATCTTCAGCTGTAGTTGCTAAAACAATCGACGCATTGACATGCTTACAGAAACATGCAATAATATGACAGCAATAAAAAAGAGTTATTACACTGTAAATGTAAAATTTTATGTAATGATATGTGCATACACACAAACACATGCATCAATAATATCCATTCCAGTAGAAATTACTGCTTTTGCTGGGTGCACAGAGGACACCCTCAAAGCAAATATTCTTGATGCCCTAAGTCCTGCCCTGTACTTGGAAGAATTAATGACACCACTGCAGTTTCCTTACCACTTTGCAAGGAAGTAGAGAATTTTGGGGAGCTCTCACTCCCCCCTACATTTATCCCTACCATGTGGCAGCTATTCTTCTGGGAGCACCCAAACCTTTTACCAGAGGAAAAGCAAAATTTTTGGGAACAGCTCATTAAAAGAAAATTTAATCTATGAGTTTATGTGTGGGATGGAGAAAAGAGGAAGGAAAGAAGGTGAAGAGAATCAAGGAGCACACATGCTTATTTAGATGTTGCCTTCCTGTTACTTCAAGAAATTTTGCTAAATTTAGCATGCCTTCTGAACCTTTTTTTAGTTTGATAATTATTATTATCTTTTACATCGGAAGTATTCTAAAGCTTCTCCTTTATTGGTATTTCTTGCTTTTCATATTGTTTTTGCTTTCTTAAGAAACCTGGCAGCTGAAATGCAGTTCTAAAAACAAGTCACAAACATTTAGCAGTGTTGCCATTTCAAACACCAGGCTCAGCTGAAACTGCTGTGTGGCAAGATGATGCTGTTTCAGCTGTTGAAGCCCTCAGAAGGGCAAAAAAATGCTGAATAAAACCAAAATTAGTCATGAGTCAACAAAAACACTGGGATTTGTTGCAAATAACCATCTTTCAAAGCAGCCCAAAATAGAGTACACACTATTCTTTGAAAACACCAGTAGCCTCTATTATCACCTCCACCCAGCCATTCCAGCTTATGTGGTCCCCTCTACTCTAAGTAGCAAGTACTTCCCAGAGCCTAATGCTGATACTTCAAAATAGATATTCCCATTTTTGCAGATAAGGAATGAAAGTACCAACGGGATGGGGGGAGGAAGAGGAAGAAATTAGAAGCACAGGCTCATAAGGAGCTCAGATGTATAACTACCATAGATTTCAGAAATTTTACCTTACTAGGTTTCCCATGCTCACTGAAAAGCAGCAGTGAGGTGGTGAAAGCAGCCCCCTGTCTGGAGGTCTTCTAGATTATAGAGTCCCTGCTGCACCTACATGTCATCCCTCAGCAGGGCTGCTGGGTAGATGCTAAGACATTAAACTCCTTTTCTGCTCCACTACTCCCACGGAAACAAGAGGTGTGCACATACAGGGTGAAGGTATGAAATGGACCCATACACGACTATTGAAATCTCATACACTTGCTGGTCCTATTCAGAAAGTATTTTTCTAAGGGGATAAAAATAGCATTAAAGGAAAAGACTTTTTTTTCCTATCTTTAATTCCCAGGGCAGACAAGCTGTAAAACCTGCTCCTGTAGTACATATGGGCCGCTGATCTTAGCAGATAGCTCCAGACAGTTTTTCTGCATTTGTTTTGAAATACAGGAAAGTCAACCAGCAGCTAACCATTCCCAGTAAAGCCAAGTACCTACTAATTTGGCCCGACAAACAGCCTGCAGCACTAGCACACCGCTTGTCTGCCACAGCTCTCATATAGGTAGCCACATTCCTTTGCTTCATTTACAAACATCCCTGAGCAATGTGGAGCACACTCCTCAGTTATGGAAGTGCCTGTGAGCACACACAGTTCACACACTGTGTTGCAAAGGAAAGTTGTGTCCACACGTAACTGCCCAAGGGTAAGAACGTTAAAGGCGCTTCTGTACGCCTAATCCTGTTCCCACAGAAACCACTGCAAATCCCCTCTGCCAGGGCCAGGAGCAGAACTGGACCTACATTCAGCTTTTATTTATTTTTAAGCCTGCCACCCTCAGCACCAAAGTAAGTTCAATAAGAATTTTTCAGAGTAGTACGTTCACACTAGAGCTAAACACAGGTCAAGGAACACGTGAACTTCCTACAGCTCTTTGGAGAAGGCAGGCATTACCTGCGAGAACTCACTGCTTTCATCTCCAGGGTCAGTACCAACCGTTAGGGCACTATCGATTGTTCAGGTGTTTGTAGAAGTGGACAACACCAGTTTTATCTGTTCTTCTGCCCGTTCATGTTTTTCCAAGCACATTCAAGGCCTGGATAAATTGAGCAAATACAGCAGACCTAAAAAGTCTACAGATTGTTTCTGGGTGAGCAAGAACAACAGAGAAGTTTCACAAAAATATCACTTTGGTGACTGCTCTCAGACAAAAGCCAAAAGATCAAGAAGAGGGGTCCTACTGCCTGGACTGCTCAAGGCAGAGTACTGCTCATTCCCAGGAGAGTCTTGAAAACGAACTCCCCTATCGTACTCACACCTTCCCAGCAATGCTTGCTTCCCTTCTGGTGAGGAAAAAAAAGCAAGATCCACCTACATCATGAAATAAGGGGGAGGAAGAAAGGCAAAATTAAAGGCAAAATTTTCTTTCCATATTTCAGATTGTTTGCAGACTCTGTATCTGCAGGACTATTCATTCCAAAATTAACTGTGTGCTGAGAGAGTCTGGAACAGCAGAGCCTTTATGCTTCCAAGTTTTGAGATGGCCTCAGAGTGCAGATCTCCTCTTCTCTCCTTTCTGGAATACTTCTTGACAATTAACAGAATCAATGACCACAGAGCAAGAAGTCTGCCCAATCCATCAGAGCCTAAATGTGAAAAGAGGAGGAGAGAGGGAACCTTCTAATGACAGGAAGGGGAGAAGAGGTGTAGATTTTTTTTGGCTTTATATATGAGCATTTCCTCATGAATTCTGGAAGAGAGTCAAGAAATAAAGATAGCAGCCAGAACTCACTTTCTGCATCTTTTTAAGGGAGAACTAGACAAATGCAGCAGTAGCAAATAAAGGAAATACACAAATAAACTTCTCTAAGCAAGGCAGATGCTACCCCAGTACAGAGAGTTTGCATAAAATCAAGATACAGAGGCTGGCTGTGAAATTCTCAATAAATACTAAAAACATGAGTATGCCGATATCTGCATTTTTTCCAAAGGTGATGGAAAATTAAAGCATGGGTTGATGCCCCTGAGAATAGAGGAATCAGTAAGATTCCCAGGTTTAGGGGAAAGAACAAAGAGATGAAGAAACTACCTGTAATCTTGAATATCAATGTCAACAGACTCCAGAAGAGAGAAGAGCACCTGCATTAAAGCCAGAACCAAAGCCAGAAAGGCTCATCAAACTTTTTGAAGTAAGAGACCAGAGGTGCCTAGAGTCTTGTCTAGTGGACTAATGCCAACAATACCCAAACACGGGACGTCCTCTTTCTACAGCGTTCACCCTCTTTCTCCTCTCTCCATCACAGGTATATTGATTGCTACCATCCAGCCTACAAGGACAGAGAAGGAAAGAAGTGAGACTACTTTGTGTCAGAAGGTAGTCCTCATGCTCTGTGGTTTGGTTTTTTTTTAAAAAAAGTATTTTATAAATATACTTATTATATATGTTCCTCTGCAGAGCAGTGAAGACCAAATGGCACAGCCACCACCTGGTATAAGTAGGATGTTAAGAGCACAGAAAATATGCTCACTAAGCAGCATCTTAGAAGAAACACCACCTCTACATCAGGACAGCAGATGACTGGATCCCTAAGCAATAAAACTATCCCTGCAACAAATCTGGATTGATGTTAAAAGCCATAACTGAAATTTTTTGGGGGTGGGGGTGTAGAAATATTTTAAATATAGAAAAACACAACCACTTCCAGTACAAAAGTAACCAAGTATGTAGCAAGTGTATTACATCAACTTAAATAATAAATCTAACCATCTAATATTTTCAACACTGTACTTTGTTCTCACACACTTTTGAGTTACTCTAACAGTATTTTTAAACAAATCATTTCACTGAAGAAAACATCAATATATCAAAACTATTTTTTAAACTAATGAGTTTCCTCTTACAGAAAGCATTTGAAGTACTGAAAAGGTTTCCATGGCATCCCCCACTTCCAAATGACAAATATCAGCAATTGCTGCATTTAAACCAAACAAACTGAAACCCCCAAATCAGCAGCGTTTGACTCAAGGAAAAACATTAAATGTTTTCAAGCAAAAGAATTGAAAACTTTATTCTTACTGAAAGAAAAAAAGTATGTATGCACACCTGCTGTTCTATCAATCTAAGCAGGAAACCATTTCACTGCTGCATCATAAGTAGAAGAAAAGTGCTTATTAAAACATTAATCACAGTCCATTATATTCTGACTCCATGCCAGAATTTCCCATTACATCACTGAAAATATCTATTAACCAAAACCTGATTCTGACAAGTTACAGAAGTGTAGTGTTTAGGATTTAGTAATGTAAAAGTCAGTTTTAGAAGAACAGTTACACAATTGATTTTGCAGTGGCAAGCAAGTATAATTAATTGTTTTTGTGACATTTATTACTGCAATGGGGTTGATTTAGCTGGTGTTTCTACTGTAAAATTATTCAAAAATTATTTCAAACTTCATCTACTTTTATTAAACACATTTATTGTGAAGGTATTTAATACCCAGGGCTGGCTAAACAATTTTAAAATGTGCTGGATACACTAGTACATGTAAAACTGTATTGTCTTGTGTAAATATGGGCCTTGTTTAGAACTACGTCTCACAGGAAATTATGCCAAATGAAAACCATCTCCCCTTCTCCTCTCCCACTGAAAAGGATTTATGTTTTTTACATTTAATACCAGTTAGGTAGAGAAACAAAAATATGGTGGCGTTACCTTCAAGCCTGAGCAATAGTTCATCTGTGAAGTCCGATTATGTTCAAACCCCTATTTTGTTATTAGAAATGTGGCCTAAGTCCAATGCCTCAATATGGAAGAGAGAGGAGTGAACAGCTCAATTCTTTCTGGAAGCCTGGCACTACATGGTTTGTTTACCTAAAACAGTTTTCAACCAACTATTAGCAAGGCTTTAAAACCAAAGCCATGAAAATCAGTTCCTAAATGTGTGTATATAATCTCCAGCCAACCAACTTAATTGCGGGTGCTTTTCTCAAGCCCTGTAAGCCATCCCACTAAAAAAAATATAAAATAATTAAAAAAAAAAAAAAATCAAAGCTACAGAGCATGATAGGAAACATATTATATCCCTTACCCAAGGAAGGAAAAAAGGGTGTATTTAAAAAAATGCTGAATTAATAAATCACCTCTGTAGCTGTTCCACCACTCTTTACAAGACCAGTGTCCGTTCAGGGATCAGTCCTCCCTTTCTCAGCCCAAGCAGGTGCTGCTGCACGCTCTGCACTTGTCAATGGACAGCTTTACTGGCCTTGCAGTGGGCTGTACTGGCTAAGGCAAAGCACTGTGCAGACAGCACCACAAGCCAGCTTCAGCACAGCCAGCGACACTATTGCAGGTATTGAGCAACTGGGTAACATCTCAATCATTTGATACAGAGGGTAATTTGAAATGAAAGCAGTGGATGCTTATAAATGACTAGCATTTAGAGAATTCATTGATTATAACCCCATCCTGCAAATACTGGCATTTAAGAGACTTTGAATTAAGAGCACCCCATGTTACCAGTGTTCACGATGAATAGAAGTGGTATGGAACACAGAAAGTTTTAAGAACAGTTGTGCTGCGGGGGTTTTTTTGTTTGGTTGGTTTTTGTTTTGCATTTTGCTTGCTTGTTTGTAAAAGGCTTGGGTTCCTCTTTTGCCCGTTTGACCCAACATACATACATGACTAACTACAGAAGACACCTGAGCTAATAATCTTTTACCCATCCTTGGACATCTTCTGATTTCAAAGATCCAAAAAGCTTCAGTTTTCTTCTCTTTTCTTTTTAAGTACTGCCGTGACACGAGAACTAATGCAGTCTGGCTTCCCACAGCTTGGCCTTGTGGGTGCTTACAAGCTCTGACTAAAGCTTTTCTCTAGCAGTTAGGACATCTATGAAGTGTCTCACTCCATGCAGCTTCTCTGGTGGCTAATAAGTCATAAGCTTACCAGGCAGTTTTTTTGTTAATCAAGGTACTTTTAGGGTCCTCCCTCCATATCTAACCACTCCTTTTCATGCAGCAGCTAGGTTCTTAGTTACCCCTAAAATCTCTGCTGCTGCACGAAACGTGACTGCAATCAGTGAACTGCTGGAGTGGAAGGAGCTACACACCTGTAAGAATCAGAGTCCATTAAGATCTGGGTATTTTATTTTCCTTTCAAAGACAACTAGGAAAAATAAAGACGAGAACACATGATCAGATACCATTAACTCTAAGAAAAGCTCTCCAGTTCCACTTCTCCAAAAACTTCCTCCAGTATGATATAATCTGGGGGACATGAGGGTCACTATTAAAATAAGAAAACAGATACTACCAACTCAACCCTTCAAAATCTTGCCATCCATCATATCAGGTGTAAGATCAGTTACATACAATCAAACTTATGAATTGAATTACTGACTTTGGCAAATGGCACGTTCCTCCAAGAAGAAATCTCACTCCTAGCACTTAGCACTCTTCAGAGAAGCTTTAAACATTGTTGACTCCTGTTCACTGTGAGAACTACTAGTCATCAAGAATAAAAGTGCAACAAAGCTACCTGAAGTGCATGAAAAGATCAGGAGCAGCAGCTTGAAAAGCTGCGTAAAGCTTCAAGCAAGAGACCCCCATGCTTCCCTCTGCCATTTCAGGAAGCCTGCAATTCACCTGAACAAACAATTTTTATTTGGAAGGTTGCTTTACAACTATGTTTATCAGTGTCAGAGTCAAGGAGATGCACAATTTATGGCTTTATTTTCCTCTTTAGGGGTCTATTTTGCTGGCTGTCCCACTCAGTCCAAGTATTTTTGTTATACATAACTCCCCCTTCCTAAAACAACAGCAAAGGGTCTCCTCTTTTCGGACTTCCTTCTTGCATTTTTATTACAAGGGATTCTTAAAGGATGCTCCTCAGCTTTCTACTTGAACTACAACTGAAAATAAATAATTAATGTAAGAGATCAGTGCACCTAAACAGACCCTTCAGGAAACAATCACAGTGTTTGCCTGGACTGCCCCAGAGCAACTCCTTGTCATGACCTCTCTCATTCTTTACAGAGCACGAGTGATGCTCAGATATTGATCAAAAGGAGGAGCTCTTCCTCTCAGCAATGGTCCTCAATGAGTTCCCATATTCTTTATGACCATCATCGCTAAGGTGTTCCTGCCTCTGTAGTGTAACACTGGGCTTAAAGAAAGCATCTGGGGGCTCTGTCCTGGAAAAGAACTACAAAACCTGAGGACACTGAGGCCCTTCTGTCACTGAAGTGAGAGGTAAGCTTGAAAAATCCCTCCTGCACATGCAAAACGTATTGTTTTTCTTGTGGCAACTACATAATTCTCAGTGCAATTATACATCTGGCTGCGGAGTCAGAGAAAGACTCAAAACAGGCAATATGATGGAGTGCAGGACAAGCAAGGAAGGAAAAAAGTACAGAAAAAGAAAATACTGAGCACAAAACTACTGACCTCAAACTTACCACATAAATTCAAAGAAGCAACAGAAGATCTGAAATTTAACTTCTGGCAAAATGTGTTTTTCTAAGCTGATGGAGAACAAATAAGGAATAAAGTCTGTGGACATAAAAAGTCACAGGAGAACCACACATAAACAGCGCTATCAATGCAGGAGATGAAGGGAAGGACGAAAGAAAAGTAGGGCTTTCAGTAACAGATAAGATCTACCACAGATGATCAGATACTTTTAAGTGGCTGGTAGTAACAAGGCTTTGATTGGGTGAGACAGGGTGCAGAAAATAGGGCATTTGGACCGCACAGTTGCTGGATGCCTCCCACCACGTTACAATACAACAGCAGCTTTGCCTGACACTGTTTTAGCTGCCTACTTAGCAGCATTGCCCCTGCACCTGCAGAGACAATTCAGGGTTTGCTTCCTACCAATTTCCAATAATAAAGCCAATATTATCATCCTGATTTTCTGAAGCAGTTGTAAATATTTACTGGTTAATCCTCTTGTGCAGTTTGCAAGACAATTCTCCATTCCTTATGTTAAGGCTCCAAATTATTTTTTCTTCATATTATATGTATTTTAATAAATGCATGATTTAGTATTCTGCAAGCCCACACTACAAAAAGACTATTCTGGAATAAATGGTATAATTACATTTCCTACAGCGACCTTGTAATCTCTTGAGTATTTATTCTAGACTAAACAGCCTTACTCAGCTGCCCTGTGTCTGATTGTCGATGAAAGAAGCTTGTTTGACAACTGCTTCGAGCAGAAACATATTTTTTCCATGATTGCATGAAAAAGTAAAAAAACATTTCCAGACCAGTATTCTGAGTACAGAGACTCATGTTAGATCGATGAGTTAATTCTGAATCCAAATGCCAACAAAAACAATTACTATGGACATTCTGCTGTCATGGCCAGCATTTGAGGTTAATTTAGTGGTACGTATACAACTACAGCCAGCTTCACATGTAAGAAACTTCATGGTGTATGCAGGCTTCCTTCTTTGTTTCTTTATATATTTTCCATATTCTCTGCTTTTATAACCCTCCTGAGACCTTTTACAGTTACAGAACCCACACTATACCCACAGGTGGGCGGGCAGGAAGCAAAACTCTCCATTTCATAAGCAGTCCACTTCTAATATATTCAATTGCTAATGACCTTGACAGAAGAGCTCCATGCAAAACACCATATACTACAGGGTGTCGTTTGAAATGTTCATAGACATTTCTGCCAGAAAGCTGATTTCTTAAACAGTAAGATTTCAGACTCACTAAAGGCTGTACTGCTTTCCTTGATTTCCATTCAGCTGGAAAAAATTGGTGCTAATCTACCTCCCCTATATTAAATTTGTGTCCTTCCAAACCCTACGACAAAACCTATAGAATTTCTGTAGTACACTAAAACAATACAACACAGTTTCTACATCAAATCAAATTAAGGTGGTTTACACACAGTTCTGTTTCCTTGTTCTATCCGCTCTTGAAAAAGACAGCACACTTGGCCATTTCACACCATTCCAAAGAAAGTGTACCCACACAGTACCTCTACTGTCATTCGCAGGTTTTTATTCAATCATTCATGATAAAATGAGCAAAAAATACTTCACTTCAAAAGGCTGTATGCAAATGTAGCTGTGACTTTAAATCAATAAGCACTTTTTACCTGCCAATTCTCATTCATTAGGCACCCGATTCAAAATGCATTGCAGCCGACAAATCTTTCTACTGAGGATCAGCCCCTGCAACAGGAGACACTGGGAAATTCAGACCATATGCCTTGGTAGGCAAGAGAATTCCAGCAAGGAGTGCAGCCCTCTACATGCCCTCCAAAGCAAGACAAGCTTTCAGTGCTCTTACTCAATCTTTTGACTCTGACTACTGAGCTTATTGAGAAACTATATTCTATTCAAAGGAGGAGAATGAATTCAGTGTTCAAAATCAACGGGCCAGAGCAGATCAAATAAGCCCTTCATTTGTGGCTTTTCTCCTTTTCCAAGATTCAAGAAATATCCACATACCCCAATGACAAAGAAAGCAGATGTGAAAAATCACCTGCTACAACTTTTAAAGCCCAGCAGTCCTGTCACCCATTCAAAATCAATTCTCAGTTATTTCACTGTCTTGAACCCAACACAGACACTGACAGGGTTTTAGCAAAAACTAATCCAGCCAAAGACCAGATTCAACTATAGTTTAAGAATAATTTGGAGAGCATCCTTACTATTGCCTCACTTAAAAAATAAAATCCCTATGATTGACAGCAAAGAAGTTACACGAGTCACTTCTGCATTAAGTGCCAGAACTCTACATGTGTTTCAAATTACACTACAACACTGTACAACAAAGAAATATGCAGAAACTTTCCACTTGAAATGAAGGTTAAAAATTTAATGCTAACAAAGCTCTAAGATATGAAATCAAACCTCCTCATCTTAATTCAAAATTTAAAATGACTGAGCCCTCCTACGCTAGGAAAAAAAGGAATGTATCAATCCCGTTGTTCGTTATAAATAGCACAGTGGGCTAAACTACATTTGTTGTATATACAGACTTCCACAGCACTCTGATTTTGCTCCAGTACTTACCCTCAACACTTACAATGGCATTTTGCTTAGATTTAAATTATCAGAGTGTATTACCTATCCTCATTAGTGTTCACCACTGAACTTCATTTTTTTGCATCATTTTTAAACAAAACAGTAATTAACTGGAGTGCTCCTAACAATGTGGTTATACGTGAAAACAAGTTGATAGAGAAGTCACATTATTCCCTAAAGAAAAGCAAAGATTTTTGGAGCAAACCTGATTTTTTTCACATATTCATATATAAATATATTCATCAAAATACATTAAAAAAAAAATCCTGTATTTGGGATGTATCTCTCCAGATAAAGTTAAGCAGGCAAACAAAATATTATTTTAAGCAGCTCAGGCTTGACTTGATTACAAGGTCTGCACAAAAATTCTCTATTAATGCAGAGAATTTAAGTGGAGCGCAAACGAATTTTTAATCTTACTTGTAAATTACCTCTGTTTTGCAGGAATGGTGAGAATAGGACTGGTGCCATGTTAAGAGTAAGATCCACTTGGGATTGCAAAAGACTGCTTCTAAACTGAGACATGAAGTTCACGCACCTTTACCCGAAATGTTAATTGCCTAAGCAGATTTTTGATTTATAGTCAGTTTAAGTAGCTTGTGTACTCCACAGCTGTAAATACTTGGTGTGAAAACACTGTGTGGCCACTCCTGCTAGCCATTCATACTTACATTTAATGCCAAGAATGTCTTTACATTTTTCAGGACCTCAAACAAACAGAATTTTGATCCTCACAGGATTTTTTGGTTTTGTGTTTGTTTGTGGGTTTTCTTTAATCGAACCTACATAACAAACATACATTTTTAAAACAACAAACCAATTCCCATCCCCATCCTGTTTTGGTCTCTCGCTACTTGGTATGTCAGAGTTTGTTGTATTTTTCATCTCTTTTGTTTCGCACTAAGAAAAATCCAGACCTCCAACCACACAAATTCAGTAAGCTCAACTAAAATATTAGAAGAAACAACACCAAAAAAAAGGCAGGGTGGGGAAGACAGGCTTTTTTTTACCCCTCGAAGAAAACCTTGAAGTAATGGCAGCGAGTGCCTGAGCATCCAGGCAGTCATGCTCTCTCTTACAACCACACACCTCTGCTCCCCAAAAGCCAAGCAAAGTCCCACAGCCTTGCAATGACTTTTGCAGTTCAACAGATTTGGATGAGTTTGAACCAAAAGATGACACTCCCCATTTTTGCCAAACTACACCAGCCTAGCCATTTCTGGTGATGGCAGAAGTGCCAGTAGGCCACTGATAAGACTGTGCTCTCTAACATGACTCCCATTAGCAGGTTGCCTTCAACTCTACCCAGAAACCAACATTTTCCCAACGCGTGTCACTGAACACTTCAGTAATTTAGAGTAGTGACCATTAGTTGTCATGGAAGGACAGGCAGCTGTGGAGCCTGCCTCCAAGATGGGTATGTTACAGTCATTCAAAACTCCACTTGTCTCCAGGGGTGGTACCCTACAGATGGGAGATGCTCATATGTCTTCTCCCTTTCTTCAAGTCACATTTCCACTTGACTGCTGAGTCAGGCATGAGCTGGTTCTCCAGCTTTACCACCTAGATCAAACCATCACCAACCTGGCACACTCAAGTATGTATTCATGGGACCATCAGCCATTGAGACTTTCTTGCAGTAACCCCACAGACATATAGTCAAGGTAATTTCTGAGAGAGGCTGGCTCCGAGAAAGCTTCACTCCCCCCTGCCATGAGGTTAAATACTGTCTACAACTTAAGTGTCATACATGTTGCTCCCAGAAAGCCGTGTAATTCAGGATTATCGCCTATATTTCATTACTTCCAGAAAATATTCCTCCATTTAAAAAAAGGAAATTATACCAATCATTTCTGTTGGGGCTGGGGTGCGGGGAATCTATTTCTTCATTATTCTCAGACTTCCAACACAATAGCAAATAAATGCATCAATAAGGATGTTAATGCTTTTCTGCAGTACACAGAAAATGTACAACCCCAAGAGAAACTGAAAACAAATTTCTAAGACCAGTTTGAACATAAATTTCGTTTTTTCGCAAAACATGCAAAATCCACACAGAAGAGCAGTGAGAGGATGCCAAATCAAGTTTATTGGACTGTATGCAAAGTTTTTTGTAAAGCCTAACGAGAAAATAATACAAGTCATCTTAAAAAGCATTTTTCTTTAATTATATAAGATCCCTAACAAATGTTCTAAATGATCCCTTAAGGATTCGTCCTTTTTCTTGCTCTTCTTACTAAAAGCCTCCTTGCTAGCTCTCTCCTTCATTACAGCAGTTTACTAATAAAAGCAACACTGATGCTGAAACCTGAAGCGAGTCCTGCAGAAGGTACGAGGTTAAGACATGAATATTCAAAAAGCCCATTCTACTGAGCGTTTCAAAGACAATAAAATGTTATCTTTAAAAAAAAAGGTCAATAAATTATTCTACCAGAAGTGAATTAACTCCAGGTTGGCAATATCTTTGCAATAATTCTGGCTCCAGCAACTCAGATAACAGCCGGCACATTTAAGGGAACTATTTAGCAGCAATAAATAGCCAGACTGCAAAATTATTAACAAGAACGTGAAAAGAGGGAGAAACAAGGGGGGGGGGAATCAAATAAATTTAGATTTAACCTGTCCTTATATGAGTGCAAATGAAGTGGAAACTAAAAATCTTTAGCAGGAGTGGATAACCTTGCGCCCAGCTCTTCTGCCTCACCCAGGCAGCTGTATGCAGCTGCCTGAAAAACCCCCAAGCAGGGACGGAGGCACATTAGTTAAGCATTCATCATCAACAGGAAATGCGCGCGAGTTCATATAAACACAGCAACACAAATCTATAAACCAGCAGCCTCACATGGTTTAAGGTATTTCAGGCACCCCACGGAATAGGGTTAGAGTTGTACCGGCTGGGAACCCAAAGCATCAATGTATTTGTTTTGGAATTGTAAACAGCCTCAGAAGAACTCTTCTGGTGGGTACCCACCTATGCACCTCCCCTTACTACCACAGGCACCCAGCACCCCTGCCGCTCTTAACTCTTTCATCGCCTCCACGGCCAAGCTGAACAACCCTGGCTGTTCATGCGCAGAGGAGTAAAATGACACGTGTGTCAAAACGTCTCCAAGAACAGACCCATCTGTGAGCACTGTTTGCAAACCCTGCCCAAATACATTCACACACAGATGCTGCAATGCAATATTTAATGGACTTTTTTTATTCCCCCCTGCCTCAAGGTGTTGGGTTGCCTTTAAACTGGTGTCACAGGCAATCCCATGGCACAGACACGGATTGAACAGGGCTCCTTCCAGATCTGGACACCAGCACTCACTTTACAAGGGCAGACAAAGGGACAAGGACTGGGAATCCTCCCTGCACAAGTCACACACACACCCCCCCCAAACATTTCAACTTGTGATGAGGCTTAGGGCTCAGAGGGTCTCAAAGCTCGCCTCACATTGGAGGTCCCTCACAGCTGCGCTCCATCCAAACAGGTGGTGAAGGCTAAAATCTGACTCTGCCCAAGTTTAAACTGCTAATTAATATTTGGTCTCAGAAGTTTGGTATCAGATAATAAAAGTCATAGGCATCAGAAGGACACAAATAATAAAAACGGAGACAACCTCAGCTCCAGACAGCCTTGAATTTTCTGAAGCACCATGAGATTGCTTAAAAATCTACCTACCTCTGTCATTTTCTGGATGAGGTACATCTCTTGTGCCAGCGAATTAGATGAGATTCCTGTTTGGATTTCGGTGCTCTCTGAAACTGCATACTAAATTGTCTCAACATCGTTCAGTACTTTGTGGCTTCAGTTTTCCCATATTGCACAGTCAAACACAAACTGTTATTTTTTAAACTCTTTCTTGCCTTGCACATTTGTTCTGCCACATAGTTCTCCAGGTACTGTAAGTGCTGTTGTCTTTGAAAGTTAGGCCATGACAAGTTGGGTGACACTCACTATCCCAGTAGCTACACATTTTCAGGTGGCGTTTCAGCTACAAACACGTCTCTAGAGAGCAGACACATCACTTTTGGACTTCCCAGCCTCCATTAACCAGGCACAGCAGGCTCCATACTCCCTTCCAAACATGACTGCACACCACAATGCCACCAAGCTGCTGGACCAGCCCAGCATTATATTTTTTGACAAAGTTAAGATCTGTGCTTCATTTCTCACAAATGCAGTTTGACTGCAGACAACAGTCGACAAGTAAATCTACCCTTTTCCATGGCACTCAGCCCAACTTTAATATTTTTACTGGCTTACAGCTGGGTAAATTAAGCCCCAGATTTTTATTTATTTATTTTTTAATACCGTGCAACTGAAAATGAACAGCTACTTCACTATGACTGCCAAGGACAACCTTAAAAACACTAATGCAATCCAGTCCAGCTCTCAATAGGTCTATAAAGGCTAGAGGACCAAAATTTTCAGCTTATCCACCCAAACAAAATGTTGGTTGGGCAGGAAGTCTAGTATTTCGTTAAGATCCTTAATAAAAAAAAAAAAAAAAAAAAAAAAAGACCCCTACATGCTAGCAAACCGAAGATGGTAACAGTCCCAGCTATAATGCCATGAAATAGGAATTAAAACTTGCAGTGTTACTTACCCCAGCCTGCCCAGCATTTCAAGTTCTGGAACCTGTGGTCCATATGTCTCCACTTGCAGAGGCTGATACTCATACAAAGTTTCCTCTAGCTTCTGAACAGGAGCTAGTGAAATATGCTGACCCTGTTTAAAAAAAAAAAATTCACATACCAGGTCAAGGTTTTGTTTTGACAGTTTTAAAATGCAATTCAAGAACAAGCTTATACCATTAACCTGGCCCAGACAAAGACCATCCCATTAAGAACATACTGTCTACTGTATCACCCACTCCTTCATGATTTAATTTTTTTACTGGGATCTACAGCTTGCAAGTCATGTTTCATTAGCTGTAACTTTGGAGGAGGTAAGAGGAAAGGGGGAAGTTCTATTGAAACAAGGTTACTATCAGAGAGTACAGCTGCTTTCAGTGTCACTATTATTATTAGGTAAAAATTTCATTTATCAGAAGTAATATCAAACAAAAGTCTCTGAGCAACCCTATTTGATTCCGTAATCAACGATTTCCTGAAAGCCCTAATGAGAAAGGGAAACCGCTTTCATTTCTCTCTGCAGGCTTTGTAAGCTCCCATACATAATAGCTCTCAAAATAAGACTTTTACAGCACAATACAATTAATTCATTCAGCAAATTCCCATTTGTTTCATAACTAAAAATATAGAAACACACAAACATAAACCTTTCATTCCAGATGGTACTTTTGCAAGCCCTTCAGACCACTGAGAAACAGCTAGACATTTCCCCCACCCCTCCAAGCTCCTATCATTCCGAGCCCTCACAAAACAGGAGACTTGTGGCTAGGAAGGAGGGGTCAGGAGGATATGAGATAGAGCCAAAGTTAACAGATGTTGCTGCGTGACATTCTACACTGATTTGTTGATCTTTCACACAGTTTCAATTTTCTCCTGTATTCTATGGTGCTCACAAAAATTAGCAGCAGCAGCAAAAAGACACAGCACTATGAGCTCCCCTGAAACAGCCTGGCTTCCCCTGCCGAAACTGAGCTTCACATCTGCAAAACGCAGGAATTTAGGAAAGTAGTAGTATTGTTTTTGTAGACATTTTGTCTGCAACAGGAGATCGGAAGCTTTCCACGGTGTAATGCCATGTATAACCCTGGCTCCCACTGGTGATCACTTACTGAGCTCACTTCCCTGGGGCCACTCATATAAGCATCTACTCCCTCAAGTGGAAACTAAAGGCTCCTAATGTGGGACATCAGGTTAAAATTAACTACAGAGGGGGGGAAAAAAAAAAAAAGTCAGTAGAAGGGGAAAGCTGTTAATTAAATTTGTGGTTGAAGACAGTGACCTTTCTGAATTTGGAGCATAGATATTTTTGTTTAGAGAGCTGCAGAAAATAGCTAAGAAAATTGAAGAGGTAAGTCCTTGAGAAGTATCATGGATCTAGGCCGATCTCTATGGAAATAGCAGCAGCTCAAGTTTTCCATTGAAAGGGCTCTGTATGCGTGGTAACAACAGATAGTTCACTGCCTGGGAGCCTGGAGGGGCTGCTGCTATCACCAGGTGATAGTCTCCTGAAAGCAAAACGTGGTGAAAAAAGTTCTGAAGTCAACCGTGAGTCACTCCAACTTTCACGGTTACCATACTGTTATTTCTGTGCCACAAACTACTGCTGCAACATTAAAAGCAGGCAACCACACATTAAAAAAAAAAAGGTAAGAAAACAAAGGTTAAAAATTCAGCTTTAATGCAACTTCACAGTATTTTAGAACAAACGCAGGGTCTTTTTGTATTGCTAGAAGTTGTCAATTTACAATCTATTCAAGTTCATGAAAATACTATACTTTGTAAGTACATTTATGTGGGCATGTTACACCCACCTTAAGAAATTAATGTTTAAATACTTTTGGATTTTAATTTAACAGTATCTTTGTCTTTAACCAAACCGAAAAGAAAGAAATACCAACAATTTACATGTGAACACCCTCATCTAGTGAGCAAAAAAGTGCCAGTCTTTCCAAATCCAGAGCAATTTTGTTCCAGTCATAGACAAGAAAATTCAGTTTCAGGCAAAGATCAAAACCATGATAAATATTTTTGGAAATTACTTGTGTGTGGAAAAAGGGAGCAGCTCAGATTGCAGAAGCCACATCTCTGGAGGGCATCACCAGAACAGCTGCTCGCTGTTAGTGGAGTTGCCACTGATGCATTCCTAACACTTTTTTTAACGAGAGTGACTTCTCCCAACACTGGCCAAGAGACACATGAAGGCTACTGACAAATGGACCAGGCTCATCACAAGCCTCTTTACCCATCACCCTTTACGCTGCTACAGATGCCATCCCCGGGAACTCCTGGAAGGACAGGATGAAAACGTTTCATTAGTTTTTCTCTCTTTTTGGAATTCCTAAGGTGCCAGAGGTCAGAAGGGACCGCAATGGTCATTTACTCTCAGATGATCAACCAGTAACTGTAAAGGAGCTGCCTATGAATGACTGGGAGGCTGGCTGGTCAGCACATCAGCTGTATGGTGGGCACCAGCCTATGGATCATGGGGAAGCCAGTGGAACCATGGCAGGACCTTTCTGTGAGGTGTGGTATTGCAAAAACAACACACTGTGGTGGCCTGGAGAGCAGCAGTAGATCATCATCAGAAGAGCAGCACAGAGAAACTGTCCGTCCTTTAGCTGGTTTGACCTCATGTCCAGCACAGGTCAGGATATTTTGCTTTCCTGTACAAAGCCCAAACACTCGCAGTTCAGCCAAAGCACCTTCTTTTGAAAGACATCCAACCTAGACTTAAAGATTTCAAATCATAAAGGTCCAGGCACATCCCTTAGATAAGTTGTTCCAATAGTTAATTATTCTCACCATTAAATATTGGCAGCTCATTTCTTGTTCATCAAGATCAGTTTCAAAGCACTGGCTCTCTCCTACATCTTTCTCACTTACACCCTGGGCCAAGGTGCAAGCATTAGGAACCACTACGTACTTTTGCACGGCACAACGACTGCACTGGTTTGTGTCCAGCCAGCAGATCCGTACCTCGAGGAGGCTGTGCAGCTTTATGACACAGCTCGTTTGGTTTTATTTCCCAAAATCACATCTTTAGCTGATGGGCTTTGGCAACATGGATTACATTCCACTTAGCAAGCGGGGGGGGGGGGGGGGGGGGGGGTGGCGGGCAGTGAGGGAACCACAACTGGCTGATGTTCCTGCCCTATAGCTGTCTGGTCTTTAGGTAAAGGCTTTTTCCTATAAACTGGATTTTCATCTGCCTTGATTTGGGAAAGGGTTACATGGAAGTGTAAGTTATGACACGCATTCCCACCCGAAAGGGCCCGAAGCCTGGTCAAGCTCTGCAATCACATCAGCTCTGTAGATGTTTTGGACACGAACAGGCTGTATAGACACTGCCAACCCCTTGCAATGCAAGTACAGCAGCGTGGCCGTGCAGGCTCCTGAGCTCACGGGCTTCCAAGTTGTTTAGCCCTGAACAGGTTACAGTGTGTTCACAACCCTGGGTATGACAGATCTGTGCAAAAAGGCTGGGATGGAAACATATGAAAACTCACTGGTGAAAAGTGTTGCCTTTCCTATTTCCACTGATATTGGGATAAGGTGCATTTACAAAAAAATCTTATTGAAGTTAAAAGGCTCAATTTGGCCAATATTGTCTCAGTTAAAAGCCATCTGGCCAGTAGCATCTCGGGTTTGTGTCTCTGCCCTGAGTGGTCCCTAGTCATTTCATTAAGTGACTGGTATAAGAGGGAAGCTGTTGTGTAACTTTAGAGAGATCACAAAAGACAATAACTGTTACTTAGGGCTTACACAGCATTTTTACAGATTCAAAGACCATTTCACATCTATGAGGTAAGATTTTCATATTTCCTGTATTCCACCTAGACAGCCAGCCTTACCTCTTTCCAGCATTAGGAGGCATTTATCAGCATGCTAAAACCAAAATGAAAGCAGCAGGTCCAAGATCCTGCCTTTTGCATTGCTTTCTCCTGACAAACCCAAGATCTGACGTTGTGGTCATGGGTAAGTATTTCTAATTCCCCTTGGATGTCGTAATGTTTGTGTAAAAGAAGCTGACAGCATCCAAATGGAGATAGAAAAGGCTTCCAAGAACACAGACAACAGATTTTCCTGCCTCCTCTCTCTCCCACCCCTATCTTCGTGGCATAAGAGCTTTTTCTCTGGGATTATTTTAGGCACCGTAGCTGTCTATTACATTTTGGAATGCATGGAACCACAAAACACACTGCTAATTAGAAGAAAGGCATTTGCTTATCCTTACGACTTTGTTTATGTAAAAGACTGCACAGCAATGGATTTGTGAGCAACTGATTTTCCATTCATGTACTATATGGTTTTAGATGAGAAAAATACAGGATTAAACTGGGAGGGAGGGTCAATAACATCTTTACATTACAAATAAAACTGACTGGGTGATATACTGTTTACTATCCTAGACACACTGTTTGAGACATATCTCAGTTAAAAAATAAGAAACAGAAGCAGTAGCCAATTTTTGTTTTAGGCTGTGATACAACATGGCATTAAGGAAAAAAAGCCATGGATTACATACAGAAAAGAGCTGCCCCTGCAGTGACAAGGGGCTTATTTTAAACAAAATCAATGTCTTTTAGGAAGAGTCACAAATATTAAGAGCATCAAAATTACAGTGTTTCAGTGCACCTTTCACAAAGGGATTTGGGGAGAGACTCTTGGCAAATGCTAGGTATTTGCCTGCCAGCAAAAAGAGGTTATTTTAGAACACAACGTCCAGAAGTATCAGCTCAAGGTGCAGTGTTCACACTTCTTCCCATCCTGTCATCTCTCCCCTTCCCCATCTCCAAAATGACACTGCCTTCCTTCATCTCCTTCTCTTGGCAGCAAAAAGAAATAACAACTGACAGGCTTCTCTGAAATCTCTCAAGTGCCAAGGAGGTGGAGAAAGGAGACTGACACCAAAAATGCACTAGTAGGGGAAAGAGGAGGAACAGCTATGCCACAAAAACATCCCCAGGCAAGAGACAGAAGCCAGAGATTGGGGTCAGTAAAACTTGTCCAGACAAAGCATGTTTCTGTACTAGAAGTGGCTGGACTAGATGATGTTGCCAATCTTTTTGCTTTTTTAATTTCTCTCTGCTTAGGAACTTACTCAGGTCTGCTATTACCACACTACCAGAACACAGCACCTCAGGTTACAGAAATAGCAGTATTTGTGCACTACATCACAACACTGCATTAAGTCAATTTGCAGTAATAATACCTATATTTAATTCTTTTCACCACCAGGTCTCCCTCCCCAGCCTGGACTAAGGAGCACACAGCCAGCTGAGAAAAAAACCAACAAATGAGCACCATGGGATGCCAGGGCATGACACTGCTAAAACACACCCTCAACATCACTTTGATTGTATGCAGCATGATGGAGTGGTTAACAAAGACCCTTTCTGATACACCAGCATCCGAGTGTGTAATTATCCCAATGCTTTCAAGTGAATGTTAAAACAGAACTATAAATTCCTTGAATTTTTCAATATAAGTAGTCTTAGGAAACTATTTTACTGTTAAACTCACAACAGAATTCAAGTTCTGGAAAGATTTCATTTAACAGAATTTCTTACAGAACAATAGTAATGTAAATAGCTTAAGCAACATGGCCTGAGCCAAAAGCTAAGTTGTTTGGTTTAGGTTTTTTTCTCCAGTATTCACCCTCCCAATTCACTATTGACAAATCCATGTCAGCAATGCTAATATGGCTTTCTGATTCTCATTAACTACTTTGACTACAGTGACACTCAGGAAAAGAAGAATTAAAACTGATAGATTTGGAGGGCTCAGTTAATATTATCTTAACCTTTACCCTCCATGCCTTCCACAGCTTTTTTAAATAAACATGAAGAATGTCAAACTAAAATGCATAATTCCATTCTTTAGCCTAAAATTCCTGTGCAAGTGAGGCTTTTCCAAAGACTTAAGTATCTGAAACCAACTGCTCTTTCTTCTGCTCTTGACAACAATAAATCCAATTTCTTTATTCAATTATGAAAAGTGCTATGAGGATATCCCAGTAGTAAAACAGAAAGAAAACAAATGATCTGACAGAAACCAACAAAATCAACTTATTCCTGTTGTTCTCGAAAACAGAGTGGCTACATGTGTCAGGACAAGAGATACAAGGTTGTCACATACACCCCCTTCCCTGTGGGGTAGATTATTTCAAATGTTTAGTAACGATCTGACTAAATATAGACTTATTTTTCCTCCACAGTAACTTAATTTGATTTTTGGGTGCCAAAACAAATTTAAAAGATGTGCTTTCTTCAGGAATGGCAGAAATAAAGTATGGGATCAACAGCACCTACAAAACTCTTAAGGACGGTCACATATATGTGATTTGTTACACACAATTACCTGGGAAATTAACCGCAAAGCAACACTGGCTAAATCACACCATCAGTTCTACTTGCGTCCAAAATTTTCCTCTACAACTTTCTGACATAAGTAATTACCTGACCACACTTATCTTTAAGCTCCAGCCAAAAAGCCCCATTCCTCTAATCTCTCAGAAGACAGCTCAGGTCCATCTAACATGCCAAAATACAGTTCTTCCAGGAGAGTGCCAGCACGGGAAGATTTAAAGAGTACTCTCTTCACAGAAAAGCCCAGTGTCCTTTCTTCAAACCAATGGATCACAGCGCCTGTTTGGTACTGTCCTCTCCAGCACTGTCTGCTGAAGCCCAGTTTAGGATTCAGGAGATAGTCTGGATGTTTGCTGCAACAAGTCACTCACTTGTTTTCAGCCGAGACTCGAGAGTTCTGGCAGGAACTGCCAAGCTTTCCTCAAAATCTCCAGCGCTGTTCAAAGGACAGCCTGGCACACAAGACAGCATCATTTTTGGAAACAGAAAATTAAAACACAACAGCATTTTCACGTAACTAATAAACCCACTGGTCACCCTTCTGGTTTTCAGCACTCTGTTCTCTATCTTGTTCCAAACTTGGTCTTGGCTCTTATGGGCTTAACTCACTTCTGTGCAGTCCACCTTACTGTACACAGAAGTTCAAATGCTTCTGCACCTTTTGTTCTGGTTCCCAGGACCTCTACCTTGCACACGGCATCTGACCACATTCAGCTAGACTGAACAGCCATGCCATGAACTGGCTGCTGTGTGGTATTCGGGCACCCTGGGCATGCCAATTGCATTCGTAAACCTGTCAACTCACACAATTCTTTTTCCTACTGTGGCTTTCACAGGGCTGGAGACGGCCCTTCTCAGCGTACAACTATAGGTTCTTGCCATTCTCCAGGGACAACATTTCACCGCAGATGACTCAAAGTCGATGCTGTGTTCAGTTTGTTATGCCAGCTCCCAATGTGCTATGTCAGTAATACAACATTAAGCAAAATTAAGCAAACTTTTGTTGCATCTCTACCACCAAACTGCTGGAGCCTTGGTCATTTTGATTTGACTATCAACAAAGCACAAGCTCTGCAGTAGCCAGCCTAATTACTGGATTAAAGGCTTTAATATAGCATTGTTTTAACTACCCTTTTAAGGGCCCAATTTTTCAAGGGACATGAAGTAGAAATCAATCTGACAAATGCCACCTTGTGTATCGAGACGCATAACGCTAAGAAAGGGACAGACACACCAGCGGAGATCAGAACACAGCAATAACTGCACATCACTCACCGTCCAGCAACAATTGTTTGAGTCTTAGTACAGCTCAATCTACCAGTATTCCTATTTTGTTGCATTAAGCTGAGTGTTACGCTGATATGATCCCTCCATTAAGCAAGAAAGTTATTTAGGAATTCCTAGAGAACAGTAAACTTCAAAAATTAGCTGCTTTATTAGTAAAACAGAAGCTCATAACCATACATCACTGTACTCCACTATCTGTTCTTTCCTGGGATCCTCGAAAGCTGCTTCCCCCCCATCCAAACAGCCACAGCTACACAACATCGTTTTTAAGGAATGTAGAGTCTGATGGATGACTTAAAAAGAAAGACTGCTTAAAATAACAAAACTGAACAGAAAGCTGACCTCAGTCTGTGGAAGATGAGAAACTGCGTGTGTGTGAAAGTCAGAGACATATTCCCTGTTTTACTGAGCATACACACAGCCTAGACCCAGATAACTGTTGATAAAGATGCAGAACATCACATTCAGCATGGCTTATGTCAGCCTGATAAAGAGAAGAAATAAAGTGAGATTCCTTGAATAGCTACATTTTAAGGAGGGACTGCTAAAGGTCGATAATCGTCTGACAAAAGAAAACAGAGAAGTTTTTATAGCAAGAGGGACTGAAAAAAAGGCATAAAATATGAAGAAAAGGACAATACAGGCAGATGAACAGAAAAACACAAATAGAAAAGGAAAAACAGGAAGAGAAGACAAGGAATTATTAGAAACAGGCAAAAATATAAGAAGAAAGCATTTAGAAAAACTGAAGTCTAAAGTAAAAAAATTCAAGTGTCAGAGATGAGCTGTACGTGATACATCCTCACAGTATTTGTGTGCTACATTTACTACAAGTTTTAAATGAAAACAGCAACCTCTTAATATATTTAGAAATTACTACGTTTAACATAAAGCGGAAGGTAGTTTATTTCTAGCCTGTTTTCCTAATGTGCGTGCAGAGCATGCAAGTAGACATTAGCTGATTATTCTGGGTACAGGAAGAGACACTGCAAACCTAACAGTTGACAGCACTGCTTTGAAAAATACACATTAAAAATGCAGTTGCTTCTACCCCAGGGAGTTTTCTTGTTTAGTTTGAAAAAAATTAATCTGCACAAAACAGTCTTTTGTCCTTCCAGCGAGGTTTAATTTCTTTCCGTGCAAGTTTCCATCTACGGTTTAGGTGACTATATCAAAATGATGCTTAAATCTGAACCACAGACACAACAGCTTTTAAAGATGTGTATACTTCCAACGGCACCTGAATTTTAGCAGCACTTTGGTCAGGATTCACAGAAGTTCACAGGATCAGAAAGTCTTATTTGTAAGCCCTGGCTGGTCCAGAGGGTGTTGCAGAAAGTCCCTCCACGTACCGAAGAACTACCATGGCCTTCCGCATCACTCGAGTTTCAGCAGCTATACCTTTGTAACTCCTTAAAGCACAGTAACCAGGAACATCTAAGGGATCCTTAGGACAAAGAAAAGGGAATGGTTCCTGCCATGAAAAATCTACCATCTCACTTAGAGAAAACAGAAGCTGGCAGCAAAACAGCAATACAATCACATGGCAATTTCACTTAGTCCCAGAAAAATCCTATTTATCTATTTATAAAATAAAGAGATGCCTCATCTGTTTCATCTTGGTCACTGGCTCCTTTGTGAAACCTTTTGCTAAAGCAAGTGTCGCCACAGATTCTGAAAGAGGAGACTGCTGTGAAAGCAACTGCAGCACAAACATCAGCTTTCGAACAAGTCAGAAAGGCTGCCTGAGTATTTCCTACTATAGGTTTATAACAAGACAGTTTTGCCTTAAAAACAACACTTCCATTGTAGAAAGGAAGATTCCTGCATGCTCTGACATAAGTACTAGATGAACCCACATCAGCAGAATGCCCTGAAATTTAATAATACGCAACACAGGGAAAGAAATCACTCAAACGCAGCATGCTGGAGATCAGGGCTTATACTGACATTGCATGCCACACAACTTACTGCTTCTTGGGAAACAACACAAGTTGTAATCCAAGAAAAAGGAAGCCCCAAGAACAAATATTAAAAACATTTGTTAATCAAAGGACTAAACATATAGGAAGGTTTTCATTTCTTTGACTTTCATATATTATTTCCATACAGTAAAATATGTGCTAAGCTCTCCACAGATGATGCAAATATCTTACGCTGGCTCAGGGCAGCTGCTGCTCTAAGAAACAAACCAAAACAAGGTGATCATTTGAATTCCCTTAAAACTCATAATATTGGACCAAATAAAGTAGAACTTATTATACAGTTTAACAAGCCATGCTTAACATCTTTGTGCACTTACAAACTATAATATAATTAACTTTACCTGTAAGCTTGGGGGGAATGTGAGGGAGAAAAGATAAAATAAAATACAAACTCATTTTCTTCTCAACTCTGAAAATAGTTCAGGGTCCAAATCCCTATACAAGTAGTAATAAAAATAGTTTGGTTTCTGGTAGCAATAACAAAAATGAGGGCAAGATTAATTATTACACTTTTACGGCAACCAATCTAAAGCAGATGTTTGAGAATAAAAGCGAGATGTCAAAGTAGTTAATAAGTGTTTTTCAAAACCAAACACAACAAGACAACTTGCAGCTTTATGTGCTTATATAAAACTCTAAATCATCTCAGTCAGCTTCCACCCTTGGCCCTTCTCTATTCTATGAAGCTTCACAATTACCAAAAATGTTATATTCAAGCCTAAACCACCACAGTTTAGGGTCCCCTGCACAAATGCACATGCTAGTGAGCTTTGCTGATTAGAGATCAGCTGCTGAATCTGGGCCTTTGTGAACAGAAACAGGTTTCCATGGTTTGAATATCCAGGATCTCTGCGATAAAGTCTCTGTCTTTAAGAGACAAAGCATATTTTAAAAATATCACAAAAAAGTTCAGACTGTATTTACATTTCCACTACAATACTCCAGTTCTGAGGCAGAGATCAAACTTCACATAGTAGAGTCAAAACCAACATAAGCATTCCTTAGAAAGAGACTTCAAATAGGTATTTGAAGTTATCCACACTTTCTTGTTTGCAAGTTCAAAGAATTGCTGATCATAAAGCAAACTTGGAAGATACTAAATCTTCGAAGTACCCATTTCACAAAAGACGATGCGTGCATGCAGGAGAATTGCATCCTTCCATGTTTAAAATGGCTAAAGTTTGTAGAAGGTAACCATAAGCACACCCTTTTCAAGTGAAACTAGCTGTTACTGTGAACACGAAAGACACTGTATTAACTTAAAACACTGTTCACTCAGATGTGCTTTCCAAAAGGCCTTAAGCAGGATTATATTGATTTACATAAAGTAAATTAGGCCAGTTTTTGCACTTGAGCTTCCCACACAAATAGGATTTGCCAAGATTTTTGAGTCTAATCAGTGGTACAATCGTAAAGGTATATAAGAGACTGACTCAGAGCATGCGCACACACTTCCAGACTCACCAGCAAGAGCCGATCTTTGGCTGACCACAGATAATTGCCTCCTAAGCCAGTCAGTCCAAGTCTTCATCTACCTGGAAGCCATCCATCCAGCAACACTGGGCTACTGTGCATCTGCATTGCTGTTCCACTTCATTACATGAAATACAAACCCGTCACTACAGGCATTGGAGTAACTGATACCGTACCACTCAAGTCAATGGGAGCAAATCAGAAACTCTAGAGTACATATGAATAATAACAGGTTTTTGTGTTTCCTTTCCCAAGTGCTGACAGTTTGGAGGGGTATTTCTCTCCCCCTTCCCCCAACTGCTGGACTTTACTCACACTAATATCATCGTGCCAAGGCAAGGTGCTCAAGGAGCTTTCACAGCATGTTTGTGTTAATAATTTGGGGTAGGTTCTCTGGGTTTGTTTTGAACTGTCCAAGATTTGACAAAAAAAAAGAAAGTGAAGGTAAGATGTATAACCTTCAGGAAGACAGTATTTTCAGCAAAAGGGGGCAAGACCGTACCTAAAAGCTTTAACAACCAACCAATCCCTTTAAATCCCCAGCAGCCCAAATAACTTAGCCCTAGCTCTGGATATAAACTTCTATCAAAGGGTAATTACACTGACAAAATCATGTTTTCTCCTTTGGTCTCACATTCATCTTGCATCACAGTTAAAACACAACACTGCATCAGCTTTTCTTCCCCCTCATCTCCTTTTCACAGCCGTTGCTGTATTGGCTGAAACACTCATTGCTGGGATGAACATTGACAGCTGGCATGTCTAAGAAACCTAGGAAGAAAGGAAAAAGTCTAAAAGACCTAGGAAGGAAGAAAGCCCGCCAGAGCCTAAAAGCAGCTCACCTTGTGAAATCACCTAACCTCAAGCCCCAGCCTACCCCAGCAGCTACACTGGTCTGCCTCGGGGCATTAGCAAAAGTAGGGAGTTGCAGGGACTGTTTGCTGCTATTAAGTCAAGGAAGTTCAGACTTTGTTTAACTTTACATATCTTAGATTTAGACCAATACTAAAAGGCAACCCCCAAGTGCTACAAAGAGCACTCTATGCATCGCTGAATGTACCTACGTTTGTTTCTGTAAAGGGCTGGAGTTTGCTTTTAATTATTCATAATGCTTTGTAATGTACTTGGATGCATATATTGTACATACACACCGCAGATTTAGTTTTAAGAAAATAGTCTCAGTGATTAGAGAGTTGTTTGCAGTGCTCAAATACTATGTCTTTAAATGAGATGCTTTTTGTGTGCATGGGTGTTCGTTAAATATGTATACACAGAGATACACACACAATCAAAGGGCAAGAGTGAAAGTTTTTAACAAATGCTATCACCGAACATTTTGCAAGGTGTAATGCCCCAATCCTCTGCACATTTACATACAGGATTCCTTTAAAGACATGTCAAGCTAACAAATCCATTTGATATTAGGAAATTTTATCATTCAGTTACTTGGGGTTTAGACCCAGATTCAGCAACACTCAGCTTGGAAAACTACCCAGCTTTAAGCACACAAAGAGCCTTGCAAAGTCAAAGGCACAGTCACATACTTATTACTTTGTCTGGATTGTGGCCTACAAGTCCAGTCCAACAAAGCCAAGCAAGCCTGAACCTGATTGCGTAAACTGAGCCCATCCGCTTAGCTGCAATTACCTATGGCAATAAACACAATGGTCTAGGAAGCAGAGGCTTGCAGAAACAGGCCCCCAGAGAAACAACCAGCACCCTGGCGGCTCCGGTCTCCACTCCTCATCCTTCCATAGGCAGTTCCAACAGCTCAGAAGTGAAATAGCTCACAACCAGGTATTAAACAACAGCATGTACTATTGCCTGGTCCACAGATTCACCACAATACATCGACGGGCCCCAGGGACTCAAATGCAACGTGGACAAAGTAACAGAGCTGAGAGTTAAGGCAAGAGGAGCACATGCTTGCTTAATTTTAAAGCACATGCTTAAGGGTTTTCTGGGTCAAAGCCAGGATGATCCATATCTTAAGAGATCAAGCACCTCCCCCAGTTCTAGATCAAAAATTGTGTATGACTATTTCAGTGATACCATTAACTAGTCCACAAGGGTAGGCTTTTGCTCAGTACTCAGGATACATATAGTAAGATGAATTTTACCATGCCAGACAAGTTGCATGGGCCATTTCTGAATCAAAGACCCACTGATATGATGTGGGTTTTTTACTGATTTAAATGGATGCTTGACCATGCCCCTCTAACTGAAGGTGGGCATCAAAAGACTAATACAATAATATTAAGAGAAATTTTAGGAAGTATACAGTGCTTCCAAGTAATCTCTCAAGAGCAGTTATTTATTACGTAAATCATCTTAGTTTTATTATCTGGTCTCCAATCCTATGGCCTACACAAATGGAGAAAACAGTCCCCCTAGGGACTATATATAATGGGGTCTATTACTCATACTAAATAGATCAAGCATCCTTAGAAAGCTAATTTACAGAGAAAGTTTCCGAATTTCTCTAATCATGTATTTAAAACCTTAAAAGGAAAACAGTAAGCAATTATAAATTGTACAAGCACACATACTCAGTAATCCATAGCATTTTAAAAAGCAGACTAGAATTCTAAGAAATTACTTACTGCCATAGCCACTGAATTAATCATATTTACTTCAGTGACTTTTTTTTGTCTAATTCCTAGCTCAGCATTCGACGGTAACCTTGACATTTGTCTCCCTAGTTAAAAAAAAAAATATCAAAAAACGCACTGCAGACAAACCACAGTCCTCTGTAAACTGACGTTCAGGGACTTCACTGTTTATTGATGAGGTACACCTAATCACATCAAAAGAATAAAACTTGCTTTCTTTCCAAATGCACATCAGAATTCTCTAGTTTGTGCATTTACTTAACTGCCTAAATAGAAAACCAGTGGTTTGATGCAACTAGCACAGTGCCATTTAAAGCACATCATATCACAGCACTCTTAAGTCTTTTTGGAAATACCTCTGCTGCTCAGCAGCACCAGCTTTCCACCAGTTGCTACTCCACATGCTATTGCCAATCAGCTGCATTTGCTGTAGCGCATTCCAAAGTTTACTAATTAATCTCTGCACTAAACCCCATTGATGGCTGGTTGCCATTTGAAATGATCATCATCTTTTATTTAAAGACATAGTGACCCTATGGTCAAACTCAGACCTTATTTGTAAAAAAAGGTATGACAAATTTCAGGTAATTAAAACCACTTCAAAATCAATGAGGGCTTTTTTTTTTTTTAACTGGACAGAGCCGATTACTAACAGTTTGAGAGTGTTTCTATTAGACATAATAAGTTATTTCAATTTTAGTTGTCAGGAATCGAGCACACTTGCATTCTGACCTAGGAGCTACATTCAGCAGAGGGTATGAGATGCAAACTTACAGAAAAGAGGCTATTCATTTCTTGCAAAACAGCATACAGTCTCTTAAGTCATGTGTTTTAATGGTTCCAGCTCATTGCTACATTTCATCTGAGGTTTTAAATATTGATTTCACCCAGTCCAACCTCTCACACCATTGTTACAGGCTGCTCTCATTGAGTGGTGCATACTGGCTCCGTGACCTTCACAATGACCTCTACAAAAGCAGTTGTGCATTTTACTGTGGTGTAAATCCTCACAGACAAGTCGAACCTGTTCTTTTTGGCATCCAGTCCTTTAGATGAATACTCTGCGGAGATTTATTATGAAAGGGGAATGAAGGGGCATTATTGCACAACATTCATCCCTCGCATACAGCCAAGTTCCATCTCTTACAACTTCTGAAGGCTTTTAAATAAACAGATCATCTTAATTATACAAATCATTTTTGCTTCTCACCAAATTTTCTGTAATTAAAATTCACAGTTGCTTACAAAAAGGTAGACATGCACAGAAAAAAGTATGTGTCCGAAGGTGTTTTATATTATTATTAATAAGTAATATTCATACTTCCTGTTACTATACACAAGGGATTAGTGTTTCCTAGCACACCATTCACTTACAACACTGAAGTATTATTCCACATTGTAGCAACACACACTGCCCTAAAAGGGTCCATTAATTATTTTTGTAATGCCATGAAGTTGCTCCAGGATATTAGACTGTCTCCATAAGAAATACACTCCTATAGTAAAATGATGAATGACAAAGTTTGCAGGTTTTTAATTAGATTTCAGAACAGTAAGAAAGCATTTACAAAGTTATTTTCCATGGCCTTAGCTTAATACTTTGTGTGCCCTATGCAAACAAAAAAATTCAAGATTAATTGAATCAAAAAATATAAAAGCATAAAAGAATTGTGAAAGGGGTATAGTTTATAGATTCATTCAATCTGCTAAAGTGGTCAGAGTAGTAACCCTATCATTCACATTATCCACATTCCTTTGGGTTTTCTAACTGATCCTTCAGCAAAACATGCCCTGCTAGAGGAGGGGGTAACCAAACCAAATGAAAAAAACACCCCACACTCAAAGTTGCATTGACACTCCAGTCCAAAAATTATGTTCGAACTTGCTTTACCCAATAGTCACTCGGTATTAACTGGAAATGAAGCATTTTGATTGAAGCAAATATTCCCTGATCTAAATCTCTGAATTCCCCCCAAAAGCTCCCTCCCCTCAGTACTAGCTGTCACGCAATTGACAATGCACGCACACCTCCAACTGCAAAAATAAAGAACTGCTGTGTGCGTCTCTCCCTGTCACCCACAGGCGATGTCAGGTATGGGTTCTCTCTCCCCTTTCCAAGTCTCAGCTGGCCATTCCTTAGCTTTCCTGCTCCTCCTTTTCTGCCAGCAAAATCAAAGACAACAGACTGCACTATAGTGAAAATGTACCCATACAAAAAATATCTGAAAATACACTCTCCTGCCTTCCTTTCTAAGCCTGATGCTACCAATGAGATGGAGCAGAGATGGGCTGAAGATAAGAGAAGGTAAACCAGCATGGTCACGTAGTGTTGTATTTAAAAGCAAAGATTAAAGACTGCAGAGTTCTAAAGGGGGGCTCTTCCTACAGAAGAAATTTCACATTTTGAAAAGTTGCATTTGCTGTATACTTTGCCTCTTCATAAATAAAAATAAACTAAATAAAAAATTAATTAGAAGTGCAGCCACATATATACTTTGTTCTTCATGCCAAACAAAACTCAGGTACCACCTATGTTTTATTCGGGTTCCTTTTCTTTAAAAAAACTCCACAGGTTTTCAATTAGGTGATAAACACACTTCATTACCAAATTTATACTTGGCACCTCAGCTACAGCTGAAGTTAGTTACACAGAATTTAAAAGCAACAACAGTTAAATGGGTACAGTACTCTTCAGGAGTATTTCTGCTACTTTAAGTGTGACATCTATTTAATTTTGTATTTCAAGTCCATTTAACTAACTAGACACAAAACAGGTTAACAAATAGCATAAAGTAGATGCTGTACACAACACTATCAGTGAAACTAAACTGATACAACATTAAGCTTTAATATAAACTGCATTGTAGTGGTTTGGGTTTTTCATTCCTTATTCCAACCAGATTTTAGAATTGCCTGATCTGAGATGAATTCTTGACCTAATCCTGCCTAGGCTTCAGATCCTACATAAATTAAAATGGGAATTCAAGCTCAAGGCATCATCCCACGAAGCAGCAGACTAAGGTAAGTGAAAACTGAATGGGTGAAGACAAAGGAAGCATGAAGTTCCCACTGCAATCCCTCCTACATCCTCCCATGAGCTCTCTCAAGCCAAGCCCTCTTCTCACACACCCCCAATAAAGAAAACCCTAATCATGTTTTACTGGCAACAACCACAAAGGCAAATCCTTGGTGTGCATGCATGGCCAAGCCAGTGCCAACAGATCTTGAGCACCAGGATCTAGATGTCAAAGATCTATTGCAGCATCTCCTCTGTCAAGCAGACAACCCTGAAGATCTCCAGCTCCATCCCTTATTACGTTTGTATGTGGCTGATGGAAAATCCAACAAGAAAACTCCCCAGGTTATTCCTTTTCTGAACTTGTAGTCATGATCTGGCTCAAATCCTGCGCCAAATGAAAGTGGAGAAAATGCTGCCACTCCCAGTGGCACTACCATCGTGCTCTTAGAGAAACTGCCATCTTTGTGGAAAGGCAGAAAATTCTTCAAATATTTGCTAATCGACTATTCAAACTTTGCTTGCCTGAACTCAAAGGGCCTATCACAGGGAAGCATTACAATCTGGCCAGCTTTATACATAGTCCTGAATGTATGTGGCTTTTTTTTTTTTAATGCTAGCTGTGTACACATGCCCATAGGTACACAAGCAGCCCTAAGCTGCAGTGCCAAAGACTGCCTGACTGCCTAACGATGGCGAGGATCAGATACCTACATTGATCCCTTTTAGGTCTGTCAGCACATCTACCCAGCACAGATCAGCAGCTCTTGTTTACTTGAGCACTGTCTCTGACAGTCTTGCAGACGATCACATTTCTGTAAGTCTCTTTCTATGCTTCGGAGAAGTGAGTAGGGCTCTATTTATTTATGCCTCTCTAAAGAGATGAAACAGGAGAATGGACCTCAGCCCTAAAAATACATGCTGCTTTCCTCCTGTGCACGGCCCTCAGTTTTAAATTGTTCCTCCCTCCTATTTACCTTTCCACTGCCTTCCAATTCCACATGCACCACCTTCAAACATACTGTCTGTCTCCTGCAGGATCTACCTCAATGTCCTAGAATAATACAAGAATCATTATTTTTCTAGAAAGCCATCATTTCATTTTCTACTAATCATTGCAAATGTTGCAAGTTTCAGTTTCCTGGCCCCCATCCAGCTAATTTAGATAGATGGTTCCACATGTGCTCTCTGTCCTTCCATTTCCTGCCCATACCACTACACACATTTGTCTAAAGTGAGTCAAAGCAGGTTTCTTTGTAGTCACAATATTCTTATGTATTTTATATTTTTAAAAAAGAGCCCGCATAAAATACAACCTATTACCGCGCTATTATCCACTTTGCAAGAGGGAGAGGATTTTAATGCTCTGCCACAGATTCTGCTGAACTGTAACACACATCACAAACTACCCCTGAGCCTCGCATTTCCCCAAAATACAAGTTACCTGTGTAGCAACTACGTGCAGGCAAAGCAGAACAATAAAACAGTCAATTCTCCACTTTGATGTACTCCACTATCCACGTTTATCTTCTGTAAAAGAGAAAAACACCCCAAAAGAAAACCCAAAACACTGAAGAGGAATAAAGATAAGACAAACTTTCAGCGACCCAGGCATTTCATGAGGATAATTTCTCTTTCATTAGCAGCCAATGCTGTCAATATTCCTTTCCAGCGACACCTTGCCTGACACACTGAGTCCAGACTAGGTATATATGGGGAAATTCACCTTTTGATGTCCAATGCAGATTGCCTACAACAATATTCCTTTCTCCCACCCTCTGCACCTGAACAAACATTCTTGAGGAAAATTACTTTTGAAGTCTCCTTGGTACAGAACATTGTCTCTTTGATGCAAACATCTTTTGCTGCAAGTACCCTAGCGCAATACAAGTGCACCTTGGATGAGTATGGACTATTAAAAACCAGGGCCCCCAACAGCTCCTTTGAAATACATCTTTATTAAGTGTATTTTTAATTTACAAATGTGCTATTTTAAAACTCAAAACTTGACTCTCCAAGACCCTGTAGCAAGCATTCATTTATCTGCTCTGTTCACTTAGGCACCACTTAAGGTGCAGAAAGGTTGTACGTGTACACACACACACACACAGAGCATGGCTTCAATCAACACGCTGAAGATTTTTTCCTTGTAGGGAATTAATATATTAGCAAGGCTGGTGTATCTAGTAACGTGTATCTAGTAACAGAGATGAAGGCAAAACAGAAGATGTTGTGGGAAACACAGGTCCCTGCATGTACACCCCTACCTACAGCCAGAACCTTTTGTTAACAAGGGGGGTGGGAGGGGGGTGTCACATTTGAAACCACCCAAGTGTGCACACACCATCCCCTGCTGCCCTCAAGAGCCTAGACTTCCTACACAGGAACAGATCCAGACAGGCGAGTACCAGAACCCCCAGTTCCCCAAATCCTTCTGTCCCAGAGCTCTCTGTAATTCCCAAGCCCATGCAGGAGCCCCTCAGTCCTCCTTCCAAGAAACTCCCCGCTCCCACCCACCTTTCTGCCAAACTCTGCCCAGACCTCCCCGCTCAGAGCACCTCACATCCGAGTTCCCACCACCTCCTGCACCCACCTCACCTGCTGCCCTGTGCTTCCCCATCCCCACAAGCCCTGAGCCTGTGCTCCACCATGATAACCACCGCTGCTGCTGCTGCCAGCACTTAAAACTGACTTCCCTGCCACATTTCTTCCAGTGACTACCTCCCACTACAGCCATCCCTCTTGTCCTCCTTTTGGCTCCCCTTGCATGACTTTTCAAGTCTGGCAAGAATTTCAGAAAAGCCAGCTGTAGGCCATGCTTACCCCAAATTTGTCCGAAGAATGCCCTGAGAACAGGCAAGGAAGAAAATACAGGCATATGGGAGATCTTTTAACTGTGCTGCAAGGTCAATATACTCTACAACATAGGCAAATAGGCTCTAGTTCATTGAGAAATGGAATAACTCATGAATAAAACTAGTCTGAGAGGGAGGTCTGCACACACGTGCCTAACAGACAAGTCTCTCAAAACCAAACAGACACAACCCAACTGACCGCTGACTCAGAGGAACCTGTGAAGCCACTGGCCCAGCCCTGCCTTTCCAGGTCACCAGCTCTCCTCCAGGTAAACAACAGAAGATGAAGAATGACACAAAAGTACTTTCAGCAGCAGCAACAGAAGAAAGGATTAGAAGGAAACATGTAGTGTTCTCATAAATGCAGATAAGTGCGGAGAAAAAAGGATCATGGCAGAAAGATCACATTCTTCTATGCAAACAAACAAATATATTACTTCAGCTTGCCTAAATGGCTTCAGATCCTCCATTGCTCTTACTAGAATTCTTTAAATCTTCTTAACTGCTCCCTTTAAAAAAAATTTCTTCTCTAAAAAGGCCTCTTCTCAGCTGATGAACGTCATTTCACATCTAGTCTGTAGAACGGAGACAGTCTATCAACCATTTTCAGAAGAAATCAATGCTTTCATTGTTAAGTAACAATTAAGGCATCTGAACTATTTTAAGATCTAAATTCTAAAATATTTAGTTCTGTGAAGTCCTGTTTACATAGTCATCTTCAAGTGCATAAAAAGTTCCTACAGAGAGGCAGAGAACAACCTGCTTTTGGCATCTACCTAGATAGAAAATGAACTTGCACAAGGTCAAGGAAATGTGCAGTTGCTAAGTTTCCCCTAAAATGTAAAAGCAAGGGAGTAAGTACTACCAGAGGCTGCCCAGGAAACTGCAGAGTCTCATCTCCAGAGGTCTGGAAGACCAGGTTAGGCAGGTCCCTGTCATTAAGTACCCCCAAGCTCTGCCTCACAGCAGCAGGAAGGACCCCACGACCTCAAGATCCCCACCCAGCACTATGATTATACAATTCCACTGCATGCTCCACAATATACCCACTGCAGTTTTGGCACCAAAGCTTCTCATTTTACTAATTTTTCTTCCCCAGTTTAAAATTCTACCCTTACAGAGGAACTTTGTCCTCTTTTTTTTTTTTTTTTTAATATCATCTCTAGCAAGACATAATGAGACTGCTTATACTCACACTTTTAGACAAGCTAGCTATTTCTGTTTCACCCCAGCACTACTTTCTGGTATGTTTACTTTTAAACTGTGCATCAAGTAGCACTATTTAACAACTTTTTTGCATTAAAAATGTGGTTCAATAACTTCACGCTGCTCATTTAGCACAAACTCTGATACTTAACATTTATGATGCTTGCAACTCTTGCCCAAAGTGTAGTATCAAAAGAGCATATATGCACTAAATTGTATCTTGTTAAAAAGAACAGCAGCACTGAAAAAAGTTATATTGGAACAATCTATAAATGTGTTTACATTATATGAATGATTTGCTGTTCCTTCACAAGGCATGTAGGAAGTCAGCACTTCTCAAATGTGTAAAGTATTTCCATGTGCTTAAAGCATGATCTTTCCAAAACAAACAATGATTGAGAAATTTTTTATTATTCTTTATTTCCCTGCCAGCTGTTTTTTTGGACTCTCCTCTCAGCCACCTTCTTTCTTTCAGTCAGCTCTCTCCTTATTGCTCACAGTAACACCTACTCAAGCAATAGCATATTCAGAACTATAAGACTCAGAAATAGGAAGATCTCAGGATGATTTCAACGGCATTTTCCTTAGATCACTTTACAATGTGTCTTTGTGCTATCATAGCTAGTGGCAGGTCTGGCTGTTGCTTAGGATGGAATTTGGGCATCCTACATTAAGATCTAAAGCCCAGTTTCTGCTGCTCTATCCCATTGCCTGCTCTCATATGAGCAGGGAAGAAAATGACAGCCTGACTGAACCCTTCATGCAGCCTTCTCCCTACAAGCCTCATCCTATGCAGCACCTTTTCATGGGACCAAAAAACATGCTGCATGACACACAGATGTACTCCTGAAATGTGTTGGTAAAGAGGCAGGCAAGCAGGCTCTTGGCCAAGTCCATAAATCAAACAGAAGATTAAAAAAACAAACGGGGGGTGGGGGGTGTTGAAGAATAGAGAGAAAACCCCAAAACACCCAAACCCTAAGAACAGTTCCATTGCAAAAAGTGACTGCTGCAGAACAGATTTGCTCCACTGCCAGCTACAGCCACTTTACTAACAAGTACATTGGCCTTGCTGTTCACTCCTGAACAATTAACAGTGTTGGCACTATTTCATTTACTAAATTCCAGTCGTTACAGCTGTGCAAACTTACGGGCCTGATTTGTATTTATACTAATATGTGTATATAAACATGTGCTGCTTTAGCCATGTAAAGGAGCCTTAAAGCAAATGAACAAATATTTATTCTAACAGAGCAGTATAAGAGAGCCCAACCATAAAACAGAATCAGGTCAAACAGTTTTGATTATGTCTGTCCACCAAACAGCTTAATTTTGACTATGGCATCTTTCCTAAGGCATTCCAAACAGAAATCCTGTAAAGATACAGGGAGACATAAACCTGTATTTTCAAAATCCAGTTTCCTTTTCCAAGGCCAGCATTGCATAAATGAGGAGAGGGGACATTACAGGTACTATCACTTAATTCACCTCCCCCAAAAGAAAAAAAACAAACATTTCTTACCTACATTAGGAAAAAAATTCAATATAATGTGCTTACTGTTTATGCACTTTGATATATTAGTAATTACTTAGTAAGGCCAGAAACCAATTAAATGTTTTAGACTTCAGTCTGTGGGCTGGAGTGCACAGGAAGCATTCCGATGATAGATCGCTTAAAGTTTATCTGGCACACACTTCAAAACCAGTGTTCAAAAACTTTAAGCACAGTTCTGCATGTATGTGCTTGACTCTTAACAAAACATCTTTATTTAAACAGAGGGGTAGAGATTTAGTATGACAAATATATTTACTACTGCTAATCATTCTCCATCATGCTACTCTGAAGCTGCAGGCATATTGTGTATATAATCCAATGAGATTTAAGTGAGCAGTATGTGGATCACAGGACTCTAGATCACTGTTTAAAGCCAGCACGTTAGCTTTAACTTAAATTCTATCATTCTGCATTTTTGGTGTCCCTCAGTTCACATGCTTGAATTCCCTATCACGTATTGTCAGAGATGGTGGAGATACAGCAGCTGCAATTTCTTTTCCCTTTTTCTTTTCAGAAACAGGTATCCTTCTCAGCAGATCAATGCAATGCTCATTGTTTAAAAAAAGCTACAGCTATTGATGACAAATTCAAAGCTAAAGCAACATGCAATAGATATATTTTACTAGGAATCATGAGAAGGTGCTTAGCAACTAGAATCCTACCAGCAGAGCTGGCATTACAGGACTACATGCACCTGCTCTCCAGACACACAGCCCCTGTAAATCTCCACTTCAGGGAAGCTGCTTGGCAAGAATGCTGGTTCTCTGAGCATCTTCCTCCAGAGACCCGCGGGAAAGCACTGTGACTGCCCTCTCACTGGCACATTTGGGTTTCCTCTGCCATGGGACTCTGCTTCACGGGACTGACGCCCAGCCCAGTGTGCCCGGGAGCTGGGATACAGCCACCACCACGCACACAGACACCGAGGCTGCGAGGGCAATGCAGCGACCTTGTACAAGAGACTCAGCCAGGCTCCTGCTGGAGGTCTAGATAACGCTCAGTGCCACGGAAAACTTTACATGCAGGCTTTCTAAAACAAATACATCTATTCCAAGAGGGTCTATACGCCTAAATACACTACTCCCTCTTGAAAATAACTGTTGTGATTCTAAACTATGAAGTGTTGTGAAAAGGGAAATATTGCACCCAGCTGCAAAGAAGAACTGGGTTTAGTATGAGCCAAATGAAGATTAAAAACAAAACACCAATTAAACTCAGACTGGCATACATCTCAAAGAAATCAATTCCATCTGAAGTGTTTCAGCCTGAAGATAGACCAGCTGAGCTAATAGTGAAGGAAGGAAATAGGCTTGATTTTTTTTTTTTTTAATTAACTTTGGGCAAATAGTAAAAGCACTTTAAAAAAAAAAACCAAACAGCCCACCCACCCCCAAAAACACACATATTAAAACACGCCACACCAAAACCAACAAACAAACCAACTAAACCAGAGCAGTAAGAATTGGCAAAGCAAGGCTGGAAGGCTGAAACACTTCCCGGTCACACAGACAGGGCAGCGAAGCACTCCTGGGAGCTGCAGAGTAGTTGTAGTCTAAACCGTAGCACAACATGCACTTCACTTACCTCAGAGTACCTGGCATATGTCTAAGCAACTTTGAAGGAGCACAACTGATTAAAAAGGTATTTTGACAGACTTTTTTTGCATTTGGAACAGGATTTTGGATAATTGCTCCACAAGCTATAAAAGAAACAGACTGAATAACAGGAGCAGGCACTGAACAGTTGTTTGCACAGGAAGCAATATTGTAGGAAAAGGCAATAATGAAGAACAGTTAATTTGACCTGAGCTGATGAGGTCAATGTTTTTAAAAAAATAGCTCCACATAACTTAAAATAAGAACATTATTTCCCATTAGAATAATGCTGCAAGTGTAACGCTGCACAAAAATCTATTCCCTAACACTTGCTATGCTCAGCTTAGCGGTAACGTGCATTCCTGAGGTGTCCTAGACATCCTGTGTCTGACACTGATCCATTCCTCTGAAATACTGATTCAACTGCTCCCTCCTGCCAGCTCCGGCTGCTTCAGACTGTACATTGCTCTTCTCAGCATTCAGCTGCTAATAGCCTGAAACTACAAGAACTGGAATAAAATCCTGGTAATATTCAGACGCACAGAAAGTGAAATATAACATCACTGTTGTGATTTGAACAGGGAAGCCAAAGCTGAAGCAGGTATTTCACTCTTAATTTGCTGCCATTCAGGGGTGCTGTTGACAGGAGATGAAGCCCGGCTCAGCGGAAGAGACCCGAGGTTAGGAATTTAGGAGGGCTGGATCCTATTCCTCCTTCCGCCACTGCCCTGCTGTCTAATCCTGGGCTCGTACATCCCCTCCAGGCATCTGGTTCCCCTCCCTCCCTGACACATCTATTTAAACTGCAAATTCAGAGAGGTAGCAACCATCTTGGTAATGACGAAGCAATGTACAACACTACACTAATATTTCTACTAATAAATATTCCCACTGCTATTAAGTAATAAAACAAAAAGCACTACAGAAATTGAACAGTCAGTGATGCATCATAGTAGTTTTTAGGTATTCCGGTATAAAATGTAAAAAGGCAAACTCTCCCAAATGATAGCAGGCTAGAGAACACCTATGCTGTTTTCCTGCATATTTGGGCAATCCAATTAGAGGTAATTGAGTTTTTAACTCTACAAAATTGCTTCATGAATGCCACCACTAGAGGCTAAGTCTCCTGGGAGGCTGGGGGAAGGGAGCAAAGAAACATTATAGAACTGGAAAGAACAGAACAGGGACAGGGCACACAGCCTGAAACACACTGAAGAGAGCATACAGCTGAGCCAGTCCAAGGCATTCATATTTTTTACAAACATGTAAATAGCTGGGCCACAGACTCAAAGGTTTGCATGTTCCCAGTTCAATGAATTAAAGAGGAGTTAAATACATGCACACTCCTACGCATTTTTAACCGCAATGGTGATGTAAAACACAGACATACAAGCACCAAAAGGCTCCTACAGCCCTGTAAACAACAGAGACATAGAAAGAAAACTAAATTACCGTAATGAAATTAATTCCTGCTGCATTTGCAAACTGCCATTCATGTGCAGCGCATATGAGCACCTCTTACACGTTAAAATTAGCTTCACATTAAAGTCACCCCCCCACCAGAAACTGTTGCTATATTCACCAAGAAACAGAAAGACCTTAGATTCATTCTGCACACCCTGACAAGCCCTAGAAATGCTAGAAATGCTAGAAATGTCATTCATTTCAACAACCTTTGCTCTTTTTGACAGTTACTAAAATGTAAAGTACAAGCATTGAGGGAAAATAGTATTTTTAGCGCTACTGCAACAATTAAAATTGCTACAGTTTTTTTTTAGCTTTACAATGATTTGAGCTTAGACTTAATAAGACTGTTTTAAATATTCAGATACTCGTTCAGCATATTTTTAACATGATGAGCATGATAAGCAGAAAACTCTGAAGCACTTTCTTCCCCCACTTAGAGAAGTAAATCAAACTGATTGATTAGGAAGGTATGCTTCGTGCACGGCAGATATAATTTACTGAATTAAAATTCAAAAGTTAATGAGCAGACTGCAAAGAAAAAACAGCTTCCACTGGAAAGTAGCAAAAAAAAAAAAAAACCTATTTAACAAAAGGAAAACTGAAGGAGAGACCCTATCCTCATGAGCTAATTGTCTGTCTTGTGCTATAGGGGATGCTCTTGCTTAGCTTACAAGTGAAAAACGCTCCCTCCTCCTGCTGCAAGCTTAGAACTCCACAGCACTAATAGGACACCTTAAATGAGCCAACTTCCTTGAGCATTGCCCAGGAGACTAGAATGGGCATGCCTCAATTCAGAAGCTGAGAAACATGTCTGATTATCAGTCAGGCTGAAGAACATCTTTGACCAAGACCATCCCGGGAAAAACACTCACATTCTAGCTGAACTGGCATATTTTCACAGCCTTTGTGTAAACGTAAGATCTGGATTAGCCAGCATCTCAGCTAGCTCTATCTGCAATCCCTTCTTTTGAAACAAAATTAAGGAAAGCACCCACCAGAAAAGGTCAGTGGCCAAACTATTAGGAAAAAATAAAAGCACAGGGGAAGAACGCACATAGTGATTCATTAAGTGTGTGCTGCCAAAACTTAACGGTGAGCACAAAATAGACTTGTCACAGAAACTATACTTAATTTGCAGAACCGTTGAGCCAAACAGAGCATTAATTAGAACTGTATTTTTGAAGAAATTTAGTACTGCCCTAGAGCTGCCCCCACTTATATAAGTGTTGTGAACCCCATGGCTTAGAGAGGAACAAAGCTAAAGCAACTATAAAGAGTGCTGCCCTTGAAGGGCAGCGCAACAAAAGCTCTACCTATTTCAAGCGTACACCTATGCAAAACAAATGGACTGAGCATCTGGGGTTTTTAGAAAAAACACTCAACTTGGAAAATAAGCATGTCATAAGGTGCCCAGGTGGGAATTCACCTTACGCTGTCACTAGAATAGACTGTCATGGATCATCAACACCACCAGATCATGTACAGTGAGCAGTGTTGCTTTTTACAAAACTAACTCTGTTCTGAACCAAACAATTTCAATTTGACTACAATAATTTCCCAAGATGCATCCCAGTCCTAATCTGGAAACATCAAGAATTAGAGATCTCACTGCATTCCAGAGGCAATTTTAACAGTGAGGCCAATTAACCACTGTAAACTTTCAGTCTTATTTGTTCCTTCAGCTCTTATTTAGATCCTATTTGTTTAGCTAAGGTTACTGGTTCTTGCTACATTTACTGTTGCATTCTTCAGATTTGGCATGGTCTGTGTTAAGGAGGTACCTACTGTAAGCCGAGTCATGTCTTAGCCTTCCCATCCTTCTGCCTTTGAACAGACCTTTGTGACTGCTCTTTGCACTCCTCCTGATTTTCTCATTCCAAATACTGTCAGCAGAACTCTTTAGTCCATGAGTCTTCCCAATATTGCATTCAGAAGGAGAAGTCCTTTCCTATTTATGGCTGTACTATTCACATACCCGAGGACCCCACGTACCCACATTGTGGCTAAGGGTCAAACTGGTTTACTTGCTTAGCTAAACTTCCAAATCCTCATCACTGAGCCTGTTATTTATTTTTCTATTTATAATTTTGCGTTTAGCCATATTAAAACATATTTCATTCAAATGAGGCCAGCTTGTCAAAGCAGCCCTGTAAACTGCCAACTTGCACGTCATCCACAGAAATGCAACATCTGCTTTCAAATACTGAACTGTGTCCTACCAGAACACCCACAGAAATATTCCCATGCTGTGGTAACTATATAACTACTTTAGAAATTACAAGGTAATCAGTTAATTCATTTATTGTGCAGAATCTCGATATTGCTATTATTGTGTAATGTAATGTCTGTATAATTCTAAAAATTTATGCCATGTAATAACTAAATCAAGCACCCTATAAAGAAAACATGGAAACATTAATCTTTCTCAACAAAACCTGTAATTTTATAGGTATAAAATCTGTTTTGCTTGATATAATCAGTTTTCCATAAATGGCAGTCAGCAACTTCAAACATCCCTAACTTTAACTGTTAGCTGTACTTATTCCTAATTTTGTTTTAAGTTGTTCTTTTTCATTCTAGGACTAAGGTCAGTCAGGGTGAGCATTTTTGTTTGTCTGGGAGCGAACAAATTAAATTAGACTATCTGCTCACACTTTCTGAACACTGATAAAGTAGCAATCAGTTATTTGGATTATCCATTACTCCCAACATTAAAATTTAAATGTCACGATACTAGAAACTGCCTCATCCAAGTCTTTCACCATTCCTGGATGAAGTTTACTTAGGGCTGCAGAATTGAAATGTCCACTACCGCATACTGCATTTAATATCCATTTACAAATGCATTAAAAAGCACTTCCATTGTCCTCAGGTAGCATAAGCTTATCTTCTTCCCTTTCCCAGAAGAAAGCCCAACGGCTTTAAGAAATACTAACAACATATTTTAACAGTAAAGTACAGGCATTCAGTTAAGAGTATTTTTTGAACCGAACAACAAACATTTTCTGTCCACTAGCTTTTCTATACAAACAGAAAGCATCTCATGAAGCATATCAATCACCCCCACACTCGTAGATTTTAAAAGAAAAAGGAAGAAGACAGAGTTTATACTACAGGAAAACAAGAAAACAACCTGCACAACTCTGCAAAAGCTGATACTGCTTTTCGAAAAATAAGCTGCAAATGCTTCTACACTGTGAACCCTTTGGGGGATAATGAACACAGCACAGATATCCCTGAGAAAATACATGAATTGATGGAAGACTAGTTTGATGCAAAGGTTTTTGCTTTGCTGACTTCTTTCGTTGTTGAGGAAGGTGTCAAACGTTTGTTATTTTCAAGATACCATTTACCATGATACCAATTCTAAAATAAAGAGTCTAAAAAAAGTGCAGAAATTTAAAACAAAACAGGAAACCAGTAAGGTGCAAAGCAGATGAGTAACTCGTTCTCCCACCCCTAAACCCACCCCCACAAAAAATTTCACATTTCCACACACAGGTTGATGTGTACGTGTACCATGTCATGATAAAAGAACAGGAACGCTGACAGATTTTGAGTTGTCACTGTAGCGGTAACACATTTGCAAAAGTACTTGTTGCTTCCTAGAGTCCAGTAACAATTAAAATAGTGTCCTTAACCACTCAGCATCATTTTCTACACTGTCCATCTCATACTCACAGCTTATTCCAGTGCTTAAAGTAAATCTGAAGAAAGTGCAGCTCATTGTTGAACTCCAAAGTTTCAATTTCCAGAACTGGTACACAAATGAGACAAAAATAATTCAAGGACACGAAAACTTTGCAGGGAAAGAGGTATAGCTTGTTTTTTGACAACTATGCAATACAATTATTTCATATATTCCAACCAGCAGAATGATGAAATTTATTAACTCCCAATTACTTAATTGAAAGAGGAACAGCGTATTCCATGTAATATACAACTCAGGTTTAAATAACTCCTAAATTTCATATGAGGAAATTCTCAGTCTTTTGAAAGGCATTGAAAAAAAGAAACAAACAAGCCTTACCATTTTGATGCCAGTGGAAAATGTGACTGGTTTGACAGGTTTGGGTTTTTCCAGTTGCATTTCTAGCTGAGTAGATCTGTCCTTATGCTGAGCTAAAAGCAGTGAAGCAGGAAGGTTGGAGCTCTCCTGTAAATATATGAGGAACAAATCTGAATGCTAAACCAAAATAAATATTAATTAATACTGCATACTTTTCAAAATTGCAAGTTGTGTCTAAAAGGCCATCACTAGCAGAGCAGCATAATGCTAAGTATCCTCTCTAGGAGAACCAGCTTACAGAAAACAATCATTTTCAGTAATAAGAAAAAGCTGCAGCAACCCCATAAATCAGAGTAACCTGCAAACAACTATTTTTATAGAATCCACATTAAAGACAATATAACAGGCTCCTTACTCCAACTGGCCAATGCAACTATATTTATTAAAATAAAAAAAAAATAGAACTTAATCAGCGAAGGAATACCACCAAGTAGTATAACTTGGATCAGATGTTTATCTAAGACGAATTCTCTCTACCAATGAACTCAGACCAGTTTGAAATTGTTTCCCATTAGATTTCACCTGAGGCCGTTTGGAAATGATCCTTGCTCTGCTGTGCACAATGGCACTATTGTAAGTGCAACCAACAGCATATTTATTTTCTCCTTCGCCAACTTATTTTTAAGGAAGCCAGCCAATTTTTTTTAAAAATATAAGTAGTACTAAAATGAACAGTTAAGCAAGAGGACTACTTAAAAACTCTCAGAACAGAACGATTATTAACATACATATAGGTAACTACATTCTTGACAGTCAGAAAATTATTGGTCGAGTAATTTTCTAATAAACTAATGTGACTATCCACATGCACACTGAAATCCTTGAGACTTCCTAGCTAGAATGCATGAAGTTGAGAGCAGGGAAGAAGCTCAGACAGATTCTTCTCAGGCTGCTCTCTCACAGTATTTTACTCCTAAGGCCCTCAAACATCTCACATACTTCTGTTTCATGGAACCAAGCAATTCCTGAACTGTAAACCATATTTGTTACTCTCAAAACCAAACAAACTTTAATAAACTGGACTGTGGTTTTTTTACTTATTCAGTTCAGGAGAAGAAGTTGGAAGTTTTTAATGCTTGAAGACAACCTGTTTTTCATAATATCCTAGGGAAGTCTTCTGAAGTGATCATGAACAGTCATGTTGTACACTGATTTTTCACATCACTCTCCAGTCCTCTTTCCTATTTTCTTATATATTTTGTCTCACAACTAGATTACAAGTGCTAAAAGCAGAAAAATCTCACATGACAAGATCTGGTCTAGAGTCACAAATACAACTACAGCACAGGATCCTACTTGCATTTCTACGATTAAATGGGAGGAGGGGAGGCAAGAGATTCAAGACAAATTATAAGAGATGCCTAATTTCTGTACAACTGGGAGAAAATTTGGACAACAAATACACTAATTTACAGTCTGCATCTTCGAAGTGCTGCACATGTCTGTAATCACCACGCAGCAACACGTGCTGCCAGCTATCAGCAGGGTTTAAGGACGTTGGATTCCTTTAATCATCAAATTTAATATGCTGGGGAAGAAGGGAAGAGCAGGAAGCATTCTCTAGTTCATTTTGTCCTCTCATACTGCTTAAACGTTCACTGCATTTCTAATACAATAACCAAAGGAAGCCAATTTTTGTACCAACTTCTCAAGGCTTCACACAATGACCGGTAAACCAGATTACACAACTGTGGGAAACCCACACCATGCCAGCAAGCCACCACATCCGTGATTGTTTGTCCTTTCAAATATGCACACAGCCCTTCTGTTAACTATTAACATACATGAAAGGTCCAATCCTGTAAACAGGTATCCATACTAGCAGATTTCTGTATGGGAAAACAAGCTGTCTAACAGTATGAACAAAGCTCGTTATATAAAAAAATTTCTGAAAGATTGTCTCAGAAACCCTGGGGTTCTGGTAAAAAAGTGAGGACACTTGACGTCTTCAAGCCACCTTGCCCTTCGCTTGACTCCAAGCCATGCCAGGGCCTCGGCAAAACCCGTCCCTCTGCCCTGGGCTGCAATGCCATTTTGCTCACGTCTGGGAAGCATAGGCTCTTAAAGAGGAGACTGCAAGTCCCACAACACAGAAGACATCTAAAAGATCTATAATCCTCTGTATACAGGTGAGGGAGTTAATATAGTAAATAAAGGAAGTGCTTTAATATCTTACTCAGCCCTGATTATGCAAGACTAGAAGGTTAAAAAGACAAAAGAAAAACGCAAACAAAAACACACACATGCATGCCTCTTCCAAGAATATGTAAAAAGCATTTGAGACTCCAAGTCTAAATTGCAAGGTGGTGTGCTTTTAAAGTGAGAGGTTTTATTGTAAAAGAGGTCACTTATAATGAAGGTAATATAAAATCTGCCTAATTTAGCTCTGTAAAGCAAAACAGGCAACAGTTAACAGCCTAGGCAAAGCACCTGATTGCTCTTCCAGTAACCTGCAGAGCCTGAGCCACCCACAATGCCTTGCTCACCTCCCCAGCAAGTGACACTGGCCTTCCCCTCCTTGCTCCCAGTTAAGGATGGGTTCATGGAGCCTCGGCCCCAGGTCCCGTCCTTTCTGCATGAGCCAGTGCACTCCCCAGGCTGACCAGGAGGCCAGAGCCTGCTGCACAACATTTTAAATACCAAACATTTCTGTGCCTTTTTCCCTGCCTCCGGACTATCTACATTTTATGCTCTTTGAAGATGGGACAGTATTCTTATACACTTTTGTAAACAACTGAGACCTCTACTCAACATGCTAATATCATAAATAATGCACATAAGAAATTATGAATTTCCTCAGTCATTAGGATTTAACACCAACAGTAAAATTCTCTTCTTGGAAGAGGGAAGACCCAACATCTCTACCTGCACCACACAAAAAAATCTGTCTGAAATTTTCTCTTGTTGCCCAGTATGAGGGGGAATCTTGAAAAACATTACCAAGACCCAGGTCACATGGGCTGTAGGTTCTCAATGCCAGGTGATGCATTCAAAAGAGACTATTCAAAACCAATGGATGAAATGCTGGCTTCTCACCTTCCTCTCTGCTTACAATCCTGCAGAGTCAGTAGTTTTGCCACTGGTATCACTGTAGCCAGAACTTAATCCTTGTTGGTTTTTTAGCACAGTATCAGCAACCACAGATATAAGATTTTTTTCCATGTAATTCTTTACACTGGTACTGCTTATGCTTATTTTTGCTGCACTTCTCAATTAAGTTTAACTTACGATCAGCTTCATTTTCAGATTTGCAGCGCAGCATTAGAGGGATTTCAAGGACCATAGGAAATGTTTATTTGTTTAACAACTGCTGGTTTTCCAGAGACTTTGTAAGTCATTATACAAACACTTCAGTGCTGGTTTTATAAAACTTCAGTACTACAAAACAAGTTTTGGCTCAAATTTAAGCTGACAGTGCCCCTTGATAAACAGAAACACAACTTAAAACTGCCCAGTTGCCTTCCTCAGCCTTTTAAAAAAATCACCTTTCTGTTGTTTTTAGAATATTAAGATACATTTATATGTTTTAACAGCATACGCAATCACAGCTAAAACTACCTATTTTGGTCAAGTTTTAAGGATTATTTATAACCATTCTTTCCGCAAGCCATCTGATGAAATAGGTTTCCAGTAAAACCAACTGCTGTGTTTTAAAAAATAATAATAAAAAAAAGAATACACACACCCCACCACTGGTCTCCAGTAAGTTAAGAGTGTGTTTTAAAACAGGATTGAAGTAAGTCAGAAACCAGTTCAAAATCCCTATTCTGAGCCATTAAATTCAAGTTCATAGTGGAGTTTTTATTAACTGATCCACTACTCAAACTATTCTTAATTGTGTAGATTGTAAGCACTTTCACCTTTAAAATGAAAAGAGCCTGGATGGATGCCAAGTTACAGACCTGAGGGATTTTCAAAACCCTTTCTGCTCATCTCTGCTCTTTGTCTACAAAAAAAAAAAAAAAAAAAAAACCAACAACAACAACCGAAAAAAAATGAAACACCAGCTCCTTTCAGCAAAACCAGAGACAGGTTGCCAGGACTCCTGGCTTAGAAAAAGGCAGCTCTTCAAGAGGCCCTGAAACTCTTAAACTGCACATCAATGCCCTCTCCTCATGTCAGTTCCTTCTGCACTGGTTCAAGGAGGAAGTCTGCTTTTCCACAAAAAGTAGAAAGGCATCTGTGTTTTGAATAACAACTGAGAAATAGTCTTAATTTCTGCTTTGTATTCTATTAATGCAAGAAACTGAAATAAGAGATAAATTCTGGTTTACATCTACCAAGCAGCTTTAAATGACGCTGACACAGCTGCACATATGCATGCATATATACTTACTTTTTTCTGATATCCTTCAAGGTTGCACACAGACTGTTCTCATGGGTGTTCGAGCACATGAATGTCTATGCATGCATGTCTGTACACATTTGTACTAAAAAAAATTCATGAGTCTTGTTTAAACAACACATTTATTGAGCCTCTATGGCTACACACCATCACTGCATTTTAGATGCACAATCAGTAGTAAATTCAGCCAAACATTACTACAATTTCCGAAAGTAGCCCAAGTTTTTCTTCAGTTGTCTCTACACTACTTGAATTCAAGCTTCGTTCACTTCAAAGGGAGCAACTCATACACAAAAAGTTTGCAGTAACAGAAGATGACACACTCAAGGCAAGAGATCTTTTTCTTTTAGTACTTTTTGAATACAAAGCAACCACCCATGATTTATGTGCTCCAACTCAAAAAATGGTTGACTAACGCTTGAATAACTTATGAGTTACTGTCCCCTGTTCTCCATCATCTTCCCATTGCAGAGGTGGCTGAGCTCATGAAGTAGCTCCTGATTACCATTTTGCTTCAACACACCAGTTTATGAACCACTACTATTCAGGACTGCTTAACAAGCCAACAGCGGTAAGAGTTCACATTATGGCTAGGCCAACTTAGTAACTCCTCTCTACCCCCCTGACAAATTGCATGATCAGCCATGCACCAAAGCAGATGCAACTGTCACCAGCTGAAGGCAAAACAAGCAGGCAGTTAGAGGGCCTCAGACATGACAGAACCTCACCCACCATACGTCAGGTTCAAGGTGTAGTCGTCACTGTATCAGCTATGCTAACGCAAGCTACCCTTGATCACAGTCAAAGCCTGTGACTTTCATACTGTCAGTTCATTAAACTGAAATCTACACTTTTATATTAGCTCTTCTTCAGATATGCAGAGGAATGTCAACTAATAAGTAAACTGGTAGTGGCTGGAATCGCTAAAGTGATTTCTGAAAGATCCCTCCACATGTTAATTAGCAGCAGGAAAAGAGCTTTCAAAGGGAGCTCACTAGGAAATAAAAAAAATAATAAAAAAAAAAAGAAAAAAGACAGAACCAGGAAAATAACCTTCTCCAAACACCAAAAAACCACCACCTGCATTTTTCTTTTCTAGAATCTTATCCAGGATTAATTTTGTGTTGGAACAGCCAAGAAAGCCTTCCTAGAATTAGTTTGTAACCAGCACTGGTCATTCTGGACAATGAGTCCAACTAAGTCTATGAATCCCAGAAGCACTCTTCCTCCAGCCCTTAGCTTACCAAAACCAGAGTTGTTAGTAACACTGAATAACAGGTGAGAGAACAGTAACACAGAACATGGAAGACAGGGAAAAGGAAAGGGACAGACATGTTAATTCCACACAGTTAACCATGGTAGAGATGAGTATCGATGTACTAGCTGTTTGCTTTGCTACTGATCATTCAAAGCCTTTGGTTTTGTTACTCACCAGATCATCCAGGAGCGCCTGCTTATTCTTCCTTTTTAGCATCTGTTGTTGTTGTTGTTCTTTCTGTATGAGCAGTCGCCTTTGTTCATTTTCCTGTCGCTCCACCTCCAAAGCCTCCTCCAGCTCTTCCTGCTCCCGCGTCTGAAATGGAAATTAGAAATCAACTCATAGCAATCTTTCTCCTTGGGTGGACAGAGCTTGCCCACAGCTCCACTGCCTACCAAAGGACCTAGGACAGACCAAGCTGTAGGAAAGCAGCCAAATTCTACCTTTCAAGATAGAATTGTAGAATTTTAAGGTGATTATGGCTGATTATTCTACCTCCTCTTACCGCCCAGCGCAAAGTCAGATTTTCTCCTTGATGCTTTTTGCAGCAGGAAGCAACCATCTGGATCTTGGCTCTTTAAACGTTAGAGGATAACAATGGGTTTTTCTTACACCTTCACTCTAAAATGGACACCTCTTTGCTCCCACACATCCTACTTCTCAAGTGATATAAGTGGGGTGACCAAAAAAATATAAACCCACTATACTGTTCCTGGTCACCTCCATCAGCTGCACCTTCTGCGCAAAGTACATTATATGCTTATCAGTGGTGTAGAAGAAAAATAAGAAATTACAAATCTATGAACATTAGAGAAGCTTATAAGCTAAAACGTATTTAAGCATGAACTGTGAAAATGTCACATTCCCAGAAAATGAAGGATTTTTCCTAGAACCTGGATTGCAGTCATGTGACATGAGATGAAAAGAGATTACTAATACAAAGTGACTAGTTTGAGAAGTGTTTTTTAACCAGTAAACTGTTAAGTAATATGTATTTGAAAATCACAGTGAAAGTAAAAAAAAAGAAGAGGGCTTAGAGACAAGAGGAAAAAAAAGAAGGATTAAACAATTTTATACAGAAGAGGGAATCAAAAGAATGTCAGTTTGGTTTTAAGAAGGTATAGGACAAAACAGAGGAAATATTTTCTAAATCTTCCCCAACAAAAATATCAAAGCAAAGCGGGTTTCAGTAAAAAATCAGAGATAAGATTCCATAAACCTTAAATGGATAATTTACTGATGGAAGCAGTTTCAGCAAGGTAACATTGCAGGCAAGAGCTTAGTAAAATTTGTTCTTATCAAAGTTAAACCATAAAGCATAGCTATCTGATACAGGCCAGAATATGCTGAAAAACATCCCTTTATCAGGCAGATCAAGCCAATGGGTCCCAGCGAGGCCCAGTCACTCCTGGATGCAAGAGCTCACAGACCTCATCACCTGCCACTGAGCCAACAGAAGCTGCTTTCATTTTGTAACTAGCAGTGACACTAGTAAAAAGCTGGTCACCAACCAATGACCACTCGAAAATGGATTCTCTTTGCATTTTATGAAAGGAAACAAACAAGAAAATCCCCAAGTTGCTATCTGAAAATTAAGGGATTTAGTTCAGTCAACGGAACTGAAGAGCTTGAGGTCTTTAAGACGTTACAAGCCCCTTCCATGTTTGTCTAAAGACCGCCTGAAATTTGCACTGAAACAGAAGAAAACTTGTAGGGAAGCGCCGACAGACCTAGTCTGAAGAACTAGCCCAGAAAAACTAGTCAGAAATAAGTAAACTGGTATACAAACCTAAACCAGATCAGACTACAGGAAAAAGGAAGAATTACCACAAGTCAGACCAAATTCTGACAGGCAGACCACACAAAACAGTAATACAGAAGAAAGACCAGTTCAATAGGCAGCGAGGGTTGTGCCAAGCTTAGAGATAACCTAGACACAATCCCATTACCTAAAGAAATAAAGACGATCACAGGAAAGTCTGGAATAAACTCAAGACGACAAGTGGAAAGAATAAACAGAAAGTGTAGTAACATTTTGCCACATTCAAGAATGGACAATCAAGAAAGCTTAAAACAATTCACATCACGGGATTCAAGCAAAACTATTTCAAGACGAAACAAAGCAAAAAGAAAAATTAAACATCTAGTATCAAAGTAGAAAGTAACAAGTTACCCTGTGACTGGAGAATATAGCAGATATTTAAGGAAGAAAGCACATTTGGGAAAACTAGTCCACTCAGAGTGCAAGGTTTTAGATATAAATATATATATAAAGTATGTATAAATATATACATACAAATCAATTTATAAGAACCCCTTTTCTAATTGTTCTTCACCTTTTTATCCAAACCTGTCTACTTTTTCTCTGCATGGTCTTGCATCAAATCCACATATCTAACAGCTGGGTTAGTAGGTGAGTAAGCAAGGTCATTGGGAACTGACTACAAAGAAGAAAAATAGGGCTTGTATCGACAGAAGAACAAGCAGTTATTCAAATCCTGAGGTTCGGTAACTTAGTATTTGGATTTGTAAGAAAGAACAACATACTTACGAGGACATGAGTAGCAGAAGTGAGATCAAAATAACTTACAAGGCAACAGATTTGGAAAGTAATTCATCAGTTAGAAACCAAAGAGGAGAAAACTTGCAGTACTTGACCACTGCTGATTTTGAACCTCCCGTATGACAGTGCTACAAGAAAACAGTCTTTGGATCACATCAACATATTTCCAGTTGAGATGGGAAAACAGTGATCTTTCATAAGAAGCTGTTAAGATCTCAGCTACAATACAGCATTCAATTCTGGTCCCTTTGGCTTGCCAAACACAAATTCAAACTGGAACAGGCAAAGGGGAACAGAAACACCAAGCAGGACTGAGAATATCTATATTCCTCAGAAGCAAATTATTACGATGGACAGAAAAATTTACGTCAGTCTAAGAATGAAGGGACAATGACTGGCCATAAGAAGTTTAGGCAAGAAATTAGGACACCTTTTACCATTTATGGAGTAAAGACATTCCAAAACCTGACAAAAAGCGCTAGAGAGAGAAAGCACCCTTCCAGTTTTTGGGAAAGGGGTAAATTTATGGGCAAGATCATGCAGTTTTTGTAATAGCAACTGCGTCAAGTCTATTATTATGTTTCAATTGTTGAAAAAGAAATAAAAAAAGAAATGTCTCCAGATCTCCAGTAAGTCTGGATTCACGCAGGCTTGCCCAGCTTCCACCAGACAGCCTCTAGCATAGCAAGACCATACAGTACAGAGGAACAGAAGGCCCAGGGGGCTCGGGTGGGTACCAAGTATTACTGTGCTGCTTGATATGATCACAGAGTAGTGCACAGGCTGCCTGCAAGACATGTACATGAACAGAAGGTGGGCTGCAGGCAAAGCACACTTGTTCTCATGGTGACCCTAAGAGGTTGCACCTACACTGTAAAATAAGACACGTAGCCAAAGATTTGGCAGGTCTCTTCAAGCTCTGAAGCATAGGATATTGCACAGTGTCAGAGACAGGATAACAGATCAGAGATGGACCCCTAGGGAAATTTCCTTGCCTATAAAAGGAAGAGGTTCAAACAAACATTTTTCAGATTCCAATCTCCTCCTGTGAAATCCTAGAGCTAAAGAAATCACTAGGAGTTTTGCCACAGACTTCACGGGAGTGAGGATTTCACCCCTACTGATTTGAAAGCAAGTCGTTAGTGCAACTGGAATACAAACACAAAACCTTGTTATGTCACACTCTGGGCAGACATTTTCCTTCAAGAACTGGTAACAATGTGAGCTTTTATACTGAAAAAATATTTAACAGATTAAGCTTTTCTTACAGAAAGAAATGCTTACAAGTTTATTTTAAAGAACAACATTATATCTGAGCCATATTTTAATGAATGAACGTTCAAACCCTGTCCTTTGCATACAGATCACATATACAGTACTCCTGATGTTATTGTTATCAGCTTTTAAACAAAAGTTTTAACGTTTGTTTCAACATCTTTCATTTCAAATTTTGCATAAACCAGACTCAATTTTATAACTCTCTCCTGGGAGCTTCATAATGTCTGCGTCTGGATTCCTTTCTTCCTTCAGATGAGAAAGGAATGATTGTCCTGGTATAGGAACGAACTTCATCTCTCCTGGATATTGTCCAATGACACTGCCAGCATGCATGCGGTGTTGATCTATTAGATGCAGACTTTACTGCCTGTCCCTCTTTTCAAGCCCTTCCCAAAATAAAGCATATCTACATTTCATCTCTTTATACAGCACTAAATATCAGTATCACAGAATATTGTATTTAAAACCCATAATATGCTAAAGTGAAATCTGCACAGTGCCTTCAGCTTTGACTTGTTTTTAAGACATTACAGAAAGTACTCCAAAAATCCTTTGATTCTTTAACTAATGAATAAAAATTGCAGGGGAGAGGAGAGGTTAACTAACCAGTTTTATCTTATTTTTCTGAATGACTTCTTTGTTATCCTTCTGGTACAGCTCCATTTTCCTTTTAGTGTTCTCCAGATCCACATTGTTGGTTAAGTTAAATACTGTATAAACATTAGAAAGACAGAAAGCAGAAGTATTAGGTCAGTATGCATGACTGACAAAGAAATACTATTCCTACATTCTCTACCCCTTCTAGCACCAAACATTGCAGTAACATAATTTAATTAAATATGCCCTGTCAACAAAGAGACAACCTGCTAGATCACTGCAAACTTCAACAGAAGCCAACAGAGTTCCTTTAGGTTTATACATCTGTAGGAGATGAAAATTTGAGTCTTGCATCTTATTTTTTGATACTGACAATGATACACAAGAATAGTCATAATATTATTTGTAAAACATTGACCTTTTCAAGTAGCAGTTACAGCGATTCCTGTAAAATTAGACTAAACGCATACATATAAAGAAAAGTTAAAAATCAAGTAATTCCATCTCATTCCATTATCTAATACATGAAGCCTACAGAGACTGTTTGAATTCTCAGGTACACAAAAAAATTTCACATTACTTGATAACTTAAAAGGGCACCAACATACAATTACTTGTATTATAAGGAATCTGCAGATGCATCCAGATTAATAGGTTAAGTGAAATTCTTTTCCTGTGTTTCAATAATAAGACTATATCTCACGTAACTATGAGCAAGCAGGATCAACCAGCAAGCTCTACACTTCAGCACAGCATTCCCAATTATCTACACATCACATGGAAGATACCTCAAGAAATTGAAAGGTTTCTATAATCAACAGCTTGAAAGATGTAGATGGTTTGGGTGATTAGTAATTTGATACAATGTCTGAGCCTTTCACCTCTAGGTCACTGGTTCAATTGTGGGTCAAGTGAATTCCAACTGAAATTGGGGAAGTTACTTGGTGATCACCATCCAGAGTGGATGCTGGGCTCATGCCCATGGCCTTAAAGCTATTGAAGACTGCCAATGTGCAACAGTCAAAGCCTCAAAGAGCTTCATCACGTGGCTACAGTAAATTTACAAGAGCAGCAGAGAAACCTACGCTACCATTGATAAATCCTTCACAAGGAAACAACAGCACAGGGATTGCGCTAAACCAAACCCTGAGGAAGGGAAGGAGTTTCTCGTGAAAATGCCAGCACGGGACTTGGAAGATTTTGGTTCAATACTTTCTTCTTAAGTTCTCAAGCGACTAGTGTCAAATGAACCCTGAGCACATGCACCACAGCCAAGTAATTTGTATAAGGCTGATAGAAAGGAACAGAAGAAGGAAGCATGAAGTCTGCTGTTACTCACCAGGATAGCACACATCTCAGTTTGGTAAAAATTATAACCCTTCTCTCATCCTCTCCACAGGTAACAGGGCAGAAGTGAGCTTTTAGGTGGGTTCTAGGTAAACCAAACCATGAATAGCCTAGACTGGCAAACCAGTTGTGAGCAGCAGGGAGAACAGCAAGAAATCAAAGCATGGAGCAAACAGGGTGGGGGGAGAAAACAGGGAAGGTCTAAAATGCTAGAGTTGTGGAATACAGCTCAGTTCTACAAACCCAGCCGTACAGCAGCTCACTGCCAAAAAGGGGTAGTCCTGCTCTTACATCCCTCTTCCCAGGCACAAGTCTCACTCTCCCCTGCTCTGACTCCAGGACTCCCTGGATGCTTTAGAGTGTCAACAGAAACCCTCCAGTAACCTGAACTGGCTCAATAAAGAGGTCAGGAAAGTGCCAGAGATGGTACATGGGAAGAAATAAAAGTGGACAGATAGGAACAGGATACTGTCTTTCCAGGAGAATTGAACCACTACATCACCTTACTCTTATCAAAAGTGTTCAGTCCTTCCTCAAACTGCAAAAGAAGCACTAGGCAAGATCCAGCTGAAGAAATTCCTAACCTTAAGCAAAAACGCTGTACTTCTTTTTTTTCCGAATAATGAGCAATATCAAGGGATCTGACATTTTAATGCAGCCGGGTTCCTAAATCAGCTGAACTCCTCCATCCCCACCCCATCACCCTCACCTCAGAAGGAAGATCTGAGGTGGAGGTTCATTTTGTGGTTTAAGCATTTGATTCGGAATCAACACCTGAGTTCAGTTTCCAGCTTTGCTACTGCTCCTGGGCAGGTCACTAGGCCTCTACCCTAGAGGTCTCCCATCAGTAAGAAGCAGGAGAAGACGAATAAAGTTTTCTTTCTCCTATACATCACCTGCCGTACCTCCATACTACAGCTATATGCAGCACCAGTCTCCATAGTCTTGATCTCATCTCAGGTAGAACCTCTGGGCACTACTGTAACCCAAACAAACTGTTCAAAGTTCAGCTCCTTGGTTTTTGGAAGCCAATTACCTATTTCATGTTTGGTGGGGGGTTTTTTTTTCCTCCAAAAGGCGTAACAACATGTTGCAACTAACATACACTTTCTGGTTGTAGCAACATTTCCGTAGTAACACATTATTTTAGTCTAAATTTTTAGTATTTTCAAGGGAGTGCTGACCTCCAAATTTCCAGCCTAAAGTTCCCAGCTGATATACAGCTTAATATTTAAGTATTAGAGCAGAGAACTGTCATGTGACAATGCTGGCATACAATCAGACCAGGGCTCTGCAATGACAGCAGCTGCACAGGAATGTCAGCACTTCCTTCAACTTAAATCCATGCACCAGCTCTCTAAACTCTTCAATGATGACACAAGAAAGAAATAGCATATGAGACATGCTGTGCTAGCAGGATGCTCAGATGCCACCTTCAGGTGCAAGAGGAGGAGCAAGATGAGATGCCAAATGCCCTTAGGCTCCTGAATATCTTTGGTATCTCTCTAAAAATAATCCCACAATAAGCTGATGATATAGGTTTTGCAACTACTGCTGCTTGAAACATTGAGGAGTTTTTTTTCTCCTTTCTCAGTTATCTTCAAAGGTTCAACTAGTCACAACTTGGGTTTGTAAAACAAAAACTACAAGATTTAAAACTCATTCTGGGGAAAGTAGGCAAGTTTTAAACATGTGCAGATACCTGTCTTTATTTAGAACTACTTACAAAAGTGGTGTTACTTTGCTGCTTGGTATGAAGTAACATTTCTATGTAAGAGATATGTTTCTGCATCAATGTTTGATAAATCTTGAGTAGCCACCTGCATAGCCACCTTAAATGCCCACTGCTCTGCTCGCAGCAAGGTGAAAGATGGTTTATTTCCCCTTCTGTTTTCCTGCTGTGACTGGAAGCAAAGCACAGGTAAAACCCTCTCAAGAGTCAGATGTGGTCATACCATGTTGATTCTGCTCTGTCAGTCTTATTCTGCTCTGCAGTTGAGAATATGGTAGTACACCAAACACAAAGATTCATACTGCCAGCAGCCTCTAAGGCCAGGATTCTCCCACTGAATACTGATTCATAGTCATTGAAAAGGAACGTTATCTTGGTCATAAGCATCTGCTCCTCAACACTAAGTTGTCCACATTTCCAGACTTAAAATATTGAAGAGCTACATTTTGTTGCAACAATGTTAAGAACTGGATATCTCTGTATCAACATCAGTGTCAATAGTTGACCTTTAATAAATGAAAAGAATATCTTCCCTCCTACAATAAACACCCTAGCAGCAAATCCAACTGTGCTCTTTGACACTGCATGGTCAGTGGCCAACCAGCCAGCCAAAAAAGTCTTCCAACATATTTTTCATGCGCTTCAAATGTCTTTTTGTCAATATTCAGAGAATACAAATTCTTTTCATTGTACCGTTGCAATTACAGCTGACAAGTCCATTTTGTAAGGGGTGCCAGGCCACGAAAAATAATTAAGATTATTTCTTTTTCACCCTTGTCCCCTCTACAAATTACTTGGCATTTTAAATGCCAACAAGTATCAAATGAAAACACACAGTCACTAATACTCAGCATCCTACCTTTTACATAGCTAGGACTATGCTTTTTTTTATTCAGTCTGCTTTGAGTTTTGCCAGAAAATTATTCTAAATATATTTCTTCCAAATGTTCCCTTTCTTTAAAAAAATACAACAAAACAAATTATAAAACTACAAGAATCAGAAAGAGAAAAAAAAAAAAAAACAAAAAACACACACCTTAACTCATGTGCTACACCTACCCTGAAAAAATATTGGTATAGATCTGAATATGACTGGCAAAGCAGATGGCTAGTTTGAAAAGGTTTCAAAGAGAAGCCAGACTTATTTTGTCCATGTTGAAATATAGCATAAGCCGATATAAGAGGCCTGAAACCCTTCAGGGAAAAGAAACAGAAGCCGTTTTGTATGCAACAATTATTTATCTACTTATCCATCTCACATTGGTTGGTTTATAAAATGACTTGCCTTGAGACATCTGTTGAAGTATAACAGGAAGACTATTGTGTTTTTCTGAAACATTTCATTCTATTTAGGTAAAACTCCCTGCTTCTGAAATTCAGCCTCTACAGGGAGACTTTCACTGCTTTTCAAAACAACAACATTCGTTATGCAATTCTGCAACAAATGGAAAAACATTTTCCTAGTTATAAAAGAAAAAAGAAAATGAGACAAAGATTTTAATTATATGGCACAATAATCTGTCCAGAGATGCAGCAGTATGAATGAATATCACTCCACTGCAGGACTAAGTCCACCAAAATCTCCCCGTTTTAGTCTGAGACATCGCAAATTTTCTGAGACTTCTCCGAGTTCCTTAAGAGATAGTGTTACCGTGTAAAAAAATATTTGCTATTCAAATAGTAGGAACATTGCCTCTGTGGCAAGACAGCAGATCAAACTCTGTCAGCAGAGTAATCTGCACTGCTGGTATGAGCCAGCTGAAAATTTAAAAATTAGTAATATTAGTTTGTAATAAACAGTATTCCTCCAACTCTACTACAAACAGCTTCTTAATTATCCTCTTCATAAATTGCCAGCTAGAGATTGGGAATGGCAGAAGAGCAACTGCTTTGAGCAGAGAGCTACAAAGAGAGACACAACTACATCCTCAGCCTGCCTGTGTAATCCAAAGCCAGTATGGCACCTTCTGTCAGTGCTCTCAATGCCTGATGCCTGCGCTTGTAAGACCAGTAGAAGGGGGATAAAGCAGAGAAAAAATGGAGTAAATTTTAACAGGGCCCTTCCAACCAAAATTTCTGTGATAACAACAAAATAATTATGAAAAAAAAAAAAAAAAAAAAAGAAAACCCACAACTAAGCCAGAAAAACCTAGTTAGGTATTAATAATGATTTCTGTTTATCTGCAGTTGTGTTTTACTGGGTCAGTAATTTTCCAGAAAAATACCTTAGCATAATAAAGAATGATTGAAATCATTCAGCCCCATCAGTCAAAAAAAAGATCATTTTCGTCAGAACAGTATGGCACTGAAATCTTTGTTCAGATGAGATGACTGAAATGGATCTTTGATAAAGCTGCTCAATTTCCATTTGGGTTATTCCCATTGTCAGGACCAGCAACACCATCCTTGTGCGCACACACAGAGGAAAAAAACCACAAAACATTAAACAACATAACCCACAAGTGATCATAGATACCAAAATCCCTTCTATCCAAGGATCGCTTGCGAGATAAATGTTCTGAGCAAGACAAGTCACTAGGCAGCTGGTATTGCATAAAGTCTTAGAGGAGTAAGAAGATACATGAATCCAAAGGGCACAAATACAGTAGTCTACTTCCAAGTGGAATGTACTGAATGTTTTTAAAAAGAAATAATTACTATTAACAACTGTGTTGCGGTAAAGCCTAGAGGCCTCATGCAGGTATCAGGAGAACGGTGCCAGGCAGTGTGTATACACATGCTAGGAGGCAGGCTGGGCTCTGGAGAGCTTACACACCACATTTTGGAAAGCTGGATATAGCTACACTCTGGGGAAGAAGAAAACCTTGGGGGAAGAAGAAAACCTTACAGAAAGAGCGAGAAAAATTTGCATTATGTCCAGAGATTGCAACTTGTGACAATGCTCTAAGGTTTAACCTTGCCCCTCTCATAAGGGCATAGACCTGACTTTTTCCAGTAGATGTTGTCCACACCTCTCCCAAAGACAGGTTTTAACCCTTTCACTGTATTTTTCTTCCTAGCGTTAATGACAACAAACAGTGTTTACAATGTTCTCAAATTGTCCAACTGATTTTTCTTCTGGGGAAAACCTGCTTTAAAATGTGGTTTCTATTTAAAGCCTTGTATAACACATTTTAGCCCAAAGCATTATTTAGTGGCTACATTCTAAACCACTTCAAAAATGTGTTTTTTATAACAGAAATCTTAAGAGGTGACCACCCTAATGTTTGTTTGACCTTCCCACACACACACTTCTGCCGTACCACCCAACTCCTTCTTTAAATAGAAAAAGTCTGTAGGTATAACATGCCTGATATGAAGGTAAAAAATGTGTTTCAAGTGAGGTCATATATCACATCAATGGAATAAGACAGCGCAATTGCTGCAAATGTGGGAGCTGACGTACCTGAAACATTTGGAAAAACTGTAAGAACTGAGCCAGGGTCACATGAAGTATACTTATACAGGGCATTCACATTTTGTTTCTGCCAAGCAACTACTTCATTTAAACCCCCACAACAACTTACAAAACAAAACTTACTAGTAAAGAGAAAACAGGGTAAAGCTGCACTTCAACATTCCCGCAGAAAAATTGAGAGTTTGGGGCAGGGAGAGAGAGGGAAAACCCAGTTCTCTGGCTCTCTAGCTTCCTAACCTGGCAGCTTGAACACCACCACCAGCTACTGCCAACCTGCCGTTCACCGGGATCCACGAGGCAAAACCTTGTGCTGCATGAATACACCCTTTCTTTCCCATCTTGCAGGCTAATTTTTCACATGCACAAACGAGCAGGGAATTCACACACATACAAAAAAAGTGAAACAACTACTCTCAGCAGAAAAACGTGAACTAATCATACAGAGTTAAAGGCACCTTTAATGCATTGTTCAGTCACGCCACAAACAACACGCACAGCAAAAAACATGGGAAGAAGTCACACTCTCACTACGTACCAGGTACTTGTCAGGTGGAGGACTCTGCCCAGGGGTGAAAGCAGGGAAGGGCCTGTGCTTTGTCACCGAGGAAAGGAGAACAGGGCTTGAATTCATAACCCATGTGGTATTCTTAGTAGATCATAAAGTACCCCTTTGAAGGTGAAAATTAAGAGCCTTCTGACTGCACCCCTTCTTTCCTCTCATCACCCTGGCTGCTACAAGAAGCAAGCAGAAGGTAGTTGGAACTTCTACTACTTTCAGTATTTCAGATGCCCCTTCCAGGCAACTAACTCCAATTCCTAACAATTCCATCAAACTTCTTCATTATGCATTTGCAGGGCCAGCACAATTACTGACAAACTCACTCTTCTTCACAAGGTTACAGAGACCAGCTGTGATTTCTGCTGCTTCTAAACCAAGTTACCAGTGCAGGCTCTGGAACCATTTTAAATTTAAGAACCTAATCCCAAGAGCTACAGCATCATAACATTCTGCACAAATGATGAGGTTAAGGAAATTTCAAGCAAAACTTCAACTCCCTTGTTGCAGATGCTAAAAACCCCTGCAACAGCAGTAAGCGGGAAACCTGTATGTAATGCTACATAAATAGAAGCAGTTTTCCTTTCCATGAGTGCACAGATTCTTCCAGGATCCTCTGGCTAAGATGCAACCATTCTTTCTACTAATTCCCTCCTTCCCCCGCACCATTCAAAAAAATATACAAACACAACTACACCCACACAGTCTCCTCCAGATATCTGGACCCATATAAGCGTGCCTGGTGTTTCCCAGCCACATGATTTAGCTCTCCAGCCTCAGCATTCTGATGCCAACAAAAACATGATACATTACTCACAGCAGTAAGCCTATCAGATACGTATCTACAAAATGCCACAGTGCAAAGAGGAGCAAGGACTCCTTTGAGAAACTGAAGGGGAATAGCATCTTCATGTTTTCCTTCGAATCACATTCACTGCCCCTCCCACATGTTCTAAGCCACCTCTTCTTCCTCCAGGACAAAAAAAAAAAGCCCCAAACCTTAGAAGCTCATAAAACCCAAGAAACAAACCATTTAGAGCCTCCTTTGAACACATCCATGTTTTTCTAAGCAAAATCCATCACTTCACCATAAATCACAAGTCATCCTAAGAAGAAAACAAACTCTGTTGATAATGCAGTCCCTTCCCCAAAGGGCAAAGTTCTCCTTTAACTAATCCAAAGAGAAAGAAATCAATGTCTGTTCCTAAACCTTCTCCTTCTGCACAGCAACATAAAATGCTACCACCACGGTATGTAAGGTCATCAGCTTCAAAGCAGCTTCAACTACTGTACTTGCAGAAGCAAAAATGATGAAAGACACCATATGGCTTCTGTCATGGTAGATAAAGCTTATGGAGGCATATAATGAAAATTTCAATTTCTCCTCTCTTTGTTTAATCTTTCCCAGTGCAGCACCAACAGTCCCCTGCAAGCCTTTTTTTTCCAGCTATAAAGCATCACACTTCCTCTTCAAATCATGTTTTTTCTCTGGCAGATAAAATGTTTCACTTATTGATGTCCTACAGTTCAGAAAATATGATTTTAAATGTACAGAAAAGAGTAATTAGATAAACATCTGATCTATGATAAATCCTATTACAGAAACTCAACTTAGACATTCTCACAGGCAGCTGAGTCAGAAGATAAAAGCCTATGGTCTCATGAGCACAGCACACCAAAAATGCAAGCCTTAAGACTTACCAATTTCTTCTATTTCTTCCAGGAAATCATTATATTCACTTAGACTGGGAAAGTCGTCCTCTCTTTTATTGTATCTTTGAGATAAGAGAAACAAGTATTTATACAACACACAAAGACGCAATTTCAAGAAGGCTCTTGCTGCAAGCATATTAAATATTGACCTAGTTTTATCAACTATGCGCTTTGTGGCTTCCAGAACTGACCAACATACAGAATCTTTAAAAGGAGACAGAAGTGCTTGTTTCAAAGGAATGGAGCCAGCCTGGCATAAATTGGTGCTATTTTTGCCCACTGTTTGCAAAGAGAAGCCCAGAGACTAGGACATACTACTAACTCCAAGCCACTCCTTCAGCATGAGAAACCTGTTAACAAAGGCAGAACAGTAACACCCACAAGAAAAGCTCTTCCAGAAATATCAGAAAAGGGAGTTTGGCTTTGCGCCAACAACAGAAAGCATATGTCAGCAGCAAGATGAAAATGCTACACAATTATCTTATTTCATATCAATAGACCATTCCAGAACTCATTTATCCAACCCTTGATAGCTGAAAAAAGTAAAAAGATGAAGGAACAACTGGCTAGAACATGGACAGCCTCTGAAGGTCAAGACATGTAGGCTTCCCTCCCAAAAAAACATAAAGTTGAGATTCTGCCTGCTCTGTGGACCAAGACACACGACACCCAGGAGCATAAAAATCTAATACCAAGAATTCAGGCCAAAATCCAATTCGCAAACATTCTTTCTGCCTACTAAAAACTAAAATCCAGGCAATCCAAGGGGCCAAGCATTTTATGTTTTCTAACTACACGTCATTCCATGTTTACTCAACTAAGTTGACTTCATTCCAGTTTGACTTTTGTTAACTTCAGTAGACTTTATAATCAAACTTCAAAATTACGGCCACTTCAGCATCTTGGTATTCAACAACGCAATTTCCTCACATCTCAGCATCATCAAACGACTAATTTAGTATTGTATTAAGTCTTATATAAAGGCTGTCAAGCTTGCAATTTACCTGTATGTTCACTTTTGCACATACAACTCCTCCAGGTTTGTTATATCCCATCAGACCCTCCTCTACCAAAACATCAACTGGCTCAGTTATTTTTCTTATAAAATGTTTCTTGGCCACAAGGAGTGAGATGCAATTTTAGACATCATTCAATCTCTATTCCAAGAGCTCTCAAATCTGCATGACAGACTAGTAAAACAAGGCTTATAAGGAAGCATTTCCAGTAATAATTGCTGTGTGAAGTAGAGAACAATGTGAACATAGCTGCTTCTTTTGTCCATTTTTGTTTTGAAGGGAAACTGACCTTCAACTCTCAGAACAGGTCCCCAGGAAAAAATCAAGGTCCTGTTTCTTGCCCCACTCCCATGTTCAGCTCCTCAAAGGGAAAGCAACAGTAGTCCTCAATAAAAATCATCTCAATTTAGGAGGTAAGTCTTTGCCAAAGGAGGCCACATAGAAACACCCAGCATTTTCTAATGCTAAGCAGGAATCCCTCAAGGCTAAATTGTGAATTCAGCCCTCAGTTGTGCATAAAATCAGGTTCTTTGAAATCCCTCCACGTTAAATGGAGTCAAGTTTTATAGCTTGTCACTTAAAAAAAATATCTCCTCTGTACTACTGGAGGAGTAAGGCAATTCTTTAAAATTTAAAATACATCCACCTTCTGCTCTTTTAACTGGTGACACTCACATTTTCAACACTTTCTTCCGAATTTCCACTTCCTTGTCAATAGCAGGATCCTCAAAGAGCTGTACCCTGAAGTTACTCTTCCGCAGGGGGGTATCACACTCCTGGCAATTCCCAGCCCCTCTCACAAACAGCAGTTCCACACAGCTCTCACATCTGCAGGAGAAAGGAAGGGGTATAAAGGCAGATACATGTTAAACAGTAACCGAAACACAGGATTGTTCCCCTTTTTTCTTGTTTACACACACACACACACTAAGCCCACAGTGCATCTCCCTTTGATTCCACTATTTCTTTAGCACCCAACAGTGGCAAGGAGGCGAGGGCTTCTCCAGCACGGCTGGAAGGAAACAATGTCAGCAGCACAAATGCATTTATTCTCCTTGCCCAAATAACTCAGCCTCTTCGCTGAGACTGAACATTAATCCAAATACAATGATGGGGTTTATGTCAAGAGGAAGCTTGTTTGTTGACACCATCCAACTCATTTTGCATGGACCAGACTGCAATACCCTGATTTACTCCGAATATTACCATGTGGCACAAAAAGGCACATTTATTTTCTTGATGCCATTCACAGTGCAAGGTATTATTCAACGCAAGCAGGGATACAAATCTTGCCTGCAGCCTTCCAAGCATCTACCAGTACTACCATAGAGGAACTGCTATAACAAACCTGAGCTAAACTCCAGCCCAACATAGCTAAAAAAAACCAAACCTAAAATACCATTTTAACCAGTGACTGGCATTATGCAGTTCTTCTGTTAATACCTTTAAAATTGCACATAAAATACACTTTACATAAAGGCTGCAAAGAAATAAACCAAAAATATCTTTCTGGTTTTATTTATTTTGTCTCAATGAAGATTTCAGATTTTAACAAGATGTTTGCTGACCAGTCAGTTATCATTTAATAAAGGAAAAACACACAACAAGAAAGCCATTTTAAAAAAAAAAAGTACTTGGGTATGGATAATGTGCAAATTTCTCGCAGAGGACACCACCTGCTGCAGTCATTTCCTACCACTGGGGAGGCAAGGGGGTGTTTATTTATAGCTTGGCTATACTGAAGCCAACAGTTGTACATTAAGGGCTAAGCTGTATTATACCTTCACAAACCCTGCACAAAAGCTAAACAAGAGAAACAATATTGACATGGTAGCAAAGAATCTTAAACAAAACTTTCACTCTGCTAACCTACCCCCAACTAAACTGGTTCCAGTACTTACAGAGGCAGAGCTGGGTAGAGCCAGCCAGTTTTACCCAGCTTCTGTTTTCAAGACTAGAAAGTACAAAACAAACACAATTGTATCTTACAATTAAAAAAGAAAAATTAGAGCTTTATTTTTTGTGTTAACACAAGTAGAACTACAGTTTCAAAATACATCTTGCACAGCAGCTGCCAAAGTTACAAAGCAAACCTGGAATTTACTTGGACATTTTCCTGCTTCAGAATTCCTTCAGTCAGAAAACCAAGCACGTTTAAATACAGTTTCTCCGGGAAGGGAAAGATCAAACCTTTTAGCACACTAGGCCCGAAATTCAGAAGTTACTGGGATATCAACTCAAGAAGTATGCTGCTTTATGAAAATAATTTAGCTTGTCACTATGGAATAAGCAACATTAAATTCAAGAGAGAAAACAAGGCAGGGAAAAGGTTTTCTCCTTCCTCTCCCGACCTGTCTGTGCATGCAACAGCCACCGGTACATAAGGACAGTTTCACAGTCTCCTTCATTTTGGCAGCTCATGCTGTTTGCATGTCTGCCTCAACACAGCAGCCAAAGCACAGCAAAAAAAACCTGCCTTCTCTTTCCTATTTTTAAGTTATAGAAAAGGGAGTGTAAAGCTACAGAATTTAGCAGGTGGATCCAAGTGCAGGTGTTTATATTTTTTTTTATCATGGTATTGCCTAAGGACCAACAGAACAGGGTCTCCATGTGCAAGATATGCAGACAGTAGCACCTCGAACTACTTCACTTTTCCCCCCCCCTCATCTCTTCCCTAAATCTAAGACATTTCAAGCTTACATAGGACTTGACTATGGAAAAAAAGCCCTCCTTGGAAAACCACCTTGTACAGGTGCTTCAATGCTTTCCCAAACTGGAACCAGTGGTTCTTAGGCTGCAAAACAGCTTTTCATACAAAAAAAGATGAGTCAACACTCACTCTGGGAATCCCACACCAGGTGATCACATTCGCACTCACTCATGCACATCCACCCTTATATTTACTCATAAATAATTCCTTCTGAATTCAAAAGAGGTTACAGTTATAGGGGATAAGTCAAGGGCAGACCTGGACTCTGGCCAAATCCTGCCTCCCCTCCATCTCCAGAGATTTAGTATGCACAGCTAGACCCCAAGTTTACTTCCTAGCAGGTCTGCCATTCTTGCCCCCACAAACCACAGTTGCTTTAACAGCAATGGCAGGCACGTCTGGTCACACAATTCCATCTGAGGAAGGAAAAAAGCCATCTCTCAAATCCCTCTCAAACATTTTCCTTTTGATTTCACTGCACACTGCTGAAGTCAGGGCATATGCAAGCACCAGGAAGACAGAATTCAGTAAAGGTGGATTTAATAATTTATTTCATGTCTTGAAATAATTTCAAAATGTGACTTGAAAAAATTTTATCTCACATGGTAAAATTTAAAGATACAGCATGATTTAAAAAAAAAAAAAAAGATGCAACAATTTTTGCTACTTCAAAGATACCCAACCCATGCAATAACCAGACATCGTGGGCAGCACAGGGGGACACCTCAACACCACAGCTGGCATTACAGAGCTCCCTCATGGCACACAGACCACATCAATTCAGGTGATCCTCCATTTCTTTGTAAGTCCAACTCTTCTCCATTTTCCTTTGTGTAAGGGCAGTCTGACTACGGAAGCAGGACATCCTTCAGTGCATCTTTTATTGGCCAACTCATCATACATGGCTTTCCCCAAATGAGCAAAGCACGGAAACACCTGCTTAACTCCCCTTCAAATCATGGCCAAAACAGGTGTCCATGTGTTTTCTTAAATTAGAAGCCTTGTATCAGCAATTTTAATACGCATATGTATTATGTATGCATCCACACTAAATATATAAACTAACAATGACAAATGTTCTTGCTTAAAAGTCAAGTCTATGTATTTGTTAAACACTGAATACATCTGAAGGCAACAGCTTCACATGAGGTCTAAATGAACCCTCAGGATGTGATACTGCCAATTCCTCTCTTCACATTGAGGTTGTACAGCCTCTGTGATCTGTATTCTATTTCATATATCCACTAAAATCTTTCATTACCTTTTGGATTTACCTATTCTCAGGATACAAACCTAATCTGGCTGAAGATATAAATAGAAAATGCCCAGGGAGTTAACACACACAGATGACAGGGCAAGACTTACTAGTAATGTCACCAACAAAAGCAATCAATACCTCCAGGAACAATCAAGTCTCTGGTCTTCCACACCAGGATAATAATCGTCAGTATGCTCATTTTCATTTCCATGGACATTGGTTTGATCTCTCTTGTTCTTTCATGACCATGAAATACTAGACAAATGGCTCAGTCCAGTCTCTAAGCAGTCTAGAACAAGGCCACATTTTTGAGGAAAGTAAATAAGGTGTCTAGATGGTTTGGCACTACATGCCCTCATGTCAGTGTTCAAGGGCTTCAGTATCAGGACTGTACTAAAAATGCTTTTGGTACTTTGCAGAAAACAAGCAGAAGTTCCTCTCCAGAAAACTGTTAGATATTTATCAACTAAATTACACTTACTGGAACTGAGTGTTTGTTTTGGACAAAGTGCCTTCAAAGGGTAGAAGATTTGTGCCCAGTCCTGCATTCCCCACATATACACCTCATGGAGGGATGATGGCAGATAAGGAATCAAGCCTCTTGGACACTGAACAGATGAAAATGGCTTACAACATTAGCATGGCTTGATGGTGCTGCTTTCTTTTCTAGCTTGGCTGACAAGAGAGAAAACAAAACAGAATAAAGGAAGAACAGTTTTCACAAGCAGGAGTACCAGATATCCTTTCTTATAAAATTTTAGATTTTGCTAAGCATAGCAAAAACTTGCAGGACTTTAGATATGCAGCCATTAATCATTTCAGGAAAAAAATCTTTATGGCTTTTGCTGTTGACTAGGAATATTACAGAATGAGCTACTACCCTTCTCTACAAAGGTTATTTTTAGTAGATAAACTTATTAAAAAGTATAAAATATTTAGAAACTCTAAGCCCCTCTTCTTCAGCTTTCATACCAAGACATTTCTGTTATTTAAAGTAATATGCAAACCAAATGAACCTCTCTACTACAGAAAAAAGTTTAGATTAAAAAATAGTAATACAGCCTTCAACATATACCCGAGATCTGAACCACAAACAAATGGAATGGAAAGAATCAGCAAGAGAGATGTGTTTTCACTTGTTCCTCAATTCTGATGTCAGAGGGAAATTTACTTACAGAAATAGAATTACTCTTGATTTATGGCAAGGGAACATTAAAAACCAATGGAAAACACATACACGAGAAAGCTACCAGAAAGACATCTAGATCTCTAAATCTGAGATGGTTCTAGAAACAGTCACAGGCTTTTTACTTAGCTTGGGTTAGATCATTTTGTGTTCACATACAGAGATTCTTGAACTGAGACAAGAACAGCCCAATTTGGAGCAAGCAGCTGTCAAACCTGTTTATTTCGCAACCTTCAGTACATTTAGCAAGTCTTCATAACCCACAGTGGTTTCTGCTGTATTGCCAAGAGTTCATCTACTATTTACAGTTGGCAACTACAAGTTTATTTTCTAGGCTGATGGACTAATAGAGACAGCCTAGAAGGCAGGTTCTTCCTAGAGTCTGCAGCAATGATGACATCTGTGATCCAAAAAGCTAGGGGAATTGAACAAAAGCAATTTTTTTCCCCATGTTACTGGTTAGGGATGAAAAGCTGGGGAAAGAGACTGACTGCAGTGACACCAAAAGCTTCTGAAAGCCTTGGAACAAAGGAGCTTACGAGATCAACAACTCTCAGATGAGTAGGGAATTGGAAACAAAAATAAGACTTTTCCTTTTTACACCTCAGCTTCAGAAATTCCGAAATCCTTATTCAAGCCTTTGCAGAAGCAGCTGCCTGTCTGTTTTGGGCCATCTCTTCCCTGTCCACCAAATACAAGTGGGAGAAGGGAGAAGATACCAATTACTCTTTCCCTCTTCCTTTGTTCAGATCCTGTGAAGTTCCCACCAATGGAGATTTTGCTGTTCTCACCTGGTAAGGAGACAACTTCAGAATGCTCTCAAAACCTCAATTGGCAAAAAAACCCACAATGGGTCTGTCTTCAACTAGTAAATAAACAAGTCTCACAAGCAGCCCACACGCCACGTAGAGATTACAGCTCATTATGGCAATAAGACACACTTTGGGTTTCAGGCAGAAATCACAAGTCTATCAATCAACAGATGAGAATTTTTGGTTCTTCAACTGTTGATAAGCTATCTTCAGTTGTCTGCAGCTCCTCGCTAGTCAGCCCACAGTAACATGCACTGAAAAACAAAAGAAAAGAAAAAGAAAGCAAACCGGGTAGCTGTTGAACTACAGCCTTGAATGACTGGCATGTCAAGGGGTGGTGGGAAGAAAAAAAAAAAAAAAAAAAGACATACTGAGTCAATTAATAATAAACAGAAACATTTCCACCACCCACTGTATTTCAACATCTCCACTACTAAACCATTTCAAGTGGCTTGGACCTGACAAGAAAGTTTGCAGCAAGCTGAAACTTAATTCACATTTATCCAGTACAGATGAGTCTTTTCTTTTTTCCCCGAGGGGAAAAAAAAAATATAAAGACCTTTTATGGTATTAACTCTGGATAGTATAGAGAAAAATATTTCTATAGGCGTTTATATAAAAGTGGTTCTTTACTATATACTGCTGCCTAGTCAACTAAGCACACAATCATAAAAAACATGTCTTACAGCACAATTATGACAATTTGGTCAAACAACAGGCCAATACTTGACAGGCCAATTCTTGACACTTTAAAAGCAGCTGTGTGACATTGAGAAATAAGTGCTTTCACAATGACTAGGCATACCAAAATTAAAGAATTTACCCAACGTACCAGAACAACTACTTCAAATCCATTACAGTCTACTGGGCAAACACATGCACTAAAATAGCAATTCAACTATGTCAATAACCTTTTTATTATGCTTATTCTCTTTGAATAAAACAAAGCATAATTAAAAAAATACACCTTTGCAACTTTTCAGCGTTCTCAAACATCAAACTAAGCAGCTATCAGGATTGGCAGCTGCCCACAGCACACCTGAACTTAAGGCACAACTACAGAATTTTCCACGTCTGTTTAAAATGCAGAAACCGCACTTTTTTAGACATCATCCAGTTCAACATTGCCCATTGTCTCACAAGACAAACTTACCATTAACAAGTTTAAGATCTCACACCAAACTCCATACAAGACACATGGCTCCCTTCTCCTTCCTACCCATCTGTAACCTTGTGAGGCTAAGCCATGGTGTGGGTTGAACTGCCCCCAGTTCAGGTGGCAGGTCTAATGCACATAAGTATTTTGAGCATTCACTTACTGAGTCTTACAAAACACCTCCATAGACCACAAATCACACTGGAAAAAACTAATACACAGACAACAGAAAATAAATGCTTTGGGGACCCAAAACAGTCACAACAAATCTTTCACTTGATCCAGAACAAGGCTTCTACCTTTTGTTCTGTACTTTCAACACATTTTACAGTACAGCAATAGCATATGGAAGCAAGATAAGGAAATGCAGCTTTATGGTAAAAGGAGGAAAAAATAATTAAAAGGTATTGTGGCATGATGGGATATCCTGAGCACATTACTGAGGGCTTGTCACAAGACACTCCCATACTTCAAATTCATGTCTAATCTCAGAAAGTGAGAAGATAAATTGATAAGACACATATCTATAAGAAAACCAGACTTGGAAACCAAGGTTTTCCATAAAAATAACAGTGATCCGGGGTCTCAAGGGGAAACATGCAAGTGCATAAAACTTTCTCAAAAATCAAAACCGTTACTGATCTCCTGCAAACATACCTGTTGAATGATCTGCATATGTTGGTTTATCTCTCCCAGATATTGGGAGGAACCGAGCAGAATTTTTGTCAAGAGCATAGGCTTGTATTTCACTTGAAGCATTAAAAAGTACACAGTCCTGTTTCCTTAAGCTATTCAAATACAGAGAGACAGTGTGGGTGTATCTACACACAATTAAAAACAACTGCAAAAACAGCCTGTTGGAGCAATAACTGCATCATCCGTGTCCTGGATAGCTCTGGAAACACCATCAGTGCTCAAAACGCAATGTGTGAGAACCTCTACCACTAAGCTTGCTTGGTTTGAAAACACTGAAAGAACAATCTGCCATGACAAAGTGCTACATGAGAGCTCCTGCATAAATCTTGTTTTATGATACAATACATTCTACTGTCTGGTTTTATGTAATTTGTCAGAAATGAGTGACCAAACTCAAAGGTGAAGACACCAACTCCCATTCTGATGAGCAACAAAAGTCCTAACAACCTTGAGTTTATATACGCAGACTAGGAACACCAAAATTGCATTTCTGCATTTTAAGTTGGCACCGATGCCAAAGAAGCTGCTGTAATCTGCCCTCATGCTGCCATACACTGTCCTGCTGCTGCTGTCATCCTCCACAGGCCAGAAAAACATTTGTGCAGCCACATGGTTATTTGCTGGGTTATTTTTCAGCCAGATGAACTCTCCCATTTGGTTCACCACATAGTTCACAAATGCTTGGACAAGCACATAGCAATGGGCAAAGTGAAGGTAGAAATGAGTAACCAGGGTGAGAAAGCTGAAGCAGGATGTTGTCAAGTATAAAATCCCAGGCAAAACAAGCATATCACACCACTGTCATGAAAGTCTTGAAAGCCAGACGCGTTTAAGACTCACTCATTAGGGAAGCTGAAGCATGAAGAGAACAAGGACAGTTTAGTACCAGACAATGCACTTAGTGCCCGGCAGCGTGGGCAGGCACTTTTGTAAACACCACTACATAGCTACACAGCTCTCAAAGTGGATCTAGGAGAACCCTCAAGTGAACTCCAGGTCCCAACAAGTTGAGCAGCCAAACTTCCTGCAGATTTCAGACAGGTTAGGGCACCCCACGAACAATGTTCCCATTCAAGCAGCTTCCACCTGCGTACTGACACCGAGAGGGCTTTGACAAATGGAGATACCCCAGTTGCCAACATGCCCCTGACATGAGCACCAGCACAGCTGTGCTGCAAAGCAAGGAAGAGGACAGCACCACAAAAGGCAATCTCTGAACGGCTTAGGCTGATATAAGATCACATCGTCAAAACCTTTGGCAACAAAAGACCCTCCCCAGCATTAGGCACACTCTTTACAAACTGTGTAACAACATCTGAGGCAAGACAACTCAACTCTGGGAGAAACAGTTCCCCTGGAAGAGAACTCCTCACCAGCATTGACAGAACTAACCACAGTAAATCAAACCTGTGAAGATGCTCATCATGGCCAAGGATGCCAGAAAGGTCCCTTTCAGTTTAAAGAAGTTACCAGAGATAGTCACTGGCTGGGAGAGCATAGAAAGCTGTTCCTCTCTTCCCAAGCTCTGAATTCAAACAGCATCCAATGCTGTTTTTTGAAATTTGTCTTTTTTATTCCCTCTTACAAAACTTGTAAGGTATACCTAGCTATTTTAGCTTGATCCAAAAGTGTAAGGAGAGAACACAATCCAAGCAGTGTCCATCTTTATTCCAGGGTACCCTAAGAGCTACTTGATCAACACACCTCTACAAAGATGAGCTGAAGCACAATTACAACACAAGCTATACAAGAACAGGTGGGGTACAGACAGAGGAAAAGTATTTTTCAGAACGGCTCTTTGGCTCTCTTGTTTTTAGCATGTCACATTACTTCAGAATATTTTAAACAAAGCATACAATATTACTTTACAGGCAAGTCCTTCCACAAAAGAAACAGAAGGGAACATAACTGAACAAAAGAAATTCATGCATTTGAAACAAGTTATTGGGAGTTCATCATTTAAAGAGCGCCAAGGAGTGGAACAGACATCCCTATATCAATTAAACAGTATTGCATGGTCCCTCTGCAATGTGATGCAGTCATGAAAAGGCACATGCAACCCACAGATGTATCAGAAGAGCTGCTGTTGTCAGAAAGACAGAGTTACAGGACGATGTGAGGAGACTTCACCCAAAACAACATGTGCGGTTCTGGTCACTCAAGACAGATGAGCTTACCATATAAATGCAGAAAAGGATGACTAGGATGATCAAAAGATTGGGAAGATTGGTTTATCAGAAGAGACATACAAGAAGCTACTTAAACTAAAACAAACAGGTCCAAACACTACAGTAAAAATTTATACTGGAAACTGTAGTTCTCACCAGCCATAATAGTGAGAGGCTGGAACCACATCCAATAGAAATAACAGGGCAAAAATTAATTTCAAAATGAAGTTTTATAAGCTTGTGAGGAGGATTTGATTATCTGATTGTCTTCAACAGGTAACTAGATTTGATAACCAAGGTGACTCCAGTCATATCTGTGGTCCTAGTTATGTGCTCTAAATTCTGAAACCCCAAGACAACAACTCAGGAAGAAAAACAAAAAAGAAAAGAGAAAAGCTAAATTTGGTGAAGACACTGAAATATTAAATGCATCCTTGAACACTGAAAATTATTTTTAAAGGGCAACATGCACAGCACAGATGTTCTAGCATCTGCTCCTTCTGCTCATAACAGAAACAACTCCTAACCATCAGTCTCTAAAGCAGTCTTTCATAAACTACACAGATTCATACTCTTTTATCAATAACCAATTAATTTGTCTTATCTGGCCATAATGTGTAGATGTCTCAGAGATTCAAACTTGATTCACTTAGATCAATTTTTTCACCTTGTAGAAAAAGAGATAAGGTAAGATCATACAATTCTGCTTGTCTTTAATAACCAATATAGCAACACAGAAGGAAATGAGAGTAAGCATTCTCAGCTTGTCTTATTTCAGATAGTACATGTAATTTAATACGGATATATATTCTACTAGCACATAAAAAAGTCTTTTGGTAGCAAGTACATATTAGCTGATTCGTACCTCTGTACACCTTGTACCACGCCATGCCTTAGCTCACAAGTAGAACAAGTTTAGATGAACGACGGTTGTGCAGCAAAAGGTGGTGGTCACGACTCAACAAATCCCCATTCCCTTCATCAGTCTGATACCGCCTGAGGGAACAAACTACTGCCCAAGACTGCTGCCTTTCCAGTGAGACAGAGCAAAAGCACCAGTACCCTTTGACTACGAAGGACTCAGCAGTATTTTTGTTGTTGAGAGCACACAGGTTTCCCAGACTAGTGTAGGTAACTTTACATCACATCCCTAATTCCCTACTGGAATTTCAACTGATTGGAGCTTTATTTCCTGCCCTAAAGCACCATTTAAAATGACTTGCTAAATCTCTGTTGCCTTTACTATTACAGTTTGAATAGCTGGATGTCAGAGAAGGAAAAATGAATTCTTGCAGTCCTTAAATACCTTACAGAGCAGAGTCTAGGTTATTCTTCACATGAGGTTGCACAAAAGTCTCATCAGAAGAAAAATGAGCAAAAAACCCAACTCAATAACATTTTATTGCCATCTTTCAAGCAAATATAGACAATCCTTAAAAAAATAAGCCTGGGCAAGTATCTTTGAAAAAGACAGACTGGCATTTAAAAGAAAAGAGAAATCCACTTGCGAAGAGTGAAAGGTTTGTGTATTTCTGGTTTTGAAAACATGAAAAAAACCATATTTGACACAGAAGACATAATATACATAATATATATCTATATAAAAAAAAAAATCTAACAAACCATTCAGAGCTTGCTGAACAAGGTCACTTCAACATAATCACTAACAGAAACAGGGGCACCAACAGACCCCTGGGGTCATTCCCTGCATTTCTAGAGCCATGCATTAGGCTGTCCAGAGAAATCTGCAGAACATTTGCCCATGAACAAGCCACAGATCACACAGAGCTTTGCAACTCAGCACTAAGGTTCTGACAAAGCTACTTGATTTTTAACCTAAAAAAGCTAAAGGACATGTAAAGAATGAACCCAAAACCAAGGTATCTCTTGTTGCAGTGGATCGCCTATTTAGCAGTGTCTACGTTAGCCTTGTGTCTAAAGCTCATTTGCATCATATCACTTCCCAAAGCCAGCACTTCTGATCCACTAATGCTCTTTAGCATCACAGGCACCTTATCAAGCTCTGTAGCTGCAAACTCTGAAACTGCAGCACTAATAAAGGTAAGTTACTAGAGTTACAGGTTTAGTTTCAGTTTCTGTAATCCAATAGATTTTTATTGCATTTTCTTGAAAAGCTGCTTTATCTCACCAATCTTCATTTTGACCACTATAAGTGCAAAGGAGATAGTCATTAGAAAATTCCAACAGCAGCAATTCAAACAGCTTCCTCCCCTCCCTAGTCTCATTTGGGAATCTCCTACTTCCTACCAATTTTTAAGGGTCATTCCTCACTTCATTTTCACATAATCCCTAAACAACCATTATCACATCTTTTCTCAGCATGGGATAAAATATAGACTGTGCTTCATAAACAGTGGAGACCTTAAGATTACATTCTTGGTGGGACACAGCATGATAAATATTTCAGGGATGTCTTGAAATACATACAATATACATACATGGCCAGTGAAACAATCTCAAATACAAATATGTTTTGACTTATTAAAAAAAGAAAGGAAAAACACACCAAAACCTCCTCCCTGCCTCCCATGCTGGTCATTGCAGGTCAGATTGCAATTTCCTTTTTAAGGGTGGCAGAGATCTTGACCTACTTAAAGCCTGGTAGGGAACATTTTTTTGCATTGTAAATTTAATCATTCAAAAAAACGCTTTTTCCTCAAGCTTAAAAATAAACAGCAGTTGCTATTTTAGTACATTAAATCAGTTGGTGAAAATTATGCAAACTTTTTGAAGTTAAATTGTAAGAGTACATTCAATACAACTACTTTCAGAGGAAGGTATTAAATATAAATAAGGAGGGCATGTGTCAGACCTTCATTAGCTATGCTGGCATCTCAACCATTTCCTACAGATTGTAGGGAATAAAAACCCAGCCCTATGTCAGTGAAGTTGGAGGTAGCTTCACAGGTTATCAAACAGGACTCAAAGTACGCAAATTACTCACCATACCAAAGACATAACACAAACCGTTCTCTCAAAAGTTGCAGCACATTATGAACAATCTTATGATGACAGTCGTAATGCATATTCGTTCTTTTAGTATTTGTTAGTGGGAGAGACAACAAGGAGAATCAGTTGCACAGTGTGGGAGCAAGAAAAGACAGCATGTGTTAACAGAGGATCAAAGTGACAAAAGCAAAAAATAATATTTTACCAAAATAATTCTATTCTTGTTTGTGTTTATATCAGTACCTGTTATGCCACAAACCACACAAAACAGAACATCCCAGTGCAGTTACTCAGCAGTGGATGCAGACACTGGGACAAGAAACTGCAGGGCATATGTGGAGGAGGACACACAGCAGCCTCCCCACATTGCTAAGCTGATCACGATGTAATTGTTGTCAAACGATCCTAAGTCAGATAAATATCCACAAATCTGTTCTTCATTACGTGGAGTTCCTCCCAATGCATAAACACCAAACTCTGAGCACAGATTTGTTGGGCATTTGCGTGTGACTCATTACTCGTGTGTGCAAATAGCTTGGAAGAAGTATTTTTGAATGCCTGTTTAATCATAAACCCCACGTGCCACCCCCTTTAAGACAGGTCTAACTTAATCGTTTTGCAGAATATTTTTGGTCATTCCTATCTCTGCATAACGTTAACTGAAAGAAGTCATTAACATTTCCATTCACTAGTTCAGCTGTTAATATTATACAGACAACCAAAACCCACCATTGTCCATGGTTACAGTCTTCTGCTGCATGGCACCATAGCCCACTAATTAAGTAAAAAGACATTGAAAACCAGTAAGGAAATGGAAATCTGGCCCAAGATTCAAATGATCAGTTCCAGACTGATCAGTTTCAGCTTATCTGTTTTATCCAAACATCAGATGAGAAAAAATTCAACAATGCTGCAGGTTCTCTCATAAACACCACACTGCTCTATAAATTATACAGGATCTGCATGCATATTGAAAAGCAGCATTTGTTTAGGCTCACAACAGCTGTATCAAAGCCGTGTAAAGAACATTGTTCCTGATCTGAGAAACAGCGAAGACTATTTTCCTTATCCATATAAATCACACACAATAAACGCTTGATATTATCTAGTGCCACTAAAGCAATCAAATTAAAACAAATCAGAAGAGTACACTGTTGGGCACATAACTCCAGGAAAACTGAAAGCCTTTGAACATCTAATTTTATGCTTTTTGTAACGCTCCTAGCCTCATTCAAGTAATAAGCTTATGGACAATAATGAAAAGGATTTCTTCATTATCCACCACCCATCAAAAAAATAAAAAACCATCTATTTTACATGTGAATTTTTGATTCTGCAGACCAAGAAAGCAACCACCACTAGCAAATTCCACAATGACCAACAGACTGGGGGACTCAATTAAGGGGAAAAAAAAAAAAAAAAAAGGATCAGTTTTTCAGAAAGCAACAACCCCTCCAGTTGCTGACATTCTGGAGGTACCCACTGAACACTGACCACCTTTAACTTCCTTGGCCAAAGCAATCTCCATATGTGCAAAACAAAAAGTTCTCTCTACTTGAAAATGACTCTCTAAGGAGATCCCAGATTGAATTACCTACTCTCAGCATTTTATGGAATTAATTATTACTATGAATTATTGGGCTCAATTCTGCAAGCTTAATGTACAAACTGTCCTTGATGTCCAACAGGGATAACCTGGGCAAACAAGACTTCTTCCACTAGGGCTTAGTTTTTGGAATAGTTGTGTGAAATCTGAATTTTTCAGATTTGAAAGCGTGAGCTCAGCCCTGTCGCACACATTTGTTTAGGTCGTTCCTTGTGTGCTGAGGGCCATGAGTGTTCTGTAATGCGGTTATACGATAACTTTTCCCATGTAAAGGTTCACTCTCCCCTTTGAAGATAAACCTAATATTTACAAAAAATGAAGGTCCTTCTCATATTCAGTTTCACTGCTGTTACTCGTGAGTACAAGAAAGACCTTTTTGTCACAGTCCATACTTGCATGATAAAGTCCTTCAACTCATCACCAATCCCCATCATTAGCCATCTTCATTTAAACCTACACTCCTGCTACTTATTATACAATTCCAGTAAGTTCTCCAAAGTTCTCAGATCCCCATGAACTTAAGCTACTTCCTTAACTTTGCCACTTTTATCTAAAGGGCAATCCAGGCTACTTCCACCCCCTAAAACCACATGCAACATTTTGAATAGAGGTACAAGGTACTCACTCTACCGTTTATGTTTACCAGCATTTTCTCCAAAAAACATTACGATGCTACAGAAAAGTCATTATCTTACCTACTTCCACAAAGGACACAAGTCAAGTTTACTAGTCAAAAATAAAAAAAGGGATCCAAAGGAAGAGATGGCTTGTTTGTAGATACTGAAGACTGCACCCTGGCTATTGCAGTTATCAGGCACTCAACAATTAAACCCTGAAAAGAATCCAGTTACTGGCACAGACTGCAGTTCATGACTGATGGTGCCATTGTGCAACAGAAATATTTGCAAAGCAACAGCAGCTTTTTGCATTTACAGCCTATCAGTCTACCTGGGGCAGAAAACACCATACTGGGTGTTTTCCTTGGAAAACCCAGTAAAACAAGTTTGGTGACACCCACTGCAGCACAGCCTGAACCCAATGTACAAAGTTAACCGGTCTAACAAAATTCCCCAGTAAAATAACATGTTACAGTCGGTCATGAAAATCGAAGATCAGGCCACATTCCAGAGATGACTGAACCCAACATAGAAACACACACATCTCTTTCTGTACTGGTGAAGCGTAACAATTACCTGCTGCCCTACCATTATCACCTTCCCTTAGCAACCTGGTTAAGCGGGACAGGAGTGTGTCAGACAGGGTCATTAGAAATAAATAAATGTGTAAATTAACTCAGTAATCCTAGGGATGTATGTAAGACTCTCCCTTCTTTCCCCTCCTTTTCAGAGGCCTTTACATGCTACCTTATGCTCTGTCCTGTATCAGCATGACATGCTGAGTCTTCAAAACTGTTTTGTATTAAAAAATAGAATACATGACTCAGATGGTTTAAAGATGTATATGCTTACTCAAAAAATGCTCCACCCCCAAAATATCACCTTTAATAGCAATTTACATCATAGTTTCCAGAACTGCCAAGTACTTGGCTGCAAAACTTTCAAACAATGGAACTGAAGCACCTGTGAAATACTGGGTTTTCTTTAACTGCAGAAATCAGCATTATTAAACACTCCAAAGAAACTACTTTGCTGGTCGGCCCTTATGTAAATTTAATGCAACTGAATATCAAGATGATAAATTTTCACCTCTTATGTGAAAGTCCTCCCATGAAAGAAAGCATCTCTCCCCCATGAAGGGCTATTTCCTGCCAGTCAGTCTTTCTTATCTGGTTGCTGAAGACCTTGATAATACTGATTTGTGCACTCTCCCTTCTCAGGGCAGCCACCCTCAACCACATAGATACAATCACACTCAACTGCCACCCAGACTGTATATGTGGAATTAAATCTCAGTCAAATTCTCATTGGCTTTAAATGATGAAGTGTTAAAGCTGTGGGAACGTGTATAGTAGAGGCAGCATAAATGTAATGTGGTGTAATTGCATAAAGATGTGAATGCACTAATGAGATAATAGTATGTTTCGGTTCTGCTAGCTAGGCACCAATTGTCACTCTGGGCACAAAGTCAAACAGTTCAAACTGCCACCAGCACCTGCATCGTACCCCCACCTACACAGCAAACAGATGACAATGAAAGACAAACCCATGCAATTTCTGCTCAGCAGCTTTTAGCAAAGCCAAATTCAAGTGATGCTAAATTGTCCATTAAATGACCATGTCAAAAGAAGTTCGTTGGTTCTGACAATATACAATTAAGTCACTTTTTCCATCCTCAACATGCCCCTTTAAGAGGCATGTTAAAACTCAATACTTCATCATACATAAGTTAAAAATGTGTGTAAAAGCTGTAAATTGTTGCTTAGCCACTCTCAGACATAACATGTCAAAATGTGAATATGTTCAGCTCTTTTTTACTATGAAAAAGATCCTAATCCTTCAGGCAGCTACTACTGGAGAGGCAAGCTGGCTTCACAGCCCTCTGGGAATAGAAGTCTCAAGTAAGGAGTGAAAACAAAACCTCAATATTTGGTGGGCTTCAAGGAGGTCTTGGATTCAGTTCCATATACTTATTTGAACAGTCCCACAGGTATCACCAGTAAACAAAACTCTGTTCATTACAGTTTGCAAGATCAGGCCCCTCAAGACAATGGCCTACTGAAAGCAAACAAACAAAAAAACACTACATAGAAAGAAGAAAATAATAAAAAAAAAAAATCGAACGACAGATCCAGACACTTGAGAAAATACTTAGTATATGTATTGGAAAATTCCCATGTAACTGGAGATTTTGCTTTCCCTAGAGCACAATGTGGATCTAAGACTGCCCAGTGTTCCCCTTTGCAAGCAGCCCTAACAGCAAGGCCACACTTACACCAAAGTTTGGGGAAAACTCATCAGGAACTACTTTTCACTTGTTCTTTGCTACAAACACTGTCAAGTTTTTGTTCAAAAACAAAGGCTATAGAGGGTGAGGAGCTGGAATACTGCTTCTGAAAACCTTCCTAAACTTGACACAAAACTCAGCCCAACAGACTACAGCCCTGCTCTGCTCCAGTCGGCAATACAGCAACAATCTTTCCACCGCTAAAAAACCCAAAAGTTACTTTTTTCCTGTTCTGCAGCAATGACCTGTCAATTTCTGATATAGCAGAAGAAGAAGGACAAGAACTGCCTTGCTCAAAAGACTGGTCCAAGACATGAAGGCTTTCATTCCCTCTTCTGGAGTCAAAAGTGTACATATTGGGGCAAAGTACCAAAAATACAAAGGTGCCCGCTCTTGGTTGTCCTTGTGAAGATCACCCTGCTGTAAAGGTCGCAGCAGAAATGCTTCCTCTGTATTTCATAGGCTGTGTCAAGCCAGTCACTCCCAGAGCATTAAGGAAAACCGGTTACAAGACAAAAGCCTTCCTCAGCTTTGAGGAGTGTTTAAAAACGTGATGAATGCCAGTGTGTCCTAGCATGCCAGCTTGAAAATAAGTCAAGCACCTGGCCCTCAGCACAAAAGGCTGACTCACCTATATGGCATCTATTACCCTTTGAAAAGACCCCAAGTTTAGCACGCCAGGGACACAAAGTATTTTCAAGAGGCTAATGTGAGCAAGACTTTTCCTTGTCCTTCTCTCCACCTGCACACATTGCAGATCAAAGTTGTGGGATAGCTTCCAAAGACAGGGGACAAAGATGACTTGCATACATGCATATCACCCTCTGACACAGCACAAACGCTCCCTGACACCAGCCCACCTACTCTACTCCCAGGGGGAAAGAAAAACAGCATAGATATTAAGAGCTGTAAACACAATAAACTATTGCTTAAATGTATGCTCCACAAAGCTCAAATGTCAGTGTTACTCCCCATCCCACCCTGCAGCTCAAAACTGAAACAGCACTTCAGTTAGCACAAGACACTATCAACTCAGTCAGGAGACAATGGTGCTTTTTTGTTCCTGCTGTATCTTCACCTCCCCTGCCAAAATTAGTTTGCTTTTCAGACTACAGCCAATTCAAGGCTTTTTCCATTCCCCCTACCATCCAAACAGATTTTGCTTTGTATTATCTTCACTTTCATTTCTGTAAAAAAGAAAGCTAAGTAAAATGAAAACCATCACTCTTATCAAATACCATAAGGTGCAATGACCATCTTCCTCAGTAATATCTAATGCCAGCTTTTCATTCACACTGGTGACAATGCTAGAAGGTCACTGTAAACCAAACACACACACAACCACCACCCAGGCTTTGAAAGGACTATTAAAAGATCTGAATGAGAAGCAATCTGAAAACTCTTCCTACTTCAAGGAGAAAGTTGTATCCTCCCCAGCACAGTCTTTCATCAAATTGCAACACTTCCAGTAATCCACAAGTGATCCTTTTATTTTCAGGAACATGAACTTTACATAACATAAAGAGACAGTTCCTTGCAATTTGTTTAAGCTAAATCCAAATCCAAGCTATACAGCATTTGAGCAAAAGAAAAACAGAGCCTCTGCATTCTCAGGCTGTCAACTAAACCAAACATCTGAACTCCCACAGTATGCATTGGGGAAATGGTGTGGGATCATCTAAGATCAAAGATTTTTTTCTGCATGGCTGCCACACACCTACATGGCCACTGTATGCTGTAGGAATGCTACCAAGACAACACCCTCCTTCCACAGCACTGAAGCTATCAACAGACACACATACAAGTACTTAATACAGACACTTACTTATTTATTTTTGCTGGCATCACATGTGGCTACTACAAGTGCAAGGTAGCATCTAGTCCTACAGTAGCTTATCCTACTTTTAAATCTGGGCTGTCATAGTTTCCCACCCCACATTCAAGTCCTAGTACCTGTACAACAGTATATGTGCCCAGGAATAGTACAAGGAGCTAAATCAGCCGATAACTAGTCTAAAACCTGAAAATGGATCACCTCCCTGAACCAGTTCACCATTCACTGTCAAGATAAAGAGGTTAGGAACTCAAGGATGGGACAGGCATGTGACACAGGGAACCATGGAGACTCAAGTGGAAGTCAACACACATTTGTGTTTTAACCACATCACGGTTCCTCTTTTCTTCCTGTAGCCTTTATACATAACCTGTGATATCTGACATCTACATCTTCATGTACAAAGCATAAAAATACTTTAGACCAACAAGGCCAGACAAAAAGCTTGTATGCACTAGCAGCAGAGTGCAGGAAGAGTAACAACATCTTGAGCACAAGCAGTAACAATACCACTGAAAGGGCACGAACGCAGATGCTTGGCAAAGTGCAACCCTTCTGTTCATGATTCAGCTTAAAAATACATAGTCAAAACCAGCATGTGAAGGCACATGGCTACCAGAGTCTCAGAAAGAGGACCCACAGAAAAAACACACACAGAGGGGCAGCTGCACAATAGGTTTTCTCTCGTGGCAAAACAGACCTTGCTGCTGCATATCCCCATCCCTTCCCTGTACCTGCTGCCCTGGCATTGTAGCTTGCTGCCCCTCAGATGTGCCAATATAACTGTGTGAGAGACTGGATAACAAAGCATAACAGAAAAAATAATCGGGGGGGGGGCGGATAAAAGAAAAACAAAGCAAAAAACACCTCATGACCCTAAAAACCCCACTCCTTTTGAAACTCTGCTTTTTAAACCCAATTTCCTTTTCCAAGGACCAAAACCTCAGTTTTCATCTTGGTCAGTAGCACTGAGATGATCCAGTGGATTACCTGCCCAAACACCAGGTTGCACAAATCACAAGTTATTTGTGAGCTCAGTGTTGTAACACAAAGTAAAACCTCTAAAAAACTCCAAAACTATACCACAGAGCAAAGCTGAAATATAATTACCTTAACTAATGCAAATACCTTTTTCTGGAGTGCCCAACAGCTATTCATAGGATTGGCACAGTCTAAGTTTAACACTTTTCATTACAAGGCTCTCAAAAGGCTATTTTTGTTTGCTGCGGAAGCAGGTTATGTTTGAAGACGAAGGGTAGATGCGAAAGACGTTCTAACATGCCACTTATACCACACTTCAAAATTTAGAGAGCCCTGTAAAATCATCATGATTTTTCTCATCAGTAAGACAGAGGTAGCAATGCTTTTTTACATCACAGGAGAAATACATGGGCATAAAAGGTTGTATATGCAGAAACACTGAGCACTACAGAAAGGGAATATGCCTGATAATGTCTAGAAAATAACTAATCAAAATATTCCCTGAATATGGTACAAAACAGGTCCTGCAAGCTGAAAATTAGCAGTCTACATCAATAATAGCATGCTACCATATATACAGAGGAACCAAGCTAATATTGAACAAGAAATCCTTTTTCTGGAATTTTCTACCTTCTGGGTTTTAAATTCAAAAGCTACATTCCAAGCTTTGTTTTGATGTACAAGACACTCCAGGTAAAAATACTTAAGTTATCTTCAAAGAATCTGAAAAAAAATCTGCAGAAATCAAGAGTTTTATTAAGGTAGCCCCTCCAAACTTGCACAAAACAAGGCACTCTCATCATGAAATGGACTGGTATATTTATTACAATCCCCTAGTCAAAAGAGGTCAGTGCTTAAGACTGCCAAATAAAAAGATCAGATGTCACTCAGGAGAAGATGAGGAACAGCCATTTAAGACTTTTGCACCAGTAATATTTAAAGGGGGGCAGGGGGAACCCACAACACGAAACACCCTACACACAACTCCCTCATCTCAACCACCTTCAGCTTCTACTGTATAATCCAAGCTAAATATGAAAAGTGACTGCATTAGGACAAACTCCGAGTCTACTCCTATCAACTTATCTTAAATAAACTGTCTGTATGTGTTAAGTAAACTATTTCACAGAAAAACAACTGTCAGAAAAACTGATGTACAATTTTTAGAAGTAAAAATAAATAGTATGGTTTTGATCCTAAAAATAATCCTCACATGAGGAGTCTGTTTCCATGGGCTACTTACATGAGTAAGACTACAGTGGCATTCAAGCACCTGATGAACTGAGGTAGTCTTTTGAGACAACAGTCTTATTAACACTGTTCTTTCATCCACGCTGCTGTTGAACTGCTCTGCATCCCAAACAGCTAGGAAACAAGAATTTTAATTAGAAATTTGTATTTTTTAATTGGCATCATGAATTCAGTAAGTAAAGAAATCAGTATACAGTGGAAGTATCTACCACCGATACATATCTGACATGGCCCAGCATGAAATGCCTAGAACAGACTGGTACAGCAAACAAATTCATTTTCCTTCTTCAAGAGATGCCAGATCTACTTGCCCACACCAGATCTTTTCTCGTGAGGAAAGAGTTTCTGAAAGCCTTTAAAATCAGGTAAAGGAAGAATTAAGAAGGTAAAAAAGCAGCATTCTTGCTGGCACATGTGCAAGGGGCTGGGAGACCATCAGGACCAGGGATTACAACAGAGTCCTTGACTGAAGGCTGCGCTGCATTTGCTACAGCTTCCCCTGGGCAAGGGCTCAAATCGCAGCAGGGCACAGCTGATTGAGGAGACAAAAGGCAGATCACTCCTGCCCCATCCTATCTGGCTGTGTACCACCGCTCTCACCGACTCCCCACAAGCCTGTGCCAGTGGCAATCAGAGCACACTGGCAGCTCCAAGGACACCAGCACCAGAGCTGCACCTCCCAAGGGATGCCAGTCCAACAACTCTCAGTCTGCTCCAAGAGGAGACCATGAAGGTCAGGTGTTAAGTCTTGCTAAAGATTGAATAAGGTTCTGGGGCTGCTACACATACTCAAAACAGTAAGAATATCCACAGAATACTCTCAACATACAGTGTTTCATTTGTGAGGCTTCTGAAGTGTGCATAAAAAGTTGGTTAAAAATATATGTGGGAAAACAGTCTGATTAGCCCTGCTAACGTAATGCTCCAAGTAAATTAACACGAGAAAATAAGAATAATCAAAAACTACCAGGATATTAACATGTCATGCAAGTGTAGTTTTATTAAATATTAAAAAAAAAACTTCTTAACAGATGAAACAGAAAATTGCATACTGCCAAAAAAGGGGGTGGAGTGAATACTATTCTCTACATTGCCTTTTGTATTATTACAAAGGCAATACTATGTGTAGTAGACAATGTTTTCGGTTATTAAAATTTATGTTTCTATATTCAATGGCATCACATTATATGGCCTTTTTCTGCAATTAACCTCCAAAACACAAATTAAATATTAATGGATTAACGTCAATTATGATTATGAGAAACAATAAAAGGACCATAAATTAAATAATGAAGACAGAACAATAAAGTATTTTCACATGATCAAAACAATGTTTCAGTGTTAATGTTTTCTTATTTTAATTGAAAATGTAATTATGCACTCATAGGTGTTGTTATTGCATAAAATTTGGTAAACAATACCATCTTTTCAGCATTACAATTCACTCCCAGTAAGAAAGAGCCAAAACAAGCCTTGTTGCTGCCTCCAGCCAAGCCTAGCACTGCAACATTATTTCATGCTCTATAGAAACCTTCAGTTTGAGACTGTCCAGAGTGCAGTAGGATATTTTCACAGTTATTCCTAGACTATTTCCATCTCCTGTAATTAATTATACACAATTCTATATTTTGTTCAGAATTACCAGCTCTCCCACACATCCAAAAATATTTTCCCACTATTGTACATTTTTAACTAAGGAGCTAACTTAACTAAGGCTTGCTAAGAATTAAAAAACTCCATGAAATAGAAATACTCAAATATGACACTGACAACAACCTCATTGCTTTAGGGTCATTGTTGAGGCGGTTTTTGTGATATTTTTATGAAAAAATAAAAATAAGGGTCTGAGAAAACTTTTTTAACAAACTACCAAAAAGCAGATTTAAATAGCAGCTGCTTGATGCTCAGATGTACAACTCTTCCTGTGCTTTACCACACTGGTCACCAATGACTACTTTATGAATTGTAAATGACATGGGACACGCTGTTCACAAACAAATCAGATTTATGGTTATATTCAGTTGTTCCTGTTACCTGAAATTAGAATTAGAAGCTCATTAAATATGAATATGTTTCAGAGAATGTAGAGGCACAGCATTATATTGATGAAAGCTTCATTAAATTTTCAATGATATAGCTGCTTCTATATTTGTGAAGGAAGGACACAGAGTAGAAAAAAGTTGGGGCAATTCTCCTTCAGGCAATTTTGCATCTTTCTACTACCCTAAAATACATATGGATTTTAAAATGAAATGTTGGACTAATTAGGTGTAAGAGAAAGCAGTTGTGGTCCATTATGTTCAATGAATGACTACTTTCAGATCAGCACTTGTATTGTATACATTTGCCAATTATACAAGAGAGGAATTGGAAGAAAGTTAGAAAACAGGTTTGAATGATCAAGCTCATATAAAATACAGACTCTGTATGGGTTCTGAACTCACTTAATGGCAGAGTCATCTTCAAAATATTCACTTAAGAAGATGTAACAAGAGTATTGGAAATGAAGTCTTACCTAGCAAATAATAGACATAACCTCTTGTGCAAGTAGAAACGTAAAACAACCAAAGTCACACAGTAATACAGTCTTATTTTTACTACAGAGACTGAAACCAAGAAAAAGACCTGTGACAGAAAATAAATAAACTAGACACTGTTCAATTAGATCTCCAGCGTTACCAGCAAGTCAGACAACTAAAATCTCCATACATAAAACACCCATAACCAAGCTATATGAAAGAACGCAGAATCAAAAATGCAGAAGTGAAAATTCAAGTGGTCTGATCCCTCTTGTGGTCATGCACTACAGTATAAATTTATTATATCTCCACATTACGTTAGCCCAGTTTCCTTTGGAAAAAAAGGGTTATGCAATCAGGCAGTTACTCAGCTCCTCCCCATCCACTCCCTCGATATCCATTACCTTATGTCAACTAAGTCAGGCAGCAGGATAGAGGCCTCAGTGTCATGTTATTCCTCTAACAAGCCTGCACAATATATGGCCCAGGCATTACATGTTTTCCTTACAGTTAACGTGCACAGCCTGCCAGGAACAGAGATGTAGGGCTGCTCTTTCCAGCTTGTTAGGATTGCCACCTCTTTCAGCCCTCCGGATAGGCAATGCTCCACTAACGTGCATGCAGACAATGCTGGTTTCTCCTCAGACCTTGTTTATTCTGCCCTGTTCAAATCCTGCTTCGACACATTGACTTTTTCTTTTCCACCTCTAGTTTTCTTTGGCATGCATAGTCAGCATTAAATAACTGACCTTCTCAAAACCACCATGAGGTAGTATTATCCCCACATTACCAGATAAGGAAATTAAGCCACAGTAATTAATGCTTGAAGCATGCCCAAATTTCACATTCCTGATTTGAGAGTTGATTAGCATTAGTGCTATATAGGATTTCCTCTGCTCAAAGCACAGCTCCCAGCGAGCGCAGGAGCAGTTGCACACAGGCTGTGCTTCAGGGCAGTCCAAGGGGCACAGCTGGAGCCCCTGTGAAATGCCAGGCTCCAGGAACTCAGCCAACTCCACCCCAGGGCTCTGTAAAGTAACTCAAACACCTCGGGTGCTGCTCCAGCCCAATGAGGGAAGGCCAAATACCAGAACGCCAACCCCTTCTGCACCCTTCCTTCTTCCCCTGACCAAGACTTTTGGATCCAGACACAGACTCCTTGCCCAGCTAATTTCCATTTAGACACCTACACCCCTTCACCCCACGTGCAAGCACACAGACATGTGCACGCACCATCCTTACCTCTGCTCTTCCCATAGCCGCCAGCTCCCCATGCATTCATCCTTCTAGAACCTCACAACTTCCTCCGGTTCTTTAGCTCCAGTTTCTCCTCAGTCTTCCCAGGTGGTCCTAAACCCTCCTCTAGCCCAGGCATCACCCCTCCTCCCAAGTCCTCACATAGTTATACCCCTCCCTCTAAGCAAGCCCCCCTCATGATTTTTACTGCCACACAGTTAAGACTGGGAGTCAGCCTCCCCTTTCAACACCCTTACAGCATAACAGAGTTTCCCAAAAAGCCACGAGATGTTTCCCACTCACATGTTCCTTGCAAAAGAGAAGGCTCCTTTGCAAAAGCTGTCAGCTAGCAGCAAAGGTTCCCACACAGACTCCATGCAATTTGAGTTCCCTAACCTCACCACAAGAAATAAACCTCCATGGGGCTGTTCCACTCATACACCATTGAGATACTGCCCATGTGGAGACAGCTAAGTGTGGCCACGTCTGCTGTTCTGTCCTGTATTACCTTTCCCCAAAACCAGGGATTTGTTTAGCAAAATTTTAGCCCAGGGTTTGTTGCAAAAGTGGAAACAAAAGGGTTCAAACAAACACAGTAATTCTAGATCAAGCTCAACAGACAAGTATCTCTCCAGCTCCTCAATTCCTGCAAGTCTGCTCAGCTGATGACATTCACAGCAACAGCAACTCATCCTGCCACTGCTCTCAGTTCTGTTAACCACTCTCCCCCCCTTACAGAATACAACCATATCCCAAAACTAAAGATAACTTTTCATTTTTTTCCAGGAAAAAGGGGATCTCGGGCATTTAAAGGCAGCCTCCCTCCTCCAGTTCACAGTACATCAGTCACAGGCCTATCAAACTACACAACTGCCATCAACAGTCCTCCCTGACACCATCCAAGGTGTGTAAGGACTACTTTTTTTAGTCTTTTTAAGCCTACAGACAGCTACTCCCAAAAGAATCTGAACAATTCTATTCACACAGGGCTATTCGTATACTCACACTAAAGACTATCTAGTTGTTAGTTACCCCTACAAATTGTTCAGCTCCTAATCCCCACAAAGGTAACTATTTTTTATTTACAGAAGACACACAACACATTGCAAGTAAGGATGACAAAGACACTAAATGAGAGTCTGCCTGCACTTGTCTGGGACCAGAGGTCATCCTTCTTCACCCCAGCTCTGCTAACGGCTCTTACGACACATTTAACCCCAGTGCCAAACCTTCCTGCCCAATTAGACCCAGCACTTCCCATTCCAGCTCAGCAGTCTGGAGGTGTCAACATTAGCCAAACCACTCCCTTGCCTTTTGCTGTCTAGGAACACCAGTCCTTCTTCGCCACCCAAACTGACAGCCTAGCTGCCTGGCTTGGCATTAATAAAAAAATGGAGACACGAATATTCTTAGGGCTTTGGAACTTCTACCTCAACACTGCTTCTTAAAAAACCAAACACACAACACAAACAAAAAAACACCTGTTTCTCACTCTGCCCCATCCCCATTATTTCCTAACTCTCTGCAGAAACACTGTCTTCCTCTATAATGTTGAAGAAGTTGTCATGCTCTCATTAAGTCCAGGGTTCTGCAAATGCTTAGATATAGAATTTAACCTGAGTGCCAATCATTGTGGCAGGACTGTGGGAACAGCAAGAATCATTATCTACATGTTTCCCAATTTGGAGCCAAAATATTTATCAGATCAGATGAATTTGCTCATTGTTCCTTTGTGGCACAGGCATCTTGTTCTCACCTCTCTGAACTTAGCTGTATTCCACTGGAAAAAGACTGCAAGAATTCCCAAAAAATTCTCTCTCCCCCAATAAGTGTTATACTCAAAGGAAGAACAACTTAGAATATAATTTTCAAGTATCAAAAAATGTTCTTGGCTACAACAATTACAGTCTAATTTTGTCATATACCGGAGCAATTCCTAAGGTCTCTGCTCAGATCTGGTCTGGTAAAATGTAATTCTTGCAAAAATTTTGAAAAAGAAAAACCAAGTAGATGTCATTACAAAATTCAATTCACCCTAAGGACTACTACTTATGATTTTTACTACAGCCAGAGTGGCCTTTCCGTGAAGAAACATCCACTGTTTCCTGTATATCATCACACCAAAAAGGGAACCAGCAACATGAAACTTAGGCATTCACAACACAAGCTCAGCACCCTGCCTGTCCCATACCCTGTTACTATCAGGGAAGACATTTTTTCTTTATTTCTTAATTTCCTAACTAGATCTGAACACTGGATATGTTGCTGAACTAGCTTTTCTTCAAACATCGCTTTCAGTTGTCCCGGGGAAAAAAAAAACCAATCCTTCCTCCAACAAAAAGCACACACACAAATGCAACTCCTGAGTACGCCAGGAGGGACCTTTCAGATCTGCTCTACTGTGAATTTACAATTACTGAGACATGCTTTTTTAAATTACTCACGAATATATTTGCTTAATTTCATAAATATTAAATCTATGCATATGGCTTATTAACATTTGACAGCTAATGCAACCACACAGAAGCAAGTCAAATGTCCTTCTTCCTCACAAACCCACAGAATTGTTGGCTTGAATTATAATGCAGTAGATGCAATTAAAAGAAAAAAGAAAAAGCTGTCTAATATCAAATTGTTTAAAATGTTGTGTTTGCCATCTTTTTGAGAAACGCTTATTTTAACCATAGAGATCTACCACACCTGTGTTAGACCGTTACCATACTGAACATTTACCATACTCAACCTTACCGTGGTAAGCATTTAGCCAACAAAAAGGGTCGAGCATGTTTGAAGCTGGACACCCAAACCCATTAGCCATCTGCAGGATCCCAGGCTGCAGACTTAGCCAGACTGAATTTTCAGAATCAAAGAAGATTTTACTTTTCAATTTACTCGTTGGAGACCCAGGATACAAGCAATAGCTTTCCTTTTGCCAAAGTCACATCTCACAAGCAGAACTGCAACTTAAATTTCCAAAATGTACTTAATAGAAATGAAGAATAGAGCTCTGCAAGCTTTGCTGAGCAGACATGCCAACTGATAGCTCAGAGAAAGACTTTCTAAATATGTCAGTTTTAAACCAAAAGAATAATGTAACTGAAACATTAACACCACTTCTGATCCTCAGAAGTATTAAGACCATGATTCAGAGCCAAATTTAAAAGAAAATATTCACTGTCAAAACTAGATGGCAGAAGGAAATAACCTCTTGGGCATTTCAGCAGTGATTTAATCACCTCCCATGACTAACTCGGAGAGACTTTGGAAGAGTAATGGGATGGAACGGAGTCCAAAGAGCATCTAATCCCAATTAATAAAAACAGGAATAACTCCAAAAAGACACAGAAGAAAGATGACCTAGATTTTTATTCCCTAAGAAGTCAGGAAAAAGCTTTCTTTCTGAGAGAATACATTCCACTTTTAAAAAGTTTCTCACTTTGAGGATGCAGACAGACTATGATTGTGCAACTATTTCAAATAAGCACCAGTTAATCTAACCTCCCATGGCAGAACTGACAAACGTGACTAAAAACCTCCCTGGCGTGTCTCCCATCTCCCCCAGAAGAAACGAAGAGAATTCTCTTGAGATGTAAATTGTTGGGAATTAAATACATTACAGAGTTTTCATTACTTATCTCCCCAAAGCAAAGTAGGCATTTTTAGGACCACACAAAGTTCCTGTTCTGGTTGAGATTTTTAGCTATATGTAGTCCCAATCTGCTTTAGTCCACCAAGAGTACTTATGCTTTTCATCCAAGTAAGGATCTCCCACCCAGGAATCTAATTTGAGATGTGATATGGCAAGAGCAGCAAGAAAACAAGCCTAAGAGACAAAACAGAGCACTTTCTCTCTCAGACAAGCCAGCTTTTTAAGCATGCAGCTTCACAAAATGGTGCAAGCTAAATTACCATTATGCTATAGGAAGGTTCTTCCTTCAACCCTATTCCTACCTTACTTGTGGACACATGCTCCTACAGACTACCCTGCACCATCTCTGATGCCTGTCTAACCATTCACAAGCCACTTCAACTCACTAGACCTGTACAAACACCACCACAATAACCTGAAAAAAAAAGTTTATTTTCTGCTAGGTTAGCAAGCTAGATCAGCTCCTGCAAGGGTCCAGTAAGTACCAGAGGCTGGTGGCTCTTTCCTTGTGCCTGCTGCCTGTTCACAAGTTCTGCATCTACATGCAGATTTCTATAGTTCAACCAGCACTACTCATACCATCTACACTCACGAGCTCGCATACCACTTTTGTATTAAAAGAAAACTGGTGCCCTAAAAATCATATACACCACAGCCAACCTTTACATTCCAAATGACAGCCCTGACTACAGTATCATTGTGCTTGTATACCTTGCATGTAAGATACTTTCTTTAGGAAAAAAAGCTTGCCAAATAAAATTAAATATGTATTTAAGCACCTAATTCCCACATGCTCAAGGTAAAAGTTACAGGTCTGACAGATCCTCACTGCCTACCTCTAGTTAGACTTCTTCACTCAAACTCACTTGGCTGAAATACAATTTTACGCTATTTTCCACAGTCTCCAGGGCTTCCCCCCCCATCTTAGAAGAAAGGCATTTTCTTGAACCACACTGCAGAGAAGAATGCAGCAGGAAGCCAAGCAATCCTTTAACTTGGAAGGAGTTTAAACAAGAAGATTCTGAACTTTTTTCCAACAACTCCAGCCCCACACATTGGCATGAAACCCCTCTCCCCCCTATTCACCAGGGATGTTCCTACTTCCAACTCCTGGGGAATTTGACAGCCGCAAAACTCCAAATGCTCCTAACATTAAAATAAATATACAAATAATGAAACCTCCGTTTCTTCATTTTAGCAGCCGTTGGCACTGCAATTAATGTTCTCGGAGGATGCACTTACCCCCTAATGAATCCCTGGAACAGTCATAACAGGGTGCAGGGCAGATTACAGAATCCCCACAACACAACTCGGTAAATTGATGTCTCCCCTGAGCAACACAAAGCCGGGCCTAGAGATAGTAAGCATTGGTGTTTTTGCTGTCTTCATTTGGAAACCTTATTAACAAATTAAACGAGAAATAAACACATGTCCCTCTGGGAAAACAAAGGAAAAAAAGACATTTTAATAAGAAGTCTGGACACCTTTCCGTTAAGTCTCTCTCAGACAGGAAAAAGGCACCAGAAAAGCTTCTAACAGAGCAAGTTCATTAACTACCATATAAGATTGCAGAAAACTGAAAAATACTACACTGGCAGCAGCTGAAATCAAGCCTATCAGTTTCTGCAGAGGCTGTGCTGGTACCTGTGCCCCTGTCTCCCAGAGATGTCAAGCATGGGAAAGACACTTCGCAGAGACAGCACAACAGCTGGTACGACACTGGGGAGGAAAGCGAGTTTCTTTCCTTTCGTTGGTCTGTAGACACCCACATTTCCTCTCTACAAGTCAGGATAGGTCACAGGTAGCTGGAGCAGCAAGACTGGCTCCTAAAGAGAGCTTTACGTACCAGTTTCCCCCCTCCTCCCTATAGTGGGCAGTGGGACAACAAAGCTAAACCAGCAGCCCCAATTAACTACTTTTTTTACCTAAGACTTTTGTGTCTGATTGTTGGAGACCATATGGTCCAAGTTTACAGCCAACAGTAAATCTCTTTACCCAGTCCTGTTTGCAGTAACAACCTTAACATTCTTTTAATGCAGCTTTTGGTGGATGCATTTCCTTTCCTCTTTATGTAAGTAAATCAGTGGGATATGCTTAACCTGCCTCCTAAAACTCAACACAGGCAATGAAATCCAGGCAGGCAGAGTAAAAGATAATTCATGGTCTCAAATGAAGCCAGGTGGATTACAACTCCATTGGCAAGCACACACCCAGCATCTGTACGCTCAGAAAAGACATTAGGAACCTCCTGAATAATCAAACATGGTCATGCACACACAAAGGTTTTTGAATACAATCCTTGATAGTGAACTTTTAAAAGAAGGCAAAACCATCAGTGCACCTTACAAACTTGCAGAACTTTAATCAAGCATTGCTCCATAATCAGACACACTTTCCCCTGCACAAAAGCATCTCTAAAGCCAAGTATCTGATGCCTTGAACCTCTGTTATACTTAAGAAAATAAACTTTAAAAGACATTCATTTTTCTTGAACTGAGCATTTCCATACTAAGTCTCATCCTAGAACAACTTTTAACTGCTAATTTATCATTCTCCCTTCCAGTGACAGGGAAGATTTATAGTGGAAAAGGCCTATTTAACATTACTCTAATGCCAAAAACACATGGTATTACACTTTTGGTGATACTGGTTGAGAAGCAATAACCAAGGAAAACAAAATCCTAAGAAATAACCCCCCCAAAAAAACCCATTGCCATAACTGTAAGTAAGGCTTGGCTTAGTTCCGTTGGAATAAACTGCAACGGAAGCCCAACTTGAAGGATGTTTACAGTCAAGACACACTGTCCAATTTCACTCTCGCACTCATCTGCCTGTACCTTATCTCCACCACGGCACCACTGTGCTTATCAGCACATGAACCCTGTCCTGCCACAAGTGGCCACGAACACATTACAGAGCCCCACTGACCACAGGGAAACTGAGCATGGCAAACATGCAGCATGAGGAGAAAGTCACTGTGAGTTCTTCTAACATAGGGTCAAGCACACTGACACAGGTAAAGGACAAGGGAGGAGAAATGCTATCTGCATAAGTTGGTGCTAAGATCCAGACAAAACGTGTTGGCAGGAATAAGGTCACACTAAGAGAGAGATGGGAGCCCAGGACAGGCACTCTAACACATAGTATCTACCCCAGATGAGAGATTTAAGTGGGGAAGGGGAGAAGAAAGAACAGCCAAATCTCCAAAGCACAGGACTTCACAGCAAGGGGAACCCTCACTGCAGGCCTCTGTCAGAGAAGAAGGAACAAACAGGCCACACGTTGCCCAACAAACTGTCAAATACTTTGGGATTAACTTTGTTTATATAGGAGACTAGAAGAAAAAGGAACCAAAACAACAATAAAAAAGGCTCTTCTAGTTTCATTCTAATCAAAGGGGAAGAACCAGCTAAGAACATGAAAGTTGAAACAACTCGGCTGACAAAAAGCATAAGAAGGCAACTCTTGCAATCCTTCAGAAGGGCAAAACAGTGCTACAAAATAAAGAAAATGAACTAGCAGTAAAACCACAAGCTATCTGAAACCCAGGAGGAAGATCTGAAGCTTACCAACAAATCATCTCCGCTACAGTATAGGCTCTTTAATGATTTGAGTTTCAAAAGATTTTGCACAATCAAATCACTGAAGGTCACTTAATAAACTGAACAGCACAGTTAACAAAACGGGAAAGATCAAAGCATTAGGAAAGAAACTACTGAGAGGCAACACTGAAGGTAACATGAAAATATTCCTTCAGAAGGTCTGCAGTGAAAGAGTGAGCCGTTAAAAAGGAGCACATCGACCCACTATTCAACGAGAAGGAAAAATCTCTAACAGATGATGCCAAAATACCTGGGACATTTTCTGTATTGATCTTCATTCACTAAAATGTATTACCTGGCTAACGTAACTCATACCAGAGCAAAAGGAGCAAGAACGCAAGCTAGAACTGGGAAACACATTAGAGCAACTGCTCCAAACCTCCCAAGGCAACAAAGACAAGACTCTGAATTTCCCATGCGTATTTGTTGGCAAACTTCAAACAGAAAGCATGATAAAGGCAATATGCTTCTGCAAACAACCTAATAAGCTTCCATAAACCTATGGACTATATTGAGGGGTTACAGCATTAAAAGAGTACTTCAAGGTTGTCGAATCTGGTAGACATATATTTACCCTTTGAAAACTGACAAACGCAGTCCTCAACAATCATCTCTGCTCTCTGCATTATGTTTCAACAGCCTGAAGAAGGGCAAAAGCACCTGCCTCTAAAGAACAAGAAACCAAATACACAGGGAAACATGGACCAGCCAGGGTTACCAACAGATCCTGGGAAGATGCTGAAATAATCAAACAACCTGCGTATTTCAGATAATGAAACGTTAAGATTCAACACAAAATTTTTTAAGAACAAATCTTATCAAGCAAATACCATTTCTTCCAATGACACTGTAACAACATAGGTAGAAAAACCGCAACTAAAGGCAATATCGTTTTGGTTTAACTGGACTTTTGACACTCTTAAACTGACAGCCATATAACCTAAACGAATGCAGTACATGCTGAAGTACTGAGAGATGACTAGAAACCCATACCCAGAGATAAGTTATCATTATGTCAGTCAGAGAGAAAATAGGTACTGAGCCCATTCACACAGCTCTAATCTTTTAGCATTCTCCACTGCTACAAAAGGTAACTTGGGGTGGGAAGGCTATTTAGCAAGGAACCTATTGCAGGCAAGCCTGTATTTTGCTGTGCTTTACTTTAATTTCTTATGGTCACAAGCAATAACTCTGAAGATCTCCCAGACCTCTTGGAAAATATCAGGACAGAAAGAAAGGTCATTTTCTTAAGTTAACAGAGGAAAATCTGGGACAGTCACAAGCACTTTAATGGAGGGACTCAGAATCCAAAGTCACTTGAAGCAAGTGCAAAAGTCACTTGAAATATGTTGTTTGACAGAGCAAAAAGGTAAGAATAATCAGCTGCATAACACAACACAGAAGGCAAGGTTAAATACTGTTCTGCCCAGAGATATGTTGAGTGGTAAAGCGCTAAAGAATCTGGGGCTTATGCAGAACATAAATCACACATATCACTGAAAAAAGATAAATAAATATGCAGAGACTCATTGTCCTATTAAGATATACAAAATGCAAGTATCATATGAAAAGAACACAAAGTAATTTTGGCTCTGCCTGTTGTACTAAGGACTCAGATAGAGCACCGTGTCCAGTTCCAGTGTTCCAGAAAAATGCAAACCAAGTGGAAAAAGCCTCAAGAAAAGCAGTGAGAATAGCCCACAGATGTAAGAAAAAAAAATTTTAAAAAATAATAAAAAAAAACCACTGAAGAGATGAGACTGAAGGAATGGGATTTCTTAAGTGTGGAAAATACCAAAGAGAAAGCCCCCAAAACATGCGACACATTCCTACAGAAGAGGTGTAACAGAGTTCACAAGGTGTATAAAATGCACAAATAGAATTCTTAAATGCTTAAATTATATCAAATAAATTGGATTTGAAATTAGAAGAAGTATTTTCAATGGCAAGAACAGCAAACTATTGGAATAGATTGCCTAAGAAGGGTAAATCTCCATCAGAAACTTATATTAGCTCACTTGCTTTGAGAGTTAAACATTCTTTCCTCATGCCTGAAACACGGTGAATTTATGGAAGAACAAATATCAATTACCTCCCCTTTTTCCCCTCATACTTCATTCACAGGTACCTCATCTGAGCTTCCAGCTTCTAGATCAGTTATTATGACAATTTATTAACCATTACTAAAAAATTACTTCCACCATTAAGGCTTTGTAACATCATATGGAAATAATGATAAAAACATAACCTTTAAAGGAATTATTGGAATGATATTACAGTGGAAAAGTGACCCCACTTGAACCACATCAAGACTGAGTCCTTAATTACAACAAAAACAAAGAAATCCAGAGATCCTACGCACACAGTGACTTCAACTTTACCCTCACTACACATACACTTTAAAACAGCGGTGCCCAGCTGCATAGACACACTTTGCTGGGAAGGTAAAGGAGGGGCTAACAGACCTTGCTGGGTCCAGGTAAGGTCAGACTGGGTGGGCCTGCATAGGCCTCTCCTGGCAAGCACCCTGCAGAGATACCCGGCTGGCTCAACCCTGGGCCATGCAGAATGCAGGCTACTGATCTGGCCTTGGATAAAATGCTTGGCAAATGCAGAAGTGCAAACAACAAGAGCTGGGGGAAGCAGAGGCAGTCCTTGGGCAACTGGCAAGGAACAAGGAAAGCAAGACAAGACCCCAAATACGGTGTCAGCAGCTGGACCCAGTAAAGCGTGAAACATGACTAGTTTTCTTATGCAAAGCTCAGCTACAAAAAGAACCCACTGAAAACCAAAGCAGGAGAGCAAACTGAAACATGCTGTCCTCTGCTGGAAGTGGCTCTGGAGGAGCTTGAAAGCAAAAGGTCATCTAGACCACTAGCCCTTCGATCTTCCTTGAAATAGAAGATAGAAGCATCATTTTAAAGCTGCACAGCCTTGGCTGAATGTGGCTGTTACCTTCTGAACTCCAACTAATGCTGCACTTCTACACAGCCAGCATCACTGTCACCAATGGGGCACTCCTGATACCACCACCCTCTCCTATACCACCACTACCAGGAGATCATCTGCTGCTTTCCCACACCTTCCCTCGTAGCAACGCAAGTCAGGCAACTGGATGAAAACTAACATTTTTTTCTAAGGAAATAACTTAAAATCCTTTGTTGCAACCCAGTTCATTCTGCTTTGCTTGCAGTACTATATCAAGTTAAGAAAAGCTTTTGGGCTGCATCTTTTGAATGTAATTCACATGTAGTTTGAAAATATAAATAGCTCAATACACACATCACCAGAAAGATGAAAAGACACAAAAAACAAACAAAACAACTGAAAAACCAGAAAGGGCTACTACTGCAGTATGAGGCTTCTAAAATGTGTGCCCAGAAAGAATTTAGTCTTGAAAACTTGCACACTGAAGACATCCAGATCTGAAAGTGAATGAGTTCAGACTACATATGACTTAAATCAGCTAAAGCCAGTGGTGGGAATTATTTAACCTTTCAACCTTGGGGAAAAAGAAAAAAAACCATGACTCTTGCTGCAAAAAAATACCGAATGAGTAAACAACACAATCACCACAGGTTCACGAGAGGATTTTCCAACATTGAAACCAGCATCAAGCCTTCAGGCAAAGCATTCCTCATTCAGGAGGATTAACACGACAAAAAACCAAAAGAAACCAGGTGGGGCTCTTTCCTTAATTATCCAAGCACAGTATTAAATAGAAACAATAAGTGTTTAAATTGATGAACGCGTATCTTTCTCCACGTTCCGCGTTTCATACCCGAGGCCTCACACCCCTTCGAGGCAGGAGCCGGTGACCAGCCCCACAGCCGGGCCCCGTGTGCTCCCCGCGAGCGTTTCGCTCCGGAGCAGCGGCCGCCAGCAGTGCTTCAGCCGCGCACCGCGACCCAGCCCCCGGCCCCTAGCGGAACGGCCGGCTGCAGCGCTGCCGCCGGGAGAGGCCAACGGGGGCACAGGGCGGCCCGCAGCCGCCTCGCAAACGCCCGCACGGGACTGGCGGGGCCGGGCGAGTGACCGCTCCCCTCAGGCCCCGCCGCCCGGTCCCCCTCGCTGAGGAGCAGCCCCAGGCCGGGGCGCCTCTCCCCTCACCGCGTCCGTTCCCCCCGGCCCCCCTCAGGGCGCGGCGGCGGCCCCACTCACAGCGTGTGCCCGCAGACGTTGACCATCAGCTTCAAGGAGGGGTTGCGGTACTTAGTGGTCTTGCACCGCGGGCAGCCCTGGTCATCCATGGCCGCCGCCTCCCCCTCCCTCTCTCCTTCCCTCCGCGCCTTCCGCCTTCCGCCGCGCGGTGCCCCCGCCAAAGGGGCCCGTCGGCACCGCCTGCCGCCCTGCTCGTTCCGCCCGCCGCGGGGGCCCGGCCCGGCTCGCTCCGCACCCCTCCCGGCCTCGAGCACTATCAGGCAGGGCCAGCCGGCGGCGGCGAGGGCCACGGCGGCCGGGCCCAGCAGGTACGAGCCGCCCCGGGCAGCACCTGCCTGGCGCCGGGGCGCGAAGGGGGGCAGGCCGGGCCGGCCCGAGAGCTCCGGTTGTAACGGGGGGGGGCGGGGGGCGCTCCCGCCTAATGAATAATCAACAGGAGGCCGCTGCGGGGCGGTAGCTCCCTGGCGGGGCTCCCCTCAGCCCTGCTGCCGGCCCGGCCGAAACGCCGTACCTCACCGCGGGTAACTACCGCGGCGGCGCCTCGCACCCTCAGAGTTTTCATTCTTCGCAGCCCAGCGCCCTCCCGGCCCGGGGAAAGACGCTCGGCGGCGGCGCAGGTGAGGGGAGCCGCCGCCCACGGGGGCGTCCCTGTGGTGGGGCGCCGCGCTCCAGGTGGAGGTGGGGAGGGAGCGGGGTGGGGGGCAGAGGAGAGGAGCGGGGCCGCTTGATTGACGGTTGCCCTGGAGACGCGGGAGCCCCCGCCCCCCCGGCGCGGCGCAGCCAATGGGCGGGCGCGGCCGGGCCAGCAGGCTGCGGTGCCATATAGTATTGCAGCGGGGCTGGGAGTCACGTTGGGGGGAGCCGCGGAGAGGAGCCCGTTTACACTACTTTGCTATAGCAGCTATCTTTAATGGTTATTGCGTGGCCGGGAGGAAACCTGATCGGCTAGAGCCGGCCGAGAGCAGGAGGAGGAGGAGGAGTGGACTTTCCAGAGAGATAGGAAGGGGGGAGAGGAGGAGAAGGGGACGGGGGGAAGGGGGGAAAAAAAAAAGAAAAAGAAAAAAAAAAAAAGGAAAACAAACCGAAACATGTCTTCTGCCTCCCCCACGGACGAGATTACGAGCGCGGTGGAGATCAAGCAGGAAAATGTGATGGAAATCCTCTCTGAAGCCAGCAAGGTGCCCCCCGACGGGGCCGCGGCGGGAGCCCTGAACCCCGCGCCGCCGCCCCCTCCCGCCGCTGCCCCGTTCCCCATGGAGCACGCAGGCTCCGCCGCCGCCGGGGAGGAGGGAGCCGCGGACCAGGTACTGCTCCACACGGAACTCCTGGCCAGGAATCACCACGCTGCCTCGTCTCCCTCCTCCTCTTCTTCTTCTTCCTCCTCCTCCTCTTCCTCGCAGACCCCCCTGGCTTTCTCCCCGGACCACGTCGCCTGCGTGTGCGAGGCGCTGCAGCAAGGTGGGAACCTGGACCGCCTGGCCAGGTTCCTGTGGTCTTTGCCCCCGAGCGATCTGCTACGTGGCAACGAGAGCCTTATGAAAGCCCGGGCGCTGGTGGCTTTCCACCAGGGCATCTACGCCGAGCTCTACAGCATCCTGGAGAGCCACAACTTCGACTCCTCCAACCACCCGCTCCTGCAGGAGCTCTGGTACAAGGCTCGCTACACCGAGGCGGAGCGAGCCCGGGGCAGACCCCTGGGGGCGGTGGACAAGTACAGGCTGCGGAGGAAATACCCGCTGCCCAGGACGATCTGGGACGGCGAGGAGACGGTCTACTGCTTCAAGGAAAAGTCCCGCAACGCGCTGAAGGAGCTCTACAAGCAGAACCGGTACCCCTCGCCGGCCGAAAAGCGCAACCTGGCCAAGATCACCGGGCTGTCCCTCACCCAGGTCAGCAACTGGTTCAAAAACCGCCGGCAGCGGGACCGCAACCCTTCGGAGACCCAGTCCAAAAGGTGAGGGCAAACTTTCCTCCCCGCCCCCTCTCCCGCCTGCCTGCCTTCCCTCTCCCGGCTCTTTCTTCCCTTGCAAACATGGCGCTTACCTTCGGTGCGCCTCGTCCTCCCCTCCTTCCCCCTCCCCGCTCCCTCGCTCCCAACACACCCACCCGGCCCGGGCACGCAGGCATGGGAGGGAGCCGCGCCGCGGCGGCAGCGCGGGGAAACTTCTCCGGGCCCCGCCGCCGCCCCGCGCTCCCGCCGCGCCCGGCCCGCGCCGCCACCCCTTCCCCGGGCCGAGTGACCCGCCGGGCGGCGCGGCGGCGAAGGGAAGGGCGGGGGGGGGGGGGGGTCGCTTCCCCGCCTTGTTTTTATTTAATTGTCGCGCCTGACAGAGTTAATCATTGACGGCGGCCGGAGGACGCGCGGGGGTGTGGGGTCCCGCCGCTCGCTCTGTTTTGAAACCTGACTCGGGAGCGGGCCGGGCTCGGGTTTCAGCGGGGGAGCGGGGCCGGCCGCGCCGGGCCTCAGCGGCCGCACCGCCTGACCCGGCCCGCCGCAGGCCTCCGCCTCCAGCCCCGCGGCCGGCCGCTCCCCGCGGGGTGGGAGAGCCTCCCCAGCCCGGCCGCGCTCCGCCCGCGCCCGGCCCGGGGGCTCTGCCTCGGCACCCCCCCGCGCCGTGCTCCCTCCCTCCCTCCCCGCGGGCGGAGGGGCCGCGGCGGGGGCTCGGCGCCGCGAGGCGGGCAGGTGGAGGTGACCTCCCTGCTCCCGCCCCCCGCCTTCCTCCGGGGCAGGGACGGGAAGGGAGGGGAGAGGCGGGGGGGGGGGGGAGAAAGAGCGGGGAGAGGGGGAGGAAGGGAGAGGAGAGGAAAGGAGGGAAAAAAGCGGCGGCCGGCGGAGGGCCCCAAGGCATTTCTCAACCAAGGGCGCGATTGTGCCGCCGCGGCCCCCTCTCCGCGGGACACATCAAAGGGCGAGGGGGGAGGGAGGGAGCGACCGAAAAATGCAGTCGAGGGCGGACCAGTCAGCAAAAAAAGCCCGGCGGGGCCGGGGCGGAGGGGCTCGGCGGGGCCGGGGCGGCCCCGCGGGGCGCCGCACAAAGGCCGCCCCCCACCCCCTCCCGAGGTGCCGCCGGCGGCACCTGGGGGCAGCGCGGGCCGGGCCCCCTGCGGGGCCTCCCCCCTTCCCGCGGCCGGGGGCCCGGGGTCGGCCCGGCGGGGGCGGCGGGCTGAAGCCGGGAGGGTCGGGCGGCGCTTCCCGGCCCGCTCTCGCCTCCCGCAGCTGCTGCCCAGCGAGTTACCAAATGGCTGCAGCCGGGCCCGCACGTGTGGGCACCCCAGGCCGGCGGGGGGGCCCGGCAGCCGGCTCGCCCGCACGGCGGGGCTGGCCGGGGCGGGGGGTGGGGGGGTTGCAAGTCTATCACCCTGTCTTTAAAGTTCCTCCTCGGCCAGCGTTTGATGTGCCCTTTTCTAAGAAACATCCCCCTTGACTTTAAATTCCTTTAAAGTGCCTTGCAAAGGCAAAACGCTGGAGAAAAATCGTTCGGGAAAACTCTCCCAAAGTGCCTGGGAGCAAGGAGCCCCCCTGGGTGCAGGGCTTGCTGGTAGGCTGTGGTAATGCAGTGTCATCTCCGTCTTTTCCCATAGCGAGTCTGACGGCAACCCTAGCACGGAAGATGAATCCAGTAAGGGGCAGGAGGATTTATCTCCCCATCCGCTCTCCAGCTCATCCGATGGCGTTACCAGCCTCAGCCTTCCCAGCCACATGGAGCCCGTCTACATGCAGCAGCTCGGAAACACTAAAATAGCCTTGAGCTCATCTGGCGTCTTGTTGAATGGAAACCTCGTGCCTGCCAGTACCTCTCCTGTCTTTCTCAATGGTAGCTCTTTTCTTCAGGGACCCAACGGTGTCATTCTCAACGGACTCAGCGTGGGGGCTTCGCAGACGGTTACCTTAAATTCGCCCAAAACCACGTCGAGCGTTGTAAGCAATGGGGTGTCCATTACTGACATACTGTCGTCTTCATCAGATGATGTCAAGGACTTCAAACTCCTTCAGGCTTCGGTCCCCAATGCGGCAGCAGCCACCTTCAGCCCCAGCAACATCCCGGTCTCCTTTCCAGGATTGATACCAAGCTCAGAGGTGAAAAGGGAAAGCATACAAACTGCTGCTTCCCAAGATGGAGGCTCCGTAGTTACTTTTACTGCTCCTGTCCAAATAAACCAATATGGCATTGTCCAGATCCCCAATTCAGGAACAAATGGCCAGCTGCTGAACGGAAGCATCGGTTTTTCTTCTCTGCAGCTGCCTCCTGTTTCTGTGGCAGCTTCACAAGGTAAGAGTTTTGTCTTACAGCAAGAGGTATGAGAAAACGTTGGAATCAGGCACACATAGCGTTTTAAAAGCTGTGGTCTTTTTTCCTCCAAGGTACTGGGAATGTATCTCAGCCACAGCCATGCGCAGTACCTAAAACAGTACCTTTTGCTTGCCTTTATTGTGTGTTATGCTCATGGGCAGACTGTTACACGAGGCTGAGCTCCTCTACTAAGAGCAGAGAAGGAGGTCTGGTAATTTACAGCCCTTTCATCTCACACTGTTGTCAAGAGGTCTGTGATACCAGCCTTCACAAATATCTGTAAACTTTACACGTTTCAGTAATTCAGAATATCCCCCATTTGCCATTGAATTCTTTTAATGAGAAGGTTCATAAAGATGAAAATTGCAGCAGCTGGAAATTGTTACTGTTGTTCTTGTGGTGGTTGTTTTGTTTTTTGGGTTTTTTTAACCAAAGCATTTCATAAAAATAAATTTTAAGTGACTATAGACACAACAAGACCAAGCAGTTACACTCTTACATTTTCTGTCTTATAATTAAGAAAGGCTAAACTGCAGGGAAACAATAGAAATGTGCAATAGCTTGTAGATAGAAAACGCGAGGGTATTTGGATAAAACTGCCCTCGGTCCAAGGGAAATACGTCATGGCAGGTTCACGTGCCAAGTGTGCAGGCTCCTCCCCAAGCTTGCTTTGGAGTTTGTCTTAACATACCATAGACTGAAACTTGCAGCCAGCCAGGAAGAATCCCTGGGGAGCACAAGCCTAGTTCTGGATCCTTGTTTTGAAGCAGGTCAGTTATAAAGCACAACCCAACAGCTTTGTTACTCATTAGCCACTGTATCTTTGGTTATGAAAATGATGAAACTGGAACGAATCCCTAGTTTCAGGAGCTGTGAGTATTATAATGAAAATCAAATTGTGCTCATGTTAGCTTATGTGAGTTATTCTTGCTGTAAGACAGGGAGGAACACTGAAGCTGTACAAATACATTTTAAATGGATGCATAATTAAAAGATCCTAAAATGCGGCACTCGCAGTCACTGGAATTTATTTGTGCATAGTTTAAACAAGATGAAAAAGAGAAGACATTTGGTCTGAATACGACCTGTAATTATAAAAGCCATTTAATCCGTGTGCTCCAAGGCATAAATGGACAGCCAGGAAAGGTGAGGAAGTTCTGTCCCTTAACTAGTGTGGGACTGTTGTATTTGAAAGTCTTAGGATTAATAATAAGCTCTTCTCTGAACATGTTTCCCATTGTTAAAAATGCCAATGCCCACTGGAGAGTGATCCACTGTGTGTCTAGCCTGGTGCAGTAAGAAGTCAGGATCTGTACTTGCTGCTTTGATTTCTTTTTCTTAACATGAGATGGATGGATAGCTGGCTGTCTATTCCAAGTGGTGTGCTGCAGGCTATTTTAAGCAAGCTACAGTACAGTAAATTATATCTTACTGCCAGGTAACTTCAAGTTGTCTTGCTTTATTCTTCTAGCTTATACATATGAGTAAGATCTTCTAAAAAATCATCATTGATCAACAGAAATTAATAGGGAGTTAATATACTCCCCAGGTGAGAAACGCTTTTTCAATGCGGTTGTAAAAAATTCAGGTGTCTCCAACTGTAGCTTCTTAAAATAACGATTAAACTGCTTTTGAGAAAGAGAGGTGTAACTTTCATGGCATGTCCAGTAAAACCAACTTCGGGTCACCTCTGGCTGCCTCTTCCTGCTTTGGCTAGCTACATCATCACATGAGCAGTGCCATGGCTTTCAGTGAGGGTAGGCAGTCGCTGGGTGAATTTTCGTGGCGTGGTAGATGTGGTAGGGTTAGGTTTTTAGAAACACACAATAAAGCAAGGTGAAAGACGTTACATCTGAGGGCTTGATGGACAGACTACCTAGTTAACCCAATAGAAGTTACTGGGTTTTGGTGGTTTTTTTGCAGGTTGACTTCAGTAGATTCTGCCCAGCAGAAATCCAGTAGTGGATTTCATGTGACGTGTCTCCAGTTCCCACACACAAGCTGTAGTCTGTCACTGAACTATCTTTAATAGCTTTTCATGCTTCTATTCTTAGAAATTGAGTGGTGGCAACTAGCGAAGGCCAAAGCACGTTCATTTTAATCACATGACTGGGGACTGTTTGCCCCTTAATGAGAGTCTGAAAGATACCTCGTATACCAGAACCTTTTCCTTTTTTTTTTTTTTTTTTTTTTCCTTTCTAGAAGCACTTTCTATTAATGGCTTTTATTTCTTTATACCAAATTTTCTCTCACCTGTTACAAACAACACTATTCTGTGTGGCATTACTGCAGACATGAAAAAGACCAAAACATCTTAACAAAACGCCCGCACAGCTCTTTGCCAGCTATAATCTGTGTTTTCCTTTCTTTTGCTTCTGGTTTTCTAGGTAACGTTTCAGTAAATCCCAGCACGTCTGATGGAGGAACTTTTACAACTGAATCTTCAGCAGTGCAGCAGGGAAAGGTCTTCTTCAGCCCCCTTGCTCCAAGTGCAGTTGTTTATACAGTTCCCAATTCAGGCCAGGCGGTAGGCTCTGTCAAGCAAGAAGGACTGGAAAGAAGCCTTGTGTTTTCTCAGTTGATGCCAGTCAGTCAGAACACGCAACTAAATGTAAACATGTCTTCTGAAAATATATCCAGCGGAGGACTCCAGTCCCTGGCCTCCTCCTTAGTGAATGTAACGCCCTCACATAACTTTTCCCTCACACCACCAACTCTCTTAAATGCTGCAGAACTGAACTCTGGTATCTCAGAGAGCCAGTCCATGTCGTCGCCTGTGACCAGTACCTCTACGGTGATATCTATCAGCAACACTAACTATGCAACCCTTCAGAACTGTTCCCTCATTACCAGTCAAGATCTGTTGTCCATTTCTACAGCACAGCCCACACTTGGAGAAATAGTTTCTACAAGTGGAGACCGTGTCAGCCACTCCTCTGCACAAGTACATCAAGATTTTGTCAGAGAGCACAGGTTAGTTCTGCAAGCCGTACCTGATGTCAAAGAGAATTTCTTACCTAATGCTGAGAGTAAGTCAACTGGCAATTTAATGATGATGGATTCAAAATCCAAGTATGTTATGAGTAACATGGTTGACACAGTTTGTGAAGAACTGGAAACAGACAAAAAAGAACTTGCCAAACTGCAGACAGTTCAGATGGATGAAGATATGCAAGACTTGTAACTTTTTTTCTTGCTTTCTGTTTTAATAGATAAGTCTCCTGTTGAGGCCCTAACAATCCCAAAGTGGGTTTGTTTTGGGTTGTTGGGGTTTTTTTGTTTGGTGGGGTTTGGGTGTTTTTTTCATTTAAAGAAAACAGAAGAACATTTAAGTGGTCTGAATCAATGTACAGAGGAATCTCTGGCAATGGAATTAGGTTGCCACCCTTGGTTTGCATGCAGTTTTCTCTTAGGCAGATTAAAGGAGAAAGAAAATGCCAGGGCAAATACCGAGCGAATGGGTACAGATTTGGCTATGAGATACTACCCTGATAATTTAACTAGACTCTTCGTAGTACAACATACTCTCAACAGTAAGTATACACTCCTAACTTTAGATAGAAAACAAAAATCTCGCTCCGAAAAGGTAGAAACAATGCAGTCATTTTTGCTGTTTACTTCTAGTCCGTGGGCATTGAGAAACTTTTAAGGATCTCTAGACGATACCTCACCGGCTACTTTTATGTTGTTTGAGGTTAAGAAATGAAACAAAATCATAAGTAATATTGTTACTGGTGTGTTTGCTTTTTTCCAGCAGACTTGCTTTCAAACCAAAAATCTCGCATCAAATGTGTACAGGCTTCTAAATGCTACAGCTAGCATTTTGTCAGTGCACCAGAAAAAGCATCATCTGAAACTCTAATTATGCAACTCAGAAGCTTTTTCTCCGGTATGAATGTAAATATTGTTTCAGTTGTTATAAAGGAGACTTTTTTTTTTTTAATTAGTACAATGGATTTTATTTATGGTTTATGTTCCCTTTCACTTTAGACACAATGCATTGAAAAGAAAAACGTTTTCTGGCTGTTTAATTTATTTTTATTGTTTGAGCAGGAAGTAAACGTAGTTATTTCTGACAAGGTTTTACTTTTTTGTAGTTTTTCAAGCAATAGACTGTAAAAGTAAAATGTTAATCACACTGAAACTAGAAAATGAACTCCCAGTCTCACAAACCCAGGAGGTCCCTGTCTCTACCCCCTCTGTCTTTGTGTTCAGGGGTTTTTTGTTTGTTTTGTTAGTAATTTGCGAATTAGTTGAACCTTTTTGTGTATTTTTTACAGGATTCCATGTGCCTTTCTTCCTAGTGGCCTTATCTTTGTTACTAAAGCACAGTGGCAGGAGGAATAAAAACACTGATTTGCATATATCCGTCCTCAGGGCCAAATCCTGATGCCTTACTTCTGCAAGTAGACTCGCTGACCTCAGTGCCCCTACTTGCACGAGTAAGAAGAGTTTTTAAGTCTTGCGGTCATCATGGGTGACATTTACTAGCGGTGCAGAGAGCCAAAGATAGGTCCTTCTGCACCATGTCAACAGGGCAGGAGGAGTCCAAAGAGGGACCATGGGCTGAGCTGTCATGCTGAGGGAAAGGTCTTAGCCTCAGGCAGATGAGCAGGAAAGGTTGGATGGGCAGGCCAGGGAAGGGAGCCCCATGTTTACACGAACCCATTGGCCACACAGCCCGTGTGGGAGGGCTTCAGCTGCTGTTCAGGCAAGCAGGCCCCCATCCAGGAGTGCACTTAAGCGTGTATTTATATATCCTTCCAGAATAAGCCGTGTGGAGGCTGATGGGGGGAACTGCAGCTGCCCAAAGGGCTTGTGGGAGCAGGCAGGGTCTCCGCCTGGCTGCAGCTGGGTCTCCTCTTCCTTCGCCCCTTTGTGCTGTGCTGAGGACAGCAGAGGCAGAAGGGCTCTGGGCAGGTGGAACACGTCTTACCTTTCCTCCAGAGGAGTTTTTGTAGCATGGAAAAGCACATCCTTAAGCTTTAAAATATTAAGAAGAATGCAGATGTGTAAAAATTACATGCTGTTAATCGTTGTGGTTTGGTTTTGTTATTTTTTTATTCTAATGTGAATATATACAGTAACGAAAGCATGTATTCATCCTCATCAGGAGCCTGGTCTGAAGCCTTTGGAAGGCAATGGGAAATGTTTTCATAAGCTTCTTGGGCTCTGAATTGTGTTTAGGACAAAACAAGATCATTTATAAAGGACAAAAAAATGGAAAGGAAAGAAAACCCAGTCTGTTTCTGTCTTGGTGTTAACTGGTTCTGTGGAAGGCCTTCGCAGAATGAAGGGGGTTTTCTGTGCGCTGTGAGCATGGCGTAGGCATCCTTGCTATTGTTTTGCACTATATTGAATACAGCACGTTTTGCAAGGTATTCTGTGGAACCTTGAAGCTGAGCTCTTGGTGAGCACTGGAGGCCACGCTGTGAGCCGGAGTCTCTAGGGCTGCAGGGAAAGGGAAGAGCGAGTGTGCAAGGGGTGTGCTTTGCAGCTGTACGGAGATGCTGATGCTATGCAAACAGAAACAACCCATTAGCAGTTGGCTGTCCCCGCATGCTCCCAAGCAAAAAGAGTGTCTAAGGCAAGTGCTTTAAAGTGGAGATTATCGCAAGCAGAACGTGGAGCTGTATGTTCCCTTGGCACAATTTCCCTTCACATTCATGGGATCTCTGCATGAGTAGGGAATCTGATGGTCCAAAGTTCTCCTCTCCACTCTGCTTGTTTATCTCTGGGCTCCAGCATGAGCAATCTGCTTCCCACCTCTTCTTCACCCGTAAAACCAAGATGATGATGACAGTAACAGTAGCTGTATCTGCTTTGCATTCATTTGTTCAACCCTTTGGAAAATTAGAAGGACCCTGTGTCGTTGTTGTATTAATGGAGCATGTGTGCGTGGCTCTGAAGGAGTTGTTTGGGCCTTAACATTTGGCCCGTGAAGCTCAGACTGTATTTGGAGGCAAACTACAGAGTATTTCGGAGCACTCTTGTTGTTGATGCGATCAGGTCTCATAACTGAAAAGAATGTGGTGTTACACCAGTACCTGTTACTTTTTTTTCTATATTTTTTTCTCCTTTGCATTCATTGTGTTACTGAGGCTCTGAATTCCATGACTTTGCAGCACAGTTGACATGAAAACTCTGTATGTTGTTACAGTGGTGCGTATCTTGGAGTGTCTGGTACTTCTAATAGACTTCCCGCTCCTCAGTGGGAGTGGAGGATGTACATAAAAGCAGTGGTTTGGGACAAAGTAAGATTAATCTATTCTAGTCTTCCAGATATCAAGTAACTTATTTTATTATTATGTTTTACTCTTTCTTTCTCCCATTGTCATTCCCTCCAGATAATGTAGTTATAACCTCATGTTTTCTGCAGGTACATATGCACAATATAAAAACTCATTGCACGGTACAGTGTTTTTAAAATAGATATTTAAATAGTAGTTTTAATCCTACTGTAAAATAAGGGTCAGTTTTTATTATGTGGCCCTCAAGCAAGCAGGCTAACTGCTCTAAATAGACAGTACACAAAGCCCCGAAAAGTATCTGGGGCCGGATCTTCGGCTGCTGTAAATAAGGCATTGCTCCACTGATTCCAAAACTGAGGATTTTACACAGTGTTTAGGGGATGTGGATGCTCATTTCTTACACTCATGAATGGCAGTGAGTGTCCAAGTCCCACAGTCCTTATTATCACATTGTGTTCCTTAAATGGAAGGTATGTCATACATATTCCTTCTCCCTCCCTCTCTGTTACAGATGAGAATAAAGGATCGTTTCAGCTTCACATATGTTTGTAACTTGTAAGTCCACTGGAAATCTTACAGGAAACATTGCCAAATTCTACTACTTTTCTGATCCCAGACCCAGCTTTGAAAAATACACTTAAAGTTTAAGCAAATTCCTACAAAGCATGATGTTAAAAAACCCTTTGTTCTTTACTACTTTTAATTAAGGCTGCCTCTTTCACCCAGAGTTTTGCAGAGAACCAGAAATACATTAAATTGAATGCTCTGTCTGGACTATTCGCAGCATTATTCCTGTGGTGTTACCTAAAAGGACATTTCAGCCCCATAAATCAAGGACATGTATCGGCCAGGTCCTCGGCTGGGCTAAACTAGCACAGTTCCATTGACTTTCACGCCAGCCGAGAATATGGTCCATTCATTTCACTGGAGTTGGGTCAGGGACGGATTTGGCCCAGTACACGGTGGCAGTATGAACCAGTGCAGAAGGCTGACACTCAGACAGTTATAACCTAACAGTCACAGCCTATTGAAACATATACCTCTTTCCATTTACTACTTTACCCTACCTGTGGATTCAGGAAGACTCATTTGGAAAGCTACCTTACCCAGAAGTAAGGCTGGAACCTTCTTTATTGTTACTACCATCAATCTGAGATTAATGATAACTTGACAGGTTCTGACTTTAAATCCTGCAAAACCACCTCAGTAACTGTTCTTAGTTAAATTGAACAGGGCAGAATTTGGCCCCATGTGCACAGGAGCTTTTCCCGTATGTAGATTTCCAGTGCCTGTGCACGTTTCTTAGCAAGGGCAGATGAACAACCGAGAAGGTGTATCCCTCCAGTTTCATACAAAGTACTTGTGCAGGACTCACAGGGGCATGAATCACCTAGTGCTTGTGGTCAAGAAGCATCTCAAATTGTAAAAAGAATAGTGATTTTATAACTCTGGAAACAAAAGTAATGATGTTTTACAAGCAAGGAGAACTGAAGTCTTCCTGTATCTCCTAGCAGTTATCTTGAAGGATATTTTATACCTTACTTGTATGTTTCATATAATTTAAAACTAGCTTCTTAAATTTCTGAACTCGAGGGGGTGAATCTTCTGACTTTCAGGATTCACATTCAGAGGATGATTGTTCTTTTGCTGCATGTACTGTTTGCCCAGAACTAACCAGTTATTTCTGTGATATGGGTTTATTGTGCCTTACAACAAATATGAAACTTAAGCGGAATGTATGCATTAGAGGAGGGAATAATCAGAGACTTTACTGCACTGTTAGGTGATGCCGCCCCAGAGTGTATCATCAAACATATCTGTGCTTAATTACCCAACCAAAGAGATCTAAAGTATGTATGTTTGTTGTACTGTAATAGGGGTTTGTGCCTGGACAGTTAAGTGTTTTATTTGTATTCTGAGATGATGTGAACTTATTTTTCTAAACACTATACTGAATAAACTTTATATTTATACACATCTTGTGTAAATACTTCTATTTGGATATCATGTGAGGGCTTTGAATGTTGTGTTAGAAAAGCAATCTAAACTAGAAACAGCTTTTAATGACTCATCATGATGGTGGTGGCACCTAGGAACACCTGTGCTCACCAGGGAATTGGTCTAAAGCCTACGTAGGCTAGAATGAGACTTTCTATTGGCTTGAGTGGGTTTTTTCAGACCCTAACTTTGTTTCTAAAATACAAAATTAAAAACCATAAATCTGTTTCATATCAAACCTAGCTATTACATCTGTATCTGAAACCAAATTTATACCATAATTAGATAGATACTATAGGAACATATTCCCACCTACTAGTGAGAACTAGTCAGTGTTTACTGGTGGCTCCCATGGCATTGGGATGCTTTCTGTGTCAGGGTTTCTGTGTAGGTGGGTAAATTCCTATCTGCTAAATTCGTATTTGCTGAATTTTTTCTTTAAAGTGTTGCACTTGGTATCAGGCCTGGTTTTGGCACTTCTGAGAACAGCCTGAAATTTCTGTTCCCTTGATATTAAAGGCTGTAAACACATTGCCATATTACTTTAGATTTGTGCTCCAAGTACCAGGATTGCCTAGTTACGGTTTTGATGCCAAAATGACTGACGGTAAGTTCAAGGAGACTAACCTGTACAGGTGAAATAGTTTCCCTCAATGAAGCTATATATACTTTAGAGATACTTAACAGCCTACACATGCCAGCAGGAAAACACCTTTTCACCCCCTAAATTGTATTTAGGCCATAGGAAGCCAGATGAGGTCTGTGAGATGAATTTTTTTTTTTAAATGGTTAGATCCAGTTGTATATACCTATTATATTTTTAATCGTTACTAAGACATTACCTTTTCTTACTGTTACTCACAGTTCCTCCGTCTTTCCCATCTATTGCAGCTGCATCCTGCTTGCTCTGCGCGGTGCCGCTGACAGCGGGCCCGGTGGCAAAGCGCAGGTAGTCACCTCCCGGCCCTGGGACCATCTCCCTTCTCTGCCTAGGGCTGACCTGCCTTGCGCTCTGCAGCTGCCAAAGTAAATCCAGTTTGCCGGGAGCAGCCCTAAGGTAGAGAGAGACAATTGCCTTGTTGCCCAACTCCTTTTCCTTCCCAGAAGCGGCGCGCGTGACTCAGTCCTGTTTGTAGTGGTTCCCTTTGCCATGCTTTGTTTTTGCCTGAGCAGTAGGATTGTGATAATATTTTCCTGCCCTGCAGATATCAAATTCCTGATCAAGCCCTGGACAGCAGCTCCATCCCAGTTTTGCTTGGAGCAGGGGCTGAGGGTCTAAAGCCATCCTTCAACCTGGCTGTGAGCGGCTTCTCTCATTCCTGCCCCATGACGCAGCTGGGGGGAGAACCACCGCTGCTGGGCTGGCTCCAGCTGGGGGAGATCCCCTCCGGGAGGGGGTTTCTGTTGCGCAGCTGCCGCACGCTCGACCAGACAAAGTGCAGGGGTTCGAGGGCAACTGAGAAGCGGTAAGTCCCAGCGTATGCAAATGTCAAAATTCTCCCTGAGCAGCCACCCATGCGGTATGCAGGATGAATCATGTCCTAACGGAGCGCATTCCTGCTACTTTGGAGGGCTTTGCAGATGTGTTCCAGGTCACCCTGGGCGAGAAAACCACACACAGCCACGGTTACTTCTTCCCTGGCAGCTTGTGCGCAGATGGAGAAAAGGGGGACAGCACCTTCAGAAGGGTGGGCAGCTGGCTCCCTGAGCGTTTCCCACAGGGCCTGGGGTTGCTGGAGTGGGGACCAAGGACTGCCAAGGCAGTAGCTGGGATAAAGCTGATAGTAGGGAGGTTCGGTGAGATAGGTGGTTGCTCTTGATCTAACAGGGAGACTAGCTGGGAAGGGAAACAACACTTCTTACCTTCTGTTTCTGGCTGGATTTTCCCTGATGCCAGATCAGAAGGGAATTTTCCTGCTCCAAGAGGCAGAGGTTGGGTCAGTAAAAAAAGATCATCATATAAATGCTCACAGCTTGGAAAGTGTAGGTCTCCTTACAGGGCTGCATCCCCTGTTGTGATCTCTGGCTGCAGAAATCTTTGGGCTGGAGTCTTAGGACAGTATATCTCAGTTATGGATACAGATCACATTTTTAATACAAAAATACATTTTAGAAGGAAAATGATTCCCAGAAATAGGAATTCATCTGCCAAACAATGTGCACATAACTGACTTTACACTCAGAGGTGCCAGAAAGTTCAGGAATGAGACCAACAATAAAAAAAAAAACCAACACACGTGTGAAAAATCTACTACATTAAAGCCAGATTCAATAAAAATAGCACCTAGTTTATATGCTGCAGAAGCTGGCACACGCACGCGAATGCTGAAGGAAAAAGATAAAATGTTCAGAAGTTGCACACAGTCCAGAGGAACTGAGCAGCGCTGGAGTAGAGCTGATGGTTACTCAATAACTCATGTACAATATTCTCTTGTGTAAGTACTTTAATTCTTCATCCTGCTACTTCTCGGGCAGAAAGACCCAATTTGGAACACTTCAGGCTAATCGATAAGCTTTGTTGTTGCAGCCAAAGTGCTTTGCAATAGATCTTATATTACCCAAAAGGACTTCAAAATGTTACACTGCACCATTTTCTTTTCTACTCTGCAAACTGACAGCCAATTATTTCGGTGTTAGTGGTATCCTTATCCCGCTTGCAGATGGAAAATGCAGCCCCTCCCCTGCGGAGCTTACAGGATACAGAAATAAAAGCAACCCAGGCAGGGAGGGCAGGGGAGAAGAGGCGATCTGCCCGGGGCGATGCTGGCAGTGGGTGGCAGGCAGGTTGCAAAGCCAGGTCTCTGACTCCCCCTGTTGCTTTGCCCACTGGCTCACGCCGCCTCCCCAGGAGCCCAATCCGGCTCGGATGCAATGCCCCCTGACAGCAGCAGGAGGACTTGCTGCTTACGCCGCAGCTGAGTTTGCTTCTTTCATTTATTTAATATATTTACAGCCACCTTCTGATGCCAACCGATAGCGACCTACGCCTCTAGCGAAGCCCTGTGGATAACTAGACTGGCCCTGGACCGGGATCACCGAGCCTGCAAACACTCAGGCTCCAGAGAAACCGCTCCTGCCTGAATTGCCCCACCAGGATGCTGCACACGTGGGCCCTGAACGACTCCGAAGCCATCCACTTCCAGACCAAGGCAATTTGAGAAAGGTTTGACTTGTCTCCCACCAAGTCTGAGGAGCTGAGGGAGAGAGATGCTAACGGGAGGTGAGGATGGGTTAGTGCAGAGCCTGAGCTGTGCATGCTCTTGCATGTCCTAAGCCAGTGGTTTCTTAAAATAATAAACCAAGAACAAAAGATGACTAAAAGCCTACCCATGTCCTAGGAAGATGCTGGGGGTTTTGCTGTTTACTGCTGCCTAAGCAAACAAGGGCAGGCAGGGGGATCAGAAGGTGGCTCTGGAAGGCAACACCTTCTATACCAACCCGAGCACATTTGCAATGGACGCGTATGGATATAGGTAAGGATATGGACAGTGTGAATGCAGGTGGAAGTGAGCACTGACTGGATTAAGTCTCTCAAAAAATAAATTATTTTAAGCTTCACTATGAAGTTGCTGAAGAGGCAGCCTCTGCTTTCTCTTGCAGGCAACGTAGAACAGAGCCTGGTCCCAAAATTCAGCAAGTGAACCAGGCTGAGGCTCAGCACTCCCAGACAGGTGCAGATTCCTGGTCTGCTACTAAACAGCGCAGGAGCATGTCGTCCCCTTGCTCAAAGCTTGTGGCAGAACAGCAGAGGCAGCAGGGGTTAACTGCCCTGTTAGTGCCATGCTCGGAGCAGAAGCCTGCTGGAGCAGTCTCAGTAAGAGCTGCAAACTCTAGGAGCGTGACATCATCTGCATGTGGAGGGATTTGCACACATATCACCCCTATATAGGGAATGGCATTAGCTTCCTGAAGGCTACTATAGCCCTTCTCCTCCTCTTGCCTATAAATGTAATAATGTTCTCCCCAGAGCTTCAAAACGTTGTTTGCTGTGTTTCTGCTTCTTACGCTGCCTGCAGGGCTTGGTCTCCCCCAGATTGGCCAAGAAAGCAGCCACGGCTGGGCCAGGGAAGTAAGGCACACTTTTACACATCTGCCCACGAGGACGAGGGCTGGATGAGAGACCACAGCAGCTCCATCCCCAGGTCAGCAAGCACTGAGGCATTTCAGCTGAGCCCTCACGGTGTCTTGCCCACAGCTCCTTTTGGTTAGGACCCCTCAGGACCCTCCAGATAAATTCCCAGGGGGGTGTTTGGGGGGTGTTTAGGGGCTGGTGTCATTTGCCATCTTCCCCATAGCCCCTCAGCCCCCTGTGACACAAGGGAAGCGGTACCCAGGGCTCCCCAAAACAACGGTACCTGGAAGCGGGCTGCCAACAGCTGCCTATTTCCAGCTATCACTATCAAGAACTGCCCAGCCTTGCTGGAAGCGCTCCTGGGAGCATGGGGCACGCTGCACATGCCAGGCACTGGCCAGTATCGCCTTGCACTGGCCAGCAGTCCCAGGACTGGTCCCAGGACAGAGGTAGGGCCATGCCAGCCAGCCCTCCTCAGGCTCTGCCAGGGCAACGCCAACAATTTACTGGCCCAGGAGAGAGGTGCCAGGCGGGCATTTGGCATGTCCTGCTACACACGGCATCGGGGCTGGCAGCCTCAGTAAACCCCTTCTGACCTTAGCTTCTAGGAATAACTTCTTACAGCTCCTGGGTTTTTTTTTGTACAAACCAAAGGCAGGGCTAGCCGAAGTATCCAGCCAGGAGAGCTCTGTGCTGTTCCTCTGGAAATGGCAGTCCCAGCAAATAAGACTTCTTGACTGGTTGTTCTTGGTTTAGGCTTGTTATCCAGTAATGGCAGCAAGTATAGCTAACATATACATAGCTTGGAAGTGTTCCTGTTTCTTTCAAATTTCCCTGCAAAGATCTGAATCTTTGCAGTTTGGGCTACATTGTTCAGGTGAACGATGCTTACAATGAAGAAGGAATATTCATTTGCTGGCGGACTGGAGGACTAGCCCCTCAGATTAAAGTACAGTGTGGAGCCTACTTCATTTTGTAACTATTCTCAATTCTTAGGATCTTTTTACAAGCCACAATAAATTAAATATCCCTGTGAAATAAGCAGCTGCCAACAACATTGACTCACAAGACTGGAAGGCATTAGGAGAGCCATACCTAAGCCCAAAACTAAACACTCCTGCTTAGGTTTTAGCAGAGCCAAGCCCAGTGGAAGGAGTGCCTCCTGTCTTGCAAGCTCTACTTCCATTACAGACACAGCCCGTGTTTCAGGACCCTGTGACACTCATCCAGAATCGCCAGCTTGTCTTCCAGTCTTCCTCCTCTTAGTGTATTTTCTATATTTAATAAGCACGCCCTTTTCCAACATCCAGGGTGTTCCTGAAAATACTGACTAGCACCATGCTGAGTAGAAACCCTCGCTCAAGAGATCGTGGTATTCTGACCTGGAACCACAAGATAATCGCTGTTTCAGAACAATTTCCCACCCATCCTACGGGGGCTTTGCCCAGATCACATTTCCTCAGTTCGTCAGGGCATGGAACGGCATGAAAAGGCTGACGCATGCCAAGTTGTGTCACATCTAATGGTTCTTCCCTTTCCAAACGGCTTATCATGTTATCAAAGGCAACTAGGCTGGCATGACATAATTTGAGAATCCCACTTCATAGCTGGTAGAAACTGAATCCCAGGGAGTCTGTCAGTAACAATATATTCCAGGTAATACAGGACTGAAACCTCCTGGCCCCAGGTCCCAGTCTTAAACCTAAGCAATGTTCTGATTTGCCAGCTTTCACAATTTATGAGCTTTGCGATATTTAGTAGCTGGCGAGAGAAGGGAAGCAGGCAGGGGGGTTATGGCTGCAGCTTCCTAATTTAAGAAATTAGGAATTAAAACTTTGTTCTTAAATTCCTGGGTTTAAAAAACATATAAATAAATTTGGAGGTGCTGAAGGTCTCCAGATCAGAATACATATAAATATGGGTATCTCACATTTGTCTATCTAACTGTACACAAGCCTTTTGTGTCAAAGCTGGTGTTACCTTATGCTCTGAACCTTTGGGTCTGTTAATACTGTGCACAACAAGACACTCCAAGAGAATAAACCAGGGTATCAAAAAGGTATCATTTTAGAAATAAAATCAATAAATGGTCTAAAAATTTAGGAGAATTTTTGTCAAAGCTGCCTTGGGATTCAAATTCCCATAAACTTAAAATTAGATTCTGGGTTAATTTACTAGACTGATGCAGCCTAATCAGTAAAGGTATCAGCTGATTTTTAAAAAACCTCTGTATAACTCAAGTTAGGGAAACATTTCACAGACCTAAAAACAAACCGCTCACCCACCCTCAAACAGCATACAGATGCATTTCTTAAAATCAGCAATTAGAACATCAGTTTTGTTTTTAAGGAACTCAAGCAAACCCACTCTATGTCCCTGTATACCCAGGCAGGATTTCCAGAGCATCCTGTGCCTGGCAGCTCTCACCAAGGCTGGCAGCACAAGGAGCCCCATCCGGGTTACTCAAGACCCCGATTCAATGTTGCACCTACATACACCTCTGCCTACAAACCTGCATTTCAGTGTAGCCATAATTATCACAAGCAAATGGTTCCTAGTTGTAACAAATAGTTGTCAGCTGAGTTATCACTGAGAGCAAAGACAAGACAAACCTCAAGGGCTGCGGGAAAGGAGGCAGGCTAATCAGGAGAGAAACCTTCACCACGCGCCTTGTATTAGCTACCACCTTCAACCCTGGCCCAAGAAAACCCTGAAGCACTTGTTCTCCCACACAAACCAAATCAACTTTGAGATTTTTATTTGCTGCAAGAAGCAAAAATCACTGAGCTGCTCGGCTTACTCTGCGTTTTAAAGCTTTGGCCTAAAACAGTAATTTGAAAGGGTAATGATGTTTTTCCCCTGGCCCTGACTGTAATGGGGGTTGAAGTGTTCCAGATGCTTGTATTTTTGCAAAATAAGAGGGAGCACAAAGAGAAAGATGGGTTATCCTTTATTTTTCAAGCCTGACCCAGAGACGACTTGAACTGTAACTATCTCCCGAGATTAGCTGATGTTAACCGCAGGGAACCAAAAGTCCAGTTTCTAAACATCTGGATTTCCATCTCCCCATTAGTACAACAGCAGTAATCGCACTTCCATCCCTCCTGGCCAGAGGTATAGCCAGGCTAAGATTCACCCAGATGGAATGGCACAGTTGAAATACTAAGCTAGACCCTACTGATGGAACAAATAATATATATTGAAATATATTTCTTATATATTGCATTGTTAGGATACTATTAAACTTACCCCTTACTCCGGTGAGTTCCCAGAACTGGCCTGGGTGCTCGGTCCCTCTGTAAGCTATGCCAATGCCTCGCGCCCCCCTGTGCCTGCCCACCTCCCACCTTCCATACCCTGGCACCAGGAGGAGCAAGAGCAGGATGCAGCAATAGCACCCTGCCCTTCCCCTTCGATAAGGCCTTTTACTTCCCACTTCAACAACATTTGCCCAATTCTGCTCCTCTCCAGGCCATGTACAGAGAAGGGAAAGTTATTTACCAGCCTTTCTTCTTCCCATCTCTCTTCCCCATCCATTTTCGCTGAGCCAGGGGGACCACTCTGCACCAGTGGTGGTAGAACCAAGCCTGGACACTGCTTCACTACCTGGTAGTGGCTTTTAAGAGCCACTACTTAAACTGACTGTGGTGCTACTCCTTTTGTTGTCTGCCTCCCAAATCCAGAAGCACAGCTCTGCACCCTACACCATGCTCTCCTCCCCCGTGTTCACAGTGGGTGTCACTGCCTCAGCCGATGGAGCTGCCACAACTTTTCTGAGCAGCCACTTCTACCAGCAAATAGATCATACTCACAAATCACTGCCTGGAAAGTCTACATGGTATGTGGCTTAATTTTCTTTTCCATACTATGAAATCCAATCTGAAATGCACAGATTAGTTTACTAATCTGTGTAAATCCTATTAATAGCACTTACACTGCTGCGCTCCCATTCACATTCTAACAAATCTGTTGAGACTGGCTTGGTTTTCCCTCATCTCCTGCAAGATCTTCACACCAGGCTGCGGTCACGTCTTCACAAAATAGCTGGCCACAAATGGAAACTTGTGCTTTACAGTCATCTCTCATAGTTTAATTCGTGTCCCATGGTCCAACATGTTCTGGATCAAAGCGTTAGTGCTGTAAATCACTACGGTGCCATCAAAGCTAAAGGGATTATACAAAGGGTTGCACAGCTTCAGTGAGGAAGGGCAGAGCTCGTACTCCTCCTCTCCCCCAGCATCACTGGCTTCAGTGCCTGCTCCTGTTGCAATGTACCACACAGCTCCCATCAGCACCGCAGCAACTCCATCCTGCCCTGGGCACCTTGCTTAACACTGAGCCCAAACACTAGCAAAGGACCCGCTTGCAGGAAGGAGGTGATGGGACTGTCTCTGAGCCACTGGATGTGTTCACACCAGCCCCACACACACCTTGTCACACACTCTTGTCACCTGTGTGTTTAAGGTGGCATGCCAGGCACCAGGGCTTGCAGCTATCAGAAAGAGCAGTCTCGCTGGCAGCTGTGTGGGTTACAATCCCCCCCAAGCTCAGTGTGGCTTCTGAAAGAGAAGGCACCCTCTGTTCTGCTATAGAAAAAAACATTCTCTATTTGAAACAACAATATTTACTTTTCCTATAGTGTACTCCAGCAGCCTCCTACATCGCAGGCATGGCAAGAGGGGTCAGCACCAGGAACAGGAGAAGAGGAGAGCAGGACTCACATACCTGGCTCTGGTTCCTAATCAAGCTGTGCATTAATTACCCAATCCACCTCCACGCTACTGTCCCCTTGCATTTCATTTCACCACTGCCCTGGACTCCTTGTAACCAAGCACCTCGCAGCACGGCCGCAGCCTCAGCCTGTTCTGCAGCCCACCAGCTCCGTTCAGAGCCATCTTCACGCGGCTAGGACCAAGCTGTTCCCTTGGGGTGAGGAGTTCTCTGTGCCCTTGGCTCAGGCTGGCATTTGCCAAAACCAGCCCTTGGGAAGGGCTTTGAGCCACGGTCACCCCCAGCCTGGCCTTCCTGCGGGTTCCCAGCACCTGCTAACATGTCCCACCCCTGTGCCAAGCAGGAGAGGATGGATGCCGGAGGAGAAAACTCCCCACCAGGCGAGCAGCTCCCCAGACTTACCAGCCAGAGAGTTTTATGGAGAACAGGAGAACACGGGAACTATACCTGCCCCCAAAAATCCTCTTAGGTGAGGGAGGGCAAAGATCTACTCTAAATCACTGAAAGGAAGGGGCTTGAGTTAAAACTGCATTTACAAAAGTCCACAGTAGGACAAAGCCACTCCTGATCTCCCTGTCAAGGGATCCCTGCTCCTTGCACCGGTCTGGTGGCTGCCCTGTCCTGGCCATCCAGCTCTCCCCTCTTCCCAGGGCCCAGCGAGGCTCTGAAGTGCTTCCACTAAGCTCAGTATACTGGGCCTACGGTGCTAAGCCCTTTCCAGCACAGCCCTGACTACATTTCCAATGGGTTTTTTTCTACCAGAGGGTTAAACAAATAAATAGCATAAAGGACCTGTGGCTCCTCTCGTCCCTTGCCCATAGCTGAACTGCATCCACTCCCCATTCAAACACATATGGATTTTCTCTCATCACTGGAGAAACTTTTTGGGGTCCACGTAGCTTCACTCTCTCCTAGTTTCTCCTAAAATAGTTTTAAGTCTTTAATTACCTGAATAATTCCTGCTGGTTAGCATGACATACAGAGAATTGTTTGTAATTCCTCATTATTATGGAATAAATGTTCTAAAAGTGCTACCTGCACTCCCCCAAAATTCTCTTTTACGAGGGGTTCTTACTTGTTACCTGTGTTAAAGCTTGCCTATGAAACAGCTGTTTAGTTTTAGACCTTTAATCTCTTGTAAAGGTGCCTGTTGTAAGATATAAAGATGCCACAAAGGAAAAAAGAAAAAAAAGAGGAGTTTTTAGAGAAAGCCAACCAGCCAAATACAATATGTGGCCAGACAGAATCAGAAGCGCTGGCTGCAGTACAAGCCCAGGAGGCATCAGACACACTGCCCCAGCCACAACGGTAGCCCTTCACTAGCAAAAGGAATGTAGAAAACAAAATGAGGGCAAGACCACTCCTTCCTCCTCCTCCTTCCCCAGAAAGACCATCTGACATGGCTGATGCCTCCGGTACCTGCAGATGTGCCACTGCTGGAAGGGCTGATAGGACTCGCTGGCCAGGCAGTTCTGCCTTTGCTGTCATGCCTGCCTGACCCTGCGCAAGCAAACTTCATGAAAAGTGATGCTTAAATACTAAGGGTTAGAGCAGGGGCCACCCCATCTCAGCCCTTTCATACACACTCTGAGCTCCTTTGTAAAACCAGCGCAATTTCTCTCATCCTTGCTGCACAGCATCACGTACCGATAGCTACAGACCCTGTTCCAATGTCCCGCTCACGTGTGCTCACAGCTAGCCTGTGCCCATCTGTCCTGTGCCTATTTTGTCCTTCCCCTTAAATAGCTTTTTCCTCTCAGGCGTGTTGACAGGGGATAGTCACATTCCCCTCTGTCCCCTCTGGCTTTACTGGGCTGCCTACAGAAGCTCTGCCAGAGTTTGGCTTGCAAGGAATTCCTTGTCCTGATGTCAAAACTATATTATGCCACCATGAGCTGAGATGTAGCGTAACCTGGAAGAGCCCTGCTGGTTTTGTACACCCTGCTACCCAAGGAGCTCATAAACCACCTTCTTCTCCCTGTTGCTCTCAGTCCTTGAAGGAACACACAGGAGAGCTCAGCTCCCCATCTGCCGGGAGGGTAAGTCCAAGAAGCGGGCTTGACTCACAGCTACTTTTCAAACCCTGCCCATGGACAGACTCACAGGCTCTGGCTGCTCATGCTCAGGCAGTAACAGGGCTTACGGCCCCTGCATGTCCTCAGGCTGGAGGCTGCTGCCTCGCCGTGTCCTTGGAGAAGCAGCGGTGTGCTCCCTTCACCACCATCCCAGAGTACAACCTGCCGCACTAACATACTCTGCAGCAGCTGGGGATTTCAGCTAGTAAGTCAGGTTACAAATGCGGTTGCTAGATTTTGTTCTCACGCCTTTGCTGTGGGGGACAAATATCTTTCGGAAGGATAGGATGGATAGGTAAGAGAAGTCAGCTTTTAAACCTCACCAAGGCTAGTGGGAGGGCTAAAAGCCTAGATCACAAAGAGTTTTGCAGCCTGATTCACCGCAGCATTTGGCTTCAGAAATTCAGAGTTCAATTTCTGCTACAAAGTTTGGTGTTAATTCCTGCAGCTCACTGCAGCATCTCATACTTCCAGTCAGGCTCACCAGGGAGCTGCAGTGGTGCACCACAGTCCAGGGGTGCAGCTTCTGGGGGACGGAGGTGTTGCAGGGAATATCAGCATCACCTGGTGTAAGTGTGCTCTGGGGCTAGTGACAGAGGAATTACTACTGTATAGTTTCCTCCACACCAGCCCTGCAAAACCCTTTTACACCTACCTGGAGTACAAACTTTCTATCACAGAACCACCTCTCCTCTGTCTCCAACGCTGAGTTGCACAAGACCCCGTCTTTAGGGAAGCCTCCATGTGTCACAGTGATAAAACTTGCTTTCAAATGAATTTGAAGAGAAGCATTTAATACTGACTCCCGTGTAAAGGGCCCCAAGTCCTGGCCCTTGGTAGCTCCCTGTCCTCCATGCATAAACACAAGCAAGCTGCCAACACACTCCTCAAACACAGCCTGCAGCTCCAGCAGTCCTGCTGAGGTTTGCATGCTTGAAAAGAAGTTACAGGGATGCCAGCAGAAGCAATGACCACATTGTCTTTAAAGCACAGGAATGCTTTGGAAAGTGTTTGTGTACAAAGATAATAATTAAAAAATCCCAAATCTTTCATGCCATCCCCTTGCTCAGCCGAACAGCTTCTCCAGGCACCTGTCTATTGCATCTAGTAATAAAGAGAAGTTTCTACTGTCATGACCTTACCTCAAGAAGTGTAGCCCCAAGTGGGTTCGCAGATGCGCTCTGGGAGTAAGTGAAGTCATCAAAAAGCTCCCAGAATTGAAGGAACTTCACTTGGTGTGAAACGAGCTGAAGAAAAGGGGAGTGGAGAAAAATACAGCCAGGAGATTAAACACTGTGATCTGATCCACTGGAGGCACAAAGGACATTAAACGGAATCAAAACTCAAATTTAATGAAACCGAGAGACAGAAAACCTGTGTGTTATGAGGCTACAAGATTCACTGCTACAACATATCATGGAGGCCAAAAGCTTGTCACCAAAAGTGTGAAAATATATACACACACACACATACACACCTACACACATGCACACGTACATACACACACCTCTGGTCTCTCAGGGCTGGAAAGGACTTGACAACACCATTCACTCTTTTCCCCAGCTCCAAGACAAGATCAAATAGATGTCGGTATTTTCTGACAGATGTTTGTCTAGACCTGTTTTGAACAGAGAATCTCCCACCTCCCTAGGCAATTTATTCCAACGCTTCCTTTTCTTCTTCAGCTTTATACACACACGCACACGTATATTTATCTCAGAAGGTGAGCGGAGCGGTCTCTGATGACTTGCACATCAAAAGGCTTGTTAACTCATTTCTCATGGCAAGATCTTTATTGAAAATGATGTACAAGCCCAGAAGATCCCAACCTGACCTGAGAAGACAGGCTGAGCTTGGGGGACCAGCAGCTGGGGCAAGGGGGGCAAATGGGAAAGGAGGGGGAAATTCATCCCTTTCCTTATTAACCCATCAGGTTTGGTCTGCTGGTAAAAAAAGAGAACAACTTTTGTATACTCCGGTTTTAGACTCAAACATTAAGTTCTTCTGGTTTGGGTAAAATAAATACACTTTTGGCTTCCTCAGCAGCCACCTCAGAAGAGATGCTATCCTCTTAAACTTAAGTAAGGCAAAGGAGGAGATGAAGAATGAGGCTGTGCAGCTGGAATATGTAAATGGCAGGATGGAGAGCAGCACTTTTCCAGCCACCCTGGGTATCTATTACCTCCACTTCTGGACTGACAATGCACCAAATGTTTCATTGCCTGGGGCTTTACAAAGCCAACCAGCTTTTTTAGCTGAAAGCACTAATGTAGAAAGGCAATTGGGAATTAATTATTTAATGTGGTTCTCATTGGTAGAAAGCTTCCACCCCTCCTGTATCTCAGCTACCACTATACATATGTTGCTTTCCTCAGACTACAGTGATTAGAGAGCAGTGGAAAATTATGGCTAAATCCTGTTCCCACTTGCAACAAACTCCATTTAAATCAACAGATTTGCACTCAATAACCAAGAGTGCAGTTCAGCCCCATGCTAGGAAAACATCATTTGTGACAAAAAGCAGACAGATCTCAGCATCCCCACTTCTGAAAATAAGCCGTCTCATACCTCTGCTCCCAACCCTTCTCTTTGACAGGCAGCAGCAGATTATTCCTATTTAAAAATTAAAATCCACGCAAGTAGCCCTATTAGTAGGAAATTGGAATGAGCTCCCTTTAATGTGGCTGTTTGGATGCCTCACTGGAGCAGGCAGAAAGGTGTATCCTGAATCCACACCGCATGTTGGTTCAGCTCCAGCTTCCCCAGGATTCTCAAGATAAGCATCTATTTCATTTAGAGCCTTTTTAGTTATGACCTGTGTAGAAGCAAATGTCCTTTTGAAGATCTCTCTGCAACAGCTGCATGCCAGAAACTCCTATCCCAGTTACTTTAAGAGCTTAAGAATCAGGCCCCATGTATTTAAAAAGTTAAGTTTGCAAAATAAGATTTTGCAGTGGGGCTGAGAAGGGTCATGAACTTATGCTGTTGGCCATCGTACGTGGGAAAACGGTCATTTCTTCCCCACAATCACCACCTCCAGAATCATTCCAGATGAAGTCCTGACAGGATCCTACCAAAATTCAACATAGTGAATTACACCAGGAATTAATTTAACATAATGTGTCATATCTTTCCAAACATAAAATACATTGGGTTTGCTTTTTTTTTGGCTCTTCACATGAAAGAAATATGACTGTACAGATGTGCTTTTCTAAGATCTAGTGGCATGAAACCTGAAATACCCCAGCAAGATCCAGAAGCGAGAAGTTTTAATCACCATGGAAGCACGACACTTTTGAAGGTCTATGAAATTATATACCCACATCTGAGAAAGGTAAACTTATCCATCTGGGCAGATCTGCTGATAAACAAAGACAACTAATTTTCTCCTGGAAAGCTGCATTATATGTTGTTTGGAAAAATAATCAGTCATTAGAGACAGGTTTATGCTGGGAAGAGAAAGGAGAAAAAAAACCAACAGTGCTGGGAGAGACTTTCTGTAAGGGAAAAGAAAAGGCAGTGTGAAAATATTCCCTTCATTTAAGTGATTCCCTGCAAATTCAGGAGGCTGAAGAGGAGACAGGCTGAGCATCTCTCAGGGCCAGACGGAGCAAGGCTGGCGACAATGGAGGCATATGGAGACCCACCCAAGGCGCAGACAGAGTGGAGGACCCCCAGACCTCAGCTTACGCAAGGTGACCTTTCCCCTCTCTAAAATTTCAAAGCTGGCGTTGCCGGCACTGAACAGACTGTGTGCCATATGTAACATGACCTCAGCTCTGCTCTGCCAAGCCGCTGATGGCATCACTAATGAGAGGTGAAAGGTCCCTTTCTTGCAGCTCGCTCAGAAACCCACTGAGGCAGCGGGTGCGGGACAGGCCCCCGACCCTGCATCCCCATGGACAGGCACCCGCTGCCCAGCCACCCTCCCAAAACCACACGCGTGCCCATCCAAAGGGCTGACGGTGCTTCTCCCCTTGGCCCAACTGCAATCAGCGCAGTCCCCCAGCAATGACAGTATTTGTCCGATGCCCGAACACAAAGCGCGCAGCAGACAGAGCCCTGCATGTGAACTCCGGCGCCCACCCACGGCCCCCCGCAGCGCCTGCTTTGGGAGCGGGCTATGAGCGTGTGAGGGTGGTGCTGTGGGAGGGGGCTTAGGGCACAGCGAGCAGGACCAGGTTTGACCCCCCGTCCCACTGCAGCTGTGGGGACCGGGTGGCCGGGCCTTGGTGGGGGCCCTGTGGGGTGGCAAGGGGGACACCACCAGCCCTGGGCCACTTTCCTCAACCTGGAGGGGTGGGGGGGAGGGGGGGCCTGGCAGCCCCCTTCCAAATGGCTTTGTTTTTTTTCCCCTCTGAATTTTTTTTTCAGCATTTTGCACAAAAAACATTGCAATGTCTTGCAGAAAAAAACCACTGCACACCCCCTGCCTTTTTTTCCCCCCAAAAATAGGGGATCTGAGATTTTTTTTCAGCTTTCCCAGTGTCCAGCACCCTGCTGCCCCAGCCCCCACCTAAGGGGGAGATGGACAGGACCCACCCACATGCCACTCCGGAGCACCCAGCTTGCCCCAGACTCCTGTGGGGAAGACCCGTGTGCACACTGGTGGGTGTCACTGGTGTATGTGGGTGGCACACGCATGGGTGGGGTGTGGGCACGTGGGTGGGAACATGCACACAGGGCTGTGGGAGGATTCACAGGGCTCGACGTGTGTGCCCATGGGCACCTGCCCACCTGTGAGTGGGTGGGAGCATGGGGGGGTGGGCATGCACACGTGGGTGTGGACAGGGATGTCTGTGCACACGTGAGCCACCGTTCACACGCGTGTCTGCGCACACGCCTTCGTAGGCAATGGTGTGCACGTGGGTGGACGTTGGGGGGTCAGTCCGGGGGGTGGGCCACAGGGGGGTGGTGAGCTCACGGAGCGGGGGGTGCGAGGGGGTGGTGGGCGCACACGCGTGTGCGCGCTACACGTGTGCACGGTGTGGCTGCAGCGGCGCTGCCCCCGCACTCCCGGTTCCCCCGCCCGCCCCGAAGGGCCCCGTCCCGCCCCGCAGCTCCCAGCTGCGCGCACCGCGCAGCCCTGCGCGCCCGCGCTCTGTCCTGCGCGTATCGGCGCGGTGCCCCGCAGCCTCCCCCCCCCGGGGGGTCCCGCGCTCCGCCGCTCACGGCGGAGGGGGCGCGTACCGGCCCGGCGAAGCAGCCTCGCCCGGGCGAGCAGGCGTGCGTGGTTTGTTTCGGTTTTGCGAATGACTCATTCACGGCGCATGTGGCACCGCTGAGGTACAGCTGGGACCCACCCACCCGCGGTACATACATCCCACCCGCGGTACATACATCCCACCCGCGGCCGTGCTCCTGCCTGCCCACGCAGAGCCCAGCCCCCCGGGAGAAGGGGCTGTCTTTCACCCTCGCTGCTCTCCTGCTGGGGATTAATCTTTACATCGCGTCCCGGCGCAGAGAAATTAAATTATTCGTTTGGAATACGTATCCCCCCCAGGCACACCCGCGTTTCATCGGCGCGCAGGCGGGGCCGCCCCCCGGGCCGGGTGGCGATGGGGGCATGTGGCGCTGCCGGCCGCCGGGGGCCTGCGGGGGGGTTCGCTCCCACGGAGGGACCTCTCGCCGGTGCGGGGAAGAGCTGGTGCCCCGGGGAAGCAGCGATCGGTCCGGCGGCAGCCCAGCGCCCACCTTGGCCGCAGCCTAATCCGAGCGACATTATTTTATTTAAAAAAGAAAAACAAAAAAACCAAAAAAACACCCAAAAAAACTACAAAAAAACAAACAACAACCAAACACACAAAAAAAACCCACGCCCGAAGATGCAATTATCATTGTCTCGGGTTACGGCAAATGCCATTATGCTGAGAAATGGGAGGAAAACAATGCCGCGAAAACGCGAATCGCCTCGCTAATACCGCGCTGCTGCTGCGCGGTCCCTGCGAGCCCGCAGGAAGCTCCCAGCCCCCGGTGGTGGGGGAGGGGGGGGGTGGCGGGCCCGCCAGCAGCACTGGGGGTGTTGGGGAGATGTGAGCGGCTGGGGATGGCGGGGAGGGGTCCTCTTTTGCGGGGGGTACACGGCAGCTGATGGGGGAGCTGCGCACCCGGAGGCGCGTGGGTCCCCGAGCGTCGTGTCACGCAGGCAGACACGACCACGCAGGGGGGGTGCAGCGGGGCCGGTGCCGCTGGAAGGAGAGCCCGGGCTCCCGTGCAGAAAAGGAGTTAAACCCCGCCGCTGTCCTTTGATTTAGGAAACGGCTCATCCAATTCGGTTCCAGCTTATTCAGGGGCAGGCTGCCTCGCTCGCTCCCTCTCTCCCCACACCAGCCCAAACATCTTGAAGTAATCAGCAGCTGAGAACGGAGACGTCCCCCTGGCATCTCAGGTTAAAGAAGGAGGTCCAGGAAAATGTGGTAGAGCCATTACAAGAAACCTGAGATGCATTCATCAGAGACTCCAATTGCCATCGCATTAGGATTGATTAGAGACCAGCAGTACCGTAATGACCCGGAAAGCGGGGCATACGGGGATTATTAATATCAGACTTCTTAAAAAAAAAAAAAAAAGAGGAGAAAAAAGAAGGAAGGAGGAGGGAAAATTGAAAAAAACAAAAGCTGATCGCGGGGCTGCTGCTCGTATGCAGACTTACCTGAGGAGCAGAGGCACTGGCGAGCCGCACAGACGGTAATTTATCTAACTTCTGGGGAAGGAAAAAGCAAACAAACATGGAAAAAGCCCACCTCTGGACCCCCTGAAGCCTCCCGCTCGCACGCACCGAAGCTGCCCAGCGCCGCGGCCCCGGGGCTGGGCAGGCGGCGCGGGGGGGCCCTGCCGGGCTCGCCCACCCGGGCCAGAGGACGCTGGTCCCTGAGCCGGCGACAGCAAGGACAACTAAGAAGCCTCCAAAGAGGAGCAAGGAGACCTTGGTGGCTCGTCTCCTCAGTTCCCTGCGCCAAAACAAATCAGCCCCTCCTGGTCTCGGTTTAAATGTAGCTCACTGGATAATTAACTCCATCTTTCCAGTCCTGCTTTAACTGTTTATTTAGTGTCACCCCGTATTACCATCACTAGCACTTTCCTCTGAACAGGAGGAGCTGGAGGGTTTCACCTCCCCAAAGGAAATTCTTCGTAGCTTAAAAGAGTCAGCATCCAGGAGGTACATGAAGGAGCAGGCAAGGGGGGGGGGCGGGGGGGAACCGGGACAAAATAAGGGTGTGGGGGGACAGGGACAGACAGACATGTCGGCCCTCGGAGAGAAAAAAACCCAACGTGTGGTCACCTCTTATCCTTTGAAAAATGTCCCGCTAAGTGCGCGAAGAAAGAGCCCTTTGTGCCCTGGGGATCGGCCACGCCGGGAAGGCCTCGCCGTGCCCCTCGCCCAGCCGCCCCGTCCCGTCCCGTCCCGTCCCTCCTCCGGCAGCCCCGGCCCGGCCTGACCCCGCTCGGGGCGGGGGACCCCCGCCGCCGGGCACCCCCGGGCGCAGGAGCGGGGGGCCCGGCCAGGGACACGGCCCCCGCCCCGTGGACACCGGCTTTGTTTTTACAGGTGTCTGGAGGGCAATTTACTAACAAGTAATTAAAGGTTGCACCGGTTTGCAGGCGCACCGGGCCAAAGGCTCTTGCAGGAGAGGAGCGATGCATATGGAGAGGGTTCGTCCTTCCTCATTAAAAAATAGAATAATAAAGGAGGGGGAAAAGAGGGAGAGAAAGAAAATACAAATCCTTTATTGTTCAGGAATAAGCCGGGGAAGCTGGCTGTCTCCCCTGCGCCTCGCGTTCGGCAGGGAAGGCAGCGCGGATCCGGTATCACGTTGCAGATCCTCACTCGAGATAACGAAATGCGATCTATTTTTCAGAACAGCAAGTGGATGGGAAAGGAGCCCTCTACAACACAAACCTCATTGACTTAATGGGTCGGTTTTGGATTTCGCCTTCGAAAGGTTCGGAAAGGGGCAGCGTTGTGTTACTGCCCCGGCGGCTCCCAGCCTCCAGCCCCCGTTATCACCGCGCCGAGACGGGGCTCCGAAAAAAATGCCGCTGATTTTATTTTGCTGCGCTATTTGTTTCCTCCAGACCCTCACACTTAAAGAAAAAAAAAATTTGGTTGGGGAAAAACTTTATTTCTAAGGGGGGGGAGGGGGGGAGATGGGAGTCGTGTTCGGGTTATTTTTTGCGCTTTGCTTTGGGTTTTCTGGCGAAATCGAGGAAAACCGGCAGAGCGTTGCGTGGGATCCGCCTCCATCCCCGCTCTGCGCGCTGTAACGCCGCATCGAATAAACAAGCGAATAAATTAATTTCCCGCACAAACGGCGCCGACCGGCGCCCCGAGGCGCGGAGGACCCCGCGGCCGCGTACCGGCCCCTCGGGCAGCCGCCGTCTCTCCGCGGGCGCGGAGCTGCCAGGCCCGGCGGTGGGGAGCCCGCCGGGGGTGCGAAGCCAAGCGCTGCCCCCGGGGTGGGCAGCGGGGAGAGCCCCCCGCGCTGCGCCATCGCCGCCGAGAAACAAAATAAATCACCGAGGAGCGGCCGGCGGCAGCTCCGCGCCGTTGTGTTGTTATTTAGTTATTTGCATCTGCTTTTTTTTTTTTATAGTGGCTCGAAACTGTTTTTTCTGGGTGATTTTTCAAGGGCTAAATGGGATGGGGTGGTCTGGGAATTCATCTACCTTTTCCCGTGGTTTGAAGTGGAAGGTTTCCAATTCTTAGGAAAACCAGCCCCGGGCAATAATTAACATGGATGCTGACCGGTTTTCTTCCGCAGTGTATAACTCTCAGGTAGAGCCCAGCGAGTCTGTCCCCTTCTTGGGTGAATTTTAGTGACACACAAGCATAAAGCCCCGCTTAGAAATCGCGGGGAAGCCTCAGCTCAGCCCTCGCCCGTCCCTGTCAGCTCCGCCGTCGGCCGCATCGGAATAATTTGCTTATTCCCAGCCGGAGCGGTGTGTGTTCTTGTCGGCCTTTTAAAGGGGAAAAGAGGGGGAGAGAGGAGAAATGTGAGGGCAAGAGAAACGCGCTGTCGTTAAGATGGCAAGGAGCTTCCCCAGCCCCGCTTTGCACTTCTGTCATCCTGAAGGTACAAAACCTCAGGTCCGTGCTTTTCCTGAGCTGAGCGCCTTGTTCGAAAGAAAGAAAGAAAAATATTTTAAATGAATAACAATAGAAAAGGAGGGACGGGGGAGGCCATCTCCCAGGCGGGGCAGGGCACTGCTCCTGCAGGACGCGGCCGCGGGCGGCTGCGAGTCCATGCGTTATAATTCTGCGCACTTGCTCCAGACTTTAGGGTATTAGTTGCTTTTAGAGCCGGGTTTAAGGCTCCGTTCCGGTCCCCACACAGCTGCCTTGTCAATAAGGATCTGTTCCAAGCAGACATTCCTTCTGGGAGGACATTGCAGCTCTTTAAGACTTCATCTGCAACATCATAAGTACTAAAATAAAATGGCAAGGGAAAATTACCAGACACATGGTCATGGGATATAGAAGCGCCCTGACTCCAGCGCACATAGTAAAGGCACTGTACAGACTGGGTGGCAGGGGCTTATTTTAAACAGCCCCGAGGCGCGAAGTACATGGGAGAAACAACAATCCGGATTTAGGGAAAATCCCGGGACCGGCCTTTCCCGTGCCGTGCCGCACGGCGCCGTGCCGCGGGCAGGGAGCGGGCAGGGGAGCGCCGCCGCCCCGGCTCCGAGCCCTGCTCCGCCTCGGCCGCAGCCGGGCTGCTCTTCCCTTCCAGCATCTGAAGTCCAATAAATCCCAACGTCTCTGGCGAAGACAAACAGGTTTTAAAGAGCCCCGCGATGGTTATTAGCACCCGCGGAGCGCACTCGTTCTTGAATCAGGAGCGTTCTGGAGTGTGCTTAAAACGCGGCTTTCGACTTATCTAATCAAAGATAAATACAGCCATAAAGACACCCTCTTCCCAGCGCTCCCTGCCCTTATCTCACCGCATTGTCCTCATCTCCCAGCCCGGCCCTGCTACCGACAATAGATTACCTTTGCTAAGGGAGCCTAATTGTTTTCTAATTTTTCAAATAATTGCTTTTGAGCGAGGTGTGTAAATGAGGATGAGGCTAATTAAAGCGCCGCCGGCCGGTGCAGTTTTGCCGCCCGCCGCCTGCGCGGCTTCCGCGGGGGCTCCCCGGGGCCGCCCCGACCTGCCGCGCCGGGACCCCCCCGCGGCCCAGCGGCCACAGCGGGGGCAGGGGGGCCGCACGGGGGTAGCGGGGGCGCACGGCCCCGCGCGTTATTTAGCTACTCGCTAAAACATTATTTATTCATCCCCAGCGTTAATGTAATTAAATACGGGCCGGCTTGGCAGGGGAGGGCGGGCGGGCGGGGGAGGGGGCGCAGGGGTTTGGGACGGGGGGTGGGGGGAAGGAGAGTGGAAGAAAGAAAGGCGAAGCCCGCCGGGAGCAGCTTCCCCAGGGATGCGCCCGGGGGGTGCGGGGCGACGGGGCGCCCCCCGCAGCCGCCGCCGGGGCCGCACCCGCGCAGAGGCGGCGGCGAGAAGCGCAGCCGCGGCGGCAGAGGCCGGGGCCGTGTCCTCGCCGCCAGGCCCCGCCCGCCCGTGCCGAGGCTCTGCCCGCCGGGCCGGGCTGGGCTGGGCTGGGCTGGGCTGGGCTGGGCTGGGCTGGGCTGGGCCGGGCCGGGCCGGGCCCGCCGCGGCGGGGGCCGAGCCGCGGGCGCCCAATCAGCGCGGCGCGGGGGCTCGGGCGCTTTAAGCGCGGCGGCGGCGGAGCTGGGACAAAGTCCCCCCGGCGCCGCGACGAGCATCCCCGCTCGCCCGCCCCCGGCTGCCGCCGCGCCTCCCCGCTCTGGGGCCGGGCCCAGGACCGGGACCGGGACCGGCGGGCGGCTCCCCCACGCCCCTTCGCCGCCGCGCTCCCGCGGGGTGCCCGCCACCGCCTCCTGCCGCTGCCGCCGCCCTCGGCCATGTCGATGTTGCCGTCGTTTGGCTTCACGCAGGAGCAGGTCGCCTGCGTCTGCGAGGTGCTGCAGCAAGGGGGGAACCTAGAGAGGCTGGGCCGGTTCCTCTGGTCGCTGCCGGCCTGCGACCACCTGCACAAGAACGAGAGCGTCCTGAAGGCCAAGGCGGTGGTGGCCTTCCACCGGGGCAACTTCCGCGAGCTCTACAAGATCCTGGAGAGCCACCAGTTCTCCCCCCACAACCATCCCAAGCTTCAGCAGCTCTGGCTGAAGGCACATTACGTGGAAGCCGAGAAACTGCGGGGCAGACCCTTGGGCGCCGTCGGCAAATACCGCGTCCGCCGAAAATTCCCTTTGCCCCGCACCATCTGGGACGGCGAGGAAACCAGCTACTGCTTCAAGGAGAAATCCCGGGGCGTGCTGCGGGAATGGTACGCCCACAACCCCTACCCGTCCCCCCGGGAGAAGCGGGAGTTGGCGGAAGCCACCGGTCTCACCACCACCCAGGTCAGCAACTGGTTCAAGAACCGGCGGCAGCGGGACCGAGCGGCGGAGGCGAAGGAAAGGTACGTGCCGCCCCCCACCCCCTCCTCTCGGTTCTCCCCTTTTCTCCCCGCTTCCCCGTGCCCCCTCCCTCCCATCCGTTCTCCCCTTTTCTCCCCGCTTCCTCGTGCCGGGGGCGACCGGGAGCGCGGCGAGCGCCCGGCGGCGGATGGCGTGGGAGCGGCGAAAATACCTCGCTCCTTCCAAATCCCAGTTTTTCCTAAACCGCGTTGCGTTTTGCCCCTCCGTGGAAACCCAAGTGGGTTTTCCACCAGCGATCCAGCGGACCCAGCTCCCCGCCGCTCGACCCCACCTGCCCGGGGGAGCGGCGAGACCCTCACCGGCCTCCTCAGGCCGCTGGGCCGCCTTTGTTTGCTGCCTGCGGTCCCGGAGCCCCGGGGAAGCGGGCGGGTATTGCCGGGGATCGGGCAGGGCAGCTCCGAAGCCCGGAGGAGGAGACAGATGAAGCTCCGGGACGGAGAAGGGAGGAACCGGAGGGAGACGGGGATGGAGCCGCGCTGCCCGGGCCGAGCCGCCGCCCCGCACCGAGGCCACCCCGGCCGGTGCCGCTCGCGGTGGCCTCGGTGCGGGGCGGCGGCTCGGCCCGGCAAAGCAGCTGGCCACGGAGGGCATCGCCCCACTTTTTGTCTCCTCTGGCAACCTCCCCACCGAGCCTCCTGGAGAAAATCCCGCACCCTGCTCGTCCCCGAGCTGCGCTTTCACTTTCAATTAAAAGAGAAAAGTCGCCCCCCCAAAATCCCCCACCTTCTCCCACTTTTCCGCCTCACCCAAACTAGCGGGCTGTGCGGTGTACACCTATTTCTAGGGGGCAAAAAGAAACGCGGACGATCCGTTATGATAATATTAGGCGCTTTTTTCCTGGGGAGAGGCATCTGCTCCCACGATGAAATCAAACGCGAAGGATTTACTGGGGGCATTAGCACAGCGCCCAGCCCCGGCGCTTCCCGCCCGCCGTAACATCCCCGTTGGGGTTTTTTTTTGTTGTTGTTTTTGTTCCCCCCACCCCCTTCCCCAGGGAGAACACGGAAAACAACAACGCGGCCACCAACAAACCGAACCAACTCTCGCCTCTGGATGGGAGCAAACCCCTCATGTCCAGCTCCGAGGAAGAGTTTTCTCCTCCCCAAAGCCCAGATCAGAACTCGGTCCTGCTCTTGCAGGGGAACCTCAGCCACGCCAGGAGCTCCGGCTACACCCTGAGCGGCTTAGCCGCATCCCAGACCCCTCACAGCCTCCAAGGCCACCAGCTCCAGGACTCGCTGCTGGGACCCCTCACGTCCAGCCTGGTGGATCTGGGATCCTAAAGGCCCGCGGCGGGCGGGCGGAGGATCGGGAGAGGAGGTTCTGCTTGGGGACAGAGGCTCTGGGTTGTACATAAAGGACAGCACCCGGTTTTACAGCTCACCCGCTGATTCTTGACGGGACTCTCGGCTCTTTTCACACAACCCCACTTCGGCTCCTGGTCCAGTGTCCATGTCCCCATCCCCCCCCCCAGCGTCTCCCACTATCACCATGATTTTTATTTTTTCCACGTAGCCAAACGCAGAGAACGGCAGAAACCCTCAGCCCTTCGAGTTCAAACGAGCTAGTCCCAACGGGAATTAAAAAAAAAAAAAAAAAAACAAACCCAAAAAAAACCCCAAACAACAAAAAAACCCCAAACCCACAACCAAACAAAAAAAAAACCCCACCCCAAACAAAAAAAACCAAAACCAACTAAAACAAAAAGAACAACCAAACAACCCACTTGGACCCGATTCCAGCCAAATAAATCCCAGTCCCGCAGCGCGGTGGGGCAGGGGCGGCCGGCGCATCCTTGCTGCAGCCCGGCCGGGTCCCGCGGGGCCGGCGAGGAGCCGGGACGGAGGCAGAGGGAGCGAACCGCAGTCCTGAGCCCTGTGTTATAGCGGGATGAGGGAGGGGAAATTACGTTTACATTTTTCATATTTAGCCTTACCAGAAAGATTTCGATGTAGTTTAAATTAAAAAAAAAAGGGGGGGCGGGAAGCAAAAGCTGCAGTATTAGAGTTTTAACAAGTGCCTATGTCTTAACGCGGCTGTGCGAGGCAGTTTGCGAGAGAGCTCCCGGGGGCCCGCGCCCCCAGCTTCCCTCTCCTCGGTGGTGAAATGCATCGATGTGGCTAAAGATTAGGATACTACTAATAAAAGTCGACGGCCGTTTCCTCCTGAACGAGTATTCTTCAGGCTGTCCCGCCAGCTCCACGTCGCCTGCTCCCGTCTGTCCCCGTTCACCGCCTTCCTCCTCCGGCTTGCAGAGAGCCCGCGGACGACGCTGTCTGTCTCGAGTATTTGTTACCAAAAATCGCATGTGCTTTCAGGTTTATTTTCTATTGTACCTAAACAGTCTAAATTAAACAACGCTGATGGCAGAACACCCAGGCTGCGCTTTTCTTTGCAAGGGCCAGCCCGTGTCCCTCTGGCCACCCTTACCCCCCAGCCGACAGGCTGCAGCGGAGCCGGTGCCTTGGTACCCGAGGAAGGATGGGGACAGGGGACCCGCCGGAGCGCCTCGCCTGGGGCCGCCCCGTGGGAGCCGGGCGCCCGGCCGTGAGGGAGCGGCTGCCCCCCGCCGCCCACCCCGTCGGGGCCTCGCTGCGGCCCGGCCGCTGGTGCCGGTCCCCCCTGTTAGCGTTTTGCATCATTAAGTGCGTGTTTATTTAAGTCGCTGCCGTGTTTGTTCTCGGGGTCTTGGGCCGTGGAGAAATGTCACCCTCTGCAGGAGGGTCTTGCCGGGCCGGAGCGCTCCGCGCCCTCCCGCTCGGTCCTCAAACGGGCCCGCCGGCAGCCGGGCACGCTCCAGAACCCCCCGCGGACCGCCCCCCCCACCCGAGCCGGGACTGGGCGGCGGATCCTTCCCCCCCCCCCCCCCCCCGCCCTCTTTGGCTCTGGCTGCGGGGAAGCCAGGGGCCCGGGGCCCGGGCTGCGGAGATGGTTTCCCTCCTCTCTCCGGCCTGGCACCGGCCGCCCCCTCGAGGCGCCTGGCCCGGACCCCGGCGGGCTTCCTGCGCCCACGACTCTTTGGGGGAGCATGGCCGGGGCAGGGGGGGGGCCCCCGCCCCCGGGGCAGAACCCAACGTGGCTCCGTGGGAGCAGGGCGGAGGGCGCAAATGCCGCGCTTGAGTGCGCAGACTGCGCGGGTGGGAGGGCATCTGCGACCGCTGGGGGAACCGAGGCAAAACCCGACGTCGGGGGCCGAGCACGGAGCCCCCTCCGTCTGCAGCGAGCCCGGCCCCGGCAGCCCGGCCGGGGAGGGGACCCGGAGTCGGGCCCCGCTCCGCTCCCCGCGGGCGCCCTGGGGGACGGTCCGTCTCGTCCTCATCGCCCTTCCCGGGGACCCTCATCGCTCTCGCCGGCGGCCCTCACCGCCCTTCCCGGTGGGCTCATGCAGCCCCGCCGTGATCCGCCATGAAGCAGCGCAGCCGCCCCCAGCGCCTCGGGCAGAAAGCGGGGAACCCCCAGGGAAATGAGGGAAGGTTTCAGGGTGAGCAGCCGCGGGCTCTGCGCCCCGAGGATGGATAAGCTCCAGCTCCAGGAGTTTTTTCCAAGCCATGGGCTCGGTGAGGAGGAAGGATAAATATTGCCCGGGGCTCCAGCCCCGCGCTGCGGAAAAGCCAAGCGGGGACTCCCAAACCAGGGGTTATTTTCAAAGCAAACCGCGCAGAGGCGCTTCCTGCGCGCAGGCAGTAGTCAGGGCTGACTTTCGGGGGCGGGGGGGGGGGAAGAAGCTTCCAGGGGGTGTCCCCCTCGCCCACATCCCCCCTTCAGTGCAGACCGGGGCTGCTGCCAGGCCCGCCGGCTGCAGCGCGACACCGCGCAGCCCGGTGCACGTTGCGCCCCCCCGCCTGCAGAGCCCTGCCCGCGCCCCGACCCTCCGTTTCCCTGACAGGGCGAGGAGCGAGGCTACCAACAGGCGGGTGGTGGCGAGGAGGGGTGGAGGGTGCCGAGGGCCTCCCCGGCAGGGAGGTAGGACCGGGGAGGCGCTGGAGCTGAGCCAGGCGCAGGTTGCTGAGCTGTCCTCGGTTAGGCTTGACCTCGCAGCAAGCTTTTCACAGCAAAGTCAGCCCGGGGAGGGGCAGCCCAGGGCTGTTTCTCACCTAGCTCTGCTTTGTATTCCCACTGGCAGGAAGGAGTTAATCCACCCCCCCACCCCCCAACTCCCCCGCCCCGCTCCTGCTCACCCCCCAGGACAGATTTCACACTGTGTCCAGGTCAGCCAAAAAAGGGGAGGAAATGGAGAACAGCGGAATGATTAATTCTACCTGCTTTTCCCATGAGTGATCACCTGCTTTCGGGGTCACGAATAGCAGGTAGCTCTCTCAGTCTCCAGCTCTGAGAGGCTCATTTGTTTGGTGACAGCTGAGTGACAAGACCTGAAACCCGAGCCCTCAACTTTGCCTGATGTGTGGATAAAACCCTGGATGTTCCCTCAAACATTTCAGGAAATGAAAGTTGTAACGCGATCCCTTGTGCGCCCACATCTCCCCCAGCAACACACAAAAGCTCAAAGGAACCTTCTCGGATTAAATTCAGCCTGGAGAGGATGGAAGGAAAATGGAGAGCAGGCTGAGAAAGCTGGAACTGGCAGGCTTTTCTTCAGCACTTATTGGAAATGTCTGTCCAAAGCAGGGATTTAGAAAGGTCACCTCTACAGTAAGCGTCTCTTCCTCCGGCAGAGTCAGGCGGGCAGCCTGCTTCTCCCCAGCTCACCTCTGCGTCGGGGGGCAGCCCAGAGGAGGGGGGTTACTCTTAGATTCCCTGAGCAGGAAATTCAGTGTATAAAAACAAACACCAAAGGAGAAAGCCAGCCCCCCTCCTCTCTCCTCATTTCATTTCCCGGGTCACGCTGAGCCAGCGTTGTCCCATGCACGAGCTGCCTGTCTGCCCCTGCCCCTGCCCGGCTCCCCTTCCCCAACACCCCCTGGCCCCGCAGAGGGCCAGGTACGGTCCCTCGCTTGGCCCCCACAACCCTGAGCCACGTGCTGGCAAATCCTCCGCAGAGGCCCTTGGTGAGGAGCCGAGAGTCGCTCAGCTGGTGGGTTTCAAGACAACATTTCCAGGCCTTGCTCCCTAAAGCTTGTGCATCCTCAGCTGCCACGCTGGGAGCCCAGAGCTGGGATGCGGTTTTGGAGACCTTTGTGCTCTGTGTCTTTGCAGACAAGGCCTGCCCAGCCAGACGTCAGAGCTTCATTTTGAGCACATGGGTTTGGAAATGTCAGTGGCAGGAAAGAGGCAGGGTGTGCGGTACAGGCAGCGTTGGGCCAAGGCATCTGGACAGCCTCCTGCCCGGGTAGATGGTTTTATCCAGCCGCCTGTCACCAGACAGCCAGTGGCTGCTTGTGCTGTTACCCGGCCTGAAGATAAAGTACTATTTAACAATTGTTTAACTGTTATTGAAGTGCTTCGGACTCTGCAGACCTGTAAAGAAAACAGCACGTGCCCTGAGATAACTCTTCACCTCTGAGCTTCTCCCTTACTCCTACTTTTCCATAGAGAGCAGCTCATGGATGGTGCGCAGGTGGAAAACCTCCTTGGCTGCCTACCCGGAGTGCTTCACCACCGGTGATTTTACACCTGAGGAAGAGCTCGCTATGGGGTGAAACTGCTGGAGGCTGGGTCTCTGTAGACGCTGCCTTGGCAGGCAGGTGCTCTAACCTGCCTGACACACCGGGACGTCTTTAGCAGCAGTAAAGGTACAGCCGGTGCAGTGCTTGGCTGGCCTGGCTGTGGCAATCTGTCTTCAAGGGTGGATTTTGCTATTCCTGCTTGGGGTCAAAGCCATCAGGTTCTCTGAGGGCACCAGGTGCTGTGTGGGGAGAGTAGAGGTGGCGGAGGCCGGATCTATGGGAACTTTGGTTCAGCTCAAGTGTACACAGTAACCTGAGACACCGTCATCTTTCCCAACTGGACGTGGACACAATTTTAAATATGGAAACGGAGGAAAATTTGCTTTAATCTTCAGGCAGAGAAAGCAAATTACCAGGTTCCCCAGAGATTCTCAGCGCTCACCCTGACAGCAGTTGGATGCTGTCTGGAAAGTGGGCATCAGGCTGAACCCCCACCCCGTGTCACCCTGTCCTTTCAACTGGTCTTGTCTCCATGTGCAGGAACGTTTCCTCTCTCTCTATGGTTTTTGCTGTAGTATTTGCTCCCACCTCCCCAGATTTTAAACAGAGGTTGAACTTTCTCTGAAGCATATAATCCCAATCCTAATAATGAGGTTAAAGAGGCAGATTTAGTTCAATTACAATTTCCTGTTTTCACTTGTCCAGTGCTTTTGGACAAAACCTCCGTGGGCAGAGCGGCTCCTTCCCAGCTCTGCCTTAGCTTCTCATCCACAGCCTGGTTCTGCAGGGATCAGGGTTGCTTTGCTGCAGGGCTCTGTCCAGTCTCTGACAGCTTTCGGCCGTGGTAGAAAAGGTATAGGAGCTCCTCACGCCTGCCACTCAGGGTGGAAGAAAGGAGAAAAACGTCTTTTTCTGACTTAAGGATGGAAAAGCTTTTAAGCTAATAGCTGGAGCATGTATTGGCTCTGATTTACAGGACGGAAGACTGAGACCCAGGGAGACAGCAGACCTGCTGAAGGTCAGAGCAAGGGCAGATGACAAAGCGGGGAGGGTGGCTGCCCCACGCCGGCGGCTGGTGCTCCGCGCGCCCACGCTGCCTCCCTTTATAGCCCCCATAATAAGTTGCCGCAGCTTATCATTATGTAATACAATATTCCTAATAATACAAGACAAAACCAATTGACTAAAAAACAATGCCAAATGAGGCTTGTGGCTAACACTCCCTGAAGAAATTGTCTCTTTTCTAGAACTGAAAAAAAAAACCCAACCCCAAACCCAAGCAAATTAGAAACAATTGAAAAATGAAATCACATCTGCAAACCATCAGGGCACTTCTCCTGAGCCCCGAAGGATGCCTGTCCCCTCCTGCTGCTCCTGCTGCCCTGTACGGGGTGGTGGGTGCCACGGGAACCCACAGCACTGCCCCTGTGGGCACGGGAGGGATTTTGTGGCAGTGCCAGGGCCGTGGACAGGCGTAGCCTTGGCGTGTGTCTCATTGAACAGAAGAGCTGTGTCATGCTAGAACAAATCAGAGATGTATTTAGGGAATTAAGATCTTCGTATGCCTAATCTCCTGGAGCCGACGGGGAAGCAGGGAGAGAAAGAGTGCAAGAGGGAGGGAAAACCAGCTTAAAAACTGCTGTTCCCTTCCTGCGAGCCCTCCAGGGCTGGGCAGAGGCACCCGCACAAAGAAACTGCAGAACTTGCCCAAGCGTTTGGCCACGGGCTGCTTGGTTCTCCATAGCCAGAGGTTGCGTTCTGCCTGCCTTGGAAGGGTTTCCCTTCAGCTCTTCCTCTGCAGGAGCAGAACTGAAGCGAGCAGGAGCCAGGAACAGGGTGCGGGCTCAGCAGCACTCAGCTGCAGGGGACACTTCTGTCCCCCAGTGTGGTGACTTCCAACCCTGTTCCAACCAACACAGGACCGTTGATGGTTTGCACCACATGCTGTTTGCAGTGGAGCTGGGGTGGGGATGCCCTGGTCTGCTCCATGCTCCTCTGGATGTCTGGCATCTGTTGGGTGCATGGGGGTGAAAGCACATGGTGGTTTTCTACTGCTGGGACAGCATCACTGCTGCCACTGCGGGAGGGGGAGATGCTGAGGCTTGAGCCAGGAGGAATCTGTTGGCTGAAGTGCCCTGCAAGCCAACTTCCCCAAAGACCCAGGAGGTGCTTGACAGGGATGTGAGATTATTTCTTGGAGGGAAGAGTGCAGGTAAAGGATGTGGGGTTGCTGGAGCTGTGCTGTCCCCAGGAGACACGGTGCGTAATGAAGAGGACAGACATATTCGGTGAAACATGTTGGCCAAGAAGCTGATGCCACCCTGGGCTGTACCAGCCCCATCTATTACCTTGGTGTGCAGAACCTGCTTCTGAGGCCTCCAGGTCCGAAGGGTAACTTGGATGAGGTTCAAAGAGCCCCCAGAAGGGCAAAGGCAAAGCAGGGCACGGGAAGAGAAATCTGCAGTCTGCTTCCTTGGAGACCCCCACCTCTGCTCTGCCTCTGAGCTCCCCACCTACAGGCAGGGCTGGGGCTGGAGGACACCTTCAGCAAAGGGGCTCTGGGGCTCTGCTGCTGGCCTGCTCAACTGTCACCAGCCGGTGGGAACTTGGTACCAGGTGGGGGGACGACAGTGTTGTGGCCAAAGCCTGTGACAGCAAACATGATGATCATGGTAAGGATGTCCAGCAGCTGGTCACCCCCACTACCCCACTCTGGCCTGCACCCACTCATGGCCTAATTCAAGCCTAAAAGGGAGGTGTACATTTTAGCAGGGAGAAGAATCAACCCCCTGCACTGTGATGAGTTTCTAGGAGATGTTTAGCAGGCTTGATCTGGGCTCATGGCACACCAGACATCCAACCAGGTAGTCACAGTGGTCCCTTCTGGGTACTGGGTGTGTCAGGTTTGGTAATTTATCCTAGAGAAGGAAAAGAGGTAAGTTGCATGATCTGAAGGCATCAGTACAAGGCAGATTTCTTAAAGTCCTCTAAACCAGGAGAAAAAGACACAAAAGGAGCAAAAGCTGTGGATAGAACCGAGACCTAAGGTTTTCCAACAGCAAGGGGAGTTCAATGCGCACATGATGGCTCCCATGCCACTGCAGGGCTAACTTCAAACTTAAAATGTTTTCTGAAAGACACACTCACACTCCAACTTGCATGGTGACTTTTTATGCCAGGTCCCAGTGACATCCCAGAGCCCCAGCACAGAGGTTGCGTGGGTGCATTCAGTCCCTGCTGCTGCATGCCCTTGGGTGGCACACGAGGGGACTGCCCTGGGAGAGGAGCATCTTATGGCATGGGATGGGACCCCCACATCAGCACTGCAGCATCTGCCGTCCTCGGATGCCCGAGTCTCCGGGTCTGCACCCCCAGTGCTCTCATGAGTGATGGCTGGGGGGCTTTGCGTTGCTCAGGATGCCTCTCCATCCTCATCCCCCTCTTCTGCCAGGGTTACGGAGCCACAACTATTTGCTAATGGCCTCCGCGGAAACTGTATATCCTGCCTTTGCAATCGGAGACAAGGTGCCCACGCAATTGCCAGATTTGAAAGAGGAGCTGGCAGGAGGGGAAGAGGCCAAAACGGGTGTGCCGAGGGAGGGGGAAATCACATCCATCCCAAACTGGGGCCCATCCTATCCTTGCCTGGAGAAGAATCATAGTGGGATGGGGGGAAAAAAGCCCTATTTGCAAGAAAGCTCTGAAGGCAGTGTGCAAGCGGCTGAGGGCTGAGGCCAGGCTTAAACCGAACGTCCTGCCCAGTGATCCATGAGGAAGGCTCGGCTGCTCAAACAATGAGCGGGGAAAGAAAGCTGAAATGATGGTCACCGGGAGAACCTGAAACCCGCGGTGGGGAAAACAAATAAATACAGCGAGTGAGGAGCCTTCCCCATCCCAGCTGAGGCAATCTGCGCTTATGCAACCCTACCCCAAGGCTCCCTATCTCTGTGTACAATCTGGGCTGATAAGATTGTTCTCTGCTGAAAATCAAAACCACAGGGATTCCAGGCAGCTCAGCCGGAGTCAGATTGTCCACCTGAACACCAGGGCACTTTCATGTGGAAAAATAATCGCACGGTTATTTTGCTGTATTAAAGGGGGAGGGGGGAGGGAGAGAGGTCCTTGACTGGTTTGGAGTACTTCCCCAGTTCTGGATGGATGCAGCACGACAGGGATGCCGGTGAAGGACACCATCTCAGGGGTGAGATGTCCCCATGGGGTGACAGTTGCTGCCTGACGCCCTGCTGTAGGAAAGCAATGGGCTCTTGCCCAAAGTTGACTGGTTTTTAGTAAAATCCCTTTCTTTTAGGGCCAAGGGACTTGCAATTGGCAGCTCTGGTGCAATAACCCTGCAAACAAGAACCATGTGAGTGATGGTGGAAGCAGTCATCGCCAGCAAGGCATAGGCCACTTCTAACATTGTTTGGGTGGAACAGCACATGGTTAATATCTACACTGAATGGGAGACAGAATACATAAACATATCATATATGTATACATGTATATATAGAGATAAATGCACTTGATAGAGCCACTCCATAGAACAACTTGTTCCCATGAGCAAGATGTGCAGGATTAGATCCGTGTTTGTAGTTATAAAGTAGACATCATTTTTTTGTATCTACTGTAGTTCAAAAAGCCTTGTTTTGGGGCACGTGCCTGTGTCTGGCTGATGAGATCCCTTCTGCTCTGAATGCCAGGTCAGTCCTTCTCTCAAGACAAAACTTGTTATCAAATCTTGTCCAGAAAAAACTTATTTGGGAAAAATAGCAACCAGGGATTTCTTGGTAATGTTGGAGGTGGCACCTCCTTCCACTGAGATGGGAATGGGATGGCCTGATCCCGCAACCTGCAGCAGATGCAGGAGCGTAAATGCCCACCTGAAACAGCATTTGCATTTATTTTGCATGTTTAGCACCAAGTACTAACTATTTTTGAGTTTTAAATGCTTCTGAACGAATATGTGTAGCGGAAATGTCCGCTGGAGTATTGGATGAGACAGGCTGGGGAGCTGGGGTCCTAGTTCCCTACCAGGTCCCTAAACCAGCGACAAATAGACACCCCAGTGAAAAGCAGTTTCGAGTGCTATGTCTATTCCTATGCGTCTTGCTCAGTTGTTGCAGCTTCGCAATTGGCATTTTCCTGGTGCATTTGTGGCTGGTTTTGTGTCTCTCTCTGCTGCAGGAATGACCATGTGAATGAGCAGGGGATTAGCTCGAGTGGGGTCCAACAGCTCAGGTGGGCTGGTCTGGACACGCAGCATTGTCATCTCAACAGACCAGCTTGATTAAAAGTGAACAAGAGCCAGTGTTCTGCCTGCTCTAACATCCCTCCACATCCCTGAGGTCCCTCTAGTTACAGTAATCCTGCTATAAAAAAGAAATCTGTGTAAAACTCTGTTTGCAGATGGAATGTATCCTGTATCCCTTTAATCTTGCAGGGTACGGTGTTCCCACAGCCACTGCTGGCCCATGGACCACTGGGCAGGCAATGCTGGGTTTGTGTGCACACACACACAGACACACATAGAGTTATTTGGGTGCCTATGATGAGAAACAAAGTTTTTTAGTCCTGCCCATGGGCAACGCACCCTGCAGTGGACATCCTCCAGGGCTTGGTGTTCCTGGCAAAGCTTACGTGAAATGAAAATGTCTATAATTTTCTAAAATTCCTTAATCCTGCTTATTTTCTCCCTTTCCTTGAGAGATCGGAAGCCGCAGTGGTCTCCTCAAGCCCACCCACTAATTACAAGACATGAGCTCAACCAACTGCCAGCCAGAAACAACATCACGAGACCAAACACCACTAACCAACACTGAACACTCACAGCAAACTGCTTGAAAGCAAGTCACAAAGAGCTTGGCAATAATACACCAGCCAAATCAAAGAAAGAAAGAAGGAAAATATCCTTTTTTCCTTCCTCTTGCAGCAAGCCTGACTTCCCCCAGGCCACCGACCAGCTACTCCAATGTCTGAGGCCCGCTTGTTTATCTGGGATGCTCTTTTAGGTCTCTCTCTCCTCTATTTGGCTGCCAGTTTTTTCCAAATTTGACCCGATTATCTTTCAAATGTGCTTGGAAAGGTCAACCCCTTCAGCAATGCTAGGGAGAACGGGAGTTTCTAGCAGGAGGGTGGCATTTAGCAGAAAAAATCTTCTCTCCAGAGAAATCAGATCAGACAAAGCCCCGGAGAAGCCGGGCTAAAAATAAAGCCTGAACTCGCAGAGTGGTTATAGGATGGGAACAGAGGCTGTGGTGCATCCCTCGTTATGTTCTTAGTAGGCACAACGGGAGAGAGTGGTAGAAATTTACTGGCATAAATCAGTATAGTTCATGCAAGGATGTTGTTGGGGTTTTTAAACCCTGTGTTCACATTCACTGTTTTACAGCAGCTTGGGCTCCTTCCCTAAATCCCCCTGGTTTGTGGCAGCCAGTACTTGCGCTTTGTGTGGGCTACCTTGATTTCTTGGACTGCTTGCCTCCTCCCACTTTCCCTGTTTGCAAGAAACATGCATGTTCAGCCTCTTGCACCCCAAAAAGTGAGCGGTAAGTCCCATTGCCAGAGGAGCAAGGGTCTCTGCTCCAGGTCTCATCCCAGTATCAAACCCCCACTCAAGCACAGGATTTCCCCTGGACACCCTGCTCTGGCATGGGTTAAGAATAATAACCCATGTTCTTGTGCTTCACGGCGTGTGAAATTGTGAGGGTTGGTGTGGTCCCACGCAGGGGATGCGCCCCAGGGTGCAGGGGGTTGCTTTGCCTGAGCCCGGGTCTGGGACTGTGAGTGTGAGTGTGGGTGTGAGTGTGGATGTGAGTGTGAGTGTGTGTGGGAGTGTGAGTGTGGGTGGAAGTGGGAGTGTGGGTGTGAGTGTGGGTGGGGGTGAGTATAGGTGGGAGTGTGGGTGGGGGTGGGAGTGTGAGTGTGGCTGGGCAGGACGGCAGCTCCCGGGGCGGCTGCGGCGCGTTTCTGGGGCTGCAGTGCCACCTGCTGTCACCGCCGCCCGCTGCTGGGGACCCCGCTGGCCCCTTGAGCACATGCCGGGGGACACCCAGAACTGCTCGGGGAAAAAAAAAAACCATCCAAGTTAAGCAGGAAAAAGCCAGCGGGAGAAAAAGCAGCGTGGCGTCAAGGGGATGGGGTGAGATGTGCCCACGGGGCTGGGCTGGGGTCCCCGTGCCTGGGGACCCACACACACTGTCACAGCACTCCGAGTAGACCCAAGCACCATGCAGACATTGTCTCTTATCTCCTTCTGGATAGTCTGATGTGGGCTCTTGCTTCCTCCTGTGCTTAAGTGTGTCATTTAGGAGCTTTAGCCAGCGTTAGCCCAAATTATCGCTGCTTCTTACAGGCTCTGTGAGGAACCAGGATTTTTCCTCCGTGTCCCTGTGCTGATGTGGCCCAGAGCAGGTTGCCCAGTCCCACCTCTCCAATTCAGACTCTTCTCAGACTCAAAAGCCAAGTGTCCTGTCCTGAGTCATTGCCATTAGCCTCTCAGTGTGGTAGAGGGTTTGTGCTCTGGAGAAAAGCCCAAAGGAGATGCCATTGCCTCTGTTTATGTTAAAAAAAAGATGGAAACCCAAGGAAGAGGTAAACAGAAAAGTAGCAAGGAGATCCTAGCTGCTGAAAATTAAGCATTAGGGGGAAAAAAATGGTCACAAAAGCCAGAGTGGCCGGGCAGCTTTCAGAAACAACAACAAAAAACTTTGGAGGAAACCAGATACTCGCCATGACAATTTGCAATTCCTTGTTGAACAAATGTTTCCATGGAAAAGCTCTGTTTACCCGTCACTCGTCCTGTCGGCTTGCCGAGATGCTGTGCAGCTGGGCAGGCAATGCCCAGAGGAGAGCAGGGGAGGGGACGCAGCCCCAGCAAATCTGGACGCAGCCGGGAGGCCTCGGGAGAGAGCAACAAGCCCGTGTTTGCCTTTTAATCTTCTACCCATGTGCGTTTGTGTATGAAATACGCTAATTTCTCACGGGCAACCCACTTTTGGAAGGAGGGCTGCAAAGGGCCTGATCCTGAGTAGGCTGCAGGGTGAAGGGTGCAGCTACAGCAGCGCACGACCAGGGCATGGGGGTGCACAAGGGCCGGTGGAGGAGCCTGCCAGGGTTTTTAGGGGAAACCTGCTGGAAAAGCTCAGCCAGTCCAGCCTTGCTGCGGCCACACATCTGGAAGTGTATAGACAGAAATAGGGGACTTTTGGGAGGAAAATCCCATCTTTGACAGCTCAGACTTGCACATTGAACAACTCGCTTTCCTTTTTCCCCAGCAGAGATGTGAAATGGCGGTGTGTTTCCATCTACCCTCTGCAAGCCCAACCCAGGATCCGGCTGGGATCCTGCTGGGTGCAGCTTTCAGAGCCAGGGAGGTGCCGGCTGTCTCCAACTTAACATTTTCTTACAGTGCCACTGGGACCAGCGGAGGAGAGCCGCAAAAGGAAAAGGCTGGATTCGAAACCCACCACTTGGACCCAGACAAAATGAAACAGGGAAAGTAAAAACAAGGGGAAACTTGGCTGCAGCTGCTCCTTTCACAGGCTCCTCTCATTGGGTCATAAGAAACCAGCCCACGGAGAGGCGGGCATGTTACTGTCTGCTGTGCTGTGTCCTGGGGAGCTGGGGAAAGGGGCCAAGGAGAGACCGGATCCTGGAAAGCAGCCCATGCCGCCTGCCAGCATGCGCTGCCAGAGGTGGGAAGCAGGGAAAGTCATGCACAGCCTCCTCACCTCCTCCACTGCTGGTGTCGGGCGGCCTGGGGGGAACCTGTAGGCTGCCACCCTGCCAAGGTGTGGCGTGCATGGGAAGCACCTGGGCAACTGCCCACCTCACACCCCCATTTCAGCACCCAGTGCTGGTTTGAGTGTCTTGTTCCCACACAGGGCAAAGGCGTTTGGGGCCTTCACCATCCTTCGAATCCCTGACTCTTAGGGTTGGTGCATCACATGCTGCTCTTGGCTGCATCCCTCCCTTCCTTGCCCCATTGCTGCGTGCTCCCCGGCTTGCTGGGAGCCTTTTCCTGCTGCTCCACAGCCCAATACCCTCAGCGTGCTTGGTGGGGACTGTCCTTCACTCTGTGTATCTCCAGCTCTGGTTTTGGTGGGAGCTTGTCTGCAGCAGCTACAGTATTGTCATTTATGAGGCTGTGCTGACAAACACCACCCAAGTCCCTGGCGGGGACACGTCTTGATCTTCCCCCACCACCCATCTTCATCTGTGAGTGCGTGTTTGGGATTTGGCCATCATTCGGGCTCTGTCTGGTCCTCATCCCTGGCCCCTTCCCCACCGCTCCTTTGCCCCTCGAAGACAGTAAGTGCCTTTTCAGTGCACCCCACTCCAGCATCTCATCTCAACAGGCCAAGCATTCACTCTGTGCCAAACTGGCAGGCAGCTCACTTTCCTGGCACATGGCCTCCTTGGCCTTCTGTCCAGACTGATTTCTTTTATTTTTATTGTTCTATTTTCTCTCGTCTTTAAAATTCACCATTGGTTTTAATTAGGTGGCCGTGGACTTGCAGCCTTGGTGAGACCAGAGGGTTTCCAAGAGCAGGAAAGGGGAGGTGTGGTGTGGTGCGTCTGGTGGCAGCAGCACAACCCAGCTCAGAAGACCCAGTTCATCTTGCTTTCGAGAGAGGGGAACTGCTCTGAGTCAAGGGCCAAGAGGTGGCTGAAGTGTTTTCTCTTAATCCAGTGCGATTCTGGACTCCCTGCAGCTCCTGGAGTCCCATCGTGGAAATGCCACCTCAAGGAGCCAGTGCTGGTGGCAGGGTGAATGGGTAACTGGTGGCAGAGAAGGGCAGGCTCCCAGCCCTGAGCAACAGGTGAAAAATGGGGGAAATCCCAAAGGAAAAACAAATGTCTGAATATTCCATGTAGGGCCTCTGTGCTGGAGGAGTTTGGACCCTCCTTGGAGAGCATGTGTTTATCGAGAAGCCCTGTGGGCAGCCTGGGTAAAGTGGAGGCAGGTCCCAGCCCTGCTGCAGCTGCCAGGGGAAGGTTTCAAGCCACCTCTGAATGGCCCCATGCCCATCTCTGAAACTGCCTCCCCACAGGAGGCTTGGGCACCCCACGCTCCCTGCCCATACGGTCCAGCCAGGACAGAGTCTGTCCTGTACAGCCTTCCCACTGAGAGCTGAGGTAATTCCTTGGGGAGAAAAAGAAAAAATAAATTATTTCCTTTCTCCTACTGATTCTGTATGATCTAGGCCTGAGCGGCCAGTGTGCTTCAGGCAATCTGAGCCAACAAAGGATGTTTCAGGGTTTGATTTTCAGTGGTTTCATCTTTGGATATAAATGTTAGAGTAAGTGAATGGCTCTGAATTGACAGGATTTGCAGAGCCATCCTGGGACAGTTCCTGGGATAACCAGCATTCAGCTCCAGCCACGACAACACTGATTTGGGGTGCATAGGAGACACGTCTTCTCCCTCCAGACTTGGGTTGAGCAGCTGTGGTGCCTGCCTCACCGAGCCCCATGGGCCAGCACGTAGGTGGGTCAGAGGGATGAGCAATCTCCAGCAGGAGCTAAGAAGGGCTTTGGATGGGGCATCTGCTCCTGGGAAAACGTCTGCATCCTGCTCCTGGATAGCAAACTCATTTGTCCCCAGGGGAGATGTGGCAAGGGTGGGCAGCAGGCTGCTGTCGATCCTACAACTCAAACAGCTCCTGGGAGTCCCAGCCTACTCTCCCCATCCTCCCCTACATCTGGGAGAAAAGGCAGTGAGAGGAGAGGCTGGCTATGCCCCAGGGGTGAGTAAAACTGAGCCCTGAAAGCTCTACATGCCTTGCCAGTCCCCTGAAATATCTTGGTCCCTCCACCCTGCTGTTGTTCTTTCATTTTATTTTTAGATCTGCTGCTCCCGTTAGTTCTTTTCTATTTGTTTTTGGTTCTTATTATTCCTGGCTTCTCCCAGTGTTTTGGTTTCCCTCCTCAGCCCTCATCCGGATGTTTATTCTCCCTGCTTGTTTTCATACTTTCCCAAGGTGCCTCCTGGCTGTAGCTGGGCAGAGGTCTGTGTTTGGACCGGGCAGGCGCTCTCACAGAGCTGGGCTGGGACCAGCTGCTGGACCATCACCTGGAGGAACCAGGCTGGTCCAGGAAAGAAGAAGACCTGGGCACTGTAGCCTGTTTTTCTGCCTGTTCTCTTTCTTACCTGGGCAACTCAGCTCTTGCCAAGAGTAAGTGGAGTGATCGGCCCATTTAGGAGTGCAGCTGGTATATGAATGTGGCAGCTCCTTTAATATAAGAGCTAGCAGTAGGGTAAAGAAGGGGGGCGGGGCAGAGAAGGAACTGTCTCTGAGGAACTCAAGGGGAGACAGAGTGATGTACCCAAGGCCATGTGGAGGATCTCTAGCAGCTCTGAGAGATGCTCTTCCCATGTGTCCATTTGACCTGGTTGCCAGTGTTGTTGTGCCTTGAGGTGTCCTGAATTTCAGGCATGGTGGTTCAGTGCCTCCACCTACTAAAACTTTAAAAGTTTTCTCTTTGCCTCACTCTAGGATGAACACACCCAAATCTGGCTCTGTTCCTTCCATGCTCATCATTCTCCCACACATGCTGTGACTGGATATCTCTGTGCATCTTCTTTTCCCTGCTCATTCAGATATGTTTCTCAAGCTTCTTTTGGGCTCCAGCTAAGACATATCCCCATGGAGCAGATGGAAAGAGCCATTACATTGCTCCATGGGCCTACAGGCTAAGACCACATATGTGATTGAGGTCTATTATTGCTCCTGGTTTTGGAGGCAGGGACTGGAGGGTGCATTTGAACAGGGTGATGGGTGCTAACTGTGCACTCCCTTGTGCGAATGAGGCTTTGCTCTCACCGACTGCCACCCCTCACCCCTGGCTTTTGCTCCATTTTCTGTCTAATTGGAAGGAAAATGAAGCAATGTGAAAAAGCCACTGCAGTATCTCGTGCTAGAGATCTGTGGTGGCTCTGGGTATTTTATTGTACCTATACACAGCTCGCGTCCCCCGCCACCGCTGCTGAATTTCAGATAAACACAAGCACACGCTTGCATTTTCTGCAAGGACTGTCCCAGCTTCCCTTGTTAAATTATTTATTCCAGTGCAAGGGCACAGCTTTTTATTTATTTTATTATTTTGGCATTCATCCGTGTTCCTCTTGCCATCCTACAGCCTTTTTGCCAGTGAGCTGCCGAGAGCCACGTGGCCATGGGCCTACCGCAGCCCTGTAGCTGAGGGAGCCCCTGGCAAGGAGATGCTCATACCCAGCAGGTGGGATGAGGCTCTTCCCTGGTCCAAGGGTATTTATTTGAAGAACCACTCACTTGTGACAGCAATGCAATAGTCTGGAGCAGCCTTCCACATTTTCTGTATGGTTACGGTGAAATTTGCATTTGAGACTTTAAAGGGCTGGTAGGGAGCCCTGCTCCTGGATATAGGGGCTTTTTATTGCTCAGCTTCAAAGAGGTTCAGTAACACGAACGAGCGTTCAGGTAAGGAAAAGCTTTTTCTTCTTTCCATGTGCAAAAGCATGCCAGAGGACACAAAGGCATCCCCGCCACCCCCACCCCCAACCCCTCCCAGTTACAGGGCTCTGGGGACAGTTAAAACAGAGCAGGCTGAGGATTTTGCACCAAAACTATTATTATTTTTGGATGGAGAAGTCAGCTGACACAATAGTCCAAGCTGTCAGGATCCTTTAGGTTTGGGTGGGGGATGGATCAAAATGAAAAACCCTTCAGTTTGCTGAAAGGAACCCAAAACAGCAATTTTGGGTCAGTTTGAGGCCAAGGTCCAGCTGCCTGCAGGGGTTCACGAGAGCTGAAGTCCAGGTGCTGTGGACATCAACTCCTTGCGTGAGTTGGACCCAACAGCAGGTCACGTCTCTAGGTGCAGACCAGCTGCTGGACCACGCACAGGGACAGAGAGCCCCATCCAAGGGCTGACGAGGGCAGAGTGCTCCTTGCGGGTCTGTCCCTAAGGGCTGGGGCTCCTGACTGTCACACTCCAGTCTGAATATGATTCGGCAGAAGAAATGTAAATGTTTCACCCAAGTCACATCCCTCCTGCCTGAAAACTTAGCAATAAATTTGAGTTTTCTGCATGTGCATTTTTTCTGGATTTTTTATTCCACAGGCAGGGCTGATATTTTGTAGCTTGCTCACTGTTTGGGATGAAAGTGAGTGTTGGAAATTCATGGGAGAAATTTCATTCATGTTTTAATGTGGAGAAGTTTGGGTCATTTGCTTTCAGAAATAATGCTCGGCCTCCTCCAGGAAATCACATACAGCGCAGGACATCTACGACATGCTTACAGGCATCCTTTCTTGTCCTTCCTCACAGTAAAAATTGGACATATTTGCCCGATTGCCCAGTTTCTCTGCCATCTCTTTTGACTCCCTTGCATATGGGCACACATGCTTACGTATACATGCCGTTACCCCCGGGTAGGAAAACACTGACTGCCATCATTTGTAGCAGCTGAGGGCTGCAAATATATAGCCGTATGTGCACATGGGCATCTCTCAGACATCTTATGTTTTTGGGTCTAACCTCTTCCTCCTCTATTTCCAACCCATCGCTGTGGGGTACAGCCCCCAAAAGGGCATCCCTGCATGCCACCTCCATGGACACAGCTCACCCCGCTCCAAATGGGCTGAACTTCTGAAGGCTCAAACAAATTTGGCTTTTCTGTAGAAAGCTGATGGTGTCCTGAGTGGTCCATGAGCTGATGTGCAAGCCGAGGTGAGGTCCGTCCCCAGGTACCACTATGCTCCTGGAGCTGGTGCCTACCTGTGCCCTGGTGCCTCTGTTGACCCACAGCCCCAGCAGCATCTCTGCTCCTGGCCACAGTGAGGACACTGTGTCCCTTCTGTTGCTTTTTACTGCTCATGTTAAATTATTTGAAAGAAAAATTTCCAGGAGAGGCTGGCACTGGTGTGGGAAGGCGTCCCTCTCTCTGCACTGCTCCGTCCTCCACCACAGCACCCTCCGTAGCTGTTTTCCATCCATGAGTGAGACCCACACGTGCCTGCAGATGCTTCATGGCTGTTCCATGTCGTGCCTGCTCCTTGCTGCACCAGGGAGAGTGAGCCAGGGCAGGGCTGAGGGTGAGATTTCCCTGGCAGAGCCGGCCATTTCCCTCCCAAGCTGTTTGGCTAAATGGAAATAATCTGAAGGCAGCAGTTCCCGGAGCCCTGCTCCAGCTGCGTTTGCGGAGGCTGGGGAAGCAATGGGGCAGGGACTGCCTCTTCCCGCAGACACAGCGGGACTCTGCTCTGGTGGGGAGCATCGAGGCAATGCCAGCCTCCTCTGAAAAAATGCAAATGAAGTCTCGAAGGGGTAGTGCTGGAAGGGGGCTTGGCAGTGCATCCCATTTGTGGTGTGGGTGAGGTGGATGGCCTTACACCCAGGCTCAACTCCACACTTTCCTTTTGACCCCTCTTAATTGTAAAGAGAAGGGTGGGGGATTTATTACTCCTTATTGAACCCTTCTATCTCATGACTGATGCTTTCCTTGTGTCTCTCAACATTCCCCCATTTCTTCTTCCTCAGTAGCTTTTTGCTGAGATTCCGGGATCATTCACACCCCATCACTCTGGTTTTAGCTGGATAACCCTCCCTGGAAAGCCGGGATTGGAACTGATTGCTGCCAATTTTCTGCAGCTCTGCAGTAAATCGGGGTCAGACTGCTGGCTCGGGCTTTGCTCTGGATCCAAATCAGCATTAACCTCCCCTGCCACCCTGCCTGAGCTCAGCACCAGCTCCAGCCCAGTGATGCAAAGCTGGATGACCCTTATCTTGGGAGCGCCGATGACACTGGCTTTCCCAGAAAGGACCAGAGGTTAGCCCTTCCCCAGCTGGCTGTTTTCAGAGGGGAAGCAGCTGCCAGCCAGCGTGGTCACTTCTGTGGGTGTCTGTTTCGTAAGCAGCCCCCTCGCCCCAGGGGGCTCAGCCCAATGCACTCACCTACCCCTGAGTCAGCTCCCTGACGCCGGTGCTGGGAACCACAGCATTTCCCTTTGCTGACTGCAGGGAAATGATTTTAATTACTGGGGGATTTGCCAGGCCTGGGAGACAACAGTGGCCCTGCTGTGCTACCTCTGGGCTGCAGCATGTGCCTTGGGTATTTATTTTCTTAGGCTGGGAGGTGTCTGAAGTGTTTCTGGGACCTGTTCCCAGCACGGGGCATGGGTACAGATGTGCAGGGCAGGATCAGCAGCTGGAAGCTGCTCGGAGTGGGCAATACAGCTGGACTGAGACATTCCCTGACACAACCCGAAATGCTCCCGCTGCAGCTTTCTGGGCAGGAGACGCAAAGCCGGTGCCAAGGGTTGTGCGTTGCGGGGAGGGGGGCTCTGCTGACAGCACGAGGAAGGGCACGTGCTTGTGGGGCTGGATGTGGCCAGGCTGATAACACAGGGCTGACCAGGTGCCGGCAACCACACCGATGAGCTGGAGAGATTGCACCCAGACCTGGGGGTTTTGCCTCCCAGAGCAGGCTGTCAGAGAGACAACTGTTTTCTGGTCATTTTCTGTAGTTATAAATTTTTTTGGAAAGCCTTTTTTGCTGGGCTGGAATGATGCTCAGGTTAAAGAGAGAGGCATCCCAGAGTTGGTCAATGCAGAGTTGGCCATGGTCATACCTGATGGCACCTAAATGATGGGGTGATAGCTGTGCCTGCAGCACGTTGCCAACACCCAGCAGTAGCCAAAGCACCAGCCGATACACAGACTTTCTCCCATGATCTCTCCTTCTCATTGTGCTGCCAAGGCTCAGGGCAGCAAATCTGTGTGCTGGGTTGGACTGGTACAAACTGATGTGGCATCACAGAAAAATCTGAGGAGCGTCACCTAAAAGGGAGCTGTACAGGACACACTGGCAAGGGACTGGTCTAATTCCACTGCAGGGAAATATTTTCACTCTTGGGGGACAGCCACCACCTCCCAGCACCTATGGGGGGAATGGCTGCTCTCCCTTTGCTGCTGCACAAATAAGACAGGAGGGAGAAAATGCAATTCCCTGTATCTCTGGCAAACCCTTCTTTGACAGATGAGCTCTGACCTACTTTGCAGTGGAGCCAGATGTTTAAATTTATGAATGCAGGCACATTTCCGTCAGACCTGGGAAGGAACATTATATTACTGACCGTCTATGCGGTCTCTCAGGCAGAGGAGCTGGATTTCATGTGAAAATACATTTGTGGTTCAATCCTAAAGGTTTTTAAAGGAAAGGAAAACATGAAAGCATACTGCTCCTTTTCAAATGTGATCCCAATGGTACAAACGAAGGGATGTTCAAGTGGTAACATTTATACCATGCTGCAAACTGACTGCTGCTAAAAAAGAAATCCTAGCCTGACTTTTCAGAGGGTCCCGTTTTCACAGCTTTTGTCTTGGCGTTAGTTATGTCTTCTTCCATGGGATTTCACACTTGCTGGTATCCAGCTTGTTGCAGGTTCACGGTACAGGACAGATCTTAGCAGGTATTCCCTCATTCTCTCATAAATCCCCTTTTCAATCATGCAAATGGCAGGGTGGCATCCCTGGGACTTCAATCCCAAAGCAGCAATCATGCTGCTGCGTTTCCAGTTCTGCATCTGGAAAACAAGTGCTATTTTGCTGCTGACCTCCTATGTGGATTGTACTCCTCCAAAGTACCCCAGGTGGTAATAGGAGTTTGCAAGAGTACACTGAAAAAGCCAATGTCCTGAAATACAACTTGGATGTAAATCAGCCAGGTTTCACTGACTGTATTTGATGTGGGCACCTGATTTATGGTAATTTAATTTGCAGCTTTTGCTGTCCTTGAAGTTATTGTGGTTTCTAAACTGTAAGCCAGACCATGTCACCATAAAGGGAAGATGAAGTTAAATACAGGAAAACACACAAAAATACATCCTCTTCCTATTTATTTTCAGATTTTAAAGGTTCATTGTCTATACTTTGCAAATTAAAAATTACATAAAGCTGCTTGTACTGGGTATCAGAAGATACTGATATGAGGTGAATTACTGAGCTTGCATGTAATCAGGGTGTATAAGCTTAAAGAAAGGTATTCCAAAAGTTTTAAGGCATAGATTGTGCAAATTTTGTAATCTGGGGGATGTCTGACGCCATGTGATGGCTGAGAAAAGCTCTGCCTGTCTTTCAGAGAAGTGCCACGCAGGCACTAACTTTACCTGGCAGGTTAGCCAAAATCTTTGCATACTGGAGACAGTAAACTGTTCCTCTACTGTTGAGTGGAGGAAAATTCTTGACTTTGCTGTTGTCCAGATTCAACAGGAGGGAAGATGTTCCCTTCTTATCCTCCAATAAATCCAGTATCCTGCAGCTTGTAACCTGCTGGCAAAGATAGTCTCCTGGGCAGAATGCATTTGAAGTTCTTAGGGCTGCAGTGGATAGGGGCACACTCAGCTCCCCCTCTTTTTGGGATAGCTTTTATGAACAGAAAGCACTTGTGATTGCATTTAATAAGGATCTTGATCCTGTCCAGATGTTAAAATGCCAAGGGCACTCCTGGTGATGTCGTCCCACCGTGATTTACCCAGTTCCCCTTCATGGGAGAGGACTTGGCCAGGGGGCTGCTGCTCACCTCAGGCCAGCACAGACGTGCACAGCAGTGCAGGCATGGAGGATTTTCTGTTCCAGGCAGCATGGGCAGGAATTTGGACCTTGCTGGCTGGCTGCTGAGCTTGCACGGGTTTGCACTGCAGTTCTGGATTTACATGGCTAAAGCTTGTTCAAGGTTTCTCCATCCTTTTCAGAACAGCTGCTTTTCTTGCCACACCACTTGCCACAAGAGGATCAAGGAGTACCAGGAGCACAAGCCAGAGCACTCACACGCCCAACAGCTGATTTGTTTTTTCCCCGAGTGTATCATTTGATCTGATATAAGGCTCCTGATCTTCATCTTGTCTCTCACCACCACTGTGATCACAACACAACTCCTGCCAACAGCCAGTAGACTGTCCTGCACTCCTCTCACACGCCTGCTCGGCTGGGATAATCGACTCTCCAGAGCAGCTTTTATTTGCATGTCTGAGCCTAAATGATATCAGCTGCACCCAACCTCATCCCAAAATATTCCCCAGCCATCGGCACTCCAACCTGCTGCCCACAGACCTGGCCCACGGGTGACACTGGCACTGGTGATGGCAGGATAGTGAGGTTTCCACAAGGTGGCATCAAAAGACCTGGGCTTCCCCTCCAAAGCTCAGACTCCACAGGATTTAGAGCTTTCCTGAGATGGTTTGGCATCAGCTGCAGCCAGAGACATCTCTGGAAAGAGGGAAGGCTGTGTGAAGTGCTTTTTTGTCAGGGATTTGGCCTGGAACGCTCAACCCTCAACCCTGACACCCACTGCTGCCTTCCTGGGGGCTACAGGGGTGTTTGGCCACCCGACCTCATTGGGGAAGGGCAACAAACATCTGCAGAGATCACTAGGGAAATAAATGTGCTTCCCTCCCTGCAAACAACTGTAGCAAGGGGATCTCGCTGTGTGTGTCTGTGGGAATGGCAGCAGATACCAAAAACATCAGGAAGAAACAGCCTTATAACTTGACCCAGAACTGACATAGCCATGTGAGGCAGGTTTGCCTTTTGCAGGGCAGCAAAGCCAGAGAAAACCCCCAGGGAGTGGGGAACAATGAACACAGCCTATTTGCCCCCAGAGATCCTCCTTCTTATATAGCTCTAGCATGGCCCCGTGTTTTCATTCACCAGGCTGGGAGGTGAGGTTTGCCAACCCTTACCCTACAAACCATCCCTGGGGTTTCCCGGAGTTTCCCAGAGCTGGTCCCAGCCCAGTAGGAGCAGTGGCCTCAAACACTGCCCCGTCACAGCCACCAGCCAGAGCGATACCTGGCATCACACAGGCACGGCTAATTGTAATTGTAATTGTGCTCCAACTGGAGCATTTGCCCAGGCTCCTGCTAAGCTATGTGGATGAGAAACACCATCCTGCAGCGCTCTGAGGCTGCCCTGGGTGAGCATGGACCCGGCCGTGCTTGGCACCCAGCTGAGAGGTCTGTCAAAAGGATGGCCTCAGACACTGATTAAGCATATTTGAGTGAGCACAAAATACGGTTTTGTGGTTTGTTGTGTTTGGACTGTTTTGGCAAGAGGCAGACTCCGATGGGACTGTTGAACGGTTGCAGCCCTTGGAGGAATGACAAGTCAAACCAAAAGAATGACAAATCTGCGACCTTGTCCTTTTGGAAGAAGCAGAAAAGGGTAATCAGGGAGAATCTGTCCCTTGGCAAGTGTTCAAAAGTGGGCTAAAAGCAAATAACGGGGCCCACGCAGTGTTGCGGCAGGCCCTGGCAAGACGCCGTGCAGCAGGATTGTGCCGGCTGTATTCGGCAGTGCCAGGCACCGCGTTCCCCAGCCCCGCAGTGCCGAAGGTACCGCTCCTGCAGCGCCGGCTGCGGAGGTGCCCTTTGAAACAGCGGCGGTGTCTTGGCTTGCTTTTTTTTTTCTTTTTTTTTTTTTTTTCCTTCAATTAAAGGAAGAAAAGAAGTAAATGAAGGCATAGATGTGACAAGGGGTGGCTGAGCGCGGCCGGTGTCCTCAGGCTCCCGTCTCTGCACACGGTGGAGCTGTTGCTCCGCGCCAGGGCCGGGGCCGGGGCCGCAGCGGGGGCTCCGCCGCTCCGCTATCCCGCTGCCCCGCTCCCCCGCTGCCCCCCACCCCCGCTGCCCCTCTCCCCCCCGCCGCTGCCCCGCTCCCCCGCTGCCGCCCCCCCCGCTGCCCCGCTCTCCCCGCCCGCCCGGCAGGGATTCCCTTTCCTTCCGCAGGCTGGGAGCCGGGATTTGGGTTGAGCGGCGGCCGGAGGGGGCCAGCAGCTGCCGCAGGGCACCGGCACAGTGCGCGGGTGCCCCCCCCCCAGTTCAGACTCTTTTGCTCCTGGGCGGGGCCAGGAGTCAGGGGCTGTGTCAGTGGGAGCAGCTTTAATCAGGTGGGGGCAGGCTGAAGTGGGAACTGGAGCCCAGAGCCTTACCCAGAACTTGGCTTCAGCTGGTCCTGTCTGGGAGAAAATAGAATTGACAAAGACCCGGCGGTTCCGGTTCCTTCTGCCCTCGCCCTGGCCGTGGGGTCCCCTGCAGACACTCCCCCCCGAGCGGGGGGACCCGCCGCTGCTGCTGCCTGCCCCTGCCGCCACCTGGGCTGGCCCGGCCCCAGCACGGTTCAGGACCGGTAAGGCCGGTATTTGTGTGGCTGATCCCTGCGGTTACTGCTGTGTCGTGGGAGGTGACACTTGGTGCCAGCTGGACGAGCCCTGCCTGGACACCGAGACAGCTCCGGAGCATGACACTGTGTGTGAGGACACAGCCACAGCACCGCTCATGGGTCTCCTTCTGGTGGCCAACATCACCATGAACACCTTCAGTGCTCCCACATGGCCATGCTTTCCTGGGGCCCGTGTGGCCTGGACCCCGTTTCTCCCTGCCACCCTCAGCCGGCCTGAGGTCTCACTCCCTTGCAGCCCAGGAGATTCTAGCGGCAGGCAGCAGGCTGGGGATCAATGGCACCTTTAAATAGCCCGAGCCAAAGCCTCTCTAAGCAGCCGGCTTTGTTGAGCAGCGATAAAACTGCCTGGCTGTAAGCTTTTCTATCCAAACCTTTAATGTTAACGTTACCAGAGAAACTCTTCCTTTCCAAGCAACACCCATCTCATGAGGAAGGCATTGCTGCCACCCACCTGCATGGCAGCTTTCATGCTAGGGGGTCCTTGCAGCCCTGGCACAGTGGTCCTGGCTCCGACGCACCCCAGGCCGGCGCTGAGCCTCGGTACATGCTGAAGTCTCCCGGGTGTTGATGGAGAGGCTGCCCTGGGAAGCCAATGGGGCATAAGATTGTGCTTAAGTGCTTTCCTGGCTTGGGGCTTGTAATTATTAATAATCGTAGTTAATCTCTGCCACATACAAGTCAGCCTGTACACACATCTTGCTTTAAGCTATTTAAGATATGCTTTTGTTTACTGCAACCATCTCTGGGCCATCAGATTATCGCAAATGGGCTATGAATTATCAGTTACATGTTATTAATGTTTTATGGGAATGTTCAATGACAAAGAAACAACAGAAATCTACTGATCTTCAAAGGAAAACCTCAAATAACCCCATGCCAAATCCAAAGGTTTTCAGCCTGCCACCAGGGCTATGAATATTGCAGATACCACATATCTTTGTATGGTATTTGTTAAATATTTAAAATCAGAGAAGAAATTTTAGCCTAAATGGTTGCTTGAAGTTGCAGCATTAGAGACTTGCAGAGTTACTGCTGGAATCCACAGACAAAGACAGAATTGGTTTTGAACGCAGGCTCCTAATATTTTATATCAGGTTAGGCAACCGCTTCCCAAAGATCAAATCCAGGTTACATCTCATCCTACCTGGAGCTCTAAAGAGGCAGAGGATGGAAGAGCTAGTGAGTGGACAGCAAGGAGTCTTGTTGGGCCAACAAAACCCAAGGACTTCACCAAGTATTCTTGGGCATCGTCTTAAATTAATTTTTACATTGTGAAGAAGGTGGTTATAGGCTGGGTTTTTTTTGAGATATCCTCAGAAGTCCCTGAACTGGTATAGGAGAAACTTCATTTTCACTTATCCTGTGGACCAAACTCACTGCCCTCCTCTCCCACACCTCTGTCCAATGCTGCCCCTTGGTCTTTCCTGTGAAAGCTGGGCAGGAGCTGCCCAGTTCCAGAGGTGACCTGGAGAAAAGCTTCAAGATGATGCTAAGCCAAGAACAAGCCCCTGTATAATAGGTTATCATAGAATCACAGAATCACAGAATGGTTTGGGCTGGAAAGGACCTTTAAAGGCCATCTAGTCCAATCCCCAGCAGTGGGCAGGGACATCTTCTACTAGATCAGGTTGCTCAGAGCCCTGTCCAACCTGACGTTGAATGTTTCCAGGGATGGGGCATCTACCATCCCTCCAGGCAACCTGCTCCAGTGTTTCACCACCCTCATTGTAAAAAATTTCTTCCTTAGATCTGGTCTAAAGCTATCCTCCTTTGGTTTAAAAACCTTACCCCTTGTCCTATCACAACGGGCCCTATCAAAAAGTCTGTTCCCGTCAATATTTGGTGTGTTGTATTTGACAGCAGTTGAAGCCTCCTCCTGTGATGCTGGGTAATACAGAAGTCTCTCCACAGGACCCACCAAGGCTGTGGCTGGCTGCTGGGGTGCCTTCGCAGCCTTGCGTTGGGGTTTCAGGTGCGAGGGTTTCTGCCAACACCCAGGGGATTTTCACACGTGCTTGGGAGCAGGCAGGAAAAATAAACTCTCTCTGGCAACTCCGTATGGTTTTGTCTTTCCCATCAGCCACCTCCTGGGGAATGGGCTCCATCCTCTCATGCCTGCAGGCTGCTGGGATGGCAAAGGCGACTTCCAGTCACCCAAAATCCTGGCGCAGGACCAAAACCCAGCTCAGACCAATCCCACTGGTGTCGCAGCCCCTCTGAGCAGTGGAAAAGGGGAGAAGCCCCCCTAACATAGTGAGACCCCCAGCCTGCTGCACTGCTGCCAGCCAGGCACGGACTGTTTTCTTCCTGCAGTCACCTTTGGGCCTTGGCAGTAATCTCGAAGCATCTGCTCCAAATCATCCAGGATTACAGGAATTAAAAAAAAAAACCAATTAGAGGCCCAGGGTCCTGCAAGCACAAATCCGTTTAACCCTAATCCAGGCTGCTGCCCCTTCCCAAAAGGCAAAGGGATAGTCCCCACCGGCTGGTTTTTGTGTGCTCCAGCATCATCTCCTCTCCTCAGCCTGAATTTATGCATTTTTATTCCAGAGGCAGTGCCAGGGGACCCGCTCGTGCTACTGGAGAAATAGTAGATGCTTGTCCTTGGGGTCTGAAATCAGCTGCACAGACACAGGGGTCGGTGCCAACCTCTTCCCTTGTGCACACTCGGAGGAGCTACCAGAGGACTATGGATGCAAACGGGGGTGCAAATAAATCTAAATGTGTTATAGCACCCGTCAGGGTCTGTATGTCAGGTACTGGCTCCTCTGCTTCTTGCTTACCATCATGTCTTTGTCCCTTTGTTCCACCAAGACCACCTTCAGAGCTTTGGTAGGCTCTGCACTCGACATGGACTGAGGCGTCTGCAGCCCCATGCTCACTTGCCCACCACTTTGCTGGGAATTCCATGTGGAAATGCTCCTTTGAGGTATGGCACAGAAATCAGTCTTTCTATAGAATGAGAGTAGAGACTGAAAAACCATTAGGAGAATCTCTCTTTCAAAGGAGAATTGAAATCACCCCTGTTTCTTTCAGTGCTATTAGGCTTTTCTCCAGCTAGCTAAATCTTTCACCTGCAGCCCTAAACTCCACAAAATAAACTAAAAAAAAAAAAAAAGAGGGATCCAGTGTTGATTAAAATGCATTATCCACAGAGTTTGTAACTCTCGTGTGGTGGTCTTTGTTTTTACTTGGGCCTTTCGCATCAAGAAGACATCCACATTGAAAACAATCAATGCTTTAATTGTTAATAATTGAATGGGGAAAATTCATGGGATTTGTGTGATTCTAAGAGATGAGTGATTGTTACAGCAGGAGATAAACAATGCTTTGTTTATATTTCTTCTTACATGTGATGCAAAAAAAGTGATCATGGCAGAGCCTCCAGACAGGTGATGCTGTGACAATTAACGCAGCTAGACAAAGAATTAGGATATAATTCTTTGTGGAACAGGAGTGTCTATGAACTGGACAAGAACCCATTGTGCTGACCATGGGCTCCATATGCTGAGACATGAGATGCTACAGTTAGTAAACAGTTTTCACCATTCAAAGGGAGGTTTGCAGTAGAGAAATCCTCTTCTGGCTTGGAAAGTCCCCAGCTGAGGGGGAGCCTTACAGGACTGTGATATTCTTCTGTTCTTTCCTGGCATCTTCTGCTGCTGTCAGGTCATGTTGACCTCTGGGCTCAGTGTGGTGAGGGCAGACAGGGGGTGAGAAGAAGGTGTGTAGCATTAGCAGAGGGGACCATATGACAGCAGTATGTTGGTGCCAGGTCTTTTTGTGAGCCTAGGTGGGGATTAGATAAGCTCCAGAGAGATAAGGGAGAAGGGCTCTCAGTGGGTGATGGGAGAGGGCTGGGGAGGAGGAAAAGCAGGAAGGAGGGGACCATGGGGTTTGAAATGATACTAAAGCAAAGAGCACATGGACAAGGTGGGGTTTGTCATGAGCAAACAGGCAACCACTGCAGGGCAGAGGATCCACCATGCAAACACCCAAGCACTTCCCTCAAGTGCCTCAGACTCGCACCAATTCCTGTTGGCTTTGGGATCTGGCACCTCTAGTGTCTCAGTGCCACAGGGATGCCGGTATGCTGGGGTGGCTGGCAGAGACCATTGGGATGCAGTTTGAGCCTGGGAGGCTGGGATCAGGGGCTGCGGCAGGGACACAGCTGTTCTGTGAGTGTGTGTAATGCTAGACCATCTGTGTGCCTCATCCTTGTTGGACACAAAAGCCGTGTTTAACCCATCATGTCAATATAGCCCCCAGTTTACAGACTTCTGCGTTTGCTGACTTTTACTAAGAGCTTTGTTAATCTGGTGTATTCCTGACTTGAAGGTCCATCAACTTCCTTGGAACCTGGAACTTTCATCCTTGGGCTATTAGAAGATGCCAGCTGGGTATGGTTGGTCCTGACTTGTATGAACAGCAGGAATTGAAGGATTCTCCTCATAAACAAACCTTTGCAGGATAAAAAATTCAGGTAGCTCATTTTTCTAAGACCAGTTCCTGAAACTTCTCTGGGGCAGAAATGGGAGACAGGAAAATGACCACACAATGACCACAGATGTGTATTTCTTCCATCATTCAAGAAGATGCTAGCAGTTGAAAATGTTCCCAAACTCCTGCTCGATGGCTAACTTCCATTTGACTTATATACCACTCAGACTGAGAAAGTTAAGTCTACACCTTTTCTTTGACATGGCCAAAGTCCTGTTCATTTTGATACCCACCCCGAGACAGTTTCCTTCTGCTTCTGGGAGACAAGCTGTAGCCCATTTCAGCAAGCCCCAAGACAGTGAGATACTGCCTGGATTTCCTTAGCGCCTGCTAGCACAGCCTCTTCCAGAGTTATGATGCAGAACTGCAAGGGTGGAAGGAGATTTCTCTTAGGCTCTATTGTGCAGCTTGTTACAAAGTTTTTTACGTCCAGTTAATTAAACCTCAGAAAACTGCAGGTTTGTGTGGCTGTAGCAGGACCCAATCTAATGGCCACTGAAGTCAACAGGAACCTGTTGCTAATCTTAAGATGTGTTTGGATATGGCATGAACTGACAGCGAGATGCGACATAGAGCTCAGCAACTAATGCTGAAGGAAAGAACATTTATCTATGCAACAAATAATTAATACCATTCTATTAAAGAAATGAAAGAAGCATTTCATTAATTACACCTACTTTGCAATGTAATGAGGGAGTCTGCTCCATTGCTCTTTGCGTCTTCTGATACGTGGCTGATGCTCCCAGGCATTTCATGTCTTCTCTAAGCCTTACCCCCATCACTTAAATAAATCTGCAACAACTGCAAACAGGATCAGCAATGCCAGTGTGAGCAGCTGCGCCAAGGCACTGTGCTGTCACGTGTGTGTGCTTGGAAGGTGAAGCTTAAGAACTTTATAATGACTGGGTCAATCTAGTACCACAACGAAACCTGAACAGCCCAAACATATACCCGCATCCATATGTATGTACAGCACAGGCTATGTGAACAGCAAGTTCTAATGCCTGAAAGGCCCTGAGAGCCTCAGCAAGGTGACTTGTTCCTAAGAAAACACAGGAAATTGTTAAAGGTAATAAAAATAGCAAATTAAAATCATGCTGCACCACTAAGAACAGCCTTTCTTCTGTGACCCTGTCTCACACAATGTGGATGTGACCGTGCAGCCCCTCGATACTTCTTGGCACAGATACCCCGTTGACTTCAGTGGGACCAGAGGGAGGCTGAGGTCCGCTAGTCATGAAGATAACAGTTTGCCCTATCAGGGTAGCACACAGTGACAGCTCACTCCTGTTTCTGTGGTGCAAGAGAGCAGAAAAAAAGAGGCAGTTCTTGATGAAATAGTTGAAGCAGTGGGGATTTACTGAACCAGTGTTACACTGTCCATGCAGCTTGCTCAGTTTGCTGTTGCTAGCAATTCAGATATTGTCCAAGCTGTCCTGCTCATCAGTGCATGAACTCTGAAAACACTTAGCCACTACCAGCTCTGTGCATTATTTCAGCTGGAAGAACCATGGTAGGTAAAGTAACGATGATGGATCTAAACGATAATAAAGTCTCCCTGTTGAAAATTTAAAGTGCTATACAACTATTTTTAGTGACCTCTCCAGCTGAGATAATGCAGAAAGCTAACTAGATGTGAACATCCATCTTAGGTGAATTGATTCTTACAGTTTGCAAACCAAGGTGAATTGTAGGAGGTTAATGTTCATGCTCCGATACGAGAGATATCAGCTATATAAAAAGATGTTTGCTATACATGTAAAGAAATAACCTATTAAATGTCGAATGTGGATGCAATCGTGATTTTTTCTCCTCTAAGCACGTTTATTTCTGTAATGAACATTTAGTTTAGACAGAACACTAAGAGCTCCATCCCTCGTATCCTCCTCCCTCTGTGTGTGTATGTGTGTGTAATGTGTGTGGGCATGAGAAAGGGAGAAGACTTTTGCCTTTGATTCAGAAAAGCAAACATTTCCTAGCTGGGGTGTTCTGATCCCACACTGAGAAAACATATTTAAATGTGATTTTACAAATCAAAGATATTTAAAAAATGTTTTAAAATTGATTTTTTTCTCCCTTCAAACATGCCCCAAACCTGAGTTCTTGGGTGAGCATTTTCAAATTTAGGACTTTAAAATGAAGAAACTAGTTTTTGTGGCTTTCTAAATAAAAGAGCTGAGGACTGGCAGCAATCTTTCTGCATGGAGAAGCAGAGCACTGGGTGCCTTTGCAAAATGCAGCACATATTCCAGGACTGCTACAGCAAATTCTTTACTTCTCAGACCTCATTTATCTCAGGAGGGCTTCACATTCAGCAATGCAGCCTGCTCCCCCTCCCATCCAAATCCTCAGATGGCAATTAGCAACATCAATAAGTAATAGAGCAAATACTTGTCTCTAAAAAAACAAGCCACAGACAGAGCAGCTCATTCACTTTACTCTCAGGCTGCATTACAAACCTTAATGTTCTATATTTCATCTGTTTAAAGCCCCAGTCCTACAAACACTTACTTTGGAGATAAGACACTTGAAAGTCAATGGGTGATGAAAGATGGGTGACAGGCAAGTCCTAACACTGCAGGGACCCAGGGTGAAGAACCATATCCAAGTCCTGTGCACACCAATGATGCCATGTAAGGAAGATTTTTAGCTGAGTTCCTGCAGCTCAGCTCTTTAATGAAGAGTTTTAGGAACAGAGAAGTGAGTCTGTTGACTTCTCAGCTCTTGGAGACAGTGAGTTTCCAGCAGAAGTAAAGCCAAAAGAAAATGGTAGACACCAGCTAAAATACTGTAGTAGGTATTGTGTCCAGTTCTGGACTCAAGAACCTTCTGGGTTCAAGAAAGATAAGGAACTACTGGAGAGGTTCCAGCTGAGGGCTATGAAGATGATGAGGGCACTGGAGCATCTCCCTTCTGAGGAAAGGCTGAGAGAGCTGGGGCTGCTTGGCCTGGAGAAGAGAAGACTGAGAGGGGACCTTAGCGCTGTATGCAAACACCTGAAGGGCTGGTGCCAAGAGGACGGGGCCGGGCTCTTTCAGCGGTGCCCAGCGACAGGACAAGGGGCAACGGGCACAAACTGCAACACAAGAAGTTCCACCTGAATATGAGGAAGAACTTCTTTACCTTGAGGGTAACCGAGTGCTGGCACAGGCTGCCCAGAGAGGCTGTGGGGTCTCCTCTGGAGACATTCAAACCCCCCCTGGATGCGGCTCTGTGCAGCCTGCTGTAGGTGACCCTGCTTTAGCAGGGGATTGGGCTGGGTGACCTCCAGAGGTCTCTTCCAACCCCAACCATTCTGGGATTCTGTTAATGTGTATTAGCATTGCATAGTAATTAAATGAAATATTACTGGGAAAAACAGCTTCAAAAAGTTGGAAATGGGTGAGCAGATTCACCAAGGAGCCATGAACCATGTGCTCGTAAGTACCAATGTGATTCTAGTATTGCTTCAAGAGCCATTCCCTACAGAAGACACCACTGAAGTCCTGAAGTACTTCTGACTCAAGAGTGACCTGCCAAACAAGTCTCCTGGGAAATACTCCAGCAGTTTACATTTAACAACTAAATTGATTAGCATCACTCCTTCAGTGCTTGCGGATGTCAAGGGATAAAAAGGATCACTGATTGAGAGAGAACAATACTCACAGAAACTCCATAGGCAGAGGAAAGCTTTCACAGACGGTGAACTTGATTAGAGATCTGATCTTGCTTAAAACTGTCTAGATCTTCTTCCTGCTAAGGATGGAGGGGGAGGAGGGTGGGATGGTCTCTCTGGGCAACAGAGCCAGAGTGACAGTGCTGGATTACTGCGCTAGCCTAACTAGGGTGGGATTAGGTGCTCTGAGCCATCTACCTGAGAACATCTCTCTTCTACTGACTGTGCTGGTGTCCTGCAGAGACCAACCTCCTTCATGTCAGTTGTGGGGACATCAACCCCACAGCAGCTCCAGGGACTGGCTGCCAACCTGCACAGGAGCAGGCACACGAGAAAGCGATTGCGAGCCAAAGTAATTTTGAAGAACAATGCACAAAGCCTTCAAACTGACTTAAGATACAACCTGGCCTGAAGAGCCATTTCCAGTATAAATGTCCTAATAGAGATGTTTATAAGAGGGCTTTTTCCCCAGCTTATAGACACGACAGTTTGCTCCCTGAGGAATGGTTGCATGTCCTTGTGTGCCTTTGAAGTGCCTGGAAAGCACCAGATCTGTGTGTCTCTGTGTGGTTGGCTTCACTGCACATGTAACAGGGAATTACCCTATGGTATGATGTTCCAGAAGACCTGTCATACTGTCCTCGGCTACCTTAGTATTACAACTATGTGGTATGGAAGCGTTTCAATAATTGCTTTGGGAGGAAAGGGGTGGGTTTGTTCTGAATCAAGTCACTAATGGTCATTGAAAGAAGATTCAACACAGCAAAAGTCTTCCAGCTGAAAAAAATCATGCCCTGCTCTCCCATTGTAGAGCTCTCCATTGAAATTAACTGGTCTTGAAAAAGAGATGGTACTGCTAGAATAAAACTCCCCACTTATCCTAGTGAAGCCCCAAATAGTGTGTCATTGCAGGTTACTATGGAGTTATTGAATAAAGGCTGAGAAGCTTGTTCTGCTGATCAATACCTGTCTGTGAGGATGCAGATGCAGATCTCAGCAGTGGCGGTATCTCCTGGGGGCTCCCCTCCAAAACCTGCATTCAGCTCGCGTAAAGTTTTCAAAGGGATTGAACTTCTGAGACTAGGGCAAATATGGTGTGGGTGCTCAGGACAAATGGATGTCCTGTTCTACTCATACTGCTAGATTATGATAACCTCTCTTTTCACATCTTCGCTTCATATCAGGCCACTAACAAATAACAACAACAACAAAAAAAAGTATCAAGAGGAACAGCTTTAAATGGAAATAAAGAGATGTGTCTAAATCCTTTAGGCTGTTTGTGATGTCTCAAGTGATTTAGTCTGGCTGTATCTGTACATGAACACATATAAGGGCACTGAGGTTCAACACTTATCCTATTAAAACGTTAGAAGAGTCCCTGGCACAGGGTTGCCTCACACTGGGAAGAACTGTCCCACATGGTCCCTGGGGACCAGTTCAACAGCTAGCATGGGGTGCGGAGCCTTTCCCATCAGCAGGATGGACACTGCCACCCAATTTGGAGGGTGAGAGGGCTGAAAAGCATGGAGCAGGGCCCACCACCAGCAGGCAGCATTGCAAGGACGTGTCATTTAATAGTGCAGACATGGCAAAGTGGCTGCCTGCTCCATGACATGTCTCTACTGTGACAATAAAGAACTAAACTGCTGCCAGATGCTTTCCAGTCAGGAGTCTGCGCTGGATGAAGGCATGCTGGGGGAGAGAGATCACCTCATGAGCCTGGTCTCCATGTGGATACCCTCCTGACAAGGCTGTCCTGCTTGTCTGAAGGTAAACTTCAAATCCAGATTTTGGTGACAGCAAGCTCCCATTCCTGTCTGACACCATCACTGTCTTTATTTGGCTTGGGATAGGCACGGTGGGAAGGCAGTCCTGGAGGACCCACTAACACCTCCTTGGGCATTGCTGCAGAGGAGATGCTTTTTCTCTGGCCATAAGTGTGGAGGGTGCAGATCCCATGCTACCCATTTGCCATGTGTGTGGGTCATGGCAGGGAAGACCACGGGGGTGGGTTTAGCTCAGCACTATGGGGCAATCCCAAAATGCAAGGAAAGCCCCTTGGGTTTTACTTTATACCGTGTGAGAAGAGCCTGCAAGGCAAGAGCACTGGGTGACTGGCATTGTTTTTAGGGACAGAAATAATGGAAGTGGTGGTGAGAGCTGATGCCTCGGGGCTGACTCCAACAGGATGGAGTGGCACCAGCTCTGCTAATTGTAAGGGGACAAACTAACAAAGTGTGGAGGCCACAGCCCCTCTCCCACACCTCTGGGAAGAGGCAGGGGGGACAAATATGTAAACCCACTTTGCTTTTATAAAGTTTGAAGTTGGAAACTTCCCTCCAAATCTTATTTTTTGAAGGGAAAGGTGTGTGTCAGAGAAGTCTGTGTCACAGATCAGAAGGCAGCAGAGTTAAAATAGGAATATCTGCCTTTTGATGGGGCCTTAGGCTGAATACAGCAAGTGATGAAGGAAGGGAAGCCATTTCCTGGCCTTTTATTGGGGGTCTTTCAGCCTGTCCTGATACAGAAGGGAACAGAAATCCAAGGGCTTTATCTGTCACCCTGATGCTGAGAATAAATGGCAATAGAGTGCAAAGTGCTGTATCCCTCGGGGGATCTAAGATGACATGTTTCTTCCCTTGATTCCCAGCTAGGTCTTGCCCTCTGGGCCCCCAAGGTCAGCTCAGGGTTCAGACTGTGTTGTGGGTGCTGGGGCTGTGGGGTGGCTTTGCGGAGGGGACAGGAGAGAGGACAGGTCAATTTGGCAGCTTCTGCACCCCACAGTGCCTTTTCCCTTTAGCCTTCCACATTTCTACCTTCCCCTCCAGCAAACACATTTAGATTTCCTGGAAAAGAAAGAAAGAACATGCATGTAGAAAAGCCAGTATCCAGCATTGCTGACAGGCAGGCACAGGCATCACTGGGGAGTATTATGCTCTCTCTCACGGTATTACCCCTGCCTTGGCCAGGGGTAAATGGATCTGCAATAGTCTGATCCTCCCAAGCCTTTAATTGGATGCATGAAAGGTCCAAAATGCAGCTCACTCTCATGCTTCCCCCAGCTATGACATATACAGTCTTCTTGTCACACAAGGGTGCTTCCCAATGAACCCAGCCTCCTTTCTAACCTCCAGCTCCCAGGCCAGCATGCCAAAGCAGACCCATTGTAAAGGAGCCTTCCCAGCCAAGTGGGGTGCTGGTGGTGGCAAAATATTCAATAGCTTTCCAGACACCCCCCCCTTTTTCTGTTCTGCAGAGAAAATGTTGCAGTTAGATGAGAGGGAAAAGGCAGTGGCAGAAGAATTAGGGAACAGGCACTCCCTTCTGTGGGATTGGGCTGCAGGACAGGGGAGGATGAGCGTTCTGCAAGGCTCGTGCAAACTGGAGCACGAAGATCGGTGTGCGGGGAGCACCCATGTGTGCCAGCAGCAGCTGGGGTACTGCTCCTGGCCTGGAAAGGCTGCTGTGGTTTTTCTAGAGCTCCTGCATTGCCCACCCCCCACCCCTCCCTCCACACCGGTTTCCACCACAAACAGCAGCAGCCCTCCTCTGTAGCACCCAGCTTGGGACAATGCGCCCCAGATAAGTGGGCCTTCTGTCCCCAGCTGCACCGGGGCCAGGCTCTCCCCAACCTGCAAGCCTTTTGCTTTCTTTTTTTTTTTTTTTTTTTTTTTTAGCTCTTGCGAAATCAATTTACGGACAGCTCACTCATTTTTCCCCCTTGCAAACTTATTAGCTATTCAGCCCTGGCAAGCACTCGTAAGCATCCTTTGTCCCAGGGAGGGCTGGAGACCCCTTCATTAGCAGTGATTACTGTGAGCAGTTTGACAGCCTCCCAGCCCGCTTACAAGACTTTCCCATTCAGCCCTGCCCGGAGCTGCCCCGCTTCTCAAAAGAAACGGAAATATTCAAACATCCATCCCCTCCCCCCCGCCCGCCCCCCCCCCCCAAGTGAAGAGAGGAAAAGCTGTTTCTCTTCTCCGCCCTCCCCATTCACTCCACTTTTGATACAATATTTTCCTTCTTTGTTAAACCCAGGAGAGAGGGGTCAAGGCAGACTTTTGAGCGACCCTTTTCTGAGCGTTTTGTTTAATGTAAATACAAGCTCCCACCCTCTTCCCTGATTATTATTATTATTATTATTATTATTATTATTATTTTAAAAACAACCGAAGGCTCCGGAGCGCGACGGCTTGGGCTGATCTTCAGGAAAAAAAATAAAATACCGAAAATGCCAGGGGAAGGGCATTGCCTTTCAATGTGGGAAGGAAAAAAAAAAAAAAAAAGTGGGGAAGGGGTGTGTTTTTCTTCCGTGGGTTTTACCGGCACAGCCAAACGCGGCCGGCGCAGCCCCGGCTCCGGCCGCTGCGCAGCTCCGGCGGTGGGTAAGCGGGGCTGGGAGATGCTCGGCTCTGCTGATCCTCCCTCACCGAGCAAGGCCGGGAGCGGGGCTGCTCTTCTCAGGGCGGCTCCGTGCTCCGCTCCCCTCCCCGGCCGCCGTTCGGGAAGGAGTCGGTGTGTGGCCGCGCTGCGGCTGGCGGGGGGCGCGGAGCATCCCCGGCAGGGTCCCTCTGGAACCCCCTCGGGAGGCACAGCAGCCTTTGCACCGCTTTGCACAGCCCTCTGTGGAAACAGGTAATATTCACGCCGCTGCCTATTGTCCAAATGAGAGCTTTTTTAGTTAGAAATTCCACGTTAGCAGAGCCTGAGCGTGTGTGTTCACAGCATCTTCCCCCGCTCCCTGTGTCTCTTTAAAAAGCTTTAATTCCCACAACACGCGCCGGCTGCTGCGCCCGCAGAAGCCAGGGGAGAAATTGCCAGCCGTTCCACCGATTCCCGGGGAAGGAAAGGACGAAGACGGTGTGTTTCAGCCGACTCCGTTTTAAGGGCAAACCCCTCTTTTGTTCCCTTCAAAAACCTCGTGGCTGGGAAGCGCTGCCCGCCAGCGAAGCCACCATGGCCAAAACCAAGGCAAACCCCCTCACTTCGTTTGAGGTTTGGGCAGCAAAGCCGGGCTCCTCTTGCATGGCTCAGTCGGGGACCAAGCCGCTGGGGTTTAAGAGGCAACAAACCTGGCGCAAGGTTGGGGTGCAAGGTGCGCTCCGGCCCCTCCCGCAGGTGGGTACCCCCCAAGGGAGCTGGAAACCCCCCCGCTGCCCCCGGTCCCCGCCCCTGCCCTCCGCTGCTCCCGCACCCGCAACACACGGCTTACTTGCCTCTTCCGACGCCCTGAATTACACACCACCAGGGAAAGAGTTGCTTATAAATGGACTTAAAAAACCAGCTAATAAATACCTGCTACCTGCCCCGTCCCTGTGATGGTCTGTGAGGAAAACCAAGGCGCATGCATTGGGGATGAAACGCAGATTTAGCCATCGACGATGGCAACGCCTTTCAAGCTTTAAATGCAAATTTAGGCTGAGGGGGAAAAGCCGCTGCCGAGACGGGAATGTACATCCCGATAAAAGGCAACACGACCAGATTGATCTGTCAGGGAGCTGCCGCAGCCCCCGTGCCCGCCCGGCAGCCTCCTTGCCTTTGCAGGGGAGCGGAGCCGAGCAGCGGCTGAGGCATTTCCCGCAGCCGCTGCGGGTCGGCTCTGCCCGGCTTCCCCCGCTGCAAGGCTTCGCCTGCTAAATCAAACGAGCCGAGCAATCAGCTTACCGGGGAGGCATCTCTCTGAGGACAGGGAAGTAAACGCGACGAGACCGAGCAGACAAAAAAAGCACAGCTCAGGCGATTTAAAGATCAATGTCAAATTGTATAATATAAAATCCTTCTGCTGGGGGGAAAAGCTTAGCACGCTCCTTAGACCTGGCGTTTGGTCTCCTCGAGCAAAACCGCCGCAAAACAAAGCGAGGGAGGCGGATGGTGGGGACAGTCCCTGGCACATCGCAGGGGCCGGGATTTAGGATTATTTCGCCCCCGATCCGGCCCTCCCCAGGCATGGAGGGCTCTTAATTCCCCATCTTCTCCTCTCATTTGCCAGGTGAGGGAGGAAGCTTGGTTTCTCCAGCTGGGCTTTCCCTAACCCGTTCTCTCCCCCTTTTTCCCTCCTTTTTCCTTTTTCCTCGTCCCCGTCGGAAAATTTGCCGCCGATAATGCTAAAAGCCTCAGCCCTTGGCAGAAAAGAAGCTGTAGGATCCCTTCCCTGGGCACCTGCATCCTCCACCAGCCCCGGCCCCGCTCCCCTCCCTTCATCCCGGCTCCCCCCGGCTCCCCATCTTGCAAAGCCATCACCCCCGGTCCCGGGGAGCCGGTTATTTCTGTTCCTGCCGAGCTGATGCTGAAATACCCGTGGCCTCGGAGATCTGCTCTGCGTAAACCGGCGGGCTTGAGACCGACACCGTCATTTCAAAGCAGATGCGAGGGTCGTTCACCAAATATTTTATTATGGTTTTAGGCTGCTTCATACAGTTTCGTCCTGCACATGCTCTACAAGTCACCTGTGCACATAGAGAACAAGCCAAAAATAATAATAATAATTAATAATAATAATAATAGAAAAAATCTACCATAGCAATCCCTTAAATAAGTAAATAAACATTATATATATATATAAAAACCCTTTAAAGTAAAGCAAAACCCAACCAAAAGAACAACGTCTTTTCAACATGAAACATCCCCGCGGGATAAGAGCAGGAGCTCAGACATTTTGCAACTTGGCATTCCGTTTGTTTTGTTTTTTGTTTGTTTAAAGTTTTCTGGGCTTTCTTTAATATTTTTTTTTTTAGGCATCAATTCTGCAAATCCCTCGAAATAAAGGCGACAACGATGTTTATCACGTTTTTTAATGCAGTCTGCTACGGGACTGGGCGGGAGGCGCGGGCGGGCGGCATGTGGCTGGGGAGCGCCCCGTACCCCGGGTTTGGCGACCGCGGGCGGGCGATTGCCAGCCCCGCTGCTCCGGTCGCGTCGGCAGGCAGGCAGGCACCGGTTAGCTGGACCTCCCGCTCCCCCCGGTTTGTCATGGCGGTGGTGTCAGATGTCACATTCACTGTCGCTGGATGTGATGGAGATGGCGGAGGTGGCCGCTTTGCTGGAGAGGCTGGCCGCGGGGCTGGAGGCGGCCCCCACCGCCTCCCCGCCGCTCTCCTCTTCCGCTTGTAGCGAGCGCACCGAGCCCTGCGTTAGGACCTGCTGCTGTAGCCTGCAAGGAACCGGCACACACAGCATCACCGCCCGGCCCTCCGCGCCCCGGGGACCCGCCTGCAGCCCCCGCTTCCCCCACACGGCCCCCCCCGACCGGAGCCCCCACCTCCAGCTCACACCAGTTACCCCAGTCTGGCGGCTCTGCCGGGGCGCCCGCCCCAGGGCCAGCCCAGCTCCTCCGCCAGCACAGCTCGGGGCGGCTGTGACCCCCCTCCGCAACTTGTCCCCGAACCGGGCCTCACCCGAAGGGTCGGTGATTCCAGCAGCGTACCCCGATCCCGGTTCCCCCTCGTCAGATTTTACACCTGTCCCCCCCCAGGCGATGGGAAGGGGCTGCGGATGGTAGCGCCCCTTTCCCAGACGTGCGGCCGCCCGGCTGCGCGCAGTGGCCCGTGGGGCTGCGGGGTGACAATGCGAATCCCGCTCCGGGCTCCTGGAGAGGAGCTAACGGGGGACACTGCTCCCTTCCCCGCTTCCCGGGGCACCTGCTTCTGCCGCTAGTGCTGGGTAGCACCGTGCATTTAGAGCCGTGATTTTTTTTTTTTTTTAAGATTAAAAGGGAAAAAAAAAAAAAGAGGAGTAGTAAAGAAATAAGAAAAATATCCCAAGAAACGATGCCGGCTGGCTCCGGCTGAGGTTTAGGGCAAGGCGGCTCCCTGCAAGCGAGCAGGGTCCGCAGAGCGGCATTGCCGGCTCCGCTCCGGGTGGACATACATGAATCGGGTGCGTCTATGTCCGGGCAAAACTTTGCAGCGGGGGTCGCTCCGCTTGGCCGCTGCTTGCGGCCCTTCTGCCGCCAGGTCCTGCCGGGGTCACGGCAGCTTCGCCGCCCACGGTGCCCGGGCGGGCTGTCGCCTTCCCCCCCGCCCCGGTCCCCCAGGAGCGGCCAAGGGGGAGCCGGGGGGAGGACCCCCCCCCCCCCTTTTTTAAATAAATAGATAGATAGATAGATAGATAGATAGATAGACAGACAGACAGATAGATAGATAGATAGATAGATAGATAGATAGACAGACAGACAGACAGACAGACAGACAGATAGATAGATAGATAGATAGATAGATAGATAGATAGATAGATAGATAGATAGATAGATAGATAGATAGATAGATAGATAGATAGATAGATAGATAGATAGATAGATAGATAAAAGAGCCGTAGGCTTTTCCCAGTGCTCTTACTTTATGTCGCTGCATTTCCCGGGGAGAAACTTCCCGGGCTCGTTTCCCCGTGTCCCGAGGCAGGGCTGGCCGCAGTGCCCCGCACCGGCCCCCACAGCCCCCCGGCCTCGGCGGGCGGGGGCAAAGCCTCCCTGAAGAGGGGCCCATGCCCCGACGGGACGGGCAGCCCCTTACCTGTTCTTAGCGGCTGCTGCCCTGTCCCTTTGCCTGCGGTTTTTGAACCAGTTGCCCACTTGCGTGGGGGTAAGTCCCGTGGCCTGAGCCAGTTCCCGCTTTTTGCTAGGGTTGGGGTAAGGGTCCTGCAGGTACCACTCCCGCAGCAAATGCCTCGTCCGCTCCTTGAAGCAATGCGTCTTCTGCTCGCCGTCCCAGATGGTGCGGGGCAGCGGGAACTTCTTCCTCACCCGGTACTTGTCCACGGGCCCCAGGGGTCGGCCCCGCAGCTTCTCCGCCTCCTGGTAGTGCGCTTCCAGCCAGAGGGCTTGCAGTTTGGCGTGGGACTCCTTGGTGAACTTGTGGTTCTCCAGGATGTGGTAGAGCTCCCGGTAGTTCCCCGTGTGGAAGGCCACGATGGCCCGGGCTCTCAGCACCGACTCGTTCTTGTTGAGGGCCTCGCAGGCCGCGGGGGCCACGGGCAGGGACCAGAGGAAGCGCCCCAGGCGCTCGATGTCCCCGCTCTCCTCCAGGGTCTCGCATACCCCGGCCACCTGCTGCGGGCTGAAATTGAGGATGGGCAGCTGGAACATGGAGACGGCGCCGGGCTCCGCTCCGCGCTCCGCGCACCCCCGACGATGCCCGCCGCCGCCGCGCACACCCCCGCGGCGGGGAAGCGGGCAGCGGCCCCCGCGGCCGCCCCTCGCTCCGCTTCTGCCTCCGCCGGCGCCGGCGGAGCTGCCGCGGAAGGGACGGCGGAGGGCGGAGAGGCGATGGGGAGCGCTCGGCGGCTCCGGCGACTGGGGGCGGTGGGCAGGGGCGAGGAGGAGGAGGATGGAGCAGGGGGGAGGGCGGGCGTGGGGGGAGGGCGGGAAGGGGGGAAAAAAAGAGGGAAAAAAAAAGGGGGGGGAAAAAAAGGAAAAAATAAAAGACACAAGCCCAGCTCCGCGCCGCCGCCGCGCTGCTGCGGGAGCGGCTGATTCGCTGCCGGGCTCGGCAGATTGGCTCCCGGGTTTCCATGGCGGGGCTGCCACTCACTGCCAGCCGCTGCCAATCACGGCGGAAGGCCCCCGCCGCCGGCCGCAGCACCTCCCCGCCCCGCTCCCCGCCCCGCTCCCCGCCCCGCTCCCCGCGGCGCCCCGTCCCGTCCCGCTCCGCGCCCCAGGGCCGCCACCCCGCCGCCGCTGCGGGCAGGGGAGAGCGGTAGGCTGGCGGGGCGGGGAGGGGGCACCCGCTGCGGTTTGCTGCCTGAAAGTTGGAGGGAGCGGTCCCAGCAGTGGGATAGATGGCGGGGACCCCCCCCGCCCCTCCCCGGTACAGCCGGGCGCTCCGGCCCGGTGCTGCACGCACGGAGCTTGGCGCAGCCAGGGTCGGAGAGGGGAGTAAGGCAGAGCTGAGAAATCAGTTAAAAAACCGGCTGTGTAACAGTAACAGTGATGCTGGGAGTGTCGGGTGACAATGGATGCAGCGGGAGGACCGCGAGAAAAGCCAAGATTTAGGGAAAAAACTCTCCCCCTTCCCCCTATAGGTGTCTTCCCGTCTCTGTTACGACAAGGCATTATCTGCAAAAAGCCCAGCGCCCTTCTCCGTTCAACTAAATTATTATTATTATTATTATTATTATTATTATTACCACCATTACTATTACTATTATTATTCTTCTACATTTAAAAACTTATTGTTTTCGGCTGAATGGTCCTGAATAGACGCCGAGAACAGTCGCGGGGAGTGAGAAGTCATTTGTAGGTCAGGACAGCGACTTACACAGATTTCAGGAATCTTTTGAAATATTGATCACCTAGTAGTAATCATTCCCCGCGGGTTCCCCCCGCCCCGCGCCCCGAGCGAGCGGCTGCCGGTGGGGGGCGAGGTGAGCGCCCGGCCGCCCCCTCGTAGGAGCGGGGCTCCCCCAGCCGAGCCGGGGCAGGGATGAAACCGCTTTCCGGGAAGCTGTGAGGACAGGGTTTGTTTTCTGGAGAGAAGGGCGGGGGGAGGAATCAAGAAGCCATTCTTTATTCTACATATAGCCGCTCAGTGGCAATTTCTTCCCGAGAACATTAGGGACCATGCTCGGAAAGGCAGCATATATTTTGAATTAAGATCAGTATGTTCTCTCCTCTGCTTTTTGCAATGCATTTTTTTTTCCCTAGAACGCTTGTCAAAGAAATCCCTTCTTAATTTGATATCTTGTTACTGTCTCTTTCCCCCTTCTCTTTTCTTCTCCACCCCCCCTTTTTTTTTTGTTTTCCTTTCTTCCCTTCTTAAAGAAAGCTTCTTTGCTAGTTGCCCGTAGACCGAAATTAAACAGATTTACATTTTCTCCAATCATTTCTCCGCAGAAATGGAGCTGGACTGGGGCTCGCTGTCTTTTCTTTAGTATCAAGTACAATTTGTCTTTTGCTTGTGAAGATTTGGTAAATCAGAAGGCAGATAGATAGCGCAGATGGTCGGAGGTGTCGGGTCAGATTATGGTACGCCTCAGTACAGTGCTAAGCTCATTCTGACGGAAAACCCTGATATTATTTTCACAGATCTACACAGTTCACTTGAAAAAAACCCTTCGAGCCATTTACATCATTTATGTGAGGCTCACAGCTAGCGGGATGGAAAAGCTTTCAATACTGCTCATTTTCATAAAACCCGACAGAGCTGGGGAGACATAAAAGCACACACAAAACTCACGAGTTCAGCGACACTCCACAGAAACTTAAAAAATAAAAGGGAAGACTCTTCGGCATCACTTTACAGACCCAGGTTTGATTTGCCGATCTGCTCAGGGAAAAAAGATGGGAAGAAAAAGCCAGAGAAGAAGAAAATATTATCTATAGATACTGCTGAGGGAGACCTTCCTTCCACCCCATCCCTGTCCTCTCTGCTAGGGAAAAATAGTAATTTGGGCAGCTCCATGGAAGATCCCAAATAACCTTTTCGGACAGGAATCGCCCCCGCCCAAACCTTCGCGGTGTGAGCGTCGCGCTGCCCCGGCAGCGGGGGAGGAGGCGGCGACCCCCGCGGCGCCGGGCGAATCCCGGGGCAGGGGAGCTGCTGCCCCGCCGCAGCCCCGCTCGGGGGCGGCCCGGGACGGGGGCTGGTGGGGAAAAAACAGGTGGAAAGCCTGTGATAATGGGTAGCTAATTTAGACCTGCCAGATGATGATGGTGATGATGATGACGACGATGACTAATAATACTAATGGTCTTTCTTTTTATTTTTCCCTCTTTTTTTCCCTTTTAATTTTTTTTTTTTCATTTTTTTTTAAAGCATGCACATGATCTGGCGAGGGAGTTACTGGGCTGCAGCTTAATGATCATGAGCAGAGCGAGACAGGCTCCATAATGAAAGCCAGGACTGTAGGCTAAAGAAATGAATCTTCATTAAGAGCAGCGAGAGCAGTTCTCAGGGGCGAGGGGCTGCCCCCCCGATCCCCGGCTTTTCCTCCCCAGAAACCGGCCCGAACGGTGAGATGCTGGCAGCTCTGCTGGGAGGGGAGAGGAAGAGAAAGAAAAGACAACACCGAAATGGACCCAGGAACCCTGTGCTAAACCATTTAAAGGGTGACCCGAGGGGGAAAACCAGCCCAGCCCCAGCAGCTCTGAGCCCTCTTCAGCTGTGAACGCTGGGGTCTGCATTTGGGAAGTGGCACAGTCCGGGGCGGGGGGGCAGCGGCTTGTCCCTGGCTGGGGAAAGACCTTGCTCTGGGCCACCAGCGCCGAGAGAGAGACCAGCTCCAAGGGGCCCCTCCGTCCCTTCCCCACCCCCTCAGAGTTTCGTCGGTGGCCGGGACCCCGGCAGGTTCCCCCGGAGGAGCTTCGCTGCGGGGCCGGGCCGGGCTTTGCCCGCAGGAGCGGCCCCCCCAGCCCCGCGGGAGCCGGTGCCCCGGGAGCGGCTCCCGGGAGAGCACCGGGTCCGCGGTGCCCGGGCTCCTGGCTCGGGCCCCGGGGCTCGTTATTGCTGCCTGCCAGCCTGGGTGTGAGCTCGGGCATGCCCGCTTTTTGCTGCTTTCTTGTTTCCCCCTTTTTATTCCTTTTCTCCCCATACACTAGGGACACTACTCCTGACATTAATAGCCGGCAATGGTGACTACCTTAATTTAGGTCACGGCTCTGACCCTTGCTACAGGTAGCGTGAGGAGTTAACCCTGCAGATATGAACCCACTGGAGAACGAGGAATAAAACTGTACGTTAAAAAATATTTATCAAAAAGGCTGCCAGCAATCCATATCATCCCGCCGGTCTGCATCGACACGGTGTGCTCTCTGGCCTACAGACTGAGCCTTCAAGCATAAATATGCTGAGCAACGGATCTATATACCTTTATATCAGCTGTTATCAGCTACCCTGGGTCCCCGAATCTCAGTCCCTGGGAATTATTTATGCGGATGGAACTTCGAAACGCAGCGGAGGTGCGAATAATTTTTTCGAACCTTTGACTGGCGTTAAGTATTCCATTAAAAAAATACCCCTGGGAATGAGAAGCCCCACTGTAAAGGTGTCGGTAGGATTGCCGGAGATGGGGGAGTTCGGTGATGCTGAGCGACTCTGCAGCGCTGGCTGAGCGCCGCAGGGCAGGCAGTCCCTCGGGCGGGTACCTGGGAAATCAACCGGAATTTTTTGGCCTTGATTCGGTACCGGCAGGACCTGGCCTGGTGGCGGGGAGCGCTCCGAGTCTGGCAGGGCTGGACCTGGCACCGGGGAGTGAGGAGGCTTGCTCAGCCGGAGGAGAGTGCCTGCTGTCGCCTATAGAAAAGGTTACTGGAAATGTCAGCCCTTCCAGGGACCAGGGCAGGGGGTTTCGGGAGCGTTTCCCACCGAGCCACCCGGGAGCTTCGGTGGAGGGCGGACTACAAGCTCAGGATGATGTGGCAGGGGATGCTTGATAGCGGAACGACCCGAGTTTCGATGTGGTTCGTGTGCTCACCTTTTTATTTTTAAGAGTGCCATAACTGTTGAAATAGCAGCTATCAATTGCTCATTTTCTTCCTAAAAAGAGCTATGTTTAAAGCTCTAATCTGCCTAATATTAGGGAGAGTGTGCAGGTTGGATCCTCACTTAAATTACTGATAACTATCGAAAGCACCAAAGACGCCCTAAAATGCTGTGCGACTGACAGAGATGTTCATCACTTTCCACTTTCAGTCCGTCTATTCATTAGATCTTTGTCCTTCGGCATGTTATTTAGGTTACGTGCAATACAAAGTATCAGACCGTGGCTGGTACATTTGATGTTAGAATAAAGCAGCACTAAAAACTCAAAAAACTGAATTATTTTGGGACTGAAAGGAAAGACCTCCCTTGTACACGAACCTGGTCAAGGCCAGGGCTGCAGGCAGAAAGGTCTACTGCCCAAGATTTATCTTTAATTTTCTTTAAGGTGTAGTTATGGGCCTGGTTTTAAAGTCCCGAATCCGTTGGGATTTCTTTGGCTGCTGCCTTTACCTCCTTTTAAACTAAGTTGTGTTTAAATAAAATCTTCACGTTGCTTAAAACCCCCCATTTCTATCAGGGTTTTCACTGAAAATTCACACAAAAGCAATCAATCAACTCCCCAAAGTATTGCAATAAATCTAGAAGTTTTTAACTATTCAGGTATTTTTTTCCCCACCAGTAAGTCCTCTTTTCCCCTTTCCTTTCCTTTCCTTTCCTTTCCTTTCCTTTCCTTTCCTTTCCTTTCCTTTCCTTTCCTTTCCTTTCCTTTCCTTTCCTTTCCTTTCCTTTCCTTTCCTTTCCTTTCCTTTCCTTTCCTTTCCTTTCCTTCCTTTCCTTTCCTTCCCTTTCCTTCCCTTCCCTTCCTTCCCTTCCCTTCCCTTCCCTTCCCTTCCCTTCCCTTCCCTTCCCTTCCCTTCCCTTCCCTCTCCTCTCCTCTCCTCTCCTCTCCTCTCCTCTCCTCTCCTCTCCTCTCCTCTCCTCTCCTCTCCTCTCCTCTCCTCTCCTCTCCTCTCCTCTCCTCTCCTCTCCTCTCCTCTCCTCTCCTCTCTCCTC